>NW_027596140.1:0-600000 GCF_964194155.1 Cetorhinus maximus
AATTTTTTGGTTTCTTAATTGTTGAGGTTTTTGTTGAATTTGTTGTTGTTTCTGAATGTTGAGGTTGTTGTTGCATTTTTTGGTGTTTTTCATTGTTGAGGTTGTTGTTGAATTTGTTGGTGTTTTGGAATGTGGAGGTTGTTGATGAATTCTTTGGTGTTTTTTATTGTTGAGGTTGTTGTTGAATTTGTAGTTGTTTTTGAATGTTGAGGTTGGTGTTGAATTGTTTGGTGTTTTTCATTGCTAACGTTGTTGTTGTTGAATTTTTTGATGTTTTTCATTGTAAATGTTGTTGTTAAATTTGTTGGTGATTTTCAATATTGAGGTTGTTGTTGAATTTGATGGTGCTTTTCCATGTTGAGGTTTTTGAATTTGTTTATGTTTTAAAAGTTGAGGTTGTTGTTGAATATTTTGGCGTTATTCAATGTTAAGGATCTTGTTGAATTTATTGATGTTATCAATGATTTTTCTTGAACTTTTTTGTATTTTTCAAAGTTGAGGTTGCAGTTGAATTTGTTGGTGTTGTTCAAAGTTGAGGTTGTTGAATTTGTTGGTGTTTTTCAAAGTTGAGGTTGTTGTTGAATTTTTTGATGTTTTTCAATGTTGAGGTTGTTGTTGAATTTGTTGGTGTTTTCCATTGTTGATGTTGATGTTGAATTTGTTGATGATTTTCAATGTTGAGTTTGTTGTTGAATTTTTTGGTGTTTTTCACTGTTGAGGTTGTTGTAGAATTTTTTGATGTTTATCATTGTTGAGGTTGTTGTTGAATTTGTTGGTGATTTTCAATGTTGAGTTTGTTGTTGAAATTGTTGGAGTTTTTCAATGTTGAAGTTGTTGTTTATTTTTTTGGTGTTTTTCATTGTTGAGGTTTTTTTTGAATCTGTTGGTGTTTTTGAATGTTGAGGTTGTTGTTGAATTTTTGTGTGTTTTCCATTGCTGAGGTTGTTATTGAATTTGTTGCTGTTTTTGATTGCAGAGGTTGTTGTTGAATTTCTTGGTGTTTTTCAATGTTGAGGTTGTTGTTGAATTTTTAGATGTTTTTCATTGACGAGGTTGTTGTTGAATTTGTTGGTGTTTTTTAATGTTGAGGTTGTTGTTGAATTGTTTGGTGTTTTTCATTGTTGTGGTTGTTGTTGTTGAATTTTTTGATGTTTTTAATTGTTGAGGATGTTGTTAAATTTGTTGGTGATTTTCAATATTGAGGTTGTTGTTGAATTTGTTGCTGTTATTAATTTTGATTTTGTTGAAACTTTTTGTATTTTTAAAAGTTGAGGTTGTTGTTGAATTTGATGGTGTTTTTCAATGTTTAGGTTGTTGAATTTGCTGGTGTTTTTCAAAGCTTAGTTTCATGTTGAATTTGTTGGTGTATTTGAATGTTGAGGTTGTTAAATTTGTTGGTGTTTTTCAAAAATGAGGTTGTTGTTGAATTTTTTGGTGTTTTTCATTGTTGAGGTTTTTGTTGAATTTCTTGGTGTTTTTCATTTTAGAGGTTGTTGTTGAATTTGTTAGTGATTTCCAATATTGAGGTTGTAGTTGAATTTGTTGGTGTTTTTCCATGTTGAGGTTTTTGAATTTGGTGGTGTTTTTCAAAGTTGAGGTTGTTGTTGAATATTTTGGTGTTTTTCAATGTTGAGGTTGTTGTTGAATTTTTTGCTGATTTTCAATATTGAGGTTGTTGTTGAATTTCTTAGTGTATTCAATGTTTTTTTTAAATCTTTTGCATTTTTCATAGTTGAGGTTGCAGTGGAATTTGTTGGTGTTTCTCAATGTTGAGGTTTTTGAATTTTTTGGTGTTTTTCAAAGTTGAGGTTGTTGTTGAATTTTTTGGTGTTTCTCATTGTTGAGTTCTTTGTTGAATTTGTTGTTGTTTTTGAATGTTGAGGTTGTTGTTGAATTTATTGATGTTTTTCCTTGTTGAGGTTGTTGTTGAATTTGTTGGTGATTTTCAATGTTGAGTTTGTTTTTGAATTTATTGGTGTTTTTCATTGTTGAGGTTGTTTTTGAATTTGTTGGTGATTTTCAATGTTGAGTTTGTTGTTGAATCTTTTGGTATTTTTCATTGTTGAGATCGTTGTTTTTGAACTTATTCCTATTTTTCATTGCTGAGGTTGTTGATGAATTTTTTGGTGTTTTTCATTATTGAGGTCGTTATTGTTGAATTGTTTGCTGTTTTTCATTGCTGAGGTTGATGTTGAATTTGTTGGTAATTTCGAATGTTGAGGTTGTTGTTGAATTTATTGGTGTTTTGTATATTGAGATTGTTGTTGAATTATTTGGTGTTTTTCATTGTTGAGGTTGTTGTTGTTGAATTTTTTGATGATTTTCATTGTTATGTTTGTTGTTGAATTTATTGGTGATTTTCAAAATTAAGGATTTTGTTGAATTTATTGGTGTTATCAATGATTTTTCTTGAACTTTTTCGTATTTTTCAAAGTTGTGGTTGCAGTTGAATTTGTTGGTGTTTTTCAAAGTTGAGGTTGTTGTTGAATTTTTTGATGTTTTTCAATGTTGAGGTTTTTGTTGAATTTGTTGGTGTTTTTGAATGTTGAGGTTGTTGTTGAATTTGTTGGTGTTTTTCAAAGTTGAGGTTGTTGTTGAATTTTTTGGTGTTTTTCATTGTTGAGGTTTTTGTTGAATTTATTGGTGTTTTTGAATGTTGAGGTTGTTTGATGAATTTTTTGGTGTTTTTCATTGTTGAGGTTTTTGTTGAATTTGTTGGTGATTTTCAATGTTGAGGTTGTTGTTGAATTTATTGATGTATTCAATGTTTTTTTTTGAATCTTTTTGTATTTTTCAAAGTTGATGTTGCAGTTGAATTTGTTGCTCTTTCTCAAAGTTGAGGTTGTTGAATTTTGTGGTGTTTTTCAAAGTTGAGGTTTTTGTTGAATGTTTTTGATGTTTTTCATTGCTGAGGTTGTTGTTGAATTTGTTGGTGATTTTCAATGTTGAGTTTGTTGTTGAATTTTTTGGTGTTTTTCATTGTTGTGGTACTTGTTGAATTTGTTGGTGTTTCTCATTGTTGAGGTTCTTGTTCGATTTTTTCATGTTTTTCCTTGCTGAGGTTCTTGTTGAATTTGTTGGTGATTTTGATTCTTCAGGTTGTTGAATTAATTGGTGTTATCAATGGTTTTTTGTGATCTTTTTTGTATTTTTCAAAGTTGAGGTTGCAGTGGAATTTGTTGGTGTTTTTGAATTTTGAGGTTGTTGTTGAATTTTTTGGTGTTTTTCATTGTTGAGGTTGTTGTTGCATTTGTCGGAGTTTTTCCATGTTGAGGATGTTGTTGAATTTGTTGGTGTTTATCACTGTTGAGGTTGTTGAATTTGCTGCTGTTTTTCAAAGTTGACGTTGTTGTTGAATTTTTTGGTTTCTTAATTGTTGAGGTTTTTGTTGAATTTGTTGTTGTTTCTGAATGTTGAGGTTGTTGTTGCATTTTTTGGTGTTTTTCATTGTTGAGGTTGTTGTTGAATTTGTTGGTGTTTTGGAATGTGGAGGTTGTTGATGAATTCTTTGGTGTTTTTTATTGTTGAGGTTGTTGTTGAATTTGTAGTTGTTTTTGAATGTTGAGGTTGGTGTTGAATTGTTTGGTGTTTTTCATTGCTAACGTTGTTGTTGTTGAATTTTTTGATGTTTTTCATTGTAAATGTTGTTGTTAAATTTGTTGGTGATTTTCAATATTGAGGTTGTTGTTGAATTTGATGGTGCTTTTCCATGTTGAGGTTTTTGAATTTGTTTATGTTTTAAAAGTTGAGGTTGTTGTTGAATATTTTGGCGTTATTCAATGTTAAGGATCTTGTTGAATTTATTGATGTTATCAATGATTTTTCTTGAACTTTTTTGTATTTTTCAAAGTTGAGGTTGCAGTTGAATTTGTTGGTGTTGTTCAAAGTTGAGGTTGTTGAATTTGTTGGTGTTTTTCAAAGTTGAGGTTGTTGTTGAATTTTTTGATGTTTTTCAATGTTGAGGTTGTTGTTGAATTTGTTGGTGTTTTCCATTGTTGATGTTGATGTTGAATTTGTTGATGATTTTCAATGTTGAGTTTGTTGTTGAATTTTTTGGTGTTTTTCACTGTTGAGGTTGTTGTAGAATTTTTTGATGTTTATCATTGTTGAGGTTGTTGTTGAATTTGTTGGTGATTTTCAATGTTGAGTTTGTTGTTGAAATTGTTGGAGTTTTTCAATGTTGAAGTTGTTGTTTATTTTTTTGGTGTTTTTCATTGTTGAGGTTTTTTTTGAATCTGTTGGTGTTTTTGAATGTTGAGGTTGTTGTTGAATTTTTGTGTGTTTTCCATTGCTGAGGTTGTTATTGAATTTGTTGCTGTTTTTGATTGCAGAGGTTGTTGTTGAATTTCTTGGTGTTTTTCAATGTTGAGGTTGTTGTTGAATTTTTAGATGTTTTTCATTGACGAGGTTGTTGTTGAATTTGTTGGTGTTTTTTAATGTTGAGGTTGTTGTTGAATTGTTTGGTGTTTTTCATTGTTGTGGTTGTTGTTGTTGAATTTTTTGATGTTTTTAATTGTTGAGGATGTTGTTAAATTTGTTGGTGATTTTCAATATTGAGGTTGTTGTTGAATTTGTTGCTGTTATTAATTTTGATTTTGTTGAAACTTTTTGTATTTTTAAAAGTTGAGGTTGTTGTTGAATTTGATGGTGTTTTTCAATGTTTAGGTTGTTGAATTTGCTGGTGTTTTTCAAAGCTTAGTTTCATGTTGAATTTGTTGGTGTATTTGAATGTTGAGGTTGTTAAATTTGTTGGTGTTTTTCAAAAATGAGGTTGTTGTTGAATTTTTTGGTGTTTTTCATTGTTGAGGTTTTTGTTGAATTTCTTGGTGTTTTTCATTTTAGAGGTTGTTGTTGAATTTGTTAGTGATTTCCAATATTGAGGTTGTAGTTGAATTTGTTGGTGTTTTTCCATGTTGAGGTTTTTGAATTTGGTGGTGTTTTTCAAAGTTGAGGTTGTTGTTGAATATTTTGGTGTTTTTCAATGTTGAGGTTGTTGTTGAATTTTTTGCTGATTTTCAATATTGAGGTTGTTGTTGAATTTCTTAGTGTATTCAATGTTTTTTTTAAATCTTTTGCATTTTTCATAGTTGAGGTTGCAGTGGAATTTGTTGGTGTTTCTCAATGTTGAGGTTTTTGAATTTTTTGGTGTTTTTCAAAGTTGAGGTTGTTGTTGAATTTTTTGGTGTTTCTCATTGTTGAGTTCTTTGTTGAATTTGTTGTTGTTTTTGAATGTTGAGGTTGTTGTTGAATTTATTGATGTTTTTCCTTGTTGAGGTTGTTGTTGAATTTGTTGGTGATTTTCAATGTTGAGTTTGTTTTTGAATTTATTGGTGTTTTTCATTGTTGAGGTTGTTTTTGAATTTGTTGGTGATTTTCAATGTTGAGTTTGTTGTTGAATCTTTTGGTATTTTTCATTGTTGAGATCGTTGTTTTTGAACTTATTCCTATTTTTCATTGCTGAGGTTGTTGATGAATTTTTTGGTGTTTTTCATTATTGAGGTCGTTATTGTTGAATTGTTTGCTGTTTTTCATTGCTGAGGTTGATGTTGAATTTGTTGGTAATTTCGAATGTTGAGGTTGTTGTTGAATTTATTGGTGTTTTGTATATTGAGATTGTTGTTGAATTATTTGGTGTTTTTCATTGTTGAGGTTGTTGTTGTTGAATTTTTTGATGATTTTCATTGTTATGTTTGTTGTTGAATTTATTGGTGATTTTCAAAATTAAGGATTTTGTTGAATTTATTGGTGTTATCAATGATTTTTCTTGAACTTTTTCGTATTTTTCAAAGTTGTGGTTGCAGTTGAATTTGTTGGTGTTTTTCAAAGTTGAGGTTGTTGTTGAATTTTTTGATGTTTTTCAATGTTGAGGTTTTTGTTGAATTTGTTGGTGTTTTTGAATGTTGAGGTTGTTGTTGAATTTGTTGGTGTTTTTCAAAGTTGAGGTTGTTGTTGAATTTTTTGGTGTTTTTCATTGTTGAGGTTTTTGTTGAATTTATTGGTGTTTTTGAATGTTGAGGTTGTTTGATGAATTTTTTGGTGTTTTTCATTGTTGAGGTTTTTGTTGAATTTGTTGGTGATTTTCAATGTTGAGGTTGTTGTTGAATTTATTGATGTATTCAATGTTTTTTTTTGAATCTTTTTGTATTTTTCAAAGTTGATGTTGCAGTTGAATTTGTTGCTCTTTCTCAAAGTTGAGGTTGTTGAATTTTGTGGTGTTTTTCAAAGTTGAGGTTTTTGTTGAATGTTTTTGATGTTTTTCATTGCTGAGGTTGTTGTTGAATTTGTTGGTGATTTTCAATGTTGAGTTTGTTGTTGAATTTTTTGGTGTTTTTCATTGTTGTGGTACTTGTTGAATTTGTTGGTGTTTCTCATTGTTGAGGTTCTTGTTCGATTTTTTCATGTTTTTCCTTGCTGAGGTTCTTGTTGAATTTGTTGGTGATTTTGATTCTTCAGGTTGTTGAATTAATTGGTGTTATCAATGGTTTTTTGTGATCTTTTTTGTATTTTTCAAAGTTGAGGTTGCAGTGGAATTTGTTGGTGTTTTTGAATTTTGAGGTTGTTGTTGAATTTTTTGGTGTTTTTCATTGTTGAGGTTGTTGTTGCATTTGTCGGAGTTTTTCCATGTTGAGGATGTTGTTGAATTTGTTGGTGTTTATCACTGTTGAGGTTGTTGAATTTGCTGCTGTTTTTCAAAGTTGACGTTGTTGTTGAATTTTTTGGTTTCTTAATTGTTGAGGTTTTTGTTGAATTTGTTGTTGTTTCTGAATGTTGAGGTTGTTGTTGCATTTTTTGGTGTTTTTCATTGTTGAGGTTGTTGTTGAATTTGTTGGTGTTTTGGAATGTGGAGGTTGTTGATGAATTCTTTGGTGTTTTTTATTGTTGAGGTTGTTGTTGAATTTGTAGTTGTTTTTGAATGTTGAGGTTGGTGTTGAATTGTTTGGTGTTTTTCATTGCTAACGTTGTTGTTGTTGAATTTTTTGATGTTTTTCATTGTAAATGTTGTTGTTAAATTTGTTGGTGATTTTCAATATTGAGGTTGTTGTTGAATTTGATGGTGCTTTTCCATGTTGAGGTTTTTGAATTTGTTTATGTTTTAAAAGTTGAGGTTGTTGTTGAATATTTTGGCGTTATTCAATGTTAAGGATCTTGTTGAATTTATTGATGTTATCAATGATTTTTCTTGAACTTTTTTGTATTTTTCAAAGTTGAGGTTGCAGTTGAATTTGTTGGTGTTGTTCAAAGTTGAGGTTGTTGAATTTGTTGGTGTTTTTCAAAGTTGAGGTTGTTGTTGAATTTTTTGATGTTTTTCAATGTTGAGGTTGTTGTTGAATTTGTTGGTGTTTTCCATTGTTGATGTTGATGTTGAATTTGTTGATGATTTTCAATGTTGAGTTTGTTGTTGAATTTTTTGGTGTTTTTCACTGTTGAGGTTGTTGTAGAATTTTTTGATGTTTATCATTGTTGAGGTTGTTGTTGAATTTGTTGGTGATTTTCAATGTTGAGTTTGTTGTTGAAATTGTTGGAGTTTTTCAATGTTGAAGTTGTTGTTTATTTTTTTGGTGTTTTTCATTGTTGAGGTTTTTTTTGAATCTGTTGGTGTTTTTGAATGTTGAGGTTGTTGTTGAATTTTTGTGTGTTTTCCATTGCTGAGGTTGTTATTGAATTTGTTGCTGTTTTTGATTGCAGAGGTTGTTGTTGAATTTCTTGGTGTTTTTCAATGTTGAGGTTGTTGTTGAATTTTTAGATGTTTTTCATTGACGAGGTTGTTGTTGAATTTGTTGGTGTTTTTTAATGTTGAGGTTGTTGTTGAATTGTTTGGTGTTTTTCATTGTTGTGGTTGTTGTTGTTGAATTTTTTGATGTTTTTAATTGTTGAGGATGTTGTTAAATTTGTTGGTGATTTTCAATATTGAGGTTGTTGTTGAATTTGTTGCTGTTATTAATTTTGATTTTGTTGAAACTTTTTGTATTTTTAAAAGTTGAGGTTGTTGTTGAATTTGATGGTGTTTTTCAATGTTTAGGTTGTTGAATTTGCTGGTGTTTTTCAAAGCTTAGTTTCATGTTGAATTTGTTGGTGTATTTGAATGTTGAGGTTGTTAAATTTGTTGGTGTTTTTCAAAAATGAGGTTGTTGTTGAATTTTTTGGTGTTTTTCATTGTTGAGGTTTTTGTTGAATTTCTTGGTGTTTTTCATTTTAGAGGTTGTTGTTGAATTTGTTAGTGATTTCCAATATTGAGGTTGTAGTTGAATTTGTTGGTGTTTTTCCATGTTGAGGTTTTTGAATTTGGTGGTGTTTTTCAAAGTTGAGGTTGTTGTTGAATATTTTGGTGTTTTTCAATGTTGAGGTTGTTGTTGAATTTTTTGCTGATTTTCAATATTGAGGTTGTTGTTGAATTTCTTAGTGTATTCAATGTTTTTTTTAAATCTTTTGCATTTTTCATAGTTGAGGTTGCAGTGGAATTTGTTGGTGTTTCTCAATGTTGAGGTTTTTGAATTTTTTGGTGTTTTTCAAAGTTGAGGTTGTTGTTGAATTTTTTGGTGTTTCTCATTGTTGAGTTCTTTGTTGAATTTGTTGTTGTTTTTGAATGTTGAGGTTGTTGTTGAATTTATTGATGTTTTTCCTTGTTGAGGTTGTTGTTGAATTTGTTGGTGATTTTCAATGTTGAGTTTGTTTTTGAATTTATTGGTGTTTTTCATTGTTGAGGTTGTTTTTGAATTTGTTGGTGATTTTCAATGTTGAGTTTGTTGTTGAATCTTTTGGTATTTTTCATTGTTGAGATCGTTGTTTTTGAACTTATTCCTATTTTTCATTGCTGAGGTTGTTGATGAATTTTTTGGTGTTTTTCATTATTGAGGTCGTTATTGTTGAATTGTTTGCTGTTTTTCATTGCTGAGGTTGATGTTGAATTTGTTGGTAATTTCGAATGTTGAGGTTGTTGTTGAATTTATTGGTGTTTTGTATATTGAGATTGTTGTTGAATTATTTGGTGTTTTTCATTGTTGAGGTTGTTGTTGTTTAATTTTTTGATGATTTTCATTGTTATGTTTGTTGTTGAATTTATTGGTGATTTTCAAAATTAAGGATTTTGTTGAATTTATTGGTGTTATCAATGATTTTTCTTGAACTTTTTCGTATTTTTCAAAGTTGTGGTTGCAGTTGAATTTGTTGGTGTTTTTCAAAGTTGAGGTTGTTGTTGAATTTTTTGATGTTTTTCAATGTTGAGGTTTTTGTTGAATTTGTTGGTGTTTTTGAATGTTGAGGTTGTTGTTGAATTTGTTGGTGTTTTTCAAAGTTGAGGTTGTTGTTGAATTTTTTGGTGTTTTTCATTGTTGAGGTTTTTGTTGAATTTATTGGTGTTTTTGAATGTTGAGGTTGTTTGATGAATTTTTTGGTGTTTTTCATTGTTGAGGTTTTTGTTGAATTTGTTGGTGATTTTCAATGTTGAGGTTGTTGTTGAATTTATTGATGTATTCAATGTTTTTTTTTGAATCTTTTTGTATTTTTCAAAGTTGATGTTGCAGTTGAATTTGTTGCTCTTTCTCAAAGTTGAGGTTGTTGAATTTTGTGGTGTTTTTCAAAGTTGAGGTTTTTGTTGAATGTTTTTGATGTTTTTCATTGCTGAGGTTGTTGTTGAATTTGTTGGTGATTTTCAATGTTGAGTTTGTTGTTGAATTTTTTGGTGTTTTTCATTGTTGTGGTACTTGTTGAATTTGTTGGTGTTTTTCATTGTTGAGGTTCTTGTTCGATTTTTTCATGTTTTTCCTTGCTGAGGTTCTTGTTGAATTTGTTGGTGATTTTGATTCTTCAGGTTGTTGAATTAATTGGTGTTATCAATGGTTTTTTGTGATCTTTTTTGTATTTTTCAAAGTTGAGGTTGCAGTGGAATTTGTTGGTGTTTTTGAATTTTGAGGTTGTTGTTGAATTTTTTGGTGTTTTTCATTGTTGAGGTTGTTGTTGCATTTGTCGGAGTTTTTCCATGTTGAGGATGTTGTTGAATTTGTTGGTGTTTATCACTGTTGAGGTTGTTGAATTTGCTGCTGTTTTTCAAAGTTGACGTTGTTGTTGAATTTTTTGGTTTCTTAATTGTTGAGGTTTTTGTTGAATTTGTTGTTGTTTCTGAATGTTGAGGTTGTTGTTGCATTTTTTGGTGTTTTTCATTGTTGAGGTTGTTGTTGAATTTGTTGGTGTTTTGGAATGTGGAGGTTGTTGATGAATTCTTTGGTGTTTTTTATTGTTGAGGTTGTTGTTGAATTTGTAGTTGTTTTTGAATGTTGAGGTTGGTGTTGAATTGTTTGGTGTTTTTCATTGCTAACGTTGTTGTTGTTGAATTTTTTGATGTTTTTCATTGTAAATGTTGTTGTTAAATTTGTTGGTGATTTTCAATATTGAGGTTGTTGTTGAATTTGATGGTGCTTTTCCATGTTGAGGTTTTTGAATTTGTTTATGTTTTAAAAGTTGAGGTTGTTGTTGAATATTTTGGCGTTATTCAATGTTAAGGATCTTGTTGAATTTATTGATGTTATCAATGATTTTTCTTGAACTTTTTTGTATTTTTCAAAGTTGAGGTTGCAGTTGAATTTGTTGGTGTTGTTCAAAGTTGAGGTTGTTGAATTTGTTGGTGTTTTTCAAAGTTGAGGTTGTTGTTGAATTTTTTGATGTTTTTCAATGTTGAGGTTGTTGTTGAATTTGTTGGTGTTTTCCATTGTTGATGTTGATGTTGAATTTGTTGATGATTTTCAATGTTGAGTTTGTTGTTGAATTTTTTGGTGTTTTTCACTGTTGAGGTTGTTGTAGAATTTTTTGATGTTTATCATTGTTGAGGTTGTTGTTGAATTTGTTGGTGATTTTCAATGTTGAGTTTGTTGTTGAAATTGTTGGAGTTTTTCAATGTTGAAGTTGTTGTTTATTTTTTTGGTGTTTTTCATTGTTGAGGTTTTTTTTGAATCTGTTGGTGTTTTTGAATGTTGAGGTTGTTGTTGAATTTTTGTGTGTTTTCCATTGCTGAGGTTGTTATTGAATTTGTTGCTGTTTTTGATTGCAGAGGTTGTTGTTGAATTTCTTGGTGTTTTTCAATGTTGAGGTTGTTGTTGAATTTTTAGATGTTTTTCATTGACGAGGTTGTTGTTGAATTTGTTGGTGTTTTTTAATGTTGAGGTTGTTGTTGAATTGTTTGGTGTTTTTCATTGTTGTGGTTGTTGTTGTTGAATTTTTTGATGTTTTTAATTGTTGAGGATGTTGTTAAATTTGTTGGTGATTTTCAATATTGAGGTTGTTGTTGAATTTGTTGCTGTTATTAATTTTGATTTTGTTGAAACTTTTTGTATTTTTAAAAGTTGAGGTTGTTGTTGAATTTGATGGTGTTTTTCAATGTTTAGGTTGTTGAATTTGCTGGTGTTTTTCAAAGCTTAGTTTCATGTTGAATTTGTTGGTGTATTTGAATGTTGAGGTTGTTAAATTTGTTGGTGTTTTTCAAAAATGAGGTTGTTGTTGAATTTTTTGGTGTTTTTCATTGTTGAGGTTTTTGTTGAATTTCTTGGTGTTTTTCATTTTAGAGGTTGTTGTTGAATTTGTTAGTGATTTCCAATATTGAGGTTGTAGTTGAATTTGTTGGTGTTTTTCCATGTTGAGGTTTTTGAATTTGGTGGTGTTTTTCAAAGTTGAGGTTGTTGTTGAATATTTTGGTGTTTTTCAATGTTGAGGTTGTTGTTGAATTTTTTGCTGATTTTCAATATTGAGGTTGTTGTTGAATTTCTTAGTGTATTCAATGTTTTTTTTAAATCTTTTGCATTTTTCATAGTTGAGGTTGCAGTGGAATTTGTTGGTGTTTCTCAATGTTGAGGTTTTTGAATTTTTTGGTGTTTTTCAAAGTTGAGGTTGTTGTTGAATTTTTTGGTGTTTCTCATTGTTGAGTTCTTTGTTGAATTTGTTGTTGTTTTTGAATGTTGAGGTTGTTGTTGAATTTATTGATGTTTTTCCTTGTTGAGGTTGTTGTTGAATTTGTTGGTGATTTTCAATGTTGAGTTTGTTTTTGAATTTATTGGTGTTTTTCATTGTTGAGGTTGTTTTTGAATTTGTTGGTGATTTTCAATGTTGAGTTTGTTGTTGAATCTTTTGGTATTTTTCATTGTTGAGATCGTTGTTTTTGAACTTATTCCTATTTTTCATTGCTGAGGTTGTTGATGAATTTTTTGGTGTTTTTCATTATTGAGGTCGTTATTGTTGAATTGTTTGCTGTTTTTCATTGCTGAGGTTGATGTTGAATTTGTTGGTAATTTCGAATGTTGAGGTTGTTGTTGAATTTATTGGTGTTTTGTATATTGAGATTGTTGTTGAATTATTTGGTGTTTTTCATTGTTGAGGTTGTTGTTGTTGAATTTTTTGATGATTTTCATTGTTATGTTTGTTGTTGAATTTATTGGTGATTTTCAAAATTAAGGATTTTGTTGAATTTATTGGTGTTATCAATGATTTTTCTTGAACTTTTTCGTATTTTTCAAAGTTGTGGTTGCAGTTGAATTTGTTGGTGTTTTTCAAAGTTGAGGTTGTTGTTGAATTTTTTGATGTTTTTCAATGTTGAGGTTTTTGTTGAATTTGTTGGTGTTTTTGAATGTTGAGGTTGTTGTTGAATTTGTTGGTGTTTTTCAAAGTTGAGGTTGTTGTTGAATTTTTTGGTGTTTTTCATTGTTGAGGTTTTTGTTGAATTTATTGGTGTTTTTGAATGTTGAGGTTGTTTGATGAATTTTTTGGTGTTTTTCATTGTTGAGGTTTTTGTTGAATTTGTTGGTGATTTTCAATGTTGAGGTTGTTGTTGAATTTATTGATGTATTCAATGTTTTTTTTTGAATCTTTTTGTATTTTTCAAAGTTGATGTTGCAGTTGAATTTGTTGCTCTTTCTCAAAGTTGAGGTTGTTGAATTTTGTGGTGTTTTTCAAAGTTGAGGTTTTTGTTGAATGTTTTTGATGTTTTTCATTGCTGAGGTTGTTGTTGAATTTGTTGGTGATTTTCAATGTTGAGTTTGTTGTTGAATTTTTTGGTGTTTTTCATTGTTGCGGTACTTGTTGAATTTGTTGGTGTTTTTCATTGTTGAGGTTCTTGTTCGATTTTTTCATGTTTTTCCTTGCTGAGGTTCTTGTTGAATTTGTTGGTGATTTTGATTCTTCAGGTTGTTGAATTAATTGGTGTTATCAATGGTTTTTTATGATCTTTTTTGTATTTTTCAAAGTTGAGGTTGCAGTGGAATTTGTTGGTGTTTTTGAATTTTGAGGTTGTTGTTGAATTTTTTGGTGTTTTTCATTGTTGAGGTTGTTGTTGCATTTGTCGGAGTTTTTCCATGTTGAGGTTGTTGTTGAATTTGTTGGTGTTTATCACTGTTGAGGTTGTTGAATTTGCTGCTGTTTTTCAAAGTTGACGTTGTTCTTGAATTTTTTGGTTTTTTAATTGTTGAGGTTTTTGTTGAATTTGTTGTTGTTTTTGAATGTTGAGGTTGTTGTTGCATTTTTTGGTGTTTTTCATTGTTGAGGTTGTTGTTGAATTTGTTGGTGTTTTTGAATGTTGAGGTTGTTGATGAATTCTTTGGTGTTTTTCATTGTTGAGGTTGTTGTTGATTTTGTTGGTGTTTTCGAATGCTGAGGTTGTTGTTGAATTTGTTGGTGATTTTCAATATTGAGGTTGTAGTTTAATTTGATGGTGTTTTTCCATGTTGAGGTTTCTGAATTTGTAGGTGTTTTTCAAAGTTGAGGTTGTTGTTGAATATTTTGGTGCTTTTCAATGTTGAGGTTGTTGTTGAATTTTTTGGTGATTTTCAATGTTGAGGTTGTTGTTCAATTCATTGTTGTATTCAATGTTTTTTTTTGAATCTTTTTGTATTTTTCTAAGTTGAGGTTGCAGTTCAATTTGTTGCTGTTTCTCAATGTTGAGGTTGTTGAATCTGTTGGTGTTTTTCAAATTGAGGTTGTTGTTGAATTTTTTGGTGTTTTTCATTGTTGAGGTTTTTGTTGAATTTGTTGGTGATTTTCAATGTTGAGGTTGTTGTTCAATTGATTGGTGTTTTTCATTGTTGAGGTTTCTGTTGAATTTGTTGGTGTTTTTGAATGTTGAGGTTGTTGATGAATTTTTTGGTGTTTTTCATTGTTGAGGTTTTTGTTGAATTTTTTGGTGTTTTTCAATGTTGAGGTTGTTGTTATATTTTTTTTGTGTTTTTCATTGCTGAGGTTGTTGTTGAATTTGTTGGTGATTTTCAACGTTGAGGTTGTTGAATTTATTGGTGTTATAACTGGTTTTTTTTTTGTTTTTGTTTGTATTTCGCAAAGTTGGGGTTGCAGTTGAATTTGTTGGTGATTTTCGATGTTGAGGTTGTTGAAGTTGATTGCGTTTTTCAAAGTTGAGGTTGTTGTTGAATTTTTTGGAGTTTTTCATTGTTGAGGTTTTTGTTGAATTTTTTGGTGTTTTTGAATGTTGAGGTTGTTGATGAATTTGTTGTTGTTATCAATTTTTATTTTGTTCAACCATTTTGTATTCTTTAAAGTTGAGGTTGTTGTTGAATTTTTTGGTGTTTTTCAATGTTGAGGTTCTTGAATTTGTTGGTGTTTTTCAAAGCTGAGCTTGTTGTTGAATTTGTTGGTGTATTTGAATGTTGAGGTTGTTAAATCTGTTGTTGTTTTTCAAATTAAGGTTGTTGTTGAATTTTTTGGTGTTTCTCATTGTTGAGGGTTTTGTTGAATTTTTTGGTGTTTTTCAATGTTGAGGTAGTTGTTGAATTTATTGGTGATTTTCAATATTGAGTTTGTAGTTGAATTTGTTGGTGTTTTTCCATGTTGAGGTTTTTGAATGTGTTGGTGTTTTTCAAAGTTGAGGTTTTTGTTGAGAATTTGGTGTTTTTCAATGTTGAGGTTGTTGTTGAATTTTTTGGTGATTTTCAATATTGAGATTGTTGTTGAATTTATTGGTGTATTCAATGTTTTTTTTTGAATCTTTTTGTATTTTTCAAAGTTGAGGTAGCAGTTGAATTTGTTGCTGTTTCTCAATGTTGAGGTTGTTGAATTTTTTGGTGTTCTTCAATGTTGAGGTTGTTGTTGAATTTTAAATGTTTTTCATTGCTGAGATTGTTGTTGAATTTGTTGGTGATTTTCAATGTTGAGGTTGTTGAACTTATTGGGTTTATCAATGCTTTTTTTTGATCTTTTTTGTATTTTTCAAAGTTGAGGTTGCAGTTGAATTTCTTGGTGTTTTTCAATGTTGAGGTGTTGAAGTTGTTGGTGTTTTTCAAAGTTGAGGTTGTTGTTGAATTTTTTGGTGTTTTTCATTGCTGAGGTTTTTGTTGAATTTGTTGGTGATTTTCAATGTTGAGGTTGTTGTTGAAGTTATTGATGTATTCAATGTTTTTTTTTTAATCTTTTTGTATTTTTCAAAGTTGACGTTGCAGTTGAATTTGTTGCTGTTTCTCAATGTTGAGGTTTTTGAATTTTTTGGTGTTTTTCAAAGTTGAGGGTTTTGTTGAATTTTTTGATGTTTTTCACTGCTGAGGTTGTTGTTGAATTTGTTGGTGATTTTCAACGTTGAGTTTGTTGTTGAATTTTTCGGTGTTTTTCAATGTTGTCGGTACTTGTTTAATTTGTTGGTGTATTTCATTGCTGAGGTTTTTGTTGAATTTTTTGATGTTTTTCGTTGCTGAGGTTCTTGTTGAATTTGTTGTTGATTTTGAATGTTCAGGTTGTTGAATTTCTTGGTGTTATCAATGTTTTTTTTTAATCTTTTTTGTATTTTTGAAAGTTGAGGTTGCAGTTGAATTTGTTGGTGTTTTTCATTGTTGAGGTTTTTGTTGAATTTTTTGGTGTTTTTGAATGTTGAGATGGTTGATGAATTTGTTGTTGTTATCAATTTTTATTTTGTTGAACCTTTTTGTAGTTTTTAAAGTTGAGGTTGTTGTTGAATTTGTTGGTGTTTTTCAAAGCTGAGCTTGCTGTTGAATTTGTTGGTGTATTTGAATGCTGTGGTTGTTAAATCTGTTGGTGTTTTTCAAATTGAGGTTGTTGTTGAATTTTTTGGTGTTTTTCATTGTTGAGGGTTTTGATGAATTTGTTGGTGTTTTTCATTGTTGAGGTTGTTGTTGTATTTGTTGGTGATTTTCAATATTAAGGTTGTAGTTGAATTTGTTGGTGTTTTTCCATGTTGAGGTTTTTGAATTTGTTGGTGTTTTTCAAACTTGAGGTTTTTGTTGATAATTTGGTGTTTTTCAATGTTGAGGTTGTTGTTGAATTTTTTGTTGATTTTCAATATTGAGATTGTTGTTGAATTTGTTGGTGTATTCAATGTTATTTTTTGAATCTTTTTGTATTTTTCAAAGTTGAGGTTACAGTTGAATTTGTTGCTGTTTCTCAATGTAGAGGTTGTTGATTTTTTTGGTGTCTTTCAAAGTTGAGGTTGTTGTTGAATTTTTAGATGTTTTTCATTGCTGAGATTGTTGTTGAATTTGTTGGTGATTTTCAACGTTGAGGTTGTTGAATTTATTGGTGTTATCAATGATTTTTTTTGATCTTTTTTGTATTTTTCAAAGTTGAGGTTGCAGTTGAATTTCTTGCTGTTTTTCAATGTTGAGGTGGGTGAAGTTGTTGGTTTTTATCAAAGTTGAGGTTGTTGTTGAATTGTTTGGTGTTTTTCATTGTTGAGGTTTTTGTGGAATTTATTGGTGTTTTTGAATGTTGAGGTTGTTGATGAATTTTTTGGTGTTTTTCATTGTTGAGGTTTTTGTTGAATTTGTTGGTGATTTTCAATGTTGAGGTTGTTGTTGAATTTATTGATGTATTCAATGTTTTTTTTTGAATCTTTTTGTATTTTTCAAAGTTGACGTTGCAGTTGAATCTGTTGCTCTTTCTCAAAGTTGAGGTTTTTGTGGTGTTGAATTTTGTGGTGTTTTTCAAAGTTGAGTTTTTTGTTGAATTTTTTGATGTTTTTCATTGCTGAGGTTGTTGCTGAATTTGTTGGTGATTTTCAATGTTGAGTTTGTTGTTGAATTTTTTGGTGTTTTTTTTTTGGCGGTACTTGTTGAATTTGTTGGTGTTTTTCATTGTTGAGGTTCTTGTTCAATTTTTTGATGTTTTTCCTTGCTGAGGTTCTTGTTGAATTGGTTGGTGATTTTGATTCTTCAGGTTGTTGAATTTATTGGTGTTATCAATGGTTTTTTATGATCTTTTTTGTATTTTTCAAAGTTGAGGTTGCAGTTGAATTTGTTGGTGTTTTTGAATTTTGAGGTTGTTGTTGAATTTTTTGGTGTTTTTCATTGTTGAGGTTGTTGTTGCATTTGTCGGAGTTTTTCAATGTTGAGGTTGTTGTTGAATTTGTTGGTGTTTATCACTGTTGAGGTTGTTGAATTTGCTGCTGTTTTTTAAAGTTGACGTTGTTGTTGAATTTTTTGGTTTTTTAATTGTTGAGATTTTTGTTGAATTTGTTGTTGTTTTTGAATGTTGAGGTTGTTGTTGCATTTTTTGGTGTTTTTCATTGTTGAGGTTGTTGTTGAAATTTTGTGTGTTTTCTATTGCTGAGGTTGTTATTGAATATGTTGCTGTTTTTGATTGCTGAGGTTGTTGTTGAATTTGTTGGTGTTTTTCAATGTTGAGGTTGTTGTTGAATTTTTAGATGTTTTTCATTGACGAGGTTGTTGTTGAATTTGTTGGTGTTTTTTAATGTTGAGGTTGTTGTTGAATTGTTTGGTGTTTTTCATTGTTGTGGTTGTTGTTGTTGAATTTTTTGATGTTTTTAATTGTTGAGGATGTTGTTAAATTTGTTGGTGATTTTCAATATTGAGGTTGTTGTTGAATTTGTTGCTGTTATTAATTTTGATTTTGTTGAAACTTTTTGTATTTTTAAAAGTTGAGGTTGTTGTTGAATTTGATGGTGTTTTTCAATGTTTAGGTTGTTGAATTTGCTGGTGTTTTTCAAAGCTGAGTTTCATGTTGAATTTGTTGGTGTATTTGAATGTTGAGGTTGTTAAATTTGTTGGTGCTTTTCAAAAATGAGGTTGTTGTTGAATTTTTTGGTGTTTTTCATTGCTGAGGTTTTTGTTGAATTTCTTGGTGTTTTTCATTTTAGAGGTTGTTGTTGAATTTGTTAGTGATTTCCAATATTGAGGTTGTAGTTGAATTTGTTGTTGTTTTTCCATGTTGAGGTTTTTGAATTTGGTGGTGTTTTTCAAAGTTGAGGTTGTTGTTGAATATTTTGGTGTTTTTCAATGTTGAGGTTGTTGTTGAATTTTTTGCTGATTTTCAATATTGAGGTCGTTGTTGAATTTCTTAGTGTATTCAATGTTTTTTTTTAATCTTTTGCATTTTTCATAGTTGAGGTTGCAGTGGAATTTGTTGGTGTTTCTCAATGTTGAGGTTTTTGAATTTTTTGGTGTTTTTCAAAGTTGAGGTTGTTGTTGAATTTTTTGGTGTTTCTCATTGTTGAGTTCTTTGTTGAATTTGTTGTTGTTTTTGAATGTTGAGGTTGTTGTTGAATTTATTGATGTTTTTCCTTGTTGAGGTTGTTGTTGAATTTGTTGGTGATTTTCAATGTTGAGTTTGTTTTTGAATTTATTGGTGTTTTTCATTGTTGAGGTTGTTTTTGAATTTGTTGGTCATTTTCAATGTTGAGTTTGTTGTTGAATCTTTTGGTATTTTTCATTGTTGAGATCGTTGTTTTTGAATTTATTCCGGTTTTTCATTGCTGAGGTTGTTGATGAATTTTTTGGTGTTTTTCATTATTGAGGTCGTTATTGTTGAATTGTATGCTATTTTTCATTGCTGAGGTTGATGTTGAATTTGTTGGTAATTTCGAATGTTGAGGTTGTTGTTGAATTTGTTGGTGTTTTGAATATTGAGATTGTTGTTGAATTATTTGGTGTTTTTCATTGTTGAGGTTGTTGTTGTTTAATTTTTTGATGATTTTCATTGTTGTGTTTGTTGTTGAATTTATTGGTGATATTCAAAATTAAGGATTTTGTTGAATTTATTGGTGTTATCAATGATTTTTCTTGAACTTTTTCGTATTTTTCAAAGTTGTGGTTGCAGTTGAATTTGTTGGTGTTTTTCAAAGTTGAGGTTGTTGTTGAATTTTTTGATGTTTTTCAATGTTGAGGTTTTTGTTGAATTTGTTGGTGTTTTTGAATGTTGAGGTTGTTGTTGAATTTGTTGGTGTTTTTCAAAGTTGAGGTTGTTGTTGAGTTTTTTGGTGTTTTTCATTGTTGAGGTTTTTGTTGAATTTGTTGGTGATTTTCAATGTTGAGGTTGTTGTTGAATTTATTGATGTATTCAATGTTTTTTTTTGAATCTTTTTGTATTTTTCAAAGTTGATGTTGCAGTTGAATTTGTTGCTCTTTCTCAAAGTTGAGGTTGTTGAATTTTGTGGTGTTTTTCAAAGTTGAGGTTTTTGTTGAATGTTTTTGATGTTTTTCATTGCTGAGGTTGTTGTTGAATTTGTTGGTGATTTTCAATGTTGAGTTTGTTGTTGAATTTTTTGGTGTTTTTCATTGTTGTGGTACTTGTTGAATTTGTTGGTGTTTTTCATTGTTGAGGTTCTTGTTCGATTTTTTCATGTTTTTCCTTGCTGAGGTTCTTGTTGAATTTGTTGGTGATTTTGATTCTTCAGGTTGTTGAATTAATTGGTGTTATCAATGGTTTTTTGTGATCTTTTTTGTATTTTTCAAAGTTGAGGTTGCAGTGGAATTTGTTGGTGTTTTTGAATTTTGAGGTTGTTGTTGAATTTTTTGGTGTTTTTCATTGTTGAGGTTGTTGTTGCATTTGTCGGAGTTTTTCCATGTTGAGGATGTTGTTGAATTTGTTGGTGTTTATCACTGTTGAGGTTGTTGAATTTGCTGCTGTTTTTCAAAGTTGACGTTGTTGTTGAATTTTTTGGTTTCTTAATTGTTGAGGTTTTTGTTGAATTTGTTGTTGTTTCTGAATGTTGAGGTTGTTGTTGCATTTTTTGGTGTTTTTCATTGTTGAGGTTGTTGTTGAATTTGTTGGTGTTTTGGAATGTGGAGGTTGTTGATGAATTCTTTGGTGTTTTTTATTGTTGAGGTTGTTGTTGAATTTGTAGTTGTTTTTGAATGTTGAGGTTGGTGTTGAATTGTTTGGTGTTTTTCTTTGCTAACGTTGTTGTTGTTGAATTTTTTGATGTTTTTCATTGTAAATGTTGTTGTTAAATTTGTTGGTGATTTTCAATATTGAGGTTGTTGTTGAATTTGATGGTGCTTTTCCATGTTGAGGTTTTTGAATTTGTTTATGTTTTAAAAGTTGAGGTTGTTGTTGAATATTTTGGCGTTATTCAATGTTAAGGATCTTGTTGAATTTATTGATGTTATCAATGATTTTTCTTGAACTTTTTTGTATTTTTCAAAGTTGAGGTTGCAGTTGAATTTGTTGGTGTTGTTCAAAGTTGAGGTTGTTGAATTTGTTGGTGTTTTTCAAAGTTGAGGTTGTTGTTGAATTTTTTGATGTTTTTCAATGTTGAGGTTGTTGTTGAATTTGTTGGTGTTTTCCATTGTTGATGTTGATGTTGAATTTGTTGATGATTTTCAATGTTGAGTTTGTTGTTGAATTTTTTGGTGTTTTTCACTGTTGAGGTTGTTGTAGAATTTTTTGATGTTTATCATTGTTGAGGTTGTTGTTGAATTTGTTGGTGATTTTCAATGTTGAGTTTGTTGTTGAAATTGTTGGAGTTTTTCAATGTTGAAGTTGTTGTTTATTTTTTTGATGTTTTTCATTGTTGAGGTTTTTTTTGAATCTGTTGGTGTTTTTGAATGTTGAGGTTGTTGTTGAATTTTTGTGTGTTTTCCATTGCTGAGGTTGTTATTGAATTTGTTGCTGTTTTTGATTGCAGAGGTTGTTGTTGAATTTCTTGGTGTTTTTCAATGTTGAGGTTGTTGTTGAATTTTTAGATGTTTTTCATTGACGAGGTTGTTGTTGAATTTGTTGGTGTTTTTTAATGTTGAGGTTGTTGTTGAATTGTTTGGTGTTTTTCATTGTTGTGGTTGTTGTTGTTGAATTTTTTGATGTTTTTAATTGTTGAGGATGTTGTTAAATTTGTTGGTGATTTTCAATATTGAGGTTGTTGTTGAATTTGTTGCTGTTATTAATTTTGATTTTGTTGAAACTTTTTGTATTTTTAAAAGTTGAGGTTGTTGTTGAATTTGATGGTGTTTTTCAATGTTTAGGTTGTTGAATTTGCTGGTGTTTTTCAAAGCTTAGTTTCATGTTGAATTTGTTGGTGTATTTGAATGTTGAGGTTGTTAAATTTGTTGGTGTTTTTCAAAAATGAGGTTGTTGTTGAATTTTTTGGTGTTTTTCATTGTTGAGGTTTTTGTTGAATTTCTTGGTGTTTTTCATTTTAGAGGTTGTTGTTGAATTTGTTAGTGATTTCCAATATTGAGGTTGTAGTTGAATTTGTTGGTGTTTTTCCATGTTGAGGTTTTTGAATTTGGTGGTGTTTTTCAAAGTTGAGGTTGTTGTTGAATATTTTGGTGTTTTTCAATGTTGAGGTTGTTGTTGAATTTTTTGCTGATTTTCAATATTGAGGTTGTTGTTGAATTTCTTAGTGTATTCAATGTTTTTTTTAAATCTTTTGCATTTTTCATAGTTGAGGTTGCAGTGGAATTTGTTGGTGTTTCTCAATGTTGAGGTTTTTGAATTTTTTGGTGTTTTTCAAAGTTGAGGTTGTTGTTGAATTTTTTGGTGTTTCTCATTGTTGAGTTCTTTGTTGAATTTGTTGTTGTTTTTGAATGTTGAGGTTGTTGTTGAATTTATTGATGTTTTTCCTTGTTGAGGTTGTTGTTGAATTTGTTGGTGATTTTCAATGTTGAGTTTGTTTTTGAATTTATTGGTGTTTTTCATTGTTGAGGTTGTTTTTGAATTTGTTGGTGATTTTCAATGTTGAGTTTGTTGTTGAATCTTTTGGTATTTTTCATTGTTGAGATCGTTGTTTTTGAACTTATTCCTATTTTTCATTGCTGAGGTTGTTGATGAATTTTTTGGTGTTTTTCATTATTGAGGTCGTTATTGTTGAATTGTTTGCTGTTTTTCATTGCTGAGGTTGATGTTGAATTTGTTGGTAATTTCGAATGTTGAGGTTGTTGTTGAATTTATTGGTGTTTTGTATATTGAGATTGTTGTTGAATTATTTGGTGTTTTTCATTGTTGAGGTTGTTGTTGTTGAATTTTTTGATGATTTTCATTGTTATGTTTGTCGTTGAATTTATTGGTGATTTTCAAAATTAAGGATTTTGTTGAATTTATTGGTGTTATCAATGATTTTTCTTGAACTTTTTCGTATTTTTCAAAGTTGTGGTTGCAGTTGAATTTGTTGGTGTTTTTCAAAGTTGAGGTTGTTGTTGAATTTTTTGATGTTTTTCAATGTTGAGGTTTTTGTTGAATTTGTTGGTGTTTTTGAATGTTGAGGTTGTTGTTGAATTTGTTGGTGTTTTTCAAAGTTGAGGTTGTTGTTGAATTTTTTGGTGTTTTTCATTGTTGAGGTTTTTATTGAATTTATTGGTGTTTTTGAATGTTGAGGTTGTTTGATGAATTTTTTGGTGTTTTTCATTGTTGAGGTTTTTCTTGAATTTGTTGGTGATTTTCAATGTTGAGGTTGTTGTTGAATTTATTGATGTATTCAATGTTTTTTTTTGAATCTTTTTGTATTTTTCAAAGTTGATGTTGCAGTTGAATTTGTTGCTCTTTCTCAAAGTTGAGATTGTTGAATTTTGTGGTGTTTTTCAAAGTTGAGGTTTTTGTTGAATGTTTTTGATGTTTTTCATTGCTGAGGTTGTTGTTGAATTTGTTGGTGATTTTCAATGTTGAGTTTGTTGTTGAATTTTTTGGTGTTTTTCATTGTTGCGGTACTTGTTGAATTTGTTGGTGTTTTTCATTGTTGAGGTTCTTGTTCGATTTTTTCATGTTTTTCCTTGCTGAGGTTCTTGTTGAATTTGTTGGTGATTTTGATTCTTCAGGTTGTTGAATTAATTGGTGTTATCAATGGTTTTTTATGATCTTTTCTGTATTTTTCAAAGTTGAGGTTGCAGTGGAATTTGTTGGTGTTTTTGAATTTTGAGGTTGTTGTTGAATTTTTTGGTGTTTTTCATTGTTGAGGTTGTTGTTGCATTTGTCGGAGTTTTTCCATGTTGAGGTTGTTGTTGAATTTGTTGGTGTTTATCACTGTTGAGGTTGTTGAATTTGCTCCTGTTTTTCAAAGTTGACGTTGTTCCTGAATTTTTTGGTTTTTTAATTGTTGAGGTTTTTGTTGAATTTGTTGTTGTTTTTGAATGTTGAGGTTGTTGTTGCATTTTTTGGTGTTTTTCATTGTTGAGGTTGTTGTTGAATTTGTTGGTGTTTTTGAATGTTGAGGTTGTTGATGAATTCTTTGGTGTTTTTCATTGTTGAGGTTTTGTTGATTTTGTTGGTGTTTTCGAATGCTGAGGTTGTTGTTGAATTTGTTGGTGATTTTCAATATTGAGGTTGTAGTTTAATTTGATGGTGTTTTTCCATGTTGAGGTTTCTGAATTTGTAGGTGTTTTTCAAAGTTGAGGTTGTTGTTGTATATTTTGGTGCTTTTCAATGTTGAGGTTGTTGTTGAATTTCTTGGTGATTTTCAATGTTGAGGTTGTTGTTCAATTCATTGTTGTAATCAATGTTTTTTTTTGAATCTTTTTGTATTTTTCAAAGTTGAGGTTGCAGTTCAAGTTGTTGCTGTTTCTCAATGTTGAGGTTGTTGAATCTGTTGGTGTTTTTCAAATTGAGGTTGTTGTTGAATTTTTTGGTGTTTTTCATTGTTGAGGTTTTTGTTGAATTTGTTGGTGATTTTCAATGTTGAGGTTGTTGTTCAATTGATTGGTGTTTTTCATTGTTGAGGTTTCTGTTGAATTTGTTGGTGTTTTTGAATGTTGAGGTTGTTGATGAATTTTTTGGTGTTTTTCATTGTTGAGGTTTTTGTTGAATTTTTTGGTGTTTTTCAATGTTGAGGTTGTTGTTATATTTTTTTTGTGTTTTTCATTGCTGAGGTTGTTGTTGAATTTGTTGGTGATTTTCAACGTTGAGGTTGTTGAATTTATTGGTGTTATAACTGGTTTTTTTTTTGTTTTTGTTTGTATTTCGCAAAGTTGGGATTGCAGTTGAATTTGTTGGTGATTTTCGATGTTGAGGTTGTTGAAGTTGATTGCGTTTTTCAAAGTTGAGGTTGTTGTTGAATTTTTTGGAGTTTTTCATTGTTGAGGTTTTTGTTGAATTTTTTGGTGTTTTTGAATGTTGAGGTTGTTGATGAATTTGTTGTTGTTATCAATTTTTATTTTGTTCAACCATTTTGTATTCTTTAAAGTTGAGGTTGTTGTTGAATTTTTTGGTGTTTTTCAATGTTGAGGTTCTTGAATTTGTTGGTGTTTTTCAAAGCTGAGCTTGTTGTTGAATTTGTTGGTGTATTTGAATGTTGAGGTTGTTAAATCTGTTGTTGTTTTTCAAATTAAGGTTGTTGTTGAATTTTTTGGTGTTTCTCATTGTTGAGGGTTTTGTTGAATTTTTTGGTGTTTTTCAATGTTGAGGTAGTTGTTGAATTTATTGGTGATTTTCAATATTGAGTTTGTAGTTGAATTTGTTGGTGTTTTTCCATGTTGAGGTTTTTGAATGTGTTGGTGTTTTTCAAAGTTGAGGTTTTTGTTGAGAATTTGGTGTTTTTCAATGTTGAGGTTGTTGTTCAATTGATTGGTGTTTTTCATTGTTGAGGTTTCTGTTGAATTTGTTGGTGTTTTTGAATGTTGAGGTTGTTGATGAATTTTTTGGTGTTTTTCATTGTTGAGGTTTTTGTTGAATTTTTTGGTGTTTTTCAATGTTGAGGTTGTTGTTATATTTTTTTTGTGTTTTTCATTGCTGAGGTTGTTGTTGAATTTGTTGGTGATTTTCAACGTTGAGGTTGTTGAATTTATTGGTGTTATAACTGGTTTTTTTTTTGTTTTTGTTTGTATTTCGCAAAGTTGGGGTTGCAGTTGAATTTGTTGGTGATTTTCGATGTTGAGGTTGTTGAAGTTGATTGCGTTTTTCAAAGTTGAGGTTGTTGTTGAATTTTTTGGAGTTTTTCATTGTTGAGGTTTTTGTTGAATTTTTTGGTGTTTTTGAATGTTGAGGTTGTTGATGAATTTGTTGTTGTTATCAATTTTTATTTTGTTCAACCATTTTGTATTCTTTAAAGTTGAGGTTGTTGTTGAATTTTTTGGTGTTTTTCAATGTTGAGGTTCTTGAATTTGTTGGTGTTTTTCAAAGCTGAGCTTGTTGTTGAATTTGTTGGTGTATTTGAATGTTGAGGTTGTTAAATCTGTTGTTGTTTTTCAAATTAAGGTTGTTGTTGAATTTTTTGGTGTGTCTCATTGTTGAGGGTTTTGTTGAATTTTTTGGTGTTTTTCAATGTTGAGGTAGTTGTTGAATTTATTGGTGATTTTCAATATTGAGTTTGTAGTTGAATTTGTTGGTGTTTTTCCATGTTGAGGTTTTTGAATGTGTTGGTGTTTTTCAAAGTTGAGGTTTTTGTTGAGAATTTGGTGTTTTTCAATGTTGAGGTTGTTGTTGAATTTTTTGGTGATTTTCAATATTGAGATTGTTGTTGAATTTATTGGTGTATTCAATGTTTTTTTTTGAATCTTTTTGTATTTTTCAAAGTTGAGGTAGCAGTTGAATTTGTTGCTGTTTCTCAATGTTGAGGTTGTTGAATTTTTTGGTGTTCTTCAATGTTGAGGTTGTTGTTGAATTTTAAATGTTTTTCATTGCTGAGATTGTTGTTGAATTTGTTGGTGATTTTCAATGTTGAGGTTGTTGAACTTATTGGGTTTATCAATGCTTTTTTTTGATCTTTTTTGTATTTTTCAAAGTTGAGGTTGCAGTTGAATTTCTTGGTGTTTTTCAATGTTGAGGTGTTGAAGTTGTTGGTGTTTTTCAAAGTTGAGGTTGTTGTTGAATTTTTTGGTGTTTTTCATTGCTGAGGTTTTTGTTGAATTTGTTGGTGATTTTCAATGTTGAGGTTGTTGTTGAAGTTATTGATGTATTCAATGTTTTTTTTTTAATCTTTTTGTATTTTTCAAAGTTGACGTTGCAGTTGAATTTGTTGCTGTTTCTCAATGTTGAGGTTTTTGAATTTTTTGGTGTTTTTCAAAGTTGAGGGTTTTGTTGAATTTTTTGATGTTTTTCACTGCTGAGGTTGTTGTTGAATTTGTTGGTGATTTTCAACGTTGAGTTTGTTGTTGAATTTTTCGGTGTTTTTCAATGTTGTCGGTACTTGTTTAATTTGTTGGTGTATTTCATTGCTGAGGTTTTTGTTGAATTTTTTGATGTTTTTCGTTGCTGAGGTTCTTGTTGAATTTGTTGTTGATTTTGAATGTTCAGGTTGTTGAATTTCTTGGTGTTATCAATGTTTTTTTTTAATCTTTTTTGTATTTTTGAAAGTTGAGGTTGCAGTTGAATTTGTTGGTGTTTTTCATTGTTGAGGTTTTTGTTGAATTTTTTGGTGTTTTTGAATGTTGAGATGGTTGATGAATTTGTTGTTGTTATCAATTTTTATTTTGTTGAACCTTTTTGTAGTTTTTAAAGTTGAGGTTGTTGTTGAATTTGTTGGTGTTTTTCAAAGCTGAGCTTGCTGTTGAATTTGTTGGTGTATTTGAATGCTGTGGTTGTTAAATCTGTTGGTGTTTTTCAAATTGAGGTTGTTGTTGAATTTTTTGATGTTTTTCATTGTTGAGGGTTTTGATGAATTTGTTGGTGTTTTTCATTGTTGAGGTTGTTGTTGTATTTGTTGGTGATTTTCAATATTAAGGTTGTAGTTGAATTTGTTGGTGTTTTTCCATGTTGAGGTTTTTGTTGATAATTTGGTGTTTTTCAATGTTGAGGTTGTTGTTGAATTTTTTGTTGATTTTCAATATTGAGATTGTTGTTGAATTTGTTGGTGTATTCAATGTTATTTTTTGAATCTTTTTGTATTTTTCAAAGTTGAGGTTACAGTTGAATTTGTTGCTGTTTCTCAATGTAGAGGTTGTTGATTTTATTGGTGTCTTTCAAAGTTGAGGTTGTTGTTGAATTTTTAGATGTTTTTCATTGCTGAGATTGTTGTTGAATTTGTTGGTGATTTTCAACGTTGAGGTTGTTGAATTTATTGGTGTTATCAATGATTTTTTTTGATCTTTTTTGTATTTATCAAAGTTGAGGTTGCAGTTGAATTTCTTGCTGTTTTTCAATGTTGAGGTGGGTGAAGTTGTTCGTTTTTTTCAAAGTTGAGGTTGTTGTTGAATTGTTTGGTGTTTTTCATTGTTGAGGTTTTTGTGGAATTTATTGGTGTTTTTGAATGTTGAGGTTGTTGATGAATTTTTTGGTGTTTTTCATTGTTGAGGTTTTTGTTGAATTTGTTGGTGATTTTCAATGTTGAGGTTGTTGTTGAATTTATTGATGTATTCAATGTTTTTTTTTGAATCTTTTTGTATTTTTCAAAGTTGACGTTGCAGTTGAATCTGTTGCTCTTTCTCAAAGTTGAGGTTGTTGAATTTTGTGGTGTTTTTCAAAGTTGAGTTTTTTGTTGAATTTTTTGATGTTTTTCATTGCTGAGGTTGTTGCTGAATTTGTTGGTGATTTTCAATGTTGAGCTTGTTGTTGAATTTTTTGGTGTTTTTTTTTTGGCGGTACTTGTTGAATTTGTTGGTGTTTTTCATTGTTGAGGTTCTTGTTCAATTTTTTGATGTTTTTCCTTGCTGAGGTTCTTGTTGAATTGGTTGGTGATTTTGATTCTTCAGGTTGTTGAATTTATTGGTGTTATCAATGGTTTTTTATGATCTTTTTTGTATTTTTCAAAGTTGAGGTTGCAGTTGAATTTGTTGGTGTTTTTGAATTTTGAGGTTGTTGTTGAATTTTTTGGTGTTTTTCATTGTTGAGGTTGTTGTTGCATTTGTCGGAGTTTTTCAATGTTGAGGTTGTTGTTGAATTTGTTGGTGTTTATCACTGTTGAGGTTGTTGAATTTGCTGCTGTTTTTTAAAGTTGACGTTGTTGTTGAATTTTTTGGTTTTTTAATTGTTGAGATTTTTGTTGAATTTGTTGTTGTTTTTGAATGTTGAGGTTGTTGTTGCATTTTTTGGTGTTTTTCATTGTTGAGGTTGTTGTTGAAATTTTGTGTGTTTTCTATTGCTGAGGTTGTTATTGAATATGTTGCTGTTTTTGATTGCTGAGGTTGTTGTTGAATTTGTTGGTGTTTTTCAATGTTGAGGTTGTTGTTGAATTTTTAGATGTTTTTCATTGACGAGGTTGTTGTTGAATTTGTTGGTGTTTTTTAATGTTGAGGTTGTTGTTGAATTGTTTGGTGTTTTTCATTGTTGTGGTTGTTGTTGTTGAATTTTTTGATGTTTTTAATTGTTGAGGATGTTGTTAAATTTGTTGGTGATTTTCAATATTGAGGTTGTTGTTGAATTTGTTGCTGTTATTAATTTTGATTTTGTTGAAACTTTTTGTATTTTTAAAAGTTGAGGTTGTTGTTGAATTTGTTGGTGTTTTTCAATGTTTAGGTTCTTGAATTTGCTGGTGTTTTTCAAAGCTGAGTTTCATGTTGAATTTGTTGGTGTATTTGAATGTTGAGCTTGTTAAATTTGTTGGTGCTTTTCAAAAATGAGGTTGTTGTTGAATTTTTTGGTGTTTTTCATTGCTGAGGTTTTTGTTGAATTTCTTGGTGTTTTTCATTTTAGAGGTTGTTGTTGAATTTGTTAGTGATTTCCAATATTGAGGTTGTAGTTGAATTTGTTGTTGTTTTTCCATGTTGAGGTTTTTGAATTTGGTGGTGTTTTTCAAAGTTGAGGTTGTTGTTGAATATTTTGGTGTTTTTCAATGTTGAGGTTGTTGTTGAATTTTTTGCTGATTTTCAATATTGAGGTCGTTGTTGAATTTCTTAGTGTATTCAATGTTTTTTTTTTAATCTTTTGCATTTTTCATAGTTGAGGTTGCAGTGGAATTTGTTGGTGTTTCTCAATGTTGAGGTTTTTGAATTTTTTGGTGTTTTTCAAAGTTGAGGTTGTTGTTGAATTTTTTGGTGTTTCTCATTGTTGAGTTCTTTGTTGAATTTGTTGTTGTTTTTGAATGTTGAGGTTGTTGTTGAATTTATTGATGTTTTTCCTTGTTGAGGTTGTTGTTGAATTTGTTGGTGATTTTCAATGTTGAGTTTGTTTTTGAATTTATTGGTGTTTTTCATTGTTGAGGTTGTTTTTGAATTTGTTGGTGATTTTCAATGTTGAGTTTGTTGTTGAATCTTTTGGTATTTTTCATTGTTGAGATCGTTGTTTTTGAATTTATTCCGGTTTTTCATTGCTGAGGTTGTTGATGAATTTTTTGGTGTTTTTCATTATTGAGGTCGTTATTGTTGAATTGTATGCTGTTTTTCATTGCTGAGGTTGATGTTGAATTTGTTGGTAATTTCGAATGTTGAGGTTGTTGTTGAATTTGTTGGTGTTTTGAATATTGAGATTGTTGTTGAATTATTTGGTGTTTTTCATTGTTGAGGTTGTTGTTGTTGAATTTTTTGATGATTTTCATTGTTGTGTTTGTTGTTGAATTTATTGGTGATATTCAAAATTAAGGATTTTGTTGAATTTATTGGTGTTATCAATGATTTTTCTTGAACTTTTTCGTATTTTTCAAAGTTGTGGTTGCAGTTGAATTTGTTGGTGTTTTTCAAAGTTGAGGTTGTTGTTGAATTTTTTGATGTTTTTCAATGTTGAGGTTTTTGTTGAATTTGTTGGTGTTTTTGAATGTTGAGGTTGTTGTTGAATTTGTTGGTGTTTTTCAAAGTTGAGGTTGTTGTTGAATTTTTTGGTGTTTTTCATTGTTGAGGTTTTTGTTGAATTTATTGGTGTTTTTGAATGTTGAGGTTGTTTGATGAATTTTTTGGTGTTTTTCATTGTTGAGGTTTTTGTTGAATTTGTTGGTGATTTTCAATGTTGAGGTTGTTGTTGAATTTATTGATGTATTCAATGTTTTTTTTTGAATCTTTTTGTATTTTTCAAAGTTGATGTTGCAGTTGAATTTGTTGCTCTTTCTCAAAGTTGAGGTTGTTGAATTTTGTGGTGTTTTTCAAAGTTGAGGTTTTTGTTGAATGTTTTTGATGTTTTTCATTGCTGAGGTTGTTGTTGAATTTGTTGGTGATTTTCAATGTTGAGTTTGTTGTTGAATTTTTTGGTGTTTTTCATTGTTGTGGTACTTGTTGAATTTGTTGGTGTTTTTCATTGTTGAGGTTCTTGTTCGATTTTTTCATGTTTTTCCTTGCTGAGGTTCTTGTTGAATTTGTTGGTGATTTTGATTCTTCAGGTTGTTGAATTAATTGGTGTTATCAATGGTTTTTTGTGATCTTTTTTGTATTTTTCAAAGTTGAGGTTGCAGTGGAATTTGTTGGTGTTTTTGAATTTTGAGGTTGTTGTTGAATTTTTTGGTGTTTTTCATTGTTGAGGTTGTTGTTGCATTTGTCGGAGTTTTTCCATGTTGAGGATGTTGTTGAATTTGTTGGTGTTTATCACTGTTGAGGTTGTTGAATTTGCTGCTGTTTTTCAAAGTTGACGTTGTTGTTGAATTTTTTGGTTTCTTAATTGTTGAGGTTTTTGTTGAATTTGTTGTTGTTTTTGAATGTTGAGGTTGTTGTTGCATTTTTTGGTGTTTTTCATTGTTGAGGTTGTTGTTGAATTTGTTGGTGTTTTGGAATGTGGAGGTTGTTGATGAATTCTTTGGTGTTTTTTATTGTTGAGGTTGTTGTTGAATTTGTAGTTGTTTTTGAATGTTGAGGTTGGTGTTGAATTGTTTGGTGTTTTTCATTGCTAACGTTGTTGTTGTTGAATTTTTTGATGTTTTTCATTGTAAATGTTGTTGTTAAATTTGTTGGTGATTTTCAATATTGAGGTTGTTGTTGAATTTGATGGTGCTTTTCCATGTTGAGGTTTTTGAATTTGTTTATGTTTTAAAAGTTGAGGTTGTTGTTGAATATTTTGGCGTTATTCAATGTTAAGGATCTTGTTGAATTTATTGATGTTATCAATGATTTTTCTTGAACTTTTTTGTATTTTTCAAAGTTGAGGTTGCAGTTGAATTTGTTGGTGTTGTTCAAAGTTGAGGTTGTTGAATTTGTTGGTGTTTTTCAAAGTTGAGGTTGTTGTTGAATTTTTTGATGTTTTTCAATGTTGAGGTTGTTGTTGAATTTGTTGGTGTTTTCCATTGTTGATGTTGATGTTGAATTTGTTGATGATTTTCAATGTTGAGTTTGTTGTTGAATTTTTTGGTGTTTTTCACTGTTGAGGTTGTTGTAGAATTTTTTGATGTTTATCATTGTTGAGGTTGTTGTTGAATTTGTTGGTGATTTTCAATGTTGAGTTTGTTGTTGAAATTGTTGGAGTTTTTCAATGTTGAAGTTGTTGTTTATTTTTTTGGTGTTTTTCATTGTTGAGGTTTTTTTTGAATCTGTTGGTGTTTTTGAATGTTGAGGTTGTTGTTGAATTTTTGTGTGTTTTCCATTGCTGAGGTTGTTATTGAATTTGTTGCTGTTTTTGATTGCAGAGGTTGTTGTTGAATTTGTTGGTGTTTTTCAATGTTGAGGTTGTTGTTGAATTTTTAGATGTTTTTCATTGACGAGGTTGTTGTTGAATTTGTTGGTGTTTTTTAATGTTGAGGTTGTTGTTGAATTGTTTGGTGTTTTTCATTGTTGTGGTTGTTGTTGTTGAATTTTTTGATGTTTTTAATTGTTGAGGATGTTGTTAAATTTGTTGGTGATTTTCAATATTGAAGTTGTTGTTGAATTTGTTGCTGTTATTAATTTTGATTATGTTGAAACTTTTTGTATTTTTAAAAGTTGAGGTTGTTGTTGAATTTGATGGTGTTTTTCAATGTTTAGGTTGTTGAATTTGCTGGTGTTTTTCAAAGCTTAGTTTCATGTTGAATTTGTTGGTGTATTTGAATGTTGAGGTTGTTGTTGAATTTTTTGATGTTTTTCAATGTTGAGGTTGTTGTTGAATTTGTTGGTGTTTTTCAGTGTTGAGGTTGTTGAATTTCTTGGTGTTTTTAAAGTTGACGTTGTTCTTGAATTTTTTGGTGTTTATAAGTGTTGAGGTTTTTGTTAAATTTGTTGGTTTTTTTGAATGTTGAGGTTGTTGTTGAATTTTTTGGTGTTTTTCATTGTTGAGGTTGTTGTTGAATTTGTTGTTGTTTTTGAATGTTGAGGTTGTTGATGAATTTTTTGGTGTTTTTCATTGTTGAGGTTGTTGTTGAATTTGTTGTTGTTTTTGAATGTTGAGGTTGTTTGATGAATTTTTTGGTGTTTTTCATTGTTGAGGTTTTTGTTGAATTTGTTGGTGATTTTCAATGTTGAGGTTGTTGTTGAATTTATTGATGTATTCAATGTTTTTTTTTGAATCTTTTTGTATTTTTCAAAGTTGATGTTGCAGTTGAATTTGTTGCTCTTTCTCAAAGTTGAGGTTGTTGAATTTTGTGGTGTTTTTCAAAGTTGAGGTTTTTGTTGAATGTTTTTGATGTTTTTCATTGCTGAGGTTGTTGTTGAATTTGTTGGTGATTTTCAATGTTGAGTTTGTTGTTGAATTTTTTGGTGTTTTTCATTGTTGTGGTACTTGTTGAATTTGTTGGTGTTTTTCATTGTTGAGGTTCTTGTTCGATTTTTTCATGTTTTTCCTTGCTGAGGTTCTTGTTGAATTTGTTGGTGATTTTGATTCTTCAGGTTGTTGAATTAATTGGTGTTATCAATGGTTTTTTGTGATCTTTTTTGTATTTTTCAAAGTTGAGGTTGCAGTGGAATTTGTTGGTGTTTTTGAATTTTGAGGTTGTTGTTGAATTTTTTGGTGTTTTTCATTGTTGAGGTTGTTGTTGTTGAATTTTTTGATGTTTTTCATTGTTGAGGTTGTTGTTAAATTTGTTGGTGATTTTCAATATTGAGGTTGTTGTTGAATTTGTTGGTGTTTTTCCATGTTGAGGTTTTTGAGTTTGCTGATGTTTTCAAAGTTGCGGTTGTTGTTAAATTTGTTGGTGATGTTCAATATTGTGGTTGTTGTTGAATTTTTTGGTGTTTTTCACTGTTGAGGTTTTTGTTGAATTTTTTGGTGTTTTTGAATGTTGAGGTTGCTGTTGAATTTGTTGGAGTTTTTCAATTTTGAGGATGTTGTTGAATTTGTAAGAGTTTTTCAACGTTGAGGTTGTTGAATTTGTTGGTGTTTTTCATGGTTGAGTTTTTTGTTGAATTTGTTGTTGCTTTTGAATGTTGAGGTTGTTGTTGAATTTAGTGATTTCTTTCTTTGTTGAGGTTGTTGTTGAATTTGTTAGTTATTTTCAATGTTGAGTTTGTTGTTGAATTTTTTGGTGTTTTTCATTGTTGAGGTTTTTTTTGAATTTGTTGGTGTTCTTGAATGTTGAGGTTGTTGTTGAATTTGTTGCTGTTTTTCAATGTGAGGTTGTTGTTGAATTTTTTGGTGTTTTTCATTGTTGAGGCTTTTGTTGAATTTGTTGTTCTTTTTGAATGTTGAGGTTGTTATGAATTTTTTGGTGTTTTTCATTGTTGAGGTTTTTGTTGAATTTGTTGGTGTTTTTCATTGTTGAGGTTGTTGTTGAATTTGTTCATTATTTTCAATATTGAGGTTGCAGTTGAATTTGTTGGTGTTTTTCCATGTTGGGATTTTTGAATTTGTTGGTGTTTTTCAAAGTTGAGGTTGTTGTTGAATATTTTGGTGTTCTTCAATGTTGAGGTTGTTCTTGAATTTCTTGGTGATTTTCAATATTGAGGTTTTTGTTGAATTTATTGGTGTAATCAATTTTTTTTTTGAATCTTATTGTATTTTTCAAAGTTGAGGTTGCAGTTGTGTTTGTTGGTGTTTCTCAATGTTGAGGTTGTTGAATTTTTTGGTGTTTTTCAAAGTTGAGGTTGTTGTTGAATTTTTTGGTGTTTTTCATTGTTGAGTTTTTTGTTGAATTTGTTGTTGTTTATGAATGTTGAGGTTGTTGTTTAATTTTTGATGTTTTTCATTGTTGAGGTTGTTGATGAATTTTTTGGTGATTTTCATTGTTGAGTTCGTTGTTGAATTTTTTGGTGTTTATTATTGTTGAGGTTGTTTTTGAAATTGTTGCGGTTTTTCAATGTTGAGGTTGTTGATGAATCTTTTGGTATTTTTCATTGATGAGATCGTTGTTGTTGAATTTATTTATGTTTTTCATTGCTGAGGTTGTTGATGAATTTTTTGGTGTTTTTCATTGTTGAGGTCGTTGTTGTTGAAATGTATGCTGTTTTGTTTGCTGAGTTGTTGTTTAATTTGCTGGTGTTTTTCATTGTTGAGGTTGCTGTTGAATTTGTTGGTGTTTTGAACATTGAGATTGTTGTTGAATTATTTTGTGTTTTTCATTGCTAAGGCTGTTGTTGAGTTTTTGGTGATTTTCAATATTAAGGATCTTGTTGAATTTACTCGTGTTATCAATGATTTTCCTTGTTCTTTTATGTATTTTTTAAAGTTGAGGTTGCAGTTGAATTTGTTGGTGTTTTTCAAAGTTGAGGTTGTTGTTGAATGTTTTGATGTTTTTCAATGTTGAGGTTTTTGTTGAATTTGTTGGTGTTTTCATTGTTGAGGTTTTTGTTGAATTTCTTGGTGTTTTGGAATGTTGAGGTTGTTGTTGTATATTTTGATGTTTTTCAATGTTGAGATTTTTGTTGAATTTGATGGTCATTTTCAATTTTGAGTTTGTTGTTGAATTTTCAGGTGTTTTTCATTGTTGCGGTACATGTTGAATTTGTTGGTGTTTTTCATTTTTGAGGTTGTTGTTCAATTGTTGGTTTTTTTCATTGCTGAGCTTGATGTTGAATTTGTTGGTGATTTTCAATGTTGAGGTTGTTGAATTTATTGGTCTTATCAATGGTTTTTTTAATCTTTTTTGTATTTTTCAAAGTTGAGGTTGCAGTTGAATTTGCTGGTGTTTTTCAATGTTGAGGTTGTTGAATTTGTTGGTGCTTTCCAAAGTTGAGGTTGTTGATGAATTTTTTGGTGTTTTTCATTGTTGAGGTTGTTGTTGAATTTGTTGGTGTTTCTCAATGTTGAGGTTTTTGTTGAATTTGTTGGTGTTTTTGAATGTTGAGGTTGTTGTTGAATTTTTTGTTGTTTATCATTGATGAGGTTGTTGTTGAAATTGTTGTTGTATTTTAATGTTGAGGTTGGTGTTGAATTGCTTGGTGCTTTTCATTGTTGAGGTTATTGTTGTTGAATTATTTGATGTTTTTCATTGTTGAGGTTGTTGTTAAATTTGTTGGTGATTTTCAAAGCTGAGGTTGTTGTTGAATTTGTTGGTGTATTTGAATGTTGAGGTTGTTAAATCTATTGGCATTTTTCAAAACTGAGGTTGTTGAATCTTTTGGTGTTTTTCATTGTTGACGTTTTTGTTGAATACGTTGGTGTTTTTCATTGTTCAGGTTGTTGTTGAATTTGTTTGTGATTTTCAATATTGAGGTTGTAGTTGAATATGTTGGTGTTTTTAATTCTTGAGGTTCTTGTTGAATTTTTTCATGTCCTTCATTGCTGAGGTTGTTGTTGAATTTGTTGGTGATTTTCAATCTAGAGGGTTTTGAATTTATTGGTGTCATCAATGGATTTCTTTGATCATTTTTAATTTTTCAAAGTTGAGGTTGTTATTGAATTTGTTGGTGTTTTTCAATGTTGAGGTTGTTGAATTTGTTGGTGTTTTTCAAAGTTGAGATTGTTGTTGAATTTTTTTGGCGTTTTTCTTTGTTGAGGTTGTTGTTGAATTTGTTGGAGTTTTCAATGTTGAGGTTGTTGTTGAATTTGTTGGTGTTTTTGAATGTTGAGGTTGTTGTTGAATTTTTTGTTCTTTTTCATTGTTGAGGTTGTTGTTGAATTTGTTGGTGTTTTGAACATTGAGATTGTTGTTGAATTATTTTGTGTTTTTCATTGTTGATGTTGTTGTTGAATTTTTGGTGATTTTCAATATTAAGGATCTTGTTGAATTTATTCGTGTTATCAATGATTTTCCTTCTTCTTTTATGTATTTTTCAAAGTTGAGGTTGCAGTTGAATTTGTTGGTGTTTTTCAAAGTTGAGGTTGTTGTTGAATTTGTTGGTGTTTTTCAATGTTGAGGTTGTTGAATTTGTTGGTGTTTTTCAAAGTTGAGGTTGTTGTTGAATTTTTTTGGTGTTTTCATTGTTGAGGTTTTAGTTGAATTTCTTGGTGTTTTGGAATGTTGAGGTTGTTGTTGTATATTTTGATGTTTTTCAATGTTGAGATTTTTGTTGAATTTGATGGTCATTTTCAATTTTGAGTTTGTTGTTGAATTTTCAGGTGTTTTTCATTGTTGCGGTACATGTTGAATTTGTTGGTGTTTTTCATTTTTGAGGTTGTTGTTGAATTGTTGGTTTTTTTCATTGCTGAGGTTGATGTTGAATTTGTTGGTGATTTTCAATGTTGAGGTTGTTGAATTTATTGGTCTTATCAATGGTTTTTTTTTATCTTTTTGTATTTTTCAAAGTTGAGGTTGCAGTTGAAGTTGTTGGTGTTTTTCAATGTTGAGGTTGTTGAATTTGTTGGTGCTTTCCAAAGTTGAGGTTGTTGTTGAATTTTTTGGTGTTTTTCATTGTTGAGCTTTTTGTTGAATTATTTGGTGTTTCTTAATGTTGAGGTTGTTGTTGAATTTGTTGGAGATTTTCAATGTTGAGGTTTTGTTGAATTTGTTGGTGTTTTTCAATGTTGAGGTTGTTGAATTTGTTGGTGTTTTTCAATGTTGAGGTTGTTGAATTTGTTGGTGTTTTTAAAGTTGACGTTGTTGTTGAATTTTTTGGTGTTTTTAATTGTTGAGGTCTTTGTTGAATTTGTTGGTGTTTTTGAATGTTGAGGTTGTTGTTGAATTTTTTGTTGTTTTTCATTGATGAGGTTGTTGTTGAATTTGTTGTTGTTTTTGAATGTTGAGGTTGGTGTTGAATTGCTTGGTGCTTTTCATTGTTGAGGTTGTTGTTGTTGAATTATTTGATATTTTTCTTTGTTGAGGTTGTTGTTAAATTTGTTGGTGATTTTCAAAGCTGAGGTTGTTGTTGAATTTGTTGGTGTATTTGAATGTTGAGGTTGTTAAATCTATTGGCATTTTTCAAAGCTGAGGTTGTTGAATCTTTTGGTGTTTTTCATTGTTGACGTTTTTGTTGAATACGTTGGTGTTTTTCATTGTTCAGGTTGTTGTTGAATTTGTTTGTGATTTTCAATATTGAGGTTGTAGTTGAATATGTTGGTGTTTTTATTTCTTGAGGTTCTTGTTGAATTTTTTGATGATCTTCATTGCTGAGGTTGATGTTGAATTTGTTGGTGATTTTCAATCTAGAGGGTTTTGAATTTATTGGTGTCATCAATGGATTTCTTTGATCATTTTTTAATTTTTCAAAGTTGAGGTTGTTGTTGAATTTGTTGGTGTTTTTCAATGTTGAGGTTGTTGAATTTGTTGGTGTTTTTCAAAGTTGAGATTGTTGTTGAATTTTTTTGGCGTTTTTCATTGTTGAGGTTGTTGTTGAATTCGTTGGAGTTTTTCAATGTTGAGGTTGTTGTTGAATTTGTTGGTGTTTTTGAATGTTGAGGTTGTTGTTGAATTTTTTTGTTCTTTTTCATTGTTGAGGTTGTTGTTGAATTTGTTGTTGTTTTTTAATGTTGAGGTTGGTGTTGAATTGTTTGGTGTTTTCCATTGTTGACGTTGTTGTTGTTGAATTTTTTGATGTTTTTCATTGTTGAGGTTGTTGTTAAATTTGTTGGTGATTTACAATATTGAGGTTGTTGTTGAATTAGTTGGCGTTTTCCATGTTGAATGTTTTTGAATTTGTTTATGTTTTCAAAGTTGAGGTTGTTGTTAAATTTGTTGGTGATTTTCAATACTGAGGTTGTTGTTGAATTTTTTGGTGTTTTTCATTGTTGAGGTTGTTGTTGAAACTGTTGGAGTTTTTCAATGTTGAGGTTCTTGTTGAATTATTTGGTGTTTTTCATTGTTGAGGTCGTTGTTGTTGAATTGTTTGCCTGTTTTCATTGCTGAGGTTGTTGATGAATTTGTTGGTGATTTTCAATATTGAGGTTGCTGTTGAATTTGTTGGTGTTTTTCAATGGTGAGGTTGTTGTTGAATTTTTTGTGTTTTTCATTGTTGAGGCTTTTGTTGAATTTGTTGTTCTTTTTGAATGTTGAGGTTGTTATGAATTTTTCGGTGTTTTTCATTGTTGAGGTTTTTGTTGAATTTGTTGGTGTTTTTCATTGTTGAGGTTGTTGTTGAATTTGTTGGTGATTTTCAATATTGAGGTTGCAGTTGAATTTGTTGGTGTTTTTCCATGTTAAGGTTTTTGAATTTGTTGGTGTTTTTCATTGTTGAGGTTGTTGTTGAATTTGTTGTTGTTTTTTAATGTTGAGGTTGGTGTTGAATGGTTTGGTGTTTTCCATTGTTGACGTTGTTGTTGTTGAATTTTTTGATGTTTTTCATTATTGAGGTTGTTGTTAAATTTGTTGGTGATTTACAATATTGAGGTTGTTGTTGAATTAGTTGGTGTTTTTCCATGTTGAGGTTTTTGAATTTGTTTGTGTTTTCAAAGTTGAGGTTGTTGTTAAATTTGTTGGTGATTTTGAATACTGAGGTTGTTGTTGAATTTTTTAGTGTTTTTCATTGTTGAGGTTGTTGTTGAAATTGTTGGAGATTTTCAATGTTGAGGTTCTTGTTGAATTATTTGGTGTTTTTCATTGTTGAGTTCGTTGTTGTTGAATTGTTTGCCTGTTTTCATTGCTGAGGTTGTTGGTGAATTTGTTGGTGATTTTCATTATTGAGGTTGTTGTTGAATTTATTGGTGTTACCAATGTTTTTTTAAAAAATTTTGTATTTTTCAAAGTTGATTTTGCAATTTAATTTGTTGATGTTTTTGAATGTTGATGTTGTTGAATTTGTTGGTTTTTTTCAAAGTTGAGATTGTTGTTGAATTTTTTGGTGTTTTCATTGTTGAGGTTTTTGTTGAATTTGTTGGTGTTTTGGAATGTTGAGGTTGTTGTTGCATTTTTTGATGTTTTTCAATGATGAGATTTCTGTTGATTTTGATGGTGATTTTCAATTTTGAGTTTGTTGAGTTTCTTGTTGAATTTTTTGATGTTTTTCATTGCTGAGGTTGTTGCTGAATTTGTTGATGATTTTCAATGTTGATGTTGTTGAATTTGTTGGTGTTATCAATGGTTTTTTTTTATCTTCTTTGTAATTTTCAAAGTTGAGGTTGCAATTGAATTTGTTGTTGTTTTTCAATGTTGATGTTGTTGAATTTGTTGGTGTATTTCAAAGTTGAGGTTGTTGTTGAATTCTTTGGTGTTTTTCATTGCTGACGTATTTGTTGAATTTTATGGTGTTTTTGAATGTTGAGGTTGCTGTTGAATTTGTTGGTGTTTTCATTGTTGAGGTTGTTGTTGAATTTGTTGGAGTTTTTCAATTCTGAGGTTGTTGTTGAATTTGTAAGTGTTTTTCAACGTTGGGGTTGTTGAATTTGTTGGTGTTTTTCAAAGTTGACGTTGTTGTTGAATTATTTGGTGTTTTTAATTGTTGAGGTTTTTGATGAATTTGTTGGTTTTTTTGAACGTTGAGGTTTTTGTTGAATTTTTTGTTGTTTTTCATTGTTGAGGTTGTTTTAGAATTTGTTGGTGTTTTTGAATGTTGAAGCTGTTGATGAATTTTTTGGTGGTTTTCATTGTTGAGATTTTTGTTGAATTTGTTGCTTTTTTTCAGTGTTGAGGTTGTTGTTGAATTTGTTGGTGGTTTTCAATATTGAGGTTGTAGTTGAATTTGTTGGTGTTTTTCCATGTAGAGGTTTTTGAATTTGTTGGTGTTTTTCATTGTTGAGGTTGTTGTTGAATATTTTCGTGTTTTTCAATATTGAGGTTGTTGTTGAATTTTTTGCTGATTTTCAATATTGAGGTTGTTGTTCAATTTATTGGTGTATTCAATGATTTGTTTTGAATCTTTTTGCATTTTTCAAAGTTGAGGTTGCAGTTCAATTTGTTGGTGTTTCTCAATGTTGAGGTTGTTGAATTTTTTGGTGATTTTCAAAGTTGAGGTTGTTGTTGAATTTTTTGGTGTTTTTCATTGTTGAGTTTTTTGTTGAATTTGTTGTTGTTTTTGATTGTTGAGGTTGTTTTTGAATTTATTGATGTTTTTCATTGTTGAGGTTGTTGTTGAATTTGTTGGTGATTTTCAATGTTGAATTTGTTGTTGAATTTTTTGGTGTTTTTCATTGTTGAGATTGTTGTTGAAATTGTTGGAGTTTTTCAATGTTGAGGTTGTTGTTGAATCATTTGGTATTTTTGAATGTTGAAGTTGTTGATGAATTTTTTGGTGTTTTTCATTATTGAGGTTTTTGTTGAATTTGCTGGTGTTTTTCATTGTTGAGGTTGTTGTTGAATTTGTTGGTGATTTTCAATATTGAGGTTGTAGTTGAATTTGTTGGTGTTTTTCCATGTTGAGGTTTTTGAATTTGTTGGTGTTTTTCAAAGTTGAGGTTTTTGTTGAATATTTTGGTGTTCTTCAATGTTGAGGTTGTTCTTGAATTTTTTGGTGATTTTCAATATTGAGGTTTTTGTTGAATTTATTGGTGTATTCAATGTTTTTTTTTTGAATCTTATTGTATTTTTCAAAGTTGAGGTTGCAGTTGAATTTGTTCGTGTTTCACAATGTTGAGGTTGTTGAGATTCTTGGTTTCATTCAAAGTTGAGGTTGTTGTTGAATTTTTTAGTGTTTTTCGTTGTTGAGTTTTATGTTGAATTTGTTGTTGTTTTTGAATGTTGAGGTTGTTGTTGAATTTATTGATGTTTTTCATTGTTGAGGATGTTGTTGAATTTGTTCGTAATTTTCAATGTTGAGTTTGTTGTTGAATTTTTTGGTGTTTTTCATTGTTGAGGTTGTTGTTGAAATTGTTGGAGTTTTTCAGTGTTGAGGTTGTGGTTGAGATTGTTGGAGTTTTCAATGTTGAGGTTGTGTTTGAATCTTTTGGTATTTTTCATTGATGAGATCGTTGTTGTTGAATTTATTCCTGTTTTTCATTGCTGAGGTTGTTGATGAATTTTTTGGTGTTTTTCAATGTTGAGGTCGTTGTTGTTGAATTGTTTGTTGTTTTTCATTGCTGAGGTTGTTGTTGAATTTTTTTTGTGTTTTTGAATGTTGAGGTTGATGTTGAATTTTTTGGTGTTTTTCATTGTTGAGGTTGTTGTTGAATTTGTTGGTATTTTCGAATGTTGATGTTGTTGTTGAATTATTTGGTGTTTTTCATTGCTGAGGTTGTTGTTGTTGAATTTTTTGATGTTTTTCATTGTTGAGGTTGTTGTTGAATTTATTGGTGATTTTCAATATTAAGGATCTTGTTGAATTTATTGGTGTTATCAATGATTTTTCTTGAACTTTATAATATTTTTCAAAGTAGAGGTTGCAGTTGAATATGTTGGTGTTTTTCAAAGTAGAGGTTGTTGAATTTGTTGGTGTTTTTCAAAGTTGAGGTTGTTGTTGAATTTGTTGGTGCTTTTCCATGTTGAGGTTTTTGAATTTGTTTATGTTTTCAAAGTTGAGGTTGTTGTTGAATATTTTGGTGTTTTTCAATGTTCAGGATCTTGTTGAATTTATTGGTGTTATCAATGATTTTTCTTGAACTTTTTTGTATTTTTCAAAGTTGAGGTTGCAGTTGAATTTGTTGATGTTTTTCAAAGTTGAGGTCGTTGAATTTGTTGTTGTTTTCAAAGTTGAGGTTGTTGTTGAATTTTTTGATGTTTTTCAATGTTGAGGTTGTTGTTGAATTTGTTGGTGTTTTACCATCTTGAGGTTGTTGTTGAATTTATTGGTGTATTCAATGTTTTTTTTGAATCTTTTTGTATTTTTCAATGTTGAGGTTGCAGTTGAATTTGTTGCTGTTTCTCAATGTTGAGGTTGTTGAATTTTTTGAGTGTTTTTCAAAGTTGAGGTTGTTGTTGAATTCGTTGGAGTTTTTCAATGTTGAGGTTGTTGAATTTGTTGGTGTTTTTCAAAGTTGAGATTGTTGTTGAATTTTTTTGGCGTTTTTCATTGTTGAGGTTGTTGTTGAATTCGTTGGAGTTTTTCAGTGTTGAGGTTGTTGTTGAATTTGTTGGTGTTTTTGAATGTTGAGGTTGTTGTTGAATTTTTTTGTTCTTTTTCATTGTTGAGGTTGTTGTTGAATTTGTTGTTGTTTTTTAATGTTGAGGTTGGTGTTGAATTGTTTGGTGTTTTCCATTGTTGACGTTGTTGTTGTTGAATTTTTAATGTTTTTCATTGTTGAGGTTGTTGTTAAATTTGTTGGTGATTTACAATATTGAGGTTGTTGTTGAATTAGTTGGCGTTTTCCATGTTGAATGTTTTTGAATTTGTTTATGTTTTCAAAGTTGAGGTTGTTGTTAAATTTGTTGGTGATTTTCAATACTGAGGTTGTTGTTGAATTTTTTGGTGTTTTTCATTGTTGAGGTTGTTGTTGAAACTGTTGGAGTTTTTCAATGTTGAGGTTCTTGTTGAATTATTTGGTGTTTTTCATTGTTGAGGTCGTTGTTGTTGAATTGTTTGCCTGTTTTCATTGCTGAGGTTGTTGATGAATTTGTTGGTGATTTTCAATATTGAGGTTGCTGTTGAATTTGTTGGTGTTTTTCAATGGTGAGGTTGTTGTTGAATTTTTTGTGTTTTTCATTGTTGAGGCTTTTGTTGAATTTGTTGTTCTTTTTGAATGTTGAGGTTGTTATGAATTTTTCGGTGTTTTTCATTGTTGAGGTTTTTGTTGAATTTGTTGGTGTTTTTCATTGTTGAGGTTGTTGTTGAATTTGTTGGTGATTTTCAATATTGAGGTTGCAGTTGAATTTGTTGGTGTTTTTCCATGTTAAGGTTTTTGAATTTGTTGGTGTTTTTCATTGTTGAGGTTGTTGTTGAATTTGTTGTTGTTTTTTAATGTTGAGGTTGGTGTTGAATGGTTTGGTGTTTTCCATTGTTGACGTTGTTGTTGTTGAATTTTTTGATGTTTTTCATTATTGAGGTTGTTGTTAAATTTGTTGGTGATTTACAATATTGAGGTTGTTGTTGAATTAGTTGGTGTTTTTCCATGTTGAGGTTTTTGAATTTGTTTGTGTTTTCAAAGTTGAGGTTGTTGTTAAATTTGTTGGTGATTTTGAATACTGAGGTTGTTGTTGAATTTTTTAGTGTTTTTCATTGTTGAGGTTGTTGTTGAAATTGTTGGAGATTTTCAATGTTGAGGTTCTTGTTGAATTATTTGGTCTTTTTCATTGTTGAGTTCGTTGTTGTTGAATTGTTTGCCTGTTTTCATTGCTGAGGTTGTTGGTGAATTTGTTGGTGATTTTCATTATTGAGGTTGTTGTTGAATTTATTGGTGTTACCAATGTTTTTTTAAAAAATTTTGTATTTTTCAAAGTTGATTTTGCAATTTAATTTGTTGATGTTTTTGAATGTTGATGTTGTTGAATTTGTTGGTTTTTTTCAAAGTTGAGATTGTTGTTGAATTTTTTGGTGTTTTCATTGTTGAGGTTTTTGTTGAATTTGTTGGTGTTTTGGAATGTTGAGGTTGTTGTTGCATTTTTTGATGTTTTTCAATGATGAGATTTCTGTTGATTTTGATGGTGATTTTCAATTTTGAGTTTGTTGAGTTTCTTGTTGAATTTTTTGATGTTTTTCATTGCTGAGGTTGTTGCTGAATTTGTTGATGATTTTCAATGTTGATGTTGTTGAATTTGTTGGTGTTATCAATGGTTTTTTTTTATCTTCTTTGTAATTTTCAAAGTTGAGGTTGCAATTGAATTTGTTGTTGTTTTTCAATGTTGATGTTGTTGAATTTGTTGGTGTATTTCAAAGTTGAGGTTGTTGTTGAATTCTTTGGTGTTTTTCATTGCTGACGTATTTGTTGAATTTTATGGTGTTTTTGAATGTTGAGGTTGCTGTTGAATTTGTTGGTGTTTTCATTGTTGAGGTTGTTGTTGAATTTGTTGGAGTTTTTCAATTCTGAGGTTGTTGTTGAATTTGTAAGTGTTTTTCAACGTTGGGGTTGTTGAATTTGTTGGTGTTTTTCAAAGTTGACGTTGTTGTTGAATTATTTGGTGTTTTTAATTGTTGAGGTTTTTGATGAATTTGTTAGTTTTTTTGAACGTTGAGGTTTTTGTTGAATTTTTTGTTGTTTTTCATTGTTGAGGTTGTTTTAGAATTTGTTGGTGTTTTTGAATGTTGAAGCTGTTGATGAATTTTTTGGTGGTTTTCATTGTTGAGATTTTTGTTGAATTTGTTGCTTTTTTTCAGTGTTGAGGTTGTTGTTGAATTTGTTGGTGGTTTTCAATATTGAGGTTGTAGTTGAATTTGTTGGTGTTTTTCCATGTAGAGGTTTTTGAATTTGTTGGTGTTTTTCATTGTTGAGGTTGTTGTTGAATATTTTCGTGTTTTTCAATATTGAGGTTGTTGTTGAATTTTTTGCTGATTTTCAATATTGAGGTTGTTGTTGAATTTATTGGTGTATTCAATGATTTGTTTTGAATCTTTTTGCATTTTTCAAAGTTGAGGTTGCAGTTCAATTTGTTGGTGTTTCTCAATGTTGAGGTTGTTGAATTTTTTGGTGATTTTCAAAGTTGAGGTTGTTGTTGAATTTTTTTGTGTTTTTCATTGTTGAGTTTTTTGTTGAATTTGTTGTTGTTTTTGATTGTTGAGGTTGTTTTTGAATTTATTGATGTTTTTCATTGTTGAGGTTGTTGTTGAATTTGTTGGTGATTTTCAATGTTGAATTTGTTGTTGAATTTTTTGGTGTTTTTCATTGTTGAGATTGTTGTTGAAATTGTTGGAGTTTTTCAATGTTGAGGTTGTTGTTGAATCATTTGGTATTTTTGAATGTTGAAGTTGTTGATGAATTTTTTGGTGCTTTTCATTATTGAGGTTTTTGTTGAATTTGCTGGTGTTTTTCATTGTTGAGGTTGTTGTTGAATTTGTTGGTGATTTTCAATATTGAGGTTGTAGTTGAATTTGTTGGTGTTTTTCCATGTTGAGGTTTTTGAATTTGTTGGTGTTTTTCAAAGTTGAGGTTTTTGTTGAATATTTTGGTGTTCTTCAATGTTGAGGTTGTTCTTGAATTTTTTGGTGATTTTCAATATTGAGGTTTTTGTTGAATTTATTGGTGTATTCAATGTTTTTTTTTTGAATCTTATTGTATTTTTCAAAGTTGAGGTTGCAGTTGAATTTGTTCGTGTTTCACAATGTTGAGGTTGTTGAGATTCTTGGTTTCATTCAAAGTTGAGGTTGTTGTTGAATTTTTTAGTGTTTTTCGTTGTTGAGTTTTATGTTGAATTTGTTGTTGTTTTTGAATGTTGAGGTTGTTGTTGAATTTATTGATGTTTTTCATTGTTGAGGATGTTGTTGAATTTGTTCGTAATTTTCAATGTTGAGTTTGTTGTTGAATTTTTTGGTGTTTTTCATTGTTGAGGTTGTTGTTGAAATTGTTGGAGTTTTTCAGTGTTGAGGTTGTGGTTGAGATTGTTGGAGTTTTCAATGTTGAGGTTGTGTTTGAATCTTTTGGTATTTTTCATTGATGAGATCGTTGTTGTTGAATTTATTCCTGTTTTTCATTGCTGAGGTTGTTGATGAATTTTTTGGTGTTTTTCAATGTTGAGGTCGTTGTTGTTGAATTGTTTGTTGTTTTTCATTGCTGAGGTTGTTGTTGAATTTTTTTTGTGTTTTTGAATGTTGAGGTTGATGTTGAATTTTTTGGTGTTTTTCATTGTTGAGGTTGTTGTTGAATTTGTTGGTATTTTCGAATGTTGATGTTGTTGTTGAATTATTTGGTGTTTTTCATTGCTGAGGTTGTTGTTGTTGAATTTTTTGATGTTTTTCATTGTTGAGGTTGTTGTTGAATTTATTGGTGATTTTCAATATTAAGGATCTTGTTGAATTTATTGGTGTTATCAATGATTTTTCTTGAACTTTATAATATTTTTCAAAGTAGAGGTTGCAGTTGAATATGTTGGTGTTTTTCAAAGTAGAGGTTGTTGAATTTGTTGGTGTTTTTCAAAGTTGAGGTTGTTGTTGAATTTGTTGGTGCTTTTCCATGTTGAGGTTTTTGAATTTGTTTATGTTTTCAAAGTTGAGGTTGTTGTTGAATATTTTGGTGTTTTTCAATGTTCAGGATCTTGTTGAATTTATTGGTGTTATCAATGATTTTTCTTGAACTTTTTTGTATTTTTCAAAGTTGAGGTTGCAGTTGAATTTGTTGATGTTTTTCAAAGTTGAGGTCGTTGAATTTGTTGTTGTTTTCAAAGTTGAGGTTGTTGTTGAATTTTTTGATGTTTTTCAATGTTGAGGTTGTTGTTGAATTTGTTGGTGTTTTACCATCTTGAGGTTGTTGTTGAATTTATTGGTGTATTCAATGTTTTTTTTGAATCTTTTTGTATTTTTCAATGTTGAGGTTGCAGTTGAATTTGTTGCTGTTTCTCAATGTTGAGGTTGTTGAATTTTTTGAGTGTTTTTCAAAGTTGAGGTTGTTGTTGAATTCGTTGGAGTTTTTCAATGTTGAGGTTGTTGTTGAATTTGTTGCTGTTTTTCACTGTTGAGGTTGTTGAATTTCTTCGTGTTTTTAAAGTTGACGTTGTTGTTGAATGTTTTGGTGTTTTTAATTGTTGAGGTTTTTGTTGAATTTGTTGGTATTTTTGAATGTTGAGGTTGTTGTTGAATTTTTTGGTGTTTTTCATTGTTGAGGTTGTTGTTGAGTTTGTTGTTGTTTTTGAATGTTGAGGTTGGTGTTGAATTGTTTGGTGTTTTCCATTGTTGACGTTGTTGTTGTTGAATTTTTTGATGTTTTTCGTTGTTGAGGTTGTTGTTAAATTTGTTGCTGGTTTTCAGTGTTGAGGTTGTTGTTGAATATGTTGGTGATTTTCAATATTGAGGTTGTAGTTGAATTTGTTGGTGTTTTTCCATGTTGAGGTTTTTGAATTTGTTGGTGTTTTTCATCGTTGAGGTTGTTGTTGAATATTTTGGTGTTTTTCAATATTGAGGTTGTTGTTGAATTTTTTGTTGATTTTCAATATTGAGGTTGTTGTTGAATTTATTGGTGTATTCAATGATTTTTTTTGAATCTTTTTGCATTTTTCAAAGTTGAGGTTGCATTTGAATTTGTTGGTGCTTCTCAATGTTGAGGTTGTTGAATTTTTTGGTGAATTTCAAAGTTGAGGTTGTTGTTGAATTTTTTGGTGTTTTTCATTGTTGAGTTTTTTGTTGAATTTGTTGTTGTTTTTGAATGTTGAGGTTGTTGTTGAATTTATTGATGTTTTTCGTTGTTGAGGATGTTGTTGAATTTGTTCGTAATTTTCAATGTTGAGTTTGTTCTTGAATTTTTTTTGTTTTTCATTGTTGAGGTTGTTGTTGAAATTGTTGGAGTTTTTCAATGTTGAGGTTGTGGTTGAAATTGTTGGGGTTTTTCAATGTTGAGGTTGTGGTTGAATCTTTTGGTATTTTTCATTTATGAGATCGTTGTTGTTGAATTTATTCCTGTTTTTCATTGCTGAGGTTGTTGATGAATTTTTTGGTGTTTTTCAATGTTGAGGTTGTTGTTGAATATTTTGGTGTTTTTCAATGTTAAGGATCTTGTTGAATTTATTGGTGTTATCAATGATGTTTCTTGAACTTTTTTGTATTTTTCAAAGTTGAGGTTGCAGTTGAAGTTGTTGATGTTTTTCAAAGTTGAGGTCGTTGAATTTGTTGGTGTTTACCATCTTGAGGTTGTTGTTGAATTTATTGGTGTATTCAATGTTTTTTTTGAATCTTTTTGTATTTTTGAAAGTTGAGGTTGCAGTTGAATTTGTTCCTGTTTCTCAATGTTGAGGATGTTGAATTTTTTGAGTGTTTTTCAAAGTTAAGGTTGTTGTTGAATTTTTTTGGCGTTTTACTTTGTTGAGGTTGTTGTTGAATATGTTGGAGTTTTTCAATGTTGAGGTTGTTGTTGAATTTGTTGGTGTTTTTCAATGTTGATGTTGTTGAATTTCTTGGTGTTTTTAAAGTTGACGTTGTTGTTGAATGTTTTGGTGTTTTTAATTGTTGAGGTTTTTGTTGAATTTGTTGGTGTTTTTGAATGTTGAGGTTGTTGTTGAATTTTTTGCTGTTTTTCATTGTTGAGGTTGTTGTTGAATTTGTTGTTGTTTTTGAATGTTGAGGTTGGTGTTGAATTGTTTGGTGTTTTCCATTGTTGACGTTGTTGTTGAATTTTTTGATGTTCTTCATTGTTGAGGTTGTTGTTAAATTTGATGCTGGTTTTCAGTGTTGAGGTTGTTGTTGAATTTGTTGGTGATTTTCAATATTGAGGTTGTAGTTGAATTTGTTGGTGTTTTTCCATGTTGAGGTTTTTGAATTTGTTGGTGTTTTTCATTGTTGAGGTTGTTGTTGAATATTATGGTGTTTTTCAATATTGAGGTTGTTGTTGAATTTTTTGCTGATTTTCAATATTGAGGTTGTTGTTGAATTTATTGGTGTATTCAATGTTTTTTTTTTAATCTTTTTGTATTTTTCAAAGTTGAGGTCGCATTTGAATTTGTTGGTGTTTCTCAATGTTGAGGTTGTGGAATTTTTTGGTGAATTTCAAAGTTGAGGTTGTTGTTTAATTTTTTGGTGTTTTTCACTGTTGAGTTTTTTGTTGAATTTGTTGTTGTTTTTGAATGTTGAGGTTGTTTTTGAATTTATTTATGTTTTTCATTGTTGTGGTTGTTGTTGAATTTGTTGGTTATTTGCAATGTTGAATTTGTTGTTGAATTTTTTGGTGTTTTTCATTGTTGAAGTTGTTGTTGAAATTGTTGGAGTTTTTCAATGTTGAGGTTGTTGTTGACTCATTTGGTATTTTTGAATGTTGAAGTTGTTGATGAATTTTTTGGTGTTTTTCATTGTTGAGGTTTTTGTTGAATTTGTTGGTGTTTTTCATTGTTGAGGTTGTTGTTGAATTTGTTGGTGATTTTCAATATTGAGGTTGTAGTTGAATTTGTTGGTGTTTTTCCATGTTGAGGCTTTTGAATTTGTTGGTGTTTTTCAAAGTTGAGGTTTTTGTTGAATATTTTGGTGTTCTTCAATGTTGAGGTTGTTCTTGAATTTTTTGGTGATTTTCAATATTGAGGTTTTGTTAAATTTATTGGTGTATTCAATGTTTTTTTTTGAATCTTATTGTATTTTTCAAAGTTGAAGTTGCAGTTGAATTTGTTCGTGTTTCTCAATGTTGAGGTTGTTGAGATTCTTGGTTTTTTTCAAAGTTGTGGTTGTTGATGAATTTTTTGGTGTTTTTCGTTGTTGAGTTTTATGTTGAATTTGTTGTTGTTTTTGAATGTTGAGGTTGTTGTTCAATTTATTGATGTTTTTCTTTGTTGAGAATGTTGTTGAAATTGTTCGAGTTCTTCAATGTTGAGGTTGTGGTTGAAATTGTTGGAGTTTTTCAATGTTGAGGTTGTGGTTGAATCTTTTGGTATTTTTCATTGATGAGATCGTTGTTGTTGAATTTATTCCTGTTTTTCATGCTGAGGTTGTTGATGAATTTTTTGGTGTTTTTCATTGTTGAGGTTGTTGTTGAATTTGTTGGTATTTTCGAATGTTGATGTTGTTGTTGATTTTGTTGGTGTTTTGAATATTGAGATTGTTGTTGAATTATTTGTTGTTTTTCATTGTTGAGGTTGTTGTTGTTGAATTTTTTGATGTTTTTCATTGTTGAGGTTGTTGTTGAATTTATTGGTGTTTTTCAATATTAAGGATCTTGTTGAATTTATTGGTGTTATGAATGATTTTTCTTGAACTTTTTTGTATTTTTCAAAGTTGAGGTTGCAGTTGAATATGTTGGTGTTTTTCAAAGTAGAGGTTGTTGATTTTGTTGGTGTTTTTCAAAGTTGAGGTTGTTGTTGAATTTGTTGGTGCTTTTCCATGTTGAGGTTTTTGAATTTGTTTATGTTTTCAAAGTTGAGGTTGTTGTTGAATATTTTGGTGTTTTTCAATGTTAAGGATCTTGTTGAATTTATTGGTGTTATCAATGATTTTTCTTGAACTTTTTTGTATTTTTCAAAGTTGAGGTTGCAGTTGAAGTTGTTGATGTTTTTCAAAGTTGAGGTCGTTGAATTTGTTGGTGTCTTTCAAAGTTGAGGTTGTTGTTGAATTTTTTGATGTTTTTCAATGTTGAGGTTGTTGTTGAATTTGTTGGTGTTTACCATCTTGAGGTTGTTGTTGAATTTATTGGTGTATTCAATGTTTTTTTTGAATCTTTTGTATTTTTGAAAGTTGGGGATGCAGTTGAATTTGTTCCTGTTTCTCAATGTTGAGGTTGTTGAATTTTTTGAGTGTTTTTCAAAGTTGAGGTTGTTGTTGAATTTTTTTGGCGTTTTTCATTGTTGAGGTTGTTGTTGAATTTGTTGGAGTTTTTCAATGTTGAGGTTGTTGTTGAATTTGTTGCTGTTTTTCAATGTTGAGGTTGTTGAATTTCTTGGTGTTTTTAAAGTTGACGTTGTTGTTGAATGTTTTGGTGTTTTTAATTGTTGAGGTCTTTGTTGAATTTGTTGGTGTTTTTGAATGTTGAGGTTGTTGTTGAATTTTTCGGTGTTTTTCATTGTTGAGGTTGTTGTTGAATTTGTTGTTGTTTTTGAATGTTGAGGTTGGTGTTGAATTGTTTGGTGTTTTCCATTGTTGACGTTGTTGTTGTTGAATTTTTTGATGTTTTTCATTGTTGAGGTTGTTGTTAAATTTGTTGCTGGTTTACAGTGTTGAGGTTGTTGTTGAATTTGTTTGTGATATTCAATATTGAGGTTGTAGTTGAATTTGTTGGTGTTTTTCCATGTTGAGGTTTTTGAATTTGTTGGTGTTTTGCATTGTTGAGGTGGTTGTTGAATATTTTGGTGTTTTTCAATATTGAGGTTGTTGTTGAATTTTTTGCTGATTTTCAATATTGAGGTTGTTGTAGAATTTATTGGTGCATTCAATGATTTTTTTTGAATCTTTTTGCATTTTTCAAAGTTGAGGTTGCATTTGAAATTGTTGGTGTTTCTCAATGTTGAGGTTGTTGAATTTTTTGGTGATTTTCAAAGTTGAGGTTGTTGTTGAATTTTTTGTTGTTTTTCATTGTTGAGTTTTTTGTTGAATTTGTTGTTGTTTTTGAATGTTGAGGTTGTTGAATTTGTTGGTGTTATCAATGATTTTTCTTGAACTTTTTTGTATTTTTCGAAGTTGAGGTTGCAGTTGAATTTGTTGATGTTTTTCAAAGTTGAGGTCGTTGAATTTGTTGGTGTTTTTCAAAGTTGAGGTTGTTGTTGAATTTTTTGATGTTTTTCAATGTTGAGGTTGTTGTTGAATTTGTTGGTGTTTTAACATCTTGAGGTTGTTGTTGAATTTATTGGTGTATTCAATGTTTTTTTTGAATCTTATTGAATTTTTCAAAGTTCAGGTTGCATTTGCATTTGTTCCTGTTTCTCAATGTTGAGGTTGTTGAATATTTTGGTGTTTTTCAATGTTGAGGTTTTTGTTGAATTTTTTGGTTCTTTTGAATGTTGAGTTTGTTGTTGAATTTTTTGGTGTTTTTCATTTTGAGGTTGTTGTTGAAATTGTTGGAGTTTTTCAATGTTGATGTTGTTGTTCAATCTTTTGGTATTTTTCATGGATGAGATCGTTGTTGTTGAATTTATTCCTGTTTTTCATTGCTGAGGTTGTTGATGAATTTTTTGGTGTTTTTCATTGTTGAGGTCGTTGTTGTTGAATTGTTTGCTGTTTTTCATTGCTGAGGTTGTTGTTGAATTTGTTGGTGTTTTTCATTGTTGAGGTTGTTGTTGAATTTGTTGGTATTTTCGAATGTTGATGTTGTTTTTGAAATTTTTGGTGTTTTGAATATTGTGATTGTTGTTGAATTTTTTGATGCTTTTCATTGTTGAGGTTGTTTTTGAATTTATTGGTGATTTTTAATATTAAGGATATTGTTGAATTTATTGATGTTATGAATGATTTTTCTTGAACTTTTTTGTATTTTTCAAAGTTGAGGTTGCAGTTGAATTTGTTGTTGTTTTTCAAAGTTGAGGTTGTTGTTGAATTTTGTGACGTTTTTCATGTTAAGGTTTCTGTTGAATTTGTTGGTGTTTTTGAATGTTGAGGTTGTTGTTGAATTTGTTGGCGTTTTTCAAAGTTGTGATTGTTGTTGAATTTTTTGGTGTTTTCAATGTTGAGGTTTTTATTGAATTTGTTGGTGTTTTGGAATGTTGAGGTTGTTGTTGTATTTTTTGATATTTTTCAATGTTGAGATTTTTGTTGAATTTGATGGTCATTTTCAATTTTGAGTTTGTTGTTGAATTTTTTGACGTTTTTCATTGTTGCGGTACTCGTTGAATTTGTTGGTGTTTTTCATTTTTGAGGTTGTTGTTGATTTGTTGGTTTTTTTCATTGCTGAGGTTGATGTTGAATTTGTTGGTGATTTTCAATGTTGAGGTTGTTGAATTTATTGGTGTTATCAATGGTTTTTTTAATCTATTTTGTATTTTTCAAAGTTGAGGTTGCAGTTGAATTTGTTGTGTTTCTCAATGTTGAGGTTGTTGAATTTGTTGGTGCTTTCCAAAGTTGAGGTTGTAGTTGAATTTTTTGGTGTTTTTCATTGTTGAGGTTTTTGTTGAATTATTTGGTGTTTTTGAATGTTGAGGTTGTTGATGAATTTTTTGGTGTTTTTCATTGTTGAGGTTATTGTTGAATTTGATGGTGTTTCTGAATGTTGAGGTTGCTGTTGAATTTTTTGGTGCTGTTCATTGTTGTGGTTGTTGTTGAATTTGTTTGAGTTTTTCAATGTTGAGGTTTTGTTGAATTTGTTGGTGTTTTTCAATGTTGAGGTTGTTGAATTTGTTGGTGTTTTTGAATGTTGAGATTGTTGTTGAATTTTTTGGTGTTTTTCATTGTTGAGGTTGTTGTTGAATTTTTTTTTGTTTTTGAATGTTGAGGTTGGTGTTGAATTGCTAGGTGTTTTTCATTGTTGAGGTTGTTGTTGTTCAATTTTTTGATGTTTTTCAAAGTTGAGGTTGTTGTTAAATTTGTTGGTGATTTTCAAAGCTGAGGTTGTTGTTGAATTTGTTGGTGTATTTGAATGTTGAGGATGTTAAACCTAATGGCGTTTTTCAAAACTGAGGTTGTTGAATTTTTTGGTGTTTTTCATTGTTGTCGTTTTTGTTGAATACGTTGGTGTTCTTCATTGTTGATGTTGTTGATGAATTTGTTGTTGATTTTCAATATTGAGGTTGTAGTTGAATTTGTTGCTGTTTTTCATTCTTGAGGTTCTTGTTGAATTTTTTGATGTTTTTCTTTGCTGAGGTTGTTGTTGAATTTGTTGGTGATTTTCAATGTCGAGGTTGTTGAAATTATTGGTCTCATCAATAGTTTCTTTTGATCATTTTTGTATTTTTCAAAGTTGAGGTTGTTTTTGAATTTGTTGGTGTTTTTCAATGTTGAGGTTGTTGAATTTGCTGGTGTTTTTGAATGTTGAGGTTGTTGTTGAATTTTTTGGTGTTTTTCATTGTTGAGGTTGTTGTTGAATTTGTTGTTGTTTTTGAATGTTGAGGTTGTTGATGAATTTTTTGGTGCTTTTCGTTGTTGAGGTTTTTGTTGAATTTGTTGCTGGTTTTCAGTGATGAGGTTGTTGTTGAATTTGTTGGTGATTTTCAATATTGAGGTTGTAGTTGAATTTGTTGGTGTTTTTCCATGTTGAGGTTTTTGATTTTGTTGGTGTTTTTCATTGTTGAGGTCGTTGTTGAATTTTTTGCTGATTTTCAATATTGAGGTTGTTGTTCAATTTATTGGTGTATTCAATGTTTTTTTTGAATCTTTTTGCAGTTTTCAAAGTTGAGGTTGCATTTGAAATTGTTGGTGTTTCTTAATGTTGAGGTTGTTGAATTTTTTGGTGGTTTTCATTGATGAGTTTTTTGTTGAATTTGTTGTTGTTTTTGAATGTTGAGGTTGTTGTTGAATTTATTGATGTTTTTCATTGTTGAGGTTGTTGTTGAAATTGTTGGAGTTTTTCAATGTTGAGGTTGTTGTTGAATCTTTTGGTATTTTTCATTGATGAGATCGTTGTTGTTGAATTTATTCCTGTTTTTCATTGCTGAGGTTGGTGATGAATTTTTTTGGTGTTTTTGATTGTTGAGGTCGTTGTTGTTGAATTGTTTGCTGTTTTTCCTTGCTGAGGTTGTTGTTGAATTTGTTGGTGTTTTTGAATGTTGAGGTTGTTGTTGAATATTTTGGTGTTTTTCAGTGTTGAGGTTGTTGTTGAATTTGTTGGTGTATTCAATTATCTTTTTTGAATCTTATTGCATTTTTCAATGTTGAGGTTGCATTTGAATTTGTTGGTGTTTCTCAATGTTGAGGTTGTTGAATTTTTTGGTGTTTTTCAAAGTTGAGGTTGTTGTTGAATTTGTTGTTATTTTCGAATGTTCATGTTGTTGTTGAATTTGTTGGTGTTTTTAATATTGAGATTTTTGTTGAATTATTCGGTGTTTTTCATTGTTGAGGTTGTTGTTGTTGTTGAATTTTTTGATGTTTTTCATTGTTGAGGTTGTTGTTGAATTTATTAGTGATTTTCAATATTAAGGATCTTGTTGAATTTATTGATGTAATCAATGATTTTTCTTGAACTTTTTTGTATTTTTCAAATTTGAGGTTGCAGTTGAATTTGTTGGTGTTTTTCAAAGTTGAGGTTGTTGTTGAATTTTTTGATTTTTTTCAATCTTGTGGTTTTTGTTCAATTTGTTGGTGTTTTTGAATGTTGAGGTTGTTGTTGAATTTGTTGGTATTTTTCAATGTTGAGGTTGTTGTTGAATTTTTTGTTGTTTTTCATTGTTGAGGTTTTTGTTGAATTTGTTGGTGTTTTTGAATGTTGAGGTTGTTGATGAATTTTTTGGTGTTTTTCATTGTTGAGGTTTTTGTTGAATTTGTTGGTGTTTTTCATTGTTGAGGTTGTTGTTGAATTTGTTTGTGATTTTCAATATTGAGGTTGTAGTTGAATTTGTTGGTGTTTTTCCATGTTGTGGTTTTTGAATTTGTTGGTGTTTTTCAAAGTTGAGGTTGTTGTTGAATTTTTTGGTGTTTTTCGTTGTTGAGTTTTATGTTGAATTTGTTGTTGTTTTTGAATGTTGAGGTTGTTGTTTAATTTATTGATGTTTTTCATTGTTGAGGCTGTGTTTGAATTTGTTCGTAATTTTCAATGTTGATTTTTTTGTTGAATTTTTTGGTGTTTTTCATTGTTGAGGTTGTTGTTGAAATTGTTGGAGTTTTTCAATGTTGAGGTTGTTGTTGAATCTTTTGGTATTTTTCATTGATGAAATCGTTGTTGTTGAATTTATTCCTGTTTTTCATTGCTGAGTTTGATGATGAATTTTTTGGAGTTTTTCATTGTTCAGGTCTTTCTTGTTGAATTTATTCCTGTTTTTCATTGCTGAGTTTGTGGATGAATTTTTTGGTGTTTTTCATTGTTGAGGTTGTTGTTGAATTTGTTGGTATTTTCGAATGTTGATGTTGTTGTTGATTTTGTTGGTGTTTTGAATATTGAGATTGTTGTTTAATTGTTTGTTGTTTTTCATTGCTGAGGTTGCTGTTGAATTTGTTGGTGTTTTTATATGTTGAAGTTGTTGTTGAATTTTTTGGTGTTTTTCATTGTTGAGGTTGTTGTTGAATTTGTTGTTGTTTTTGAATGTTGAGGTTTTGTTGAATTGTTTGGTGTTTTCCATTGTTGACATTTTTGTTGAATTTTTTGATGTTTTTCATTGTTGAGGTTGTTGTTGAATTTGTCGGTGATTTTCAATATTGAGGTTGTAGTTGAATTTGTTGGTGTTTTTCCATGTTGAGGTTTTTGAATTTGGTGGTGTTTTTCAAAGTTGAGGTTTTTGTTGAATATTTTCGTGTTCTTCAAAGTAGAGGTTGTTCTTGAATTTTTTGGTGATTTTCAATATTGAGGTTTTTGTTGAATTTATTGGTGTATTCAATGTTTTTTTTTTGAAACTTATTGTATTTTTCAAAGTTGAGGTTGCAGTTGAATTTGTTCGTGTTTCTCAATGTTGAGGTTGTTGAGATTCTTGGTTTTTTTCAAAGTTGAGGTTGTTGTTGAATTTTTTGGTGTTTTTCGTTGTTGAGTTTTATGTTGAATTTGTTGTTGTTTTTGAATGTTGAGGTTGTTGTTGAATTTATTGATGTTTTTAATTGGTGAGGATGTTGTTGAATTTGTTCGTAATTTTCAATGTTGAGTTTGTTGTTGAATTTTTTGGTGTTTTTCATTGTTGATGTTGTTGTTGAAATTGTTGGAGTTTTTCAATGTTGAGGTGGTGGTTGAAATTATTGGAGCTTTTCAATGTTGAGATTGTGGTTGAATCTTTTGGTATTTTTCATTGATGAGATCGTTGTTGTTGAATTAATTCCTGTTTTTCATTGCTGATGTTGTTGATGATTTTATTGGTGTTTTTCAATGTTGAGGTCGTTGTTGTTGAATTGTTTGTTGTTTTTCATTTCTGAGGTTGTTGTTGAATTTTTTGGTGTTTTTCATTGTTGAGGTTGTTGTTGAATTTGTTGGTATTTTCGAATGTTGATGTTGTTGTTGATTTTGTTGGTGTTTTGAATATTGAGATTGTTGTTGATTTATTTGGTGTTTTTCATTGTTGAGGTTGTTGTTGTTGAATTTTATGATGTTTTTCATTGTTGAGGTTGCTGTTGAATTTATTGGCGATTTTCATTATTAAGGATCTTGTTGAATTTATTGGTTTTATCAATGATTTTTCTTGAACTTTTTTGTATTTTTCAAAGTTGAGGTTGCAGTTGAATATGTTGGTGTTTTTCAAAGTAGTGGTTGTTGAATTTGTTGGTGTTTTCAAAGTTGAGGTTGTTGTTGAATTTGTTGGTGCTTTTCCATGTTGAGGTTTTTGAATTTGCTTATGTTTTCAAAGTTGAGGTTCTTGTTGAATATTTTGGTGTTTTTCAATGTTAAGGATCTTGTTGAATTTATTGGTGTTATCAATGATTTTTCTTGAACTTTTTTATATTTTTCAAAGTTGAGGTAGCAGTTGAATTTGTTGATGTTTTTCAAAGTTGAGGTCGTTGAATTTGTTGGTGTTTTTCAAAGTTGAGGTTGTTGTTGAATTTTTTGATGTTTTTCAATGTTGAGGTTGTTGTTGAATTTGTTGGTGTTTTACCATCTTGAGGTTGTTGTTGAATTTATTGGTGTATTCAATGTTTTTTTTGAATCTTTTTGCATTTTTGAAAGTTGAGGTTGCAGTTGAATTTGTTGCTGTTTCTCAATGTTGAGGTTGTTGAATTTTTTGAGTGTTTTTCAAAGTTGAGGTTGTTGTTGAATTTTTTTGGCGTTTTTCATTGTTGAGGTTGTTGTTGAATTTGTTGGAGTTTTTCAATGTTGAGGTTGTTGTTGAATTTGTTGGTGTTTTTCAATGTTGAGGTTGTTGAATTTCTTGGTGTTTTTAAAGTTGACGTTGCTGTTGAATGTTTTGGTGTTTTCAATTGTTGAGGTTTTTGTTGAATTTGTTGGTGTTATCAATGGTATTTTTTGAACTTTTTTGTAAATTTTGTAAATTTGTTGGTGATTTTCAATATTGAGGTTGTTGTTGAATTAGTTGGTGTTTTTCCATGTTGAGGTTTTTGAATTTGTTTATGTTTTCAAAGTTGAGGTTGTTGTTAAATTTGATGTTGATTTTCAATACTGAAGTTGTTGTTGAATTTTTTGGTGTTTTTCATTGTCGAGGTTGTTGTTGAAATTGTTGGAGTTTTTCAATGTTGAGGTAGTTGTTGAATTATTTGGTGTTTTTCGTTGTTGAGGTCGTTGTTGTTGAATTGTTTGCCTGTTTTCATTGCTAAGGTAGTTGATGAATTTGTTGGTGATTTTCAATATAGAAGTTGTTGTTGAATTTATTGGTGTTACCAATGTTTTTTTTAAAACTTTTTTGTATTTTTCAAAGTTTATTTTGCAATTTAATTTGTTGGTGTTTTTCAATGTTGATGTTGTTGAATTTGTTGGTTTTTTTCAAAGTTGAGATTGTTGTTGAATTTTTTGGTGTTTTCATTGTTGAGGTTTTTGTTGAATTTGTTGGTGTTTTGGAATGTTGAGGTTGTTGTTGCATTTCTTGATGTTTTTCAATGTTAAGATTTCTGTTGAATTTGATGGTGATTTTCAATTTTGAGTTTTTGAGGTTCTTGTTGAATTTTTTGATGTTTTTCATTGCTGAGGTTGTAGTTGAACTTGTTGATGATTTTCAATGTTCAGGTTGCTGAATTTATTGGTGTTATCAATGGTTATTTTTGATCTTTTTTGTAATTTTCAAAGTTGAGGTTGCATTTCAATTTGTTGGTGTTTTTCAATTTTGAGGTTGTTGAATTTGTTGGTGTTTTTCAATGTTGAGGTTGTCGTTGAATTTTTTGGTGTTTTTCATTGTTGAGGTATTTGTTGAATTTTTTGGTGTTTTTGAATGTTGAGGTTGCTGTTGAATTTTATGGTGTTTTTCATTGTTGAGGTTGTTGTTGAATTTGTTGGAGTTTTCAATTTTGAGGTTGTTGTTGAATTTGTAAGTGTTTTTCAACGTTGGGGTTGTTGAATTTGTTGGTGTTTTTCAAATTGACGTTGTTGTTGAATTATTTGGTGTTTTTAATTCTGGAGGTTTTTGTTGAATTTGTTGGTGTTTTTGAACGTTGAGGTTGTTGTTGAATTTTTTGCTGTTTTTCATTGTTGAGGTTGTTCTTGAATTTGTTGGTGTTTTTGAATGTTGAGGTTTTTGATGAATTTTTTGGTGTTTTTCGTTGTTGAGGTTTTTGTTGAATTTGTTGCTGGTTTTCAGTGTTGAGGTTGTTGTTGAATTATTTGCTGATTTTCAATATTGAGGTTGTAGTTGAATTTGTTGGTGTTTTTCCATGTTGAGGTTTTTGAATTTGTTGGTGTTTTTCATTGTTGAGGTTGTTGTTGAATATTTTGGTGTTTTTCAATATTGAGGTTGTTCTTGAATTTCTTGCGGATTTTCAATGTTGAGGTTGTTGTTGAATTTATTGGTGTATTCAATGATTTTTTTTGAATCTTATTGAATTTTTCAAAGTTGAGGTACCAGTTCAATTTGTTGGTGTTTCTCAATGTTGATGTTGTTGAATTTTTTGGTGATTTTCAAAGTTGAGGTTGTTGTTGAATTTTTTGGTGTTTTTCAATGTTGAGATTTTTGTTGAAATTGTTGGAGTTTTTCAATGTTGAGGTTGTTGTTGAATCTTTTGGTATTTTTCATGGATGAGATCGTTGTTTGAATTTATTCCTGTTTTTCATTGCTGAGGTTGTTGTTGAATTTGTTGGTGTTTTTCATTGTTGAGGTTGTTGTTGAATTTGTTGGTATTTTCGAATGTTGATGTTGTTTTTGAATTTGTTGGTGTTTTGAATATTGAGATTGTTGTTGAATTATTTGGTGTTTTTCATTGTTGAGGTTGTTGTTGTTGAATTTTTTGATGCTTTTCATTGTTGAGGTTGTTTTTGAATTTATTGTTGATTTTCAATATTAAGGATCTTGTTGAATTTATTGGTGTTATCAATGATTTTTCTTGAACTTTTTTGTATTTTTCAAAGTTGAGGTTGCAGTTGAATTTGTTGGTGTTTTTCAAAGTTGAGGTTCTTGTTGAATATTTTGTGATGTTTTTCATGTTAAGGTTTCTGATGAATTTGTTGGTGTTTTTGAATGTTGAGGTTTTGTTGAATTTGTTGGTGTTTTTCAATGTTGAGGTTGTTGAATTTGTTGGTGTTTTTAAAGTTGACTTTGTTGTTGAATTTTTTGGTGTTTTTAATTGTTGAGGTTTTTGTTGAATTTGTTGGTGTTTTTGAATGTTGAGATTGTTGTTGAATTTTTTGGTGTTTTTCATTGTTGAGGTTGTTGTTGAATTTTTTGTTGTTTTTGAATGTTGAGGTTGGTGTTGAATTGCTAGGTGTTTTTCATTGTTGAGGTTGTTGTTGTTCAATTTTTTGATGTTTTTCAAAGTTGAGGTTGTTGTTAAATTTGTTGGTGATTTTCAAAGCTGAGGTTGTTGTTGAATTTGTTGGTGTATTTGAATGTTGAGGATGTTAAATCTAAAGGCGTTTTTCAAAATTGAGGTAGTTGAATTTTTTGGTGTTTTTCATTGTTGAGGTTATTGTTGAATTTGATGGTGTTTCTGAATGTTGAGGTTGTTGTAGAATTTATTGGTGCTGTTCATTGTTGTGGTTGTTGTTGAATTTGTTGGAGTTTTTCAATGTTGAGGTTTTGTTGAATTTGTTGGTGTTTTTCAATGTTGAGGTTGTTGAATTTGTTGGTGTTTTTAAAGTTGACTTTGTTGTTGAATTTTTTGATGTTTTTCATTGCTGAGGTTGTTGTTGAATTTGCTGGTGATTTTCAATGTTGAGGTTGTTGAAGTTATTGGTCTCAGCAATGGTTTTTTTTGATCATTTTTGTATTTTTCAAAGTTGAGGTTCTTTTTGAATTTGTTGGTGTTTTTCAATGTTGAGGTTGTTGAATTTGCTGGTGTTTTTGAATGTTGAGGTTGTTGTTGAATTTTTTTGTGTTTTTCATTGTTGAGGTTGTTGTTGAATTTGTTGTTGTTTTTGAATGTTGAGGTTGTTGATGAATTTTTTGGTGTTTTTCATTGTTGAGGTTGTTGTTGAATTTGTTGTTGTTTTTGAACGTTGAGGTTGTTGATGAATTTTTTGGTGTTTTTCGTTGTTGAGGTTTTTGTTGAATTAGTTGCTGGTTTTCAGTGTTGAGGTTGTTGTTGAATTTGTTGGTGATTTTCAATATTGAGGTTGTAGTTGAATTTGTTGGTGTTATTCCATGTTGAGGTTTTTGAATTTGTTGGTGTTTTTCATTGTTGAGGTTGTTGTTGAATATTTTGGTGTTTTTCAATGTTGAGGTTGTTGTTGAATTTTTTGCTGATTTTCAATATTGAGGTTGTTGTTCAAGTTATTGGTGTATTCAATGTTTTTTTTGAATCTTTTTGCATTTTTCAAAGTTGAGGTTGCATTTGAAATTGTTGGTGTTTCTCAATGTTGAGGTTGTTGAATTTTTTGGTGCTTTTCATTGATGAGTTTTTTGTTGAATTTGTTGTTGTTTTTGAATGTTGAGGTTGTTGTTGAATTTATTGATGTTTTTCATTGTTGAGGTTGTTGTTGAATTTGTTCGTTATTTTCAATGTTGAGTTTGTTGTTCAATTTTTTGGTGTTTTTCATTGTTGAGGTTGTTGTTGAAATTGTTGGAGTTTTTCAATGTTGAGGTTGTTGTTGAATCTTTTGGTATTTTTCATGGATGAGATCGTTGTTTGAATTTATTCCTGTTTTTCATTGCTGAGGTTGTTGTTGAATTTGTTGGTGTTTTTCATTGTTGAGGTTGTTGTTGAATTTGTTGGTATTTTCGAATGTTGATGTTGTTTTTGAATTTGTTGGTGTTTTGAATATTGAGATTGTTGTTGAATTATTTGGTGTTTTTCATTGTTGAGGTTGTTGTTGTTGAATTTTTTGATGCTTTTCATTGTTGAGGTTGTTTTTGAATTTATTGTTGATTTTCAATATTAAGGATCTTGTTGAATTTATTGGTGTTATCAATGATTTTTCTTGAACTTTTTTGTATTTTTCAAAGTTGAGGTTGCAGTTGAATTTGTTGGTGTTTTTCAAAGTTGAGGTTCTTGTTGAATATTTTGTGATGTTTTTCATGTTAAGGTTTCTGATGAATTTGTTGGTGTTTTTGAATGTTGAGGTTTTGTTGAATTTGTTGGTGTTTTTCAATGTTGAGGTTGTTGAATTTGTTGGTGTTTTTAAAGTTGACTTTGTTGTTGAATTTTTTGGTGTTTTTAATTGTTGAGGTTTTTGTTGAATTTGTTGGTGTTTTTGAATGTTGAGATTGTTGTTGAATTTTTTGGTGTTTTTCATTGTTGAGGTTGTTGTTGAATTTTTTGTTGTTTTTGAATGTTGAGGTTGGTGTTGAATTGCTAGGTGTTTTTCATTGTTGAGGTTGTTGTTGTTCAATTTTTTGATGTTTTTCAAAGTTGAGGTTGTTGTTAAATTTGTTGGTGATTTTCAAAGCTGAGGTTGTTGTTGAATTTGTTGGTGTATTTGAATGTTGAGGATGTTAAATCTAAAGGCGTTTTTCAAAATTGAGGTAGTTGAATTTTTTGGTGTTTTTCATTGTTGAGGTTATTGTTGAATTTGATGGTGTTTCTGAATGTTGAGGTTGTTGTAGAATTTATTGGTGCTGTTCATTGTTGTGGTTGTTGTTGAATTTGTTGGAGTTTTTCAATGTTGAGGTTTTGTTGAATTTGTTGGTGTTTTTCAATGTTGAGGTTGTTGAATTTGTTGGTGTTTTTAAAGTTGACTTTGTTGTTGAATTTTTTGATGTTTTTCATTGCTGAGGTTGTTGTTGAATTTGTTGGTGATTTTCAATGTTGAGGTTGTTGAAGTTATTGGTCTCAGCAATGGTTTTTTTTGATCATTTTTGTATTTTTCAAAGTTGAGGTTCTTTTTGAATTTGTTGGTGTTTTTCAATGTTGAGGTTGTTGAATTTGCTGGTGTTTTTGAATGTTGAGGTTGTTGTTGAATTTTTTTGTGTTTTTCATTGTTGAGGTTGTTGTTGAATTTGTTGTTGTTTTTGAATGTTGAGGTTGTTGATGAATTTTTTGGTGTTTTTCATTGTTGAGGTTGTTGTTGAATTTGTTGTTGTTTTTGAACGTTGAGGTTGTTGATGAATTTTTTGCTGTTTTTCGTTGTTGAGGTTTTTGTTGAATTAGTTGCTGGTTTTCAGTGTTGAGGTTGTTGTTGAATTTGTTGGTGATTTTCAATATTGAGGTTGTAGTTGAATTTGTTGGTGTTATTCCATGTTGAGGTTTTTGAATTTGTTGGTGTTTTTCATTGTTGAGGTTGTTGTTGAATATTTTGGTGTTTTTCAATGTTGAGGTTGTTGTTGAATTTTTTGCTGATTTTCAATATTGAGGTTGTTGTTCAAGTTATTGGTGTATTCAATGTTTTTTTTGAATCTTTTTGCATTTTTCAAAGTTGAGGTTGCATTTGAAATTGTTGGTGTTTCTCAATGTTGAGGTTGTTGCATTTTTTGGTGCTTTTCATTGATGAGTTTTTTGTTGAATTTGTTGTTGTTTTTGAATGTTGAGGTTGTTGTTGAATTTATTGATGTTTTTCATTGTTGAGGTTGTTGTTGAATTTGTTCGTTATTTTCAATGTTGAGTTTGTTGTTCAATTTTTTTGGTGTTTTTCATTGTTGAGGTTGTTGTTGAAATTGTTGGAGTTTTTCAATGTTGAGGTTGTTGTTGAATCTTTTGGTATTTTTCATGGATGAGATCGTTGTTTGAATTTATTCCTGTTTTTCATTGCTGAGGTTGTTGTTGAATTTGTTGGTGTTTTTCATTGTTGAGGTTGTTGTTGAATTTGTTGGTATTTTCGAATGTTGATGTTGTTTTTGAATTTGTTGGTGTTTTGAATATTGAGATTGTTGTTGAATTATTTGGTGTTTTTCATTGTTGTGGTTGTTGTTGTTGAATTTTTTGATGCTTTTCATTGTTGAGGTTGTTTTTGAATTTATTGTTGATTTTCAATATTAAGGATCTTGTTGAATTTATTGGTGTTATCAATGATTTTTCTTGAACTTTTTTGTATTTTTCAAAGTTGAGGTTGCAGTTGATTTTGTTGGTGTTTTTCAAAGTTGAGGTTCTTGTTGAATATTTTGTGATGTTTTTCATGTTAAGGTTTCTGATGAATTTGTTGGTGTTTTTGAATGTTGAGGTTTTGTTGAATTTGTTGGTGTTTTTCAATGTTGAGGTTGTTGAATTTGTTGGTGTTTTTAAAGTTGACTTTGTTGTTGAATTTTTTGGTGTTTTTAATTGTTGAGGTTTTTGTTGAATTTGTTGGTGTTTTTGAATGTTGAGATTGTTGTTGAATTTTTTGGTGTTTTTCATTGTTGAGGTTGTTGTTGAATTTTTTGTTGTTTTTGAATGTTGAGGTTGGTGTTGAATTGCTAGGTGTTTTTCATTGTTGAGGTTGTTGTTGTTCAATTTTTTGATGTTTTTCAAAGTTGAGGTTGTTGTTAAATTTGTTGGTGATTTTCAAAGCTGAGGTTGTTGTTGAATTTGTTGGTGTATTTGAATGTTGAGGATGTTAAATCTAATGGCGTTTTTCAAAATTGAGGTAGTTGAATTTTTTGGTGTTTTTCATTGTTGAGGTTATTGTTGAATTTGATGGTGTTTCTGAATGTTGAGGTTGTTGTAGAATTTATTGGTGCTGTTCATTGTTGTGGTTGTTGTTGAATTTGTTGGAGTTTTTCAATGTTGAGGTTTTGTTGAATTTGTTGGTGTTTTTCAATGTTGAGGTTGTTGAATTTGTTGGTGTTTTTAAAGTTGACTTTGTTGTTGAATTTTTTGATGTTTTTCATTGCTGAGGTTGTTGTTGAATTTGTTGGTGATTTTCAATGTTGAGGTTGTTGAAGTTATTGGTCTCAGCAATGGTTTTTTTTGATCATTTTTGTATTTTTCAAAGTTGAGGTTCTTTTTGAATTTGTTGGTGTTTTTCAATGTTGAGGTTGTTGAATTTGCTGGTGTTTTTGAATGTTGAGGTTGTTGTTGAATTTTTTTGTGTTTTTCATTGTTGAGGTTGTTGTTGAATTTGTTGTTGTTTTTGAATGTTGAGGTTGTTGATGAATTTTTTGGTGTTTTTCATTGTTGAGGTTGTTGTTGAATTTGTTGTTGTTTTTGAATGTTGAGGTTGTTGATGAATTTTTTGGTGTTTTTCATTGTTGAGGTTGTTGTTGAATTTGTTGTTGTTTTTGAACGTTGAGGTTGTTGATGAATTTTTTGGTGTTTTTCGTTGTTGAGGTTTTTGTTGAATTAGTTGCTGGTTTTCAGTGTTGAGGTTGTTGTTGAATTTGTTGGTGATTTTCAATATTGAGGTTGTAGTTGAATTTGTTGGTGTTATTCCATGTTGAGGTTTTTGAATTTGTTGGTGTTTTTCATTGTTGAGGTTGTTGTTGAATATTTTGGTGTTTTTCAATGTTGAGGTTGTTGTTGAATTTTTTGCTGATTTTCAATATTGAGGTTGTTGTTCAAGTTATTGGTGTATTCAATGTTTTTTTTGAATCTTTTTGCATTTTTCAAAGTTGAGGTTGCATTTGAAATTGTTGGTGTTTCTCAATGTTGAGGTTGTTGAATTTTTTGGTGCTTTTCATTGATGAGTTTTTTGTTGAATTTGTTGTTGTTTTTGAATGTTGAGGTTGTTGTTGAATTTATTGATGTTTTTCATTGTTGAGGTTGTTGTTGAATTTGTTCGTTATTTTCAATGTTGAGTTTGTTGTTCAATTTTTTGGTGTTTTTCATTGTTGAGGTTGTTGTTGAAATTGTTGGAGTTTTTCAATGTTGAGGTTGTTGTTGAATCTTTTGGTATTTTTCATGGATGAGATCGTTGTTGTTGAATTTATTCCTGTTTTTCATTGCTGAGGTTGTTGATGAATTTTTTGGTGTTTTTGATTGTTGAGGTCGTTGTTGTTGAATTGTTTGATGTTTTTCCTTGCTGAGGTTGTTGTTGAATTTGTTGGTGTTTTTGAATGTTGAGGCTGTTGATGAATTTTTTGGTGTTTTTCGTTGTTGAGGTTTTTATTGAATTTGGTGCTAGTCTTCAGTGTTGAGTTTGTTGTTGAATTTGTTGGTGATTTTCAATATTGAGGTTGTAGTTGAATTTGTTGGTGTTTTTCCATGTTGAGGTTTTTGAATTTGTTGTTGTTTTTCATTGTTGAGGTTGTTGTTGAATATTTTGGTGTTTTTCAATGTTGAGGTTGTTGTTGAATGTATTGGTGTATTCAATGATTTTTTTTGAATCTTATTGAATTTTTCAAAGTTGAGGTAGCATTTGAATTTGTTGGTGTTTCTCAATGTTGAGGTTGTTGAATTTTTTGGTGATTTTCAATGTTGAGGTTTTTGTTGAATTTTTTGGTTCTTTTGAATGTTGAGTTTGTTGTTGAATTTTTTGGTGTTTTTCATTGTTGAGGTTGTTGTTGAAATTGTTGGAGTTTTTCAATGTTGTTGTTGTTGTTCAATCTTTTGGTATTTTTCATGGATGAGATCGTTGTTGTTGAATTTATTCCTTTTTTTCATTGCTGAGGTTGTTGATGAATTTTTTGGTGTTTTTCATTGTTGAGGTCATTGTTGTTGAATTGTTTGCTGTTTTTCATTGCTGAGGTTGTTGTTGAATTTGTTGGTGTTTTTCATTGTTGAGGTTGTTGTTGAATTTGTTGGTATTTTCGAATGTTGATGTTGTTTTTGAATTTTTTGGTGTTTTTAATATTGAGATTGTTGTTGAATTATTTGTTGTTTTTCATTGTTGAGGTTGTTGTTGTTGAATTTTTTGATGCTTTTCATTGTTGAGGTTGTTTTTGAATTTATTGGTGATTTTCAATATTAAGGATCTTGTTGAATTCATTGGTGTTGTCAATGATTTTTCTTGAACTTCTTTGTATTTTTCAAAGTTGAGGTTGCAGTTGAATTTGTTGGTGTTTTTCAAAGTTGAGGTTGTAGTTGAATTTTGTGATGTTTTTCATGTTAAGGTTTCTGTTGAATTTGTTGGTGTTTTTGAATGTTGAGGTTGTTGTTGAATTTGTTGGTGTTTTTCAATGTTGATGTTGTTGAATTTGTTGGTGTTTTGGAATGTTGAGGTTGTTGTTTTATTTTTTGATGTTTTTCAATGTTGAGATTTTTGTTGAATTTGATGGTCATTTTCAATTTTGAGTTTGTTGTTGAATTTTTTGGTGTTTTTCATTGTTGCGGTACTTGTTGAATTTGTTGGTGTTTTTCATTTTTGGGGTTGTTGTTGAATTTGTTCGTGATTTTCAGTATTGAGGTTGTAGTTGAATTTGTTGGTGTTTTTCCATGTTGAGGTTTTTGAATTTGTTGGTGTTTTTCATTGTTGAGGTTGTTGTTGAATATTTTGGTGTTTTTCAATGTTGAGGTTGTTGTTGAATTTATAGGTGTTTTTCATTGTTGAGGTTGTTGTTGAATTTGTTGGTATTTTCGAATGTTGATGTTGTTTTTGAATTTTTTGGTGTTTTTAATATTGAGATTGTTGTTGAATTATTTGTTGTTTTTCATTGTTGAGGTTGTTGTTGTTGAATTTTTTGATGCTTTTCATTGTTGAGGTTGTTTTTGAATTTATTGGTGATTTTCAATATTAAGGATCTTGATGAATTTATTGGTGTTATCAATGATTTTTCTTGAACTTTTTTGTATTTTTCAAAGTTGAGGTTGCAGTTGAATTTGTTGGTGTTTTTCAAAGTTGAGGTTGTAGTTGAATTTTGTGACGTTTTTCATGTTAAGGTTTCTGTTGAATTTGTTGGTGTTTTTGAATGTTGAGGTTGTTGTTGAATTTGTTGGTGTTTTTCAATGATGATGTTGTTGAATTTGTTGGTGTTTTGGAATGTTGAGGTTGTTGTTGTATTTTTTGATGTTTTTCAATGTTGAGATTTTTGTTGAATTTGATGGTCATTTTCAATTTTGAGTTAGTTGTTGAATTTTTTGGTGTTTTTCATTGTTGCGGTAATTGTTGAATTTGTTGGTGTTTTTCATTTTTGAGGTTGTTGTTGAATTTGTTGGTGATTTTCAATATTGAGGTTGTATTTGAATTTGTTGGTGTTTTTCCATGTTGAGGTTTTTGAATTTGTTGGTGTTTTTCATTGTTGAGGTTGTTGTTGAATATTTTGGTGTTATTCAATGTTGAGGTTGTTGTTGAATTTATTGGTGTATTCAATGATTTTTTTTGAATCTTATTGAATTTTTCAAAGTTGAGGTAGCATTTGAATTTGTTGGTGTTTCTCAATGTTGAGGTTATGAATGTTTTGGTGTTTTTCAAAGTTGAGGTTGTTGTTGAATTTTTTGGTGTTTTTCAATGTTGAGGTTTTTGTTGAATTTTTTGGTGTTTTTTATTTTGAGGTTGTTGTTGAAATTGTTGGAGTTTTTCAATGTTGATGTTCTTGTTCAATCATTTGGTATTTTTCATGGATGAGATCGTTGTTGTTGAATTTATTCCTGTTTTTCATTGCTGAGGTTGTTGATGAATTTTTTGGTGTTTTTCATTGTTGAGGTCGTTGTTGTTGAATTGTTTGCTGTTTTTCATTGTTGAGGTTGTTGTTGAATTTGTTGGTGTTTTTCATTGTTGAGGTTGTTGTTGAATTTGTTGGTATTTTCGAATGTTGATGTTGTTTTTGAAATTTTTGGTGTTTTGAATATTGAGATTGTTGTTGAATTTTTTGATGCTTTTCATTGTTGAGGTTGTTTTTGAATTTATTGGTGATTTTCAATATTAAGGATATTGTTGAATTTATTGGTGTTATCAATGATTTTTCTTGAACTTTTTTGTATTTTTCAAAGTTGAGGTTGCAGTTGAATTTGTTGTTGTTTTTCAAAGTTGAGGTTGTTGTTGAATTTTGTGATGTTTTTCATGTTAAGGTTTCTGTTGAATTTGTTGGTGTTTTTGAATGTTGAGGTTGTTGTTGAATTTGTTGGCGTTTTTCAAAGTTGTGATTGTTGTTGAATTTTTTGGTGTTTTCAATGTTGAGGTTTTTATTGAATTTGTTGGTGTTTTGGAATGTTGAGGTTGTTGTTGTATTTTTTGATATTTTTCAATGTTGAGATTTTTGTTGAATTTGATGGTCATTTTCAATTTTGAGTTTGTTGTTGAATTTTTTGGTGTTTTTCATTGTTGCGGTACTCGTTGAATTTGTTGGTGTTTTTCATTTTTGAGGTTGTTGTTGAATTGTTGGTTTCTTCATTGCTGAGGTTGATGTTGAATTTGTTGGTGATTTTCAATGTTGAGGTTGTTGAATTTATTGGTGTTATCAATGGTTTTTTTTATCTATTTTGTATTTTTCAAAGTTGAGGTTGCAGTTGAATTTGTTGTGTTTCTCAATGTTGAGGTTGTTGAATTTGTTGGTGCTTTCCAAAGTTGAGGTTGTAGTTGAATTTTTTGGTGTTTTTCATTGTTGAGGTTTTTGTTGAATTATTTGGTGTTTTTGAATGTTGAGGTTGTTGATGAATTTTTTGGTGTTTTTCATTGTTGAGGTTATTGTTGAATTTGATGGTGTTTCTGAATGTTGAGGTTGTTTTTGAATTTTTTGATGCTGTTCATTGTTGTGGTTGTTGTTGAATTTGTTTGAGTTTTTCAATGTTGAGGTTTTGTTGAATTTGTTGGTGTTTTTCAATGTTGAGGTTGTTGAATTTGTTGGTGTTTTTAAAGTTGACTTTGTTGTTGAATTTTTTGATGTTTTTCATGTTAAGGTTTCTGTTGAATTTGTTGGTGTTTTTGAATGTTGAGGTTGTTGTTGAATTTGTTGGCGTTTTTCAAAGTTGTGATTGTTGTTGAATTTTTTGGTGTTTTCAATGTTGAGGTTTTTATTGAATTTGTTGGTGTTTTGGAATGTTGAGGTTGTTGTATTTTTTGATATTTTTCAATGTTGAGATTTTTGTTGAATTTGATGGTCATTTTCAATTTTGAGTTTGTTGTTGAATTTTTTGGTGTTTTTCATTGTTGCGGTACTCGTTGAATTTGTTGGTGTTTTTCATTTTTGAGGTTGTTGTTGAATTGTTGGTTTCTTCATTGCTGAGGTTGATGTTGAATTTATTGGTGTTATCAATGGTTTTTTTTATCTATTTTGTATTTTTCAAAGTTGAGGTTGCAGTTGAATTTGTTGTGTTTCTCAATGTTGAGGTTGTTGAATTTGTTGGTGCTTTCCAAAGTTGAGGTTGTAGTTGAATTTTTTGGTGTTTTTCATTGTTGAGGTTTTTGTTGAATTATTTGGTGTTTTTGAATGTTGAGGTTGTTGATGAATTTTTTGGTGTTTTTCATTGTTGAGGTTATTGTTGAATTTGATGGTGTTTCTGAATGTTGAGGTTGTTGTTGAATTTTTTGATGCTGTTCATTGTTGTGGTTGTTGTTGAATTTGTTTGAGTTTTTCAATGTTGAGGTTTTGTTGAATTTGTTGGTTTTTTTCAATGTTGAGGTTGTTGAATTTGTTGGTGTTTTTAAAGTTGACTTTGTTGTTGAATTTTTTGATGTTTTTAATTGTTGAGGTTTTTGTTGAATTTGTTTGTGTTTTTAAATGTTGAGATTGTTGTTGAATTTTTTGGTGTTTTTCATTGTTGAGGTTGTTGTTGAATTTTTTTTTTGTTTTTGAATGTTGAGGTTGGTGTTGAATTGCTAGGTGTTTTTCATTGTTGAGGTTGTTGTTGTTCAATTTTTTGATGTTTTTCAAAGTTGAGGTTGTTGTTAAATTTGTTGGTGATTTTCAAAGCTGAGGTTGTTGTTGAATTTGTTGGTGTATTTGAATGTTGAGGATGTTAAACCTAATGGCGTTTTTCAAAATTGAGGTTGTTGAATTTTTTGGTGTTTTTCATTGTTGTCGTTTCTGTTGAATACGTTGGTGTTTTTCATTGTTGATGTTGTTGATGAATTTGTTGTTGATTTTCAATATTGAGGTTGTAGTTGAATTTGTTGCTGTTTTTCATTCTTGAGGTTCTTGTTGAATTTTTTGATGTTTTTCTTTGCTGAGGTTGTTGTTGAATTTGTTGGTGATTTTCAATGTCGAGGTTGTTGAAATTATTGGTCTCATCAATAGTTTTTTTTGATCATTTTTGTATTTTTCAAAGTTGAGGTTGTTTTTGAATTTGTTGGTGTTTTTCAATGTTGAGGTTGTTGAATTTGCTGGTGTTTTTGAATGTTGAGGTTGTTGTTGAATTTTTTGGTGTTTTTCATTGTTGAGGTTGTTGTTGAATTTGTTGTTGTTTTTGAATGTTGAGGTTGTTGATGAATTTTTTGGTGTTTTTCGTTGTTGAGGTTTTTGTTGAATTTGTTGCTGGTTTTCAGTGTTGAGGTTGTTGTTGAATTTGTTGGTGATTTTCAATATTGAGGTTGTAGTTGAATTTGTTGGTGTTTTTCCATGTTGAGGTTTTTGATTTTGTTGGTGTTTTTCATTGTTGAGGTCGTTGTTGAATTTTTTGCTGGTTTTCAATATTGAGGTTGTTGTTCAATTTATTGGTGTATTCAATGTTTTTTTTGAATCTTTTTGCAGTTTTCAAAGTTGAGGTTGCATTTGAAATTGTTGGTGTTTCTCAATGTTGAGGTTGTTGAATTTTTTGGTGGTTTTCATTGATGAGTTATTTGTTGTTGTTTTTGAATGTTGAGGTTGTTGTTGAATTTATTGATGTTTTTCATTGTTGAGGTTGTTGTTGAAATTGTTGGAGTTTTTCAATGTTGAGGTTGTTGTTGAATCTTTTGGTATTTTTCATTGATGAGATCGTTGTTGTTGAATTTATTCCTGTTTTTCATTGCTGAGGTTGGTGATGAATTTTTTTGGTGTTTTTGATTGTTGAGGTCGTTGTTGTTGAATTGTTTGCTGTTTTTCCTTGCTGAGGTTGTTGTTGAATTTGTTGGTGTTTTTGAATGTTGAGGTTGTTGATGAATATTTTGGTGTTTTTCAGTGTTGAGGTTGTTGTTGAATTTGTTGGTGTATTCAATTATCTTTTTTGAACCTTATTGCATTTTTCAATGTTGAGGTTGCATTTGAATTTGTTGGTGTTTCTCAATGTTGAGGTTGTTGAATTTTTTGGTGTTTTTCAAAGTTGAGGTTGTTGTTGAATTTGTTGTTATTTTCGAATGTTGATGTTGTTGTTGAATTTGTTGGTGTTTTTAATATTGAGATTTTGGTTGAATTATTCGGTGTTTTTCATTGTTGAGGTTGTTGTTGTTGTTGAATTTTTTGATGTTTTTCATTGTTGAGGTTGTTGTTGAATTTATTAGTGATTTTCAATATTAAGGATCTTGTTGAATTTATTGATGTAATCAATGATTTTTCTTGAAATTTTTTGTATTTTTCAAATTTGAGGTTGCAGTTGAATTTGTTGCTGTTTTTCAAAGTTGAGGTTGTTGTTGAATTTTTTGATGTTTTTCAATCTTGTGGTTTTTGTTCAATTTGTTGGTGTTTTTGAATGTTGAGGTTGTTGTTGAATTTGTTGGTGTTTTTCAATGTTGAGGTTGTTGTTGAATTTTTTGTTGTTTTTCATTGTTGAGGTTTTTGTTGAATTTGTTGGTGTTTTTCAATGTTGAGGTTGTTGATGAATTTTTTGGTGTTTTTCATTGTTGAGGTTTTTGTTGAATTTGTTGGTGTTTTTCATTGTTGAAGTTGTTGTTGAATTTGTTTGTGATTTTCAATATTGAGGTTGTAGTTGAATTTGTTGGTGTTTTTCCATGTTGAGGTTTTTGATTTTGTTGGTGTTTTTCATTGTTGAGGTCGTTGTTGAATTTTTTGCTGGTTTTCAATATTGAGGTTGTTGTTCAATTTATTGGTGTATTCAATGTTTTTTTTGAATCTTTTTGCAGTTTTCAAAGTTGAGGTTGCATTTGAAATTGTTGGTGTTTCTCAATGTTGAGGTTGTTGAATTTTTTGGTGGTTTTCATTGATGAGTTATTTGTTGTTGTTTTTGAATGTTGAGGTTGTTGTTGAATTTATTGATGTTTTTCATTGTTGAGGTTGTTGTTGAAATTGTTGGAGTTTTTCAATGTTGAGGTTGTTGTTGAATCTTTTGGTATTTTTCATTGATGAGATCGTTGTTGTTGAATTTATTCCTGTTTTTCATTGCTGAGGTTGGTGATGAATTTTTTTGGTGTTTTTGATTGTTGAGGTCGTTGTTGTTGAATTGTTTGCTGTTTTTCCTTGCTGAGGTTGTTGTTGAATTTGTTGGTGTTTTTGAATGTTGAGGTTGTTGATGAATATTTTGGTGTTTTTCAGTGTTGAGGTTGTTGTTGAATTTGTTGGTGTATTCAATTATCTTTTTTGAACCTTATTGCATTTTTCAATGTTGAGGTTGCATTTGAATTTGTTGGTGTTTCTCAATGTTGAGGTTGTTGAATTTTTTGGTGTTTTTCAAAGTTGAGGTTGTTGTTGAATTTGTTGTTATTTTCGAATGTTGATGTTGTTGTTGAATTTGTTGGTGTTTTTAATATTGAGATTTTGGTTGAATTATTCGGTGTTTTTCATTGTTGAGGTTGTTGTTGTTGTTGAATTTTTTGATGTTTTTCATTGTTGAGGTTGTTGTTGAATTTATTAGTGATTTTCAATATTAAGGATCTTGTTGAATTTATTGATGTAATCAATGATTTTTCTTGAAATTTTTTGTATTTTTCAAATTTGAGGTTGCAGTTGAATTTGTTGCTGTTTTTCAAAGTTGAGGTTGTTGTTGAATTTTTTGATGTTTTTCAATCTTGTGGTTTTTGTTCAATTTGTTGGTGTTTTTGAATGTTGAGGTTGTTGTTGAATTTGTTGGTGTTTTTCAATGTTGAGGTTGTTGTTGAATTTTTTGTTGTTTTTCATTGTTGAGGTTTTTGTTGAATTTGTTGGTGTTTTTCAATGTTGAGGTTGTTGATGAATTTTTTGGTGTTTTTCATTGTTGAGGTTTTTGTTGAATTTGTTGGTGTTTTTCATTGTTGAAGTTGTTGTTGAATTTGTTTGTGATTTTCAATATTGAGGTTGTAGTTGAATTTGTTGGTGTTTTTCCATGTTGAGGTTTTTGAATTTTTTGGTGTTTTTCGTTGTTGAGTTTTATGTTGAATTTGTTGTTGTTTTTGAATGTTGAGTTTGTTGATTAATTTATTGATGTTTTTCATTGTTGAGGCTGTGTTTGAATTTGTTCTTTTGGTATTTTTCATTGATGAAATCGTTGTTGTTGAATTTATTCCTGTTTTTCATTGCTGAGTTTGTGGATGAATTTTTTGGTGTTTTTCATTGTTTAGGTCTTTGTTGTTGAATTTATTCCTGTTTTTCATTGCTGAGTTTGTGGATGAATTTTTTGGTGTTTTTCATTGTTTAGGTCTTTGTTGTTGAATTGTTTGTTGTTTTTCATTGCTGAGGTTGCTGTTGAATTTGTTGGTGTTTTTGAATGTTGAGGTTGTTGTTGAATTTTTTGGTGTTTTTCATTGTTGAGGTTGTTGTTGAATTTGGTGGTATTTTCGAATGTTGATGTTGTTGTTGATTTTGTTGGTGTTTTGAATATTGAGATTGTTGTCGAATTATTTGGTGTTTTTCATTGTTGAGGTTGTTGTTGAATTTTTTGCTGTTTTTCATTGTTGAGGTTGTTGTTGAATTTATTGCTGATTATCAATATTACGGATCGTGTTGAATTTATTGGTGTTATCAATGAATTTTCTTGAACTTTTTTGTATTTTTCAAAGTTGAGGTTGCAGTTGAATTTGTTGGTGTTTTTGAAAGTTGAGATTGTTGTTGAATTTTTTGATGTTTTTGAATGTTGATGTTTTTGTTGAATTTGTTGGTGTTTTTGAATGTTGAGGTTGTTGTTGAATTTGTTGGTGTTTTTCAATGTTGAGGTTGTTGTTGAATTTTTTGGTGTTTCCATTGTTGAGGCTTTTGTTGAATTTGTTGTTGTTTTTGAATGTTGCGGTTGTTGATGAATTTTTTGCTGTTTTTCATTGTTGAGGTTTTTGTTGAAATTGTTGGTGTTTTTCTTTGTTGAGGTTGTTGTTGAATTTGTTGGTGATTTTTAATATGGAGGTTGTAGTTGAATTTGTTAGTCTTTTTCCATGTTGGGGTTGTTGAATTTGTTGGTGTTTTTCAAAGTTGAGGTTCTTGTTGAATATTTTGGTTTTCTTCAATGTTGAGGTTGTTCTTGAAATTTTTGGTGATTTTCAATATTGAGGTTTTTGTTGAATTTATTGGTGTTTTCAATTTTTTTTTTTGAATCTTATTGTATTTTTCAAAGTTGAGGTTGCAGTTGAATTTGTTGGTGTTTCTCAATGTTGAGGTTGTTGAATTTTTTGGTGTTTTTCAAAGTTGAGGTTGTTGTTGAATTTTTTGGTGTTTTTCATTGTTGAGTTTTTTGTTGAATTTGTTGTTGTTTTTGAATGTTGTGGTTATTGTTGAATTTATTGATGTTTTTCATTGTTGAGGTTGTTGTTGAATCTTTTGGTATTTTTCATGGATGAGATCGTTGTTGTTGTATTAATTCCTGTTTTTCATTGCTGTGGTTGTTAATGAATTTTTTGGTGTTTTTCATTGTTGAGGTCGTTGTTGTTGAATTGTTTGCTGTTTTTCATTGCTGAGGTTGTTGTTGAATTTGTTGGTGTTTTTCATTGTTGAGGCTGTTGTTAAATTTGTTGGTATTTTCGAATGTTGATGTTGTTGTTGAATATGTTGGTGTTTTGAATATTGAGATTTTTGTTGAATTATTCGGTGTTTTTCATTGTTGAGGTTGTTGTTGTTGTTGAATTTTTTTGATGTTTTTCATTGTTGTGGTTGTTGTTGAATTTATTGGTGATTTTCAATATTAAGGATCTTGTTGAATTTATTGGTGCTGTCAATGATTTTCCTTGAGCTTTTTTGTATTTTTCAAAGTTGAGGTTGCAGTTGAATTTGTTGGTGTTTTTCAAAGTTGAGGTTGTTGTTGAATTTTTTGATGTCTTTCAATGTTGAGGTTTTTGTTGAATTTGTTGGTGTTTTTGAATGTTGAGGTTGTTGAATTTGTTGGTGTTTTTCAAAGTTGTTATTGTTGTTGAATTTTTTGGTGTTTTCATTGTTGAGGTTATTGTTGAATTTGTTGATGTTTTGTAATGTTGAGGTTGTTGTTGTATTTTTTGATGTTTTTCAATGTAGAGATTTTTGTTGAATTTGATGGTTATTTTCAATTTTTTGCTTGTTGTTGAATTTTTTGATGCTTTTTATTTTTGCGGTACTTGTTGAATTTGTTGGTGTTTTTCATTTTTGAGGTTGTTGTTGAATTGTTGGTGTATTTCATTGCTGAGGTTGATGTTGAATTTGTTGGTTATTTTCAATGTTGAGGTTATTGAATTTATTGGTGTTATCAATGGTTTATTTTAATCTTTTTTGTATTTTTCAAAGTTGATGTTGCTGTTGAATTTGTTGGTCATTTTCAATGTTGATCTAGTTGAATTTCTTGATGTTTTCCAAAGTTGAGGTTGTTGTTGAATTTTTTGGTGTTTCTCATTGTTGAGGTTTTTGTTGAATTTGTTGGTGTTTCTGAATGTTGAGGTTGTTGTTGAATTTTTTGTTCTTTTGCATTGTTGAGGTTGTTGTTGAATTTGTTGTTGTTTTTGAATGTTGAGGTTGGTGTTGAATTGTTTGGTGTTTTGCATTGTTGAGGTTCTTTTTGTTGAATTTTTTGATGTTTATCATTGTTGAGGTTGTTGTTAAATTTGTTGGTGTATTTGAATGTTGAGGTTTTTAAATCTGTTGCTGTTTATCAAAATTGAGGTTGTTGTTGAATTTTTTGGTGTTTTTCATTGTTGCGTTTTTTGTGGAATATGTTGGTTTTTTTCATTGTTGATGTTGTTGTTGAATTTGTTGGTGATTTTCGATGTTGAGATTGTTGAATTTGTTAGTGCTTTTCAAAGTTGAGGTTGTTGTTGAATTTTTTGGTGATTTTCAATATTGAGGTTGTTGTTGAATTTATTGGTGTATTCAATGTTTTTTTTTTAATCTTTTTGTATTTTTCAAAGTTGAGGTTGCAGTTGAATTTGTTGCTGTTTCTCAATGTTGAGGTTGTTGAATTTTTTGGTATTTTACAAAGTTTAAGTTGTTGTTGAAATTTTTGGTTTTTTTCATTGTTGAGTTTATGTTGAATTTGTTGTTGTTTTTGAATGTTGCGGGTGTTGTTGAATTTTTTGATGGTTTTCATTTTTGAGGTTGTTGTTGAATTTGTTGGTGATTTTCAATGTTGTGTTTGTTGTTGAATTTTTTGGTGTTTTTCATTGTTGAGGTTGTTGTTGAAATTGTTGGATTTTTTCAATGTTGAGCTTGTTGTTGAATTTTTTGGTGTTTTTCATTGTTGAGGTCGTTGTTGTTGAATTGTTTGCCTGTTTTCATTGTTGAGGTTGTTGTTGAATTTATTGGTGTATTCAATGTTTTTTTTTTAATCTTTTTGTATTTTTCAAAGTTGAGGTTGCAGTTGAATTTGTTGCTGTTTCTCAATGTTGAGGTAGTTGAATTTTTTGGTGTTTTTCAAAGTTGAGGGTGTTGTTGACATTTTTGGTGTTTTTCATTGTTGAGTTTTTTGTTGAATTTGTTGCTGTTTCTGAATGCTGCGGTTGTTGTTGAATTTTTTGATGGTTTTCATTGTTGAGGTTGTTGTAGAATTTGTTGGTGATTTTCACTGTTGAGGTTGTTGTTGAATTTTTTGGTCTTTCTCATTGTTGGGGTCGTTGTTGTTGACTTGTTTGCTTGTTTTCATTGTTGAGGTTGTTGATGAATTTGTTGGTGATTTTCAATATTGAGGTTGTTGTTGAATTTTTTGGTGTTTTTCTTTGCTGAGTTTTTTGTTGAATTTGTTGTTGTTTTTGAATGTTCAGGTTGTTGTTGAATTTTTTGATGTTTTTCATTGTTGCAGTACTTGTTGAATTTGATGGTGATTTTCAATTTTGAGGTTGTTGTTGAATTGTTGGTTTTTTTCATTGCTGAGGTTGATGTTGAATTTGTTGGTTATTTTCAATATTGAGGTTGTTGAATTTATTGGTGTTATCACTGGTTTATTTTAATCTTTTTTGTATTATTCAAAGTTGAGGTTGCTGTTGAATTTGTTGGTCTTTTTCAATGTTGAGGTTGTTGAATTTCTTGATGTTTTCCAAAGTTGAGGTTGTTGTTGAATTTTTTGGTGTTTTTCATTGTTGAGGTTTTTGTTGAATTTGTTGGTGTTTCTGAATGTTGAGGTTGTTGTTGAATTGTTTGGTCTTTTTCATTGTTGAGGTTGTTGTTGAATTTGTTGTTGTTTTTGAATGTTGAGGTTGGTGTTGAATTGTTTGGTGTTTTTCATTGTTGAGGTTCTTTTTGTTGAATTTTTTGATGTTTATCATTGTTGAGGTTGTTGTTAAATTTGTTGGTGTATTTGAATGTTGAGGTTTTTAAATCTGTTGCTGTTTATCAAAATTGAGGTTGTTGTTGAATTTTTTGGTGTTTTTCATTGTTGAGTTTTTTGTGGAATATGTTGGTTTTTTTCATTGTTGATGTTGTTGTTGAATTTGTTGGTGATTTTCGATGTTGAGATTGTTGAATTTGTTAGTGCTTTTCAAAGTTGAGGTTGTTGTTGAATTTTTTGGTGATTTTCAATATTGAGGTTGTTGTTGAATTTATTGGTGTATTCAATGTTTTTTTTTTAATCTTTTTGTATTTTTCAAAGTTGAGGTTGCAGTTGAATTTGTTGCTGTTTCTCAATGTTGAGGTTGTTGAATTTTTTGGTATTTTACAAAGTTTAAGTTGTTGTTGAAATTTTTGGTTTTTTTCATTGTTGAGTTTATGTTGAATTTGTTGTTGTTTTTGAATGTTGCGGGTGTTGTTGAATTTTTTGATGGTTTTCATTTTTGAGGTTGTTGTTGAATTTGTTGGTGATTTTCAATGTTGTGTTTGTTGTTGAATTTTTTGGTGTTTTTCATTGTTGAGGTTGTTGTTGAAATTGTTGGATTTTTTCAATGTTGAGGTTGTAGTTGAATTTTTTGGTGTTTTTCATTGTTGAGGTCGTTGTTGTTGAATTGTTTGCCTGTTTTCATTGTTGAGGTTGTTGTTGAATTTATTGGTGTATTCAATGTTTTTTTTTTAATCTTTTTGTATTTTTCAAAGTTGAGGTTGCAGTTGAATTTGTTGCTGTTTCTCAATGTTGAGGTAGTTGAATTTTTTGGTGTTTTTCAAAGTTGAGGGTGTTGTTGACATTTTTGGTGTTTTTCACTGTTGAGTTTTTTGTTGAATTTGTTGCTGTTTTTGAATGCTGCGGTTGTTGTTGAATTTTTTGATGGTTTTCATTGTTGAGGTTGTTGTAGAATTTGTTGGTGATTTTCAATGTTGAGGTTGTTGTTGAATTTTTTGGTGTTTCTCATTGTTGGGGTCGTTGTTGTTGACTTGTTTGCTTGTTTTCATTGTTGAGGTTGTTGATGAATTTGTTGGTGATTTTCAATATTGAGGTTGTTGTTGAATTTTTTGGTGTTTTTCTTTGCTGAGTTTTTTGTTGAATTTGTTGTTGTTTTTGAATGTTCAGGTTGTTGTTGAATTTTTTGATGTTTTTCATTGTTGCGGTACTTGTTGAATTTGATGGTGATTTTCAATTTTGAGGTTGTTGTTGAATTGTTGGTTTTTTTCATTGCTGAGGTTGATGTTGAATTTGTTGGTTATTTTCAATGTTGAGGTTGTTGAATTTATTGGTGTTATCACTGGTTTATTTTAATCTTTTTTGTATTATTCAAAGTTGAGGTTGCTGTTGAATTTGTTGGTCTTTTTCAATGTTGAGGTTGTTGAATTTCTTGATGTTTTCCAAAGTTGAGGTTGTTGTTGAATTTTTTGGTGTTTTTCATTGTTGAGGTTTTTGTTGAATTTGTTGTTGTTTCTGAATGTTGAGGTTGTTGTTGAATTGTTTGGTCTTTTTCATTGTTGAGGTTGTTGTTGAATTTGTTGTTGTTTTTGAATGTTGAGGTTGGTGTTGAATTGTTTGGTGTTTTTCATTGTTGAGGTTCTTTTTGTTGAATTTTTTGATGTTTATCATTGTTGAGGTTGTTGTTAAATTTGTTGGTGTATTTGAATGTTGAGGTTTTTAAATCTGTTGCTGTTTATCAAAATTGAGGTTGTTGTTGAATTTTTTGGTGTTTTTCATTGTTGAGTTTTTTGTGGAATATGTTGGTTTTTTTCATTGTTGATGTTGTTGTTGAATTTGTTGGTGATTTTCGATGTTGAGATTGTTGAATTTGTTAGTGCTTTTCAAAGTTGAGGTTGTTGTTGAATTTTTTGGTGATTTTCAATATTGAGGTTGTTGTTGAATTTATTGGTGTATTCAATGTTTTTTTTTTAATCTTTTTGTATTTTTCAAAGTTGAGGTTGCAGTTGAATTTGTTGCTGTTTCTCAATGTTGAGGTTGTTGAATTTTTTGGTATTTTACAAAGTTTAAGTTGTTGTTGTAATTTTTGGTTTTTTTCATTGTTGAGTTTATGTTGAATTTGTTGTTGTTTTTGAATGTTGCGGGTGTTGTTGAATTTTTTGATGGTTTTCATTTTTGAGGTTGTTGTTGAATTTGTTGGTGATTTTCAATGTTGTGTTTGTTGTTGAATTTTTTGGTGTTTTTCATTGTTGAGGTTGTTGTTGAAATTGTTGGATTTTTTCAATGTTGAGGTTGTAGTTGAATTTTTTGGTGTTTTTCATTGTTGAGGTCGTTGTTGTTGAATTGTTTGCCTGTTTTCATTGTTGAGGTTGTTGTTGAATTTATTGGTGTATTCAATGTTTTTTTTTTAATCTTTTTGTATTTTTCAAAGTTGAGGTTGCAGTTGAATTTGTTGCTGTTTCTCAATGTTGAGGTAGTTGAATTTTTTGGTGTTTTTCAAAGTTGAGGGTGTTGTTGACATTTTTGGTGTTTTTCATTGTTGAGTTTTTTGTTGAATTTGTTGCTGTTTCTGAATGCTGCGGTTGTTGTTGAATTTTTTGATGGTTTTCATTGTTGAGGTTGTTGTAGAATTTGTTGGTGATTTTCACTGTTGAGGTTGTTGTTGAATTTTTTGGTCTTTCTCATTGTTGGGGTCGTTGTTGTTGACTTGTTTGCTTGTTTTCATTGTTGAGGTTGTTGATGAATTTGTTGGTGATTTTCAATATTGAGGTTGTTGTTGAATTTTTTGGTGTTTTTCTTTGCTGAGTTTTTTGTTGAATTTGTTGTTGTTTTTGAATGTTCAGGTTGTTGTTGAATTTTTTGATGTTTTTCATTGTTGCGGTACTTGTTGAATTTGATGGTGATTTTCAATTTTGAGGTTGTTGTTGAATTGTTGGTTTTTTTCATTGCTGAGGTTGATGTTGAATTTGTTGGTTATTTTCAATGTTGAGGTTGTTGAATTTATTGGTGTTATCACTGGTTTATTTTAATCTTTTTTGTATTATTCAAAGTTGAGGTTGCTGTTGAATTTGTTGGTCTTTTTCAATGTTGAGGTTGTTGAATTTCTTGATGTTTTCCAAAGTTGAGGTTGTTGTTGAATTTTTTGGTGTTTTTCATTGTTGAGGTTTTTGTTGAATTTGTTGGTGTTTCTGAATGTTGAGGTTGTTGTTGAATTGTTTGGTCTTTTTCATTGTTGAGGTTGTTGTTGAATTTGTTGTTGTTTTTGAATGTTGAGGTTGGTGTTGAATTGTTTGGTGTTTTTCATTGTTGAGGTTCTTTTTGTTGAATTTTTTGATGTTTTTCATTGTTGAGGTTGATGTTAAATTTGTTGGTGTATATGAATGTTGAGGTTTTTAAATCAGTTGGTGTTTTTCAAAATTGAGGTTGTTGTTGAATTCTTTGGTGTTTTGCATTGTTGAGTTTTTTGTGGAATATGTTGCTGTTTTTCATTGTTGATGTTGTTGTTGAATTTGTTGGTGATTTTCCATGTTGAGGTTTTTGAATTTGTTAGTGCTTTTCAAAGTTGAGGTTGTTGTTGAATTTTTTGGTGATTTTCAGTATTGAGGTTGCAGTTGAATTTGTTGCTGTTTCTCAATGTTGAGGCTGTTGAATTTTTTGGTATTTTTCAATGTTTAAGTTGTTGTTGAAATTTTTGGTTTTTTTCATTGTTGAGTTTTTTGTTGAATTTGTTGTTGTTTTTGAATGTTGCGGTTGTTGTTGAATTTTTTGATGGTTTTCAATGTTGAGGTTGTTGTTGAATTTGTTGGTGATTTTCAATGTTGACTTTGTTGTTGAATTTTTTGGTGTTTTTCATTGTTGAGGTTGTTGTTGAAATTGTTGGATTTTTTCAATGTTGAGGTTGTTGTTGAATTTTTTGGTGTTTTTCATTGTTGAGGTCGTTTTTTGTTGAATTTTTTGTTGTTTTTGAATGTTCAGTTTGTTGTTGTATTTTTTGATGTTTTTCATTGTTGCGGTACTTGTTGAATTTGTTGGTGTTTTTCCTTTTTTAGGTTGTTGTTGAATTGTTGGTTTTTTTCATTGCTGAGGATAATGTTGAATTTGTTGGTTATTTTCAATGTTGAGGTTGTTGAATTTAATGGTGTTATCACTGGTTTATTTTAATTTTTTTTGTATTTTTCAAAGTTGAGGTTGCTGTTGAATTTGTTGGTCTTTTTCAATGTTGAGGTTGTTGAATTTCTTGATGTTTTCCAAAGTTGAGGTTGTTGTTGAATTTTTTGGTGTTTTTCATTGTTGAGGTTTTTGTTGAATTTGTTGGTGTTTCTGAATGTTGAGGTTGTTGTTGAATTTTTTGTTCTTTTTCATTGTTGAGGTTGTTGTTGAATTTGTTGTTGTTTTTGAATGTTGAGATTGGTGTTGAATTGTTTGGTGTTTTTCATTGTTGAGGTTCTTTTTGTTGAATTTTTCGATGTTTTTCATTGTTGAGGTTGTTGTTAAATTTGTTGGTGTATATGAATGTTGAGGTTTTTAAATCTGTTGGTGTTTTTCAAAATTGAGGTTGCTGTTGAATTTTTTGGTGTTTTGCATTGTTGAGTTTTTTGAGGAATATGTTGGTGTTTTTCATTGTTGATGTTGTGTTGAATTTGTTGGTGATTTTCCATGTTGAGGTTTTTGAATTTGTTAGTGCTTTTCAAAGTTGAGGTTGTTGTTGAATTTTTTGGTGATTTTCAATATTGAGGTTGTTGTTGAATTTATTGGTGTATTCAATGTTTTTTTTAATCTTTTTGTATTTTTCAAAGTTGAGGTTGCAGTTGAATTTGTTGCTGTTTCTCAATGTTGAGGTTGTTGAATTTTTTGGTATTTTTCAAAGTTTAAGTTGTTGTTGAAATTTTTGGTTTTTTTCATTGTTGAGTTTTTTGTTGAATTCGTTGTTGTTTTTGAATGTTGTGGTTGTTATTGAATTTTTTGATGGTTTTCAATGTTGAGGTTGTTGTGGAATTTGTTGGTGATTTTCAATGTTGAGTTTGTTGTTGAATTTTTTGGTGTTTTTCATTGTTGAGGTTGTTGTTGAAATTGTTGGACTTTTTCAACGTTGAGGTTGTTGTTGAATTTTTTGGTGTTTTTCATTGTTGAGGTCGATGTTGTTGAATTGTTTGCCTGTTTTCATTGTTGAGGTTGTTGTTGAATTTATTGGTGTATTCAATGTTTTTTTTTTAATCTTTTTGTATTTTTCAAAGTTGAGGTTGCAGTTGAATATGTTGCTGTTTCTCAATGTTGAGATAGTTGAATTTTTTGGTGTTTTTCAAAGTTGTGGTTGTTGTTGAAATTTTTGGTTTTTTTCATTGTTGAGTTTTTTGTTGAATTTGTTGTTGTTTTTGAATGTTGCGGTTGTTGTTGAATTTTTTGATGGTTTTCAATGTTGAGGTTGTTGTTGAATTTGTTGGTGATTTTCAATGTTGACTTTGTTGTTGAATTTTTTGGTGTTTTTCATTGTTGAGGTTGTTGTTGAAATTGTTGGATTTTTTCAATGTTGAGGTTGTTGTTGGATTTTTTGGTGTTTTTCATTGTTGAGGTCGTTTTTTGTTGAATTTTTTGTTGTTTTTGAATGTTCAGTTTGTTGTTGTATTTTTTGATGTTTTTCATTGTTGCGGTACTTGTTGAATTTGTTGGTGTTTTTCCTTTTTTAGGTTGTTGTTGAATTGTTGGTTTTTTTCATTGCTGAGGTTGATGTTGAATTTGTTGGTTATTTTCAATGTTGAGGTTGTTGAATTTATTGGTGTTATCACTGGTTTATTTTAATCTTTTTTGTATTTTTCAAAGTTGAGGATGCTGTTGAATTTGTTGGTCTTTTTCAATGTTGAGGTTGTTGAATTTCTTGATGTTTTCCAAAGTTGAGGTTGTTGTTGAATTTTTTGGTGTTTTTCATTGTTGAGGTTTTTGTTGAATTTGTTGGTGATTTTCAATGTTGAGTTTGTTGTTGAATTTTTTTGGTGTTTTTCATTTTTGAGGCTGTTGTTGAAATTGTTGGAGTTTTTCAATGTTGAGGTTGTTGTTGAATTTTTTGGTGTTTTACATTGTTGAGGTCGTTGTTGTTGAGTTGTTTGCTTGTTTTCATTGTTGAGGTTGTTGATGAATTTGTTGGTGATTTTCAATATTGAGGTTGTTGTTGAATTTTTTTTTGTTTTTCTTTGCTGAGTTTTTTGTTGAATTTGTTGTTGTTTTTGAATGTTCAGGTTGTTGTTGAATTTTATGATGTTTTTCATTTTTGCGGTACTTGTTGAATTTGTTGGTGTTTTGCATTTTTGAGGTTGTTGTTGAATTGTTGGTTATTTTCATTGCTGAGGTTGATGTTGAATTTGTTGGTTATTTTCAATGTTGAGGTTGTTGAATTTATTGGTGTTTTCAATGGTTTATTTTAATCTTTTTTGTATTTTTCAAAGTTGAGGTTGCTGTTGAATTTGTTGGTCTTCTTCAATGTTGAGGTTGTTGAATTTCTTGATGTTTTCCAAAGTTGAGGTTGTTGTTGAATTTTTTGGTGTTTTTCATTGTTGAGGTTTTTGTTGAATTTGTTGGTGTTTCTGAATGTTGAGGTTGTTGTTGAATTTTTTGTTCTTTTTCATTGTTGAGGTTGTTGTTGAATTTGTTGTTGTTTTTGAATGTTGAGGTTGGTGTTGAATTGTTTGGTGTTTTTCATTGTTGAGGTTGTTGTTAAATTTGTTGGTGTATTTGAATGTTGAGGTTTTTAAATCTGATGGTGTTTTTCAAAATTGAGGTTGTTGTTGAATTTTTTGGTGTTTTGCATTGTTGAGTTTTTTGTGGAATATGTTGGAATTTTTCATTGTTGACGTTGTTGTTGAATTTGTTGGTGATTTTCCATGTTGAGGTTTTTGAATTTGTTAGTGCTTTTCAAAGTTGAGGTTGTTGTCGAATTTTTTGGTGATTTTCAATATTGAGGTTGTTGTTGAATTTATTGGTGTATTCAATGTTTTTTTTTTGAATCTTTTTGTATTTATCAAAGTTGAGGTTGCAGTTGAATTTGTTGCGTTTTCTCAATGTTGAGGTTGTTGAATTTTTTGGTATTTTTCAAAGTTTAAGTTGTTGTTGAAATTTTTGGTTTTTTTCATTGTTAGGTTTTTGTTGAATTTGTTGTTGTTTTTGAATGTTGCGGTTTTTGTTGAATTTTTTGATGGTGTTCTTTGTTGAGGTTGTTGTTGAATTTGTTGGTGATTTTCATTGTTGAGGTTGTTGTTGAAATTGTTGGATTTTTTCAATGTTGAGGTTGTTGTTGAATTTTTTGGTGTTTTTTATTGTTGAGATCGTTGTGGTTGAATTGTTTGCCTGTTTTCATTGTTCAGGTTGTTGTTGTATTTATTGGTGTATTCAATGTTTTTTTTTGAATCTTTTTGTATTTTTCAAAGTTGAGGTTGCAGTTGAATTTGTTGCTGTTTCTCAATGTTGAGGTAGTTGAATTTTTTGGTGTTTTTCAAAGTTGAGGTTGTTGTTGAAATTTTTGGTGTTTTTCATTGTTGAGTTTTTTGTTGAATTTGTTGGTCTTTTTCAATGTTGAGGTTGTTGAATTTCTTGATGTTTTCCAAAGTTGAGGTTGTTGTTGAATTTTTTGGTGTTTTTCATTGTTGAGGTTTTTGTTGAATTTGTTGGTGTTTCTGAATGTTGAGGTTGTTGTTGAATTTTTTGGTCTTTTTCATTGTTGAGGTTGTTGTTGAATTTGTTGTTGTTTTTGAATGTTGAGATTGGTGTTGAATTGTTTGGTGTTTTTCATTGTTGAGGTTCTTTTTGTTGAATTTTTTGATGTTTTTCATTGTTGAGGTTGTTGTTAAATTTGTTGGTGTATATGAATGTTGAGGTTTTTAAATCTGTTGGTGTTTTTCAAAATTGAGGTTGCTGTTGAATTTTTTGGTGTTTTGCATTGTTGAGTTTTTTGAGGAATATGTTGGTGTTTTTCATTGTTGATGTTGTGTTGAATTTGTTGGTGATTTTCCATGTTGAGGTTTTTGAATTTGTTAGTGCTTTTCAAAGTTGAGGTTGTTGTTGAATTTTTTGGTGATTTTCAATATTGAGGTTGTTGTTGAATTTATTGGTGTATTCAATGTTTTTTTTTAATCTTTTTGTATTTTTCAAAGTTGAGGTTGCAGTTGAATTTGTTGCTGTTTCTCAATGTTGAGGTTGTTGAATTTTTTGGTATTTTTCAAAGTTTAAGTTGTTGTTGAAATTTTTGGTTTTTTTCATTGTTGAGTTTTTTGTTGAATTCGTTGTTGTTTTTGAATGTTGTGGTTGTTATTGAATTTTTTGATGGTTTTCAATGTTGAGGTTGTTGTGGAATTTGTTGTTGATTTTCAATGTTGAGTTTGTTGTTGAATTTTTTGGTGTTTTTCATTGTTGAGGTTGTTGTTGAAATTGTTGGACTTTTTCAACGTTGAGGTTGTTGTTGAATTTTTTGGTGTTTTTCATTGTTGAGGTCGATGTTGTTGAATTGTTTGCCTGTTTTCATTGTTGAGGTTGTTGTTGAATGTATTGGTGTATTCAATGTTTTTTTTTTAATCTTTTTGTATTTTTCAAAGTTGAGGTTGCAGTTGAATATGTTGCTGTTTCTCAATGTTGAGATAGTTGAATTTTTTGGTGTTTTTCAAAGTTGTGGTTGTTGTTGAAATTTTTGGTTTTTTTCATTGTTGAGTTTTTTGTTGAATTTGTTGTTGTTTTTGAATGTTGCGGTTGTTGTTGAATTTTTTGATGGTTTTCAATGTTGAGGTTGTTGTTGAATTTGTTGGTGATTTTCAATGTTGACTTTGTTGTTGAATTTTTTGGTGTTTTTCATTGTTGAGGTTGTTGTTGAAATTGTTGGATTTTTTCAATGTTGAGGTTGTTGTTGAATTTTTTGGTGTTTTTCATTGTTGAGGTCGTTTTTTGTTGAATTTTTTGTTGTTTTTGAATGTTCAGTTTGTTGTTGTATTTTTTGATGTTTTTCATTGTTGCGGTACTTGTTGAATTTGTTGGTGTTTTTCCTTTTTTAGGTTGTTGTTGAATTGTTGGTTTTTTTCATTGCTGAGGTTGATGTTGAATTTGTTGGTTATTTTCAATGTTGAGGTTGTTGAATTTATTGGTGTTATCACTGGTTTATTTTAATCTTTTTTGTATTTTTCAAAGTTGAGGATGCTGTTGAATTTGTTGGTCTTTTTCAATGTTGAGGTTGTTGAATTTCTTGATGTTTTCCAAAGTTGAGGTTGTTGTTGAATTTTTTGGTGTTTTTCATTGTTGAGGTTTTTGTTGAATTTGTTGGTGATTTTCAATGTTGAGTTTGTTGTTGAATTTTTTTGGTGTTTTTCATTTTTGAGGTTGTTGTTGAAATTGTTGGAGTTTTTCAATGTTGAGGTTGTTGTTGAATTTTTTGGTGTTTTACATTGTTGAGGTCGTTGTTGTTGAGTTGTTTGCTTGTTTTCATTGTTGAGGTTGTTGATGAATTTGTTGGTGATTTTCAATATTGAGGTTGTTGTTGAATTTTTTTTTGTTTTTCTTTGCTGAGTTTTTTGTTGAATTTGTTGTTGTTTTTGAATGTTCAGGTTGTTGTTGAATTTTATGATGTTTTTCATTTTTGCGGTACTTGTTGAATTTGTTGGTGTTTTGCATTTTTGAGGTTGTTGTTGAATTGTTGGTTATTTTCATTGCTGAGGTTGATGTTGAATTTGTTGGTTATTTTCAATGTTGAGGTTGTTGAATTTATTGGTGTTTTCAATGGTTTATTTTAATCTTTTTTGTATTTTTCAAAGTTGAGGTTGCTGTTGAATTTGTTGGTCTTCTTCAATGTTGAGGTTGTTGAATTTCTTGATGTTTTCCAAAGTTGAGGTTGTTGTTGAATTTTTTGGTGTTTTTCATTGTTGAGGTTTTTGTTGAATTTGTTGGTGTTTCTGAATGTTGAGGTTGTTGTTGAATTTTTTGTTCTTTTTCATTGTTGAGGTTGTTGTTGAATTTGTTGTTGTTTTTGAATGTTGAGGTTGGTGTTGAATTGTTTGGTGTTTTTCATTGTTGAGGTTGTTGTTAAATTTGTTGGTGTATTTGAATGTTGAGGTTTTTAAATCTGATGGTGTTTTTCAAAATTGAGGTTGTTGTTGAATTTTTTGGTGTTTTGCATTGTTGAGTTTTTTGTGGAATATGTTGGAATTTTTCATTGTTGACGTTGTTGTTGAATTTGTTGGTGATTTTCCATGTTGAGGTTTTTGAATTTGTTAGTGCTTTTCAAAGTTGAGGTTGTTGTCGAATTTTTTGGTGATTTTCAATATTGAGGTTGTTGTTGAATTTATTGGTGTATTCAATGTTTTTTTTTTGAATCTTTTTGTATTTATCAAAGTTGAGGTTGCAGTTGAATTTGTTGCGTTTTCTCAATGTTGAGGTTGTTGAATTTTTTGGTATTTTTCAAAGTTTAAGTTGTTGTTGAAATTTTTGGTTTTTTTCATTGTTGAGTTTTTTGTTGAATTTGTTGTTGTTTTTGAATGTTGCGGTTTTTGTTGAATTTTTTGATGGTGTTCTTTGTTGAGGTTGTTGTTGAATTTGTTGGTGATTTTCATTGTTGAGGTTGTTGTTGAAATTGTTGGATTTTTTCAATGTTGAGGTTGTTGTTGAATTTTTTGGTGTTTTTTATTGTTGAGATCGTTGTGGTTGAATTGTTTGCCTGTTTTCATTGTTCAGGTTGTTGTTGTATTTATTGGTGTATTCAATGTTTTTTTTTGAATCTTTTTGTATTTTTCAAAGTTGAGGTTGCAGTTGAATTTGTTGCTGTTTCTCAATGTTGAGGTAGTTGAATTTTTTGGTGTTTTTCAAAGTTGAGGTTGTTGTTGAAATTTTTGGTGTTTTTCATTGTTGAGTTTTTTGTTGAATTTGTTGGTCTTTTTCAATGTTGAGGTTGTTGAATTTCTTGATGTTTTCCAAAGTTGAGGTTGTTGTTGAATTTTTTGGTGTTTTTCATTGTTGAGGTTTTTGTTGAATTTGTTGGTGTTTCTGAATGTTGAGGTTGTTGTTGAATTTTTTGGTCTTTTTCATTGTTGAGGTTGTTGTTGAATTTGTTGTTGTTTTTGAATGTTGAGATTGGTGTTGAATTGTTTGGTGTTTTTCATTGTTGAGGTTCTTTTTGTTGAATTTTTTGATGTTTTTCATTGTTGAGGTTGTTGTTAAATTTGTTGGTGTATATGAATGTTGAGGTTTTTAAATCTGTTGGTGTTTTTCAAAATTGAGGTTGCTGTTGAATTTTTTGGTGTTTTGCATTGTTGAGTTTTTTGAGGAATATGTTGGTGTTTTTCATTGTTGATGTTGTGTTGAATTTGTTGGTGATTTTCCATGTTGAGGTTTTTGAATTTGTTAGTGCTTTTCAAAGTTGAGGTTGTTGTTGAATTTTTTGGTGATTTTCAATATTGAGGTTGTTGTTGAATTTATTGGTGTATTCAATGTTTTTTTTAATCTTTTTGTATTTTTCAAAGTTGAGGTTGCAGTTGAATTTGTTGCTGTTTCTCAATGTTGAGGTTGTTGAATTTTTTGGTATTTTTCAAAGTTTAAGTTGTTGTTGAAATTTTTGGTTTTTTTCATTGTTGAGTTTTTTGTTGAATTCGTTGTTGTTTTTGAATGTTGTGGTTGTTATTGAATTTTTTGATGGTTTTCAATGTTGAGGTTGTTGTGGAATTTGTTGTTGATTTTCAATGTTGAGTTTGTTGTTGAATTTTTTGGTGTTTTTCATTGTTGAGGTTGTTGTTGAAATTGTTGGACTTTTTCAACGTTGAGGTTGTTGTTGAATTTTTTGGTGTTTTTCATTGTTGAGGTCGATGTTGTTGAATTGTTTGCCTGTTTTCATTGTTGAGGTTGTTGTTGAATGTATTGGTGTATTCAATGTTTTTTTTTTAATCTTTTTGTATTTTTCAAAGTTGAGGTTGCAGTTGAATATGTTGCTGTTTCTCAATGTTGAGATAGTTGAATTTTTTGGTGTTTTTCAAAGTTGTGGTTGTTGTTGAAATTTTTGGTTTTTTTCATTGTTGAGTTTTTTGTTGAATTTGTTGTTGTTTTTGAATGTTGCGGTTGTTGTTGAATTTTTTGATGGTTTTCAATGTTGAGGTTGTTGTTGAATTTGTTGGTGATTTTCAATGTTGACTTTGTTGTTGAATTTTTTGGTGTTTTTCATTGTTGAGGTTGTTGTTGAAATTGTTGGATTTTTTCAATGTTGAGGTTGTTGTTGAATTTTTTGGTGTTTTTCATTGTTGAGGTCGTTTTTTGTTGAATTTTTTGTTGTTTTTGAATGTTCAGTTTGTTGTTGTATTTTTTGATGTTTTTCATTGTTGCGGTACTTGTTGAATTTGTTGGTGTTTTTCCTTTTTTAGGTTGTTGTTGAATTGTTGGTTTTTTTCATTGCTGAGGTTGATGTTGAATTTGTTGGTTATTTTCAATGTTGAGGTTGTTGAATTTATTGGTGTTATCACTGGTTTATTTTAATCTTTTTTGTATTTTTCAAAGTTGAGGATGCTGTTGAATTTGTTGGTCTTTTTCAATGTTGAGGTTGTTGAATTTCTTGATGTTTTCCAAAGTTGAGGTTGTTGTTGAATTTTTTGGTGTTTTTCATTGTTGAGGTTTTTGTTGAATTTGTTGGTGATTTTCAATGTTGAGTTTGTTGTTGAATTTTTTTGGTGTTTTTCATTTTTGAGGTTGTTGTTGAAATTGTTGGAGTTTTTCAATGTTGAGGTTGTTGTTGAATTTTTTGGTGTTTTACATTGTTGAGGTCGTTGTTGTTGAGTTGTTTGCTTGTTTTCATTGTTGAGGTTGTTGATGAATTTGTTGGTGATTTTCAATATTGAGGTTGTTGTTGAATTTTTTTTTGTTTTTCTTTGCTGAGTTTTTTGTTGAATTTGTTGTTGTTTTTGAATGTTCAGGTTGTTGTTGAATTTTATGATGTTTTTCATTTTTGCGGTACTTGTTGAATTTGTTGGTGTTTTGCATTTTTGAGGTTGTTGTTGAATTGTTGGTTATTTTCATTGCTGAGGTTGATGTTGAATTTGTTGGTTATTTTCAATGTTGAGGTTGTTGAATTTATTGGTGTTTTCAATGGTTTATTTTAATCTTTTTTGTATTTTTCAAAGTTGAGGTTGCTGTTGAATTTGTTGGTCTTCTTCAATGTTGAGGTTGTTGAATTTCTTGATGTTTTCCAAAGTTGAGGTTGTTGTTGAATTTTTTGGTGTTTTTCATTGTTGAGGTTTTTGTTGAATTTGTTGGTGTTTCTGAATGTTGAGGTTGTTGTTGAATTTTTTGTTCTTTTTCATTGTTGAGGTTGTTGTTGAATTTGTTGTTGTTTTTGAATGTTGAGGTTGGTGTTGAATTGTTTGGTGTTTTTCATTGTTGAGGTTGTTGTTAAATTTGTTGGTGTATTTGAATGTTGAGGTTTTTAAATCTGATGGTGTTTTTCAAAATTGAGGTTGTTGTTGAATTTTTTGGTGTTTTGCATTGTTGAGTTTTTTGTGGAATATGTTGGAATTTTTCATTGTTGACGTTGTTGTTGAATTTGTTGGTGATTTTCCATGTTGAGGTTTTTGAATTTGTTAGTGCTTTTCAAAGTTGAGGTTGTTGTCGAATTTTTTGGTGATTTTCAATATTGAGGTTGTTGTTGAATTTATTGGTGTATTCAATGTTTTTTTTTTGAATCTTTTTGTATTTATCAAAGTTGAGGTTGCAGTTGAATTTGTTGCGTTTTCTCAATGTTGAGGTTGTTGAATTTTTTGGTATTTTTCAAAGTTTAAGTTGTTGTTGAAATTTTTGGTTTTTTTCATTGTTGAGTTTTTTGTTGAATTTGTTGTTGTTTTTGAATGTTGCGGTTTTTGTTGAATTTTTTGATGGTGTTCTTTGTTGAGGTTGTTGTTGAATTTGTTGGTGATTTTCATTGTTGAGGTTGTTGTTGAAATTGTTGGATTTTTTCAATGTTGAGGTTGTTGTTGAATTTTTTGGTGTTTTTTATTGTTGAGATCGTTGTGGTTGAATTGTTTGCCTGTTTTCATTGTTCAGGTTGTTGTTGTATTTATTGGTGTATTCAATGTTTTTTTTTGAATCTTTTTGTATTTTTCAAAGTTGAGGTTGCAGTTGAATTTGTTGCTGTTTCTCAATGTTGAGGTAGTTGAATTTTTTGGTGTTTTTCAAAGTTGAGGTTGTTGTTGAAATTTTTGGTGTTTTTCATTGTTGAGTTTTTTGTTGAATTTGTTGGTCTTTTTCAATGTTGAGGTTGTTGAATTTCTTGATGTTTTCCAAAGTTGAGGTTGTTGTTGAATTTTTTGGTGTTTTTCATTGTTGAGGTTTTTGTTGAATTTGTTGGTGTTTCTGAATGTTGAGGTTGTTGTTGAATTTTTTGGTCTTTTTCATTGTTGAGGTTGTTGTTGAATTTGTTGTTGTTTTTGAATGTTGAGATTGGTGTTGAATTGTTTGGTGTTTTTCATTGTTGAGGTTCTTTTTGTTGAATTTTTTGATGTTTTTCATTGTTGAGGTTGTTGTTAAATTTGTTTTTGTATATGAATGTTGAGGTTTTTAAATCTGTTGGTGTTTTTCAAAATTGAGGTTGCTGTTGAATTTTTTGGTGTTTTGCATTGTTGAGTTTTTTGAGGAATATGTTGGTGTTTTTCATTGTTGATGTTGTGTTGAATTTGTTGGTGATTTTCCATGTTGAGGTTTTTGAATTTGTTAGTGCTTTTCAAAGTTGAGGTTGTTGTTGAATTTTTTGGTGATTTTCAATATTGAGGTTGTTGTTGAATTTATTGGTGTATTCAATGTTTTTTTTAATCTTTTTGTATTTTTCAAAGTTGAGGTTGCAGTTGAATTTGTTGCTGTTTCTCAATGTTGAGGTTGTTGAATTTTTTGGTATTTTTCAAAGTTTAAGTTGCTGTTGAAATTTTTGGTTTTTTTCATTGTTGAGTTTTTTGTTGAATTCGTTGTTGTTTTTGAATGTTGTGGTTGTTATTGAATTTTTTGATGGTTTTCAATGTTGAGGTTGTTGTGGAATTTGTTGGTGATTTTCAATGTTGAGTTTGTTGTTGAATTTTTTGGTGTTTTTCATTGTTGAGGTTGTTGTTGAAATTGTTGGACTTTTTCAACGTTGAGGTTGTTGTTGAATTTTTTGGTGTTTTTCATTGTTGAGGTCGATGTTGTTGAATTGTTTGCCTGTTTTCATTGTTGAGGTTGTTGTTGAATTTATTGGTGTATTCAATGTTTTTTTTTTAATCTTTTTGTATTTTTCAAAGTTGAGGTTGCAGTTGAATATGTTGCTGTTTCTCAATGTTGAGATAGTTGAATTTTTTGGTGTTTTTCAAAGTTGTGGTTGTTGTTGAAATTTTTGGTTTTTTTCATTGTTGAGTTTTTTGTTGAATTTGTTGTTGTTTTTGAATGTTGCGGTTGTTGTTGAATTTTTTGATGGTTTTCAATGTTGAGGTTGTTGTTGAATTTGTTGGTGATTTTCAATGTTGACTTTGTTGTTGAATTTTTTGGTGTTTTTCATTGTTGAGGTTGTTGTTGAAATTGTTGGATTTTTTCAATGTTGAGGTTGTTGTTGAATTTTTTGGTGTTTTTCATTGTTGAGGTCGTTTTTTGTTGAATGTTTTGTTGTTTTTGAATGTTCAGTTTGTTGTTGTATTTTTTGATGTTTTTCATTGTTGCGGTACTTGTTGAATTTGTTGGTGTTTTTCCTTTTTTAGGTTGTTGTTGAATTGTTGGTTTTTTTCATTGCTGAGGTTGATGTTGAATTTGTTGGTTATTTTCAATGTTGAGGTTGTTGAATTTATTGGTGTTATCACTGGTTTATTTTAATCTTTTTTGTATTTTTCAAAGTTGAGGATGCTGTTGAATTTGTTGGTCTTTTTCAATGTTGAGGTTGTTGAATTTCTTGATGTTTTCCAAAGTTGAGGTTGTTGTTGAATTTTTTGGTGTTTTTCATTGTTGAGGTTTTTGTTGAATTTGTTGGTGTTTCTGAATGTTGAGGTTGTTGTTGAATTTTTTGGTCTTTTTCATTGTTGAGGTTGTTGTTGAATTTGTTGGTCTTTTTGAATGTTGAGATTGGTGTTGAATTGTTTGGTGTTTTTCATTGTTGAGGTTCTTTTTGTTGAATTTTTTGGTGTTTTTCATTGTTGAGGTTTTTGTTGAATTTGTTGGTGTTTCTGAATGTTGAGGTTGTTGTTGAATTTTTTGGTCTTTTTCATTGTTGAGGTTGTTGTTGAATTTGTTGTTGTTTTTGAATGTTGAGATTGGTGTTGAATTGTTTGGTGTTTTTCATTGTTGAGGTTCTTTTTGTTGAATTTTTTGATGTTTTTCATTGTTGAGGTTGTTGTTAAATTTGTTGGTGTATATGAATGTTGAGGTTTTTAAATCTGTTGGTGTTTTTCAAAATTGAGGTTGCTGTTGAATTTTTTGGTGTTTTGCATTGTTGAGTTTTTTGAGGAATATGTTGGTGTTTTTCATTGTTGATGATGTGTTGAATTTGTTGGTGATTTTCCATGTTGAGGTTTTTGAATTTGTTAGTGCTTTTCAAAGTTGAGGTTGTTGTTGAATTTTTTGTTGATTTTCAATATTGAGGTTGTTGTTGAATTTATTGGTGTATTCAATGTTTTTTTTAATCTTTTTGTATTTTTCAAAGTTGAGGTTGCAGTTGAATTTGTTGCTGTTTCTCAATGTTGAGGTTGTTGAATTTTTTGGTATTTTTCAAAGTTTAAGTTGTTGTTGAAATTTTTGGTTTTTTTCATTGTTGAGTTTTTTGTTGAATTCGTTGTTGTTTTTGAATGTTGTGGTTGTTATTGAATTTTTTGATGGTTTTCAATGTTGAGGTTGTTGTGGAATTTGTTGTTGATTTTCAATGTTGAGTTTGTTGTTGAATTTTTTGGTGTTTTTCATTGTTGAGGTTGTTGTTGAAATTGTTGGACTTTTTCAACGTTGAGGTTGTTGTTGAATTTTTTGGTGTTTTTCATTGTTGAGGTCGATGTTGTTGAATTGTTTGCCTGTTTTCATTGTTGAGGTTGTTGTTGAATGTATTGGTGTATTCAATGTTTTTTTTTTAATCTTTTTGTATTTTTCAAAGTTGAGGTTGCAGTTGAATATGTTGCTGTTTCTCAATGTTGAGATAGTTGAATTTTTTGGTGTTTTTCAAAGTTGTGGTTGTTGTTGAAATTTTTGGTGTTTTTCATTGTTGAGTTTTTGCTGAATTTGTTGTTGTTTTTGAATGTTGCTGTTGTTGTTGAATTTTTTGATGGTTTTCATTGTTGAGGTTGTTGTTGAATTTGTTGGTGATTTTCAATGTTGAGTTTGTTGTTGAATTTTTTGGTGTTTTTCATTTTTGAGGTTGTTGTTGAAATTGTTGGAGTTTTTCAATGTTGAGGTTGTTGTTGAATTTTTTGGTGTTTTACATTGTTGAGGTCGTTGTTGTTGAGTTGTTTGCTTGTTTTCATTGTTGAGGTTGTTGATGAATTTGTTGGTGATTTTCAATATTGAGGTTGTTGTTGAATTTTTTTTTGTTTTTCTTTGCTGAGTTTTTTGTTGAATTTGTTGTTGTTTTTGAATGTTCAGGTTGTTGTTGAATTTTATGATGTTTTTCATTTTTGCGGTACTTGTTGAATTTGTTGGTGTTTTGCATTTTTGAGGTTGTTGTTGAATTGTTGGTTATTTTCATTGCTGAGGTTGATGTTGAATTTGTTGGTTATTTTCAATGTTGAGGTTGTTGAATTTATTGGTGTTTTCAATGGTTTATTTTAATCTTTTTTGTATTTTTCAAAGTTGAGGTTGCTGTTGAATTTGTTGGTCTTCTTCAATGTTGAGGTTGTTGAATTTCTTGATGTTTTCCAAAGTTGAGGTTGTTGTTGAATTTTTTGGTGTTTTTCATTGTTGAGGTTTTTGTTGAATTTGTTGGTGTTTCTGAATGTTGAGGTTGTTGTTGAATTTTTTGTTCTTTTTCATTGTTGAGGTTGTTGTTGAATTTGTTGTTGTTTTTGAATGTTGAGGTTGGTGTTGAATTGTTTGGTGTTTTTCATTGTTGAGGTTGTTGTTAAATTTGTTGGTGTATTTGAATGTTGAGGTTTTTAAATCTGATGGTGTTTTTCAAAATTGAGGTTGTTGTTGAATTTTTTGGTGTTTTGCATTGTTGAGTTTTTTGTGGAATATGTTGGAATTTTTCATTGTTGACGTTGTTGTTGAATTTGTTGGTGATTTTCCATGTTGAGGTTTTTGAATTTGTTAGTGCTTTTCAAAGTTGAGGTTGTTGTCGAATTTTTTGGTGATTTTCAATATTGAGGTTGTTGTTGAATTTATTGGTGTATTCAATGTTTTTTTTTTGAATCTTTTTGTATTTATCAAAGTTGAGGTTGCAGTTGAATTTGTTGCGTTTTCTCAATGTTGAGGTTGTTGAATTTTTTGGTATTTTTCAAAGTTTAAGTTGTTGTTGAAATTTTTGGTTTTTTTCATTGTTGAGTTTTTTGTTGAATTTGTTGTTGTTTTTGAATGTTGCGGTTTTTGTTGAATTTTTTGATGGTGTTCTTTGTTGAGGTTGTTGTTGAATTTGTTGGTGATTTTCATTGTTGAGGTTGTTGTTGAAATTGTTGGATTTTTTCAATGTTGAGGTTGTTGTTGAATTTTTTGGTGTTTTTTATTGTTGAGATCGTTGTGGTTGAATTGTTTGCCTGTTTTCATTGTTCAGGTTGTTGTTGTATTTATTGGTGTATTCAATGTTTTTTTTTGAATCTTTTTGTATTTTTCAAAGTTGAGGTTGCAGTTGAATTTGTTGCTGTTTCTCAATGTTGAGGTAGTTGAATTTTTTGGTGTTTTTCAAAGTTGAGGTTGTTGTTGAAATTTTTGGTGTTTTTCATTGTTGAGTTTTTTGTTGAATTTGTTGGTCTTTTTCAATGTTGAGGTTGTTGAATTTCTTGATGTTTTCCAAAGTTGAGGTTGTTGTTGAATTTTTTGGTGTTTTTCATTGTTGAGGTTTTTGTTGAATTTGTTGGTGTTTCTGAATGTTGAGGTTGTTGTTGAATTTTTTGGTCTTTTTCATTGTTGAGGTTGTTGTTGAATTTGTTGTTGTTTTTGAGTGTTGAGATTGGTGTTGAATTGTTTGGTGTTTTTCATTGTTGAGGTTCTTTTTGTTGAATTTTTTGATGTTTTTCATTGTTGAGGTTGTTGTTAAATTTGTTGGTGTATATGAATGTTGAGGTTTTTAAATCTGTTGGTGTTTTTCAAAATTGAGGTTGCTGTTGAATTTTTTGGTGTTTTGCATTGTTGAGTTTTTTGAGGAATATGTTGGTGTTTTTCATTGTTGATGTTGTGTTGAATTTGTTGGTGATTTTCCATGTTGAGGTTTTTGAATTTGTTAGTGCTTTTCAAAGTTGAGGTTGTTGTTGAATTTTTTGTTGATTTTCAATATTGAGGTTGTTGTTGAATTTATTGGTGTATTCAATGTTTTTTTTAATCTTTTTGTATTTTTCAAAGTTGAGGTTGCAGTTGAATTTGTTGCTGTTTCTCAATGTTGAGGTTGTTGAATTTTTTGGTATTTTTCAAAGTTTAAGTTGTTGTTGAAATTTTTGGTTTTTTTCATTGTTGAGTTTTTTGTTGAATTCGTTGTTGTTTTTGAATGTTGTGGTTGTTATTGAATTTTTTGATGGTTTTCAATGTTGAGGTTGTTGTGGAATTTGTTGGTGATTTTCAATGTTGAGTTTGTTGTTGAATTTTTTGGTGTTTTTCATTGTTGAGGTTGTTGTTGAAATTGTTGGACTTTTTCAACGTTGAGGTTGTTGTTGAATTTTTTGGTGTTTTTCATTGTTGAGGTCGATGTTGTTGAATTGTTTGCCTGTTTTCATTGTTGAGGTTGTTGTTGAATTTATTGGTGTATTCAATGTTTTTTTTTTAATCTTTTTGTATTTTTCAAAGTTGAGGTTGCAGTTGAATATGTTGCTGTTTCTCAATGTTGAGATAGTTGAATTTTTTGGTGTTTTTCAAAGTTGTGGTTGTTGTTGAAATTTTTGGTTTTTTTCATTGTTGAGTTTTTTGTTGAATTTGTTGTTGTTTTTGAATGTTGCGGTTGTTGTTGAATTTTTTGATGGTTTTCAATGTTGAGGTTGTTGTTGAATTTGTTGGTGATTTTCAATGTTGACTTTGTTGTTGAATTTTTTGGTGTTTTTCATTGTTGAGGTTGTTGTTGAAATTGTTGGATTTTTTCAATGTTGAGGTTGTTGTTGAATTTTTTGATGTTTTTCATTGTTGAGGTCGTTTTTTGTTGAATTTTTTGTTGTTTTTGAATGTTCAGTTTGTTGTTGTATTTTTTGATGTTTTTCATTGTTGCGGTACTTGTTGAATTTGTTGGTGTTTTTCCTTTTTTAGGTTGTTGTTGAATTGTTGGTTTTTTTCATTGCTGAGGTTGATGTTGAATTTGTTGGTTATTTTCAATGTTGAGGTTGTTGAATTTATTGGTGTTATCACTGGTTTATTTTAATCTTTTTTGTATTTTTCAAAGTTGAGGATGCTGTTGAATTTGTTGGTCTTTTTCAATGTTGAGGTTGTTGAATTTCTTGATGTTTTCCAAAGTTGAGGTTGTTGTTGAATTTTTTGGTGTTTTTCATTGTTGAGGTTTTTGTTGAATTTGTTGGTGTTTCTGAATGTTGAGGTTGTTGTTGAATTTTTTGGTCTTTTTCATTGTTGAGGTTGTTGTTGAATTTGTTGGTCTTTTTGAATGTTGAGATTGGTGTTGAATTGTTTGGTGTTTTTCATTGTTGAGGTTCTTTTTGTTGAATTTTTTGGTGTTTTTCATTGTTGAGGTTTTTGTTGAATTTGTTGGTGTTTCTGAATGTTGAGGTTGTTGTTGAATTTTTTGGTCTTTTTCATTGTTGAGGTTGTTGTTGAATTTGTTGTTGTTTTTGAATGTTGAGATTGGTGTTGAATTGTTTGGTGTTTTTCATTGTTGAGGTTCTTTTTGTTGAATTTTTTGATGTTTTTCATTGTTGAGGTTGTTGTTAAATTTGTTGGTGTATATGAATGTTGAGGTTTTTAAATCTGTTGGTGTTTTTCAAAATTGAGGTTGCTGTTGAATTTTTTGGTGTTTTGCATTGTTGAGTTTTTTGAGGAATATGTTGGTGTTTTTCATTGTTGATGATGTGTTGAATTTGTTGGTGATTTTCCATGTTGAGGTTTTTGAATTTGTTAGTGCTTTTCAAAGTTGAGGTTGTTGTTGAATTTTTTGTTGATTTTCAATATTGAGGTTGTTGTTGAATTTATTGGTGTATTCAATGTTTTTTTTAATCTTTTTGTATTTTTCAAAGTTGAGGTTGCAGTTGAATTTGTTGCTGTTTCTCAATGTTGAGGTTGTTGAATTTTTTGGTATTTTTCAAAGTTTAAGTTGTTGTTGAAATTTTTGGTTTTTTTCATTGTTGAGTTTTTTGTTGAATTCGTTGTTGTTTTTGAATGTTGTGGTTGTTATTGAATTTTTTGATGGTTTTCAATGTTGAGGTTGTTGTGGAATTTGTTGTTGATTTTCAATGTTGAGTTTGTTGTTGAATTTTTTGGTGTTTTTCATTGTTGAGGTTGTTGTTGAAATTGTTGGACTTTTTCAACGTTGAGGTTGTTGTTGAATTTTTTGGTGTTTTTCATTGTTGAGGTCGATGTTGTTGAATTGTTTGCCTGTTTTCATTGTTGAGGTTGTTGTTGAATTTATTGGTGTATTCAATGTTTTTTTTTTAATCTTTTTGTATTTTTCAAAGTTGAGGTTGCAGTTGAATATGTTGCTGTTTCTCAATGTTGAGATAGTTGAATTTTTTGGTGTTTTTCAAAGTTGTGGTTGTTGTTGAAATTTTTGGTGTTTTTCATTGTTGAGTTTTTGCTGAATTTGTTGTTGTTTTTGAATGTTGCTGTTGTTGTTGAATTTTTTGATGGTTTTCATTGTTGAGGTTGTTGTTGAATTTGTTGGTGATTTTCAATGTTGAGTTTGTTGTTGAATTTTTTGGTGTTTTTCATTTTTGAGGTTGTTGTTGAAATTGTTGGAGTTTTTCAATGTTGAGGTTGTTGTTGAATTTTTTGGTGTTTTACATTGTTGAGGTCGTTGTTGTTGAGTTGTTTGCTTGTTTTCATTGTTGAGGTTGTTGATGAATTTGTTGGTGATTTTCAATATTGAGGTTGTTGTTGAATTTTTTTTTGTTTTTCTTTGCTGAGTTTTTTGTTGAATTTGTTGTTGTTTTTGAATGTTCAGGTTGTTGTTGAATTTTATGATGTTTTTCATTTTTGCGGTACTTGTTGAATTTGTTGGTGTTTTGCATTTTTGAGGTTGTTGTTGAATTGTTGGTTATTTTCATTGCTGAGGTTGATGTTGAATTTGTTGGTTATTTTCAATGTTGAGGTTGTTGAATTTATTGGTGTTTTCAATGGTTTATTTTAATCTTTTTTGTATTTTTCAAAGTTGAGGTTGCTGTTGAATTTGTTGGTCTTCTTCAATGTTGAGGTTGTTGAATTTCTTGATGTTTTCCAAAGTTGAGGTTGTTGTTGAATTTTTTGGTGTTTTTCATTGTTGAGGTTTTTGTTGAATTTGTTGGTGTTTCTGAATGTTGAGGTTGTTGTTGAATTTTTTGTTCTTTTTCATTGTTGAGGTTGTTGTTGAATTTGTTGTTGTTTTTGAATGTTGAGGTTGGTGTTGAATTGTTTGGTGTTTTTCATTGTTGAGGTTGTTGTTAAATTTGTTGGTGTATTTGAATGTTGAGGTTTTTAAATCTGATGGTGTTTTTCAAAATTGAGGTTGTTGTTGAATTTTTTGGTGTTTTGCATTCCTGAGTTTTTTGTGGAATATGTTGGAATTTTTCATTGTTGACGTTGTTGTTGAATTTGTTGGTGATTTTCCATGTTGAGGTTTTTGAATTTGTTAGTGCTTTTCAAAGTTGAGGTTGTTGTCGAATTTTTTGGTGATTTTCAATATTGAGGTTGTTGTTGAATTTATTGGTGTATTCAATGTTTTTTTTTTGAATCTTTTTGTATTTATCAAAGTTGAGGTTGCAGTTGAATTTGTTGCGTTTTCTCAATGTTGAGGTTGTTGAATTTTTTGGTATTTTTCAAAGTTTAAGTTGTTGTTGAAATTTTTGGTTTTTTTCATTGTTGAGTTTTTTTGTTGAATTTGTTGTTGTTTTTGAATGTTGCGGTTTTTGTTGAATTTTTTGATGGTGTTCTTTGTTGAGGTTGTTGTTGAATTTGTTGGTGATTTTCAATGTTGAGTTTGTTGTTGAAATTTTTGGTGTTTTTCATTGTTGAGGTTGTTGTTGAAATTGTTGGATTTTTTCAATGTTGAGGTTGTTGTTGAATTTTTTGGTGTTTTTTATTGTTGAGATCGTTGTGGTTGAATTGTTTGCCTGTTTTCATCGTGCAGGTTGTTGTTGTATTTATTGGTGTATTCAATGTTTTTTTTTGAATCTTTTTGTATTTTTCAAAGTTGAGGTTGCATTTGAATTTGTTGCTGTTTCTCAATGTTGAGGTAGTTGAATTTTTTGGTGTTTTTCAAAGTTGAGGTTGTTGTTGAAATTTTTGGTGTTTTTCATTGTTGAGTTTTTTGTTGAATTTGTTGGTCTTTTTCAATGTTGAGGTTGTTGAATTTCTTGATGTTTTCCAAAGTTGAGGTTGTTGTTGAATTTTTTGGTGTTTTTCATTGTTGAGGTTTTTGTTGAATTTGTTGGTGTTTCTGAATGTTGAGGTTGTTGTTGAATTTTTTGGTCTTTTTCATTGTTGAGGTTGTTGTTGAATTTGTTGTTGTTTTTGAATGTTGAGATTGGTGTTGAATTGTTTGGTGTTTTTCATTGTTGAGGTTCTTTTTGTTGAATTTTTTGATGTTTTTCATTGTTGAGGTTGTTGTTAAATTTGTTGGTGTATATGAATGTTGAGGTTTTTAAATCTGTTGGTGTTTTTCAAAATTGAGGTTGCTGTTGAATTTTTTGGTGTTTTGCATTGTTGAGTTTTTTGAGGAATATGTTGGTGTTTTTCATTGTTGATGATGTGTTGAATTTGTTGGTGATTTTCCATGTTGAGGTTTTTGAATTTGTTAGTGCTTTTCAAAGTTGAGGTTGTTGTTGAATTTTTTGTTGATTTTCAATATTGAGGTTGTTGTTGAATTTATTGGTGTATTCAATGTTTTTTTTAATCTTTTTGTATTTTTCAAAGTTGAGGTTGCAGTTGAATTTGTTGCTGTTTCTCAATGTTGAGGTTGTTGAATTTTTTGGTATTTTTCAAAGTTTAAGTTGCTGTTGAAATTTTTGGTTTTTTTCATTGTTGAGTTTTTTGTTGAATTCGTTGTTGTTTTTGAATGTTGTGGTTGTTATTGAATTTTTTGATGGTTTTCAATGTTGAGGTTGTTGTGGAATTTGTTGTTGATTTTCAATGTTGAGTTTGTTGTTGAATTTTTTGGTGTTTTTCATTGTTGAGGTTGTTGTTGAAATTGTTGGACTTTTTCAACGTTGAGGTTGTTGTTGAATTTTTTGGTGTTTTTCATTGTTGAGGTCGATGTTGTTGAATTGTTTGCCTGTTTTCATTGTTGAGGTTGTTGTTGAATGTATTGGTGTATTCAATGTTTTTTTTTTAATCTTTTTGTATTTTTCAAAGTTGAGGTTGCAGTTGAATATGTTGCTGTTTCTCAATGTTGAGATAGTTGAATTTTTTGGTGTTTTTCAAAGTTGTGGTTGTTGTTGAAATTTTTGGTTTTTTTCATTGTTGAGTTTTTTGTTGAATTTGTTGTTGTTTTTGAATGTTGCGGTTGTTGTTGAATTTTTTGATGGTTTTCAATGTTGAGGTTGTTGTTGAATTTGTTGGTGATTTTCAATGTTGACTTTGTTGTTGAATTTTTTGGTGTTTTTCATTGTTGAGGTTGTTGTTGAAATTGTTGGACTTTTTCAACGTTGAGGTTGTTGTTGAATTTTTTGGTGTTTTTCATTGTTGAGGTCGATGTTGTTGAATTGTTTGCCTGTTTTCATTGTTGAGGTTGTTGTTGAATGTATTGGTGTATTCAATGTTTTTTTTTTTAATCTTTTTGTATTTTTCAAAGTTGAGGTTGCAGTTGAATATGTTGCTGTTTCTCAATGTTGAGATAGTTGAATTTCTTGGTGTTTTTCAAAGTTGTGGTTGTTGTTGAAATTTTTGGTTTTTTTCATTGTTGAGTTTTTTGTTGAATTTGTTGTTGTTTTTGAATGTTGCGGTTGTTGTTGAATTTTTTGATGGTTTTCAATGTTGAGGTTGTTGTTGAATTTGTTGGTGATTTTCAATGTTGACTTTGTTGTTGAATTTTTTGGTGTTTTTCATTGTTGAGGTTGTTGTTGAAATTGTTGGATTTTTTCAATGTTGAGGTTGTTGTTGAATTTTTTGGTGTTTTTCATTGTTGAGGTCGTTTTTTGTTGAATTTTTTGTTGTTTTTGAATGTTCAGTTTGTTGTTGTATTTTTTGATGTTTTTCATTGTTGCGGTACTTGTTGAATTTGTTGGTGTTTTTCCTTTTTTAGGTTGTTGTTGAATTGTTGGTTTTTTTCATTGCTGAGGTTGATGTTGAATTTGTTGGTTATTTTCAATGTTGATGTTGTTGAATTTATTGGTGTTATCACTGGTTTATTTTAATCTTTTTTGTATTTTTCAAAGTTGAGGATGCTGTTGAATTTGTTGGTCTTTTTCAATGTTGAGGTTGTTGAATTTCTTGATGTTTTCCAAAGTTGAGGTTGTTGTTGAATTTTTTGGTGTTTTTCATTGTTGAGGTTTTTGTTGAATTTGTTGGTGTTTCTGAATGTTGAGGTTGTTGTTGAATTTTTTGGTCTTTTTCATTGTTGAGGTTGTTGTTGAATTTGTTGGTCTTTTTCAATGTTGAGATTGGTGTTGAATTGTTTGGTGTTTTTCATTGTTGAGGTTCTTTTTGTTGAATTTTTTGGTGTTTTTCATTGTTGAGGTTTTTGTTGAATTTGTTGGTGTTTCTGAATGTTGAGGTTGTTGTTGAATTTTTTGGTCTTTTTCATTGTTGAGGTTGTTGTTGAATTTGTTGTTGTTTTTGAATGTTGAGATTGGTGTTGAATTGTTTGGTGTTTTTCATTGTTGAGGTTCTTTTTGTTGAATTTTTTGATGTTTTTCATTGTTGAGGTTGTTGTTAAATTTGTTGGTGTATATGAATGTTGAGGTTTTTAAATCTGTTGGTGTTTTTCAAAATTGAGGTTGCTGTTGAATTTTTTGGTGTTTTGCATTGTTGAGTTTTTTGAGGAATATGTTGGTGTTTTTCATTGTTGATGATGTGTTGAATTTGTTGGTGATTTTCCATGTTGAGGTTTTTGAATTTGTTAGTGCTTTTCAAAGTTGAGGTTGTTGTTGAATTTTTTGTTGATTTTCAATATTGAGGTTGTTGTTGAATTTATTGGTGTATTCAATGTTTTTTTTAATCTTTTTGTATTTTTCAAAGTTGAGGTTGCAGTTGAATTTGTTGCTGTTTCTCAATGTTGAGGTTGTTGAATTTTTTGGTATTTTTCATTGTTGAGTTTTTTGTTGAATTCGTTGTTGTTTTTGAATGTTGTGGTTGTTATTGAATTTTTTGATGGTTTTCAATGTTGAGGTTGTTGTGGAATTTGTTGTTGATTTTCAATGTTGAGTTTGTTGTTGAATTTTTTGGTGTTTTTCATTGTTGAGGTTGTTGTTGAAATTGTTGGACTTTTTCAACGTTGAGGTTGTTGTTGAATTTTTTGGTGTTTTTCATTGTTGAGGTCGATGTTGTTGAATTGTTTGCCTGTTTTCATTGTTGAGGTTGTTGTTGAATGTATTGGTGTATTCAATGTTTTTTTTTTAATCTTTTTGTATTTTTCAAAGTTGAGGTTGCAGTTGAATATGTTGCTGTTTCTCAATGTTGAGATAGTTGAATTTTTTGGTGTTTTTCAAAGTTGTGGTTGTTGTTGAAATTTTTGGTGTTTTTCATTGTTGAGTTTTTGCTGAATTTGTTGTTGTTTTTGAATGTTGCTGTTGTTGTTGAATTTTTTGATGGTTTTCATTGTTGAGGTTGTTGTTGAATTTGTTGGTGATTTTCAATGTTGAGTTTGTTGTTGAATTTTTTGGTGTTTTTCATTTTTGAGGTTGTTGTTGAAATTGTTGGAGTTTTTCAATGTTGAGGTTGTTGTTGAATTTTTTGGTGTTTTACATTGTTGAGGTCGTTGTTGTTGAGTTGTTTGCTTGTTTTCATTGTTGAGGTTGTTGATGAATTTGTTGGTGATTTTCAATATTGAGGTTGTTGTTGAATTTTTTTTTGTTTTTCTTTGCTGAGTTTTTTGTTGAATTTGTTGTTGTTTTTGAATGTTCAGGTTGTTGTTGAATTTTATGATGTTTTTCATTTTTGCGGTACTTGTTGAATTTGTTGGTGTTTTGCATTTTTGAGGTTGTTGTTGAATTGTTGGTTATTTTCATTGCTGAGGTTGATGTTGAATTTGTTGGTTATTTTCAATGTTGAGGTTGTTGAATTTATTGGTGTTTTCAATGGTTTATTTTAATCTTTTTTGTATTTTTCAAAGTTGAGGTTGCTGTTGAATTTGTTGGTCTTCTTCAATGTTGAGGTTGTTGAATTTCTTGATGTTTTCCAAAGTTGAGGTTGTTGTTGAATTTTTTGGTGTTTTTCATTGTTGAGGTTTTTGTTGAATTTGTTGGTGTTTCTGAATGTTGAGGTTGTTGTTGAATTTTTTGTTCTTTTTCATTGTTGAGGTTGTTGTTGAATTTGTTGTTGTTTTTGAATGTTGAGGTTGGTGTTGAATTGTTTGGTGTTTTTCATTGTTGAGGTTGTTGTTAAATTTGTTGGTGTATTTGAATGTTGAGGTTTTTAAATCTGATGGTGTTTTTCAAAATTGAGGTTGTTGTTGAATTTTTTGGTGTTTTGCATTGTTGAGTTTTTTGTGGAATATGTTGGAATTTTTCATTGTTGACGTTGTTGTTGAATTTGTTGGTGATTTTCCATGTTGAGGTTTTTGAATTTGTTAGTGCTTTTCAAAGTTGAGGTTGTTGTCGAATTTTTTGGTGATTTTCAATATTGAGGTTGTTGTTGAATTTATTGGTGTATTCAATGTTTTTTTTTAATCTTTTTGTATTTATCAAAGTTGAGGTTGCAGTTGAATTTGTTGCGTTTTCTCAATGTTGAGGTTGTTGAATTTTTTGGTATTTTTCAAAGTTTAAGTTGTTGTTGAAATTTTTGGTTTTTTTCATTGTTGAGTTTTTTGTTGAATTTGTTGTTGTTTTTGAATGTTGCGGTTTTTGTTGAATTTTTTGATGGTGTTCTTTGTTGAGGTTGTTGTTGAATTTGTTGGTGATTTTCAATGTTGAGTTTGTTGTTGAAATTTTTGGTGTTTTTCATTGTTGAGGTTGTTGTTGAAATTGTTGGATTTTTTCAATGTTGAGGTTGTTGTTGAATTTTTTGGTGTTTTTTATTGTTGAGATCGTTGTGGTTGAATTGTTTGCCTGTTTTCATTGTTCAGGTTGTTGTTGTATTTATTGTTGTATTCAATGTTTTTTTTTGAATCTTTTTGTATTTTTCAAAGTTGAGGTTGCAGTTGAATTTGTTGCTGTTTCTCAATGTTGAGGTAGTTGAATTTTTTGGTGTTTTTCAAAGTTGAGGTTGTTGTTGAAATTTTTGGTGTTTTTCATTGTTGAGTTTTTTGTTGAATTTGTTGTTGTTTTTGAATGTTGCAGTTGTCGTTCAATTTTTTGATGGTTTTCATTGTTGAGGTTGTTGTTGAATTTGTTGGAAATTTTTCAATGTTGAGTTTGTTGTTGAATTTTTTGGTGTTTTTCATTGTTGAGGTTGTTGTTGAAATTGTTGGAGTTTTTCAATGTTGAGGTTGTTGTTGAATTTTTTGGTGTTTTTCATTGTTGAGGTCGTTGTTGTTGAATTGTTTGCTTGTTTTCATTGTTGAGGTTGTTAATGATTTTGTTGGTGATTTTCAATATTGAGGTTGTTGTTGAATTTTTTGGTGTTTTTCTTTGCTGAGATTTTTGTTGAATTTGTTGTTGTTTTTGAATGTTCAGGTTGTTGTTGAATTTTTTGATGTTTTTCATTGTTGAAGTTGTTGTTGAATTTGTTGGTGATTTTGAATGTTGAGTTTGTTGTTGAATTTTTTGGTGTTTTTCATTGTTGAGATTGTTTTTGAAATTGTTGGAGTTTTTCAATGTTGAGGTTGTTGTTGAATTTTTTGGTGTTTTTCATTGTTGAGGTCGATGTTGTTGAATTGTTTGCCTGTTTTCATTGTTGAGGTTGTTGTTCAATTTATTGGTGTATTCAATGTTTTTTTTTGAATCTTTTTGTATTTTTCAAAGTTGAGGTTGCAGTTGAATTTGTTGCTGTTTCTCAATGTTGAGATAGTTGAATTTTTTGGTGTTTTTCAAAGTTGTGGTTGTTGTTGAAATTTTTGGTGTTTTTCATTGTTGAGTTTTTGCTGAATTTGTTGTTGTTTTTGAATGTTGCTGTTGTTGTTGAATTTTTTGATGGTTTTCATTGTTGAGGTTGTTGTTGAATTTGTTGGTGATTTTCAATGTTGAGTTTGTTGTTGAATTTTTTGGTGTTTTTCATTTTTGAGGTTGTTGTTGAAATTGTTGGAGTTTTTCAATGTTGAGGTTGTTGTTGAATTTTTTGCTGTTTTACATTGTTGAGGTCGTTGTTGTTGAGTTGTTTGCTTGTTTTCATTGTTGAGGTTGTTGATGAATTTTTTGGTGATTTTCAATATTGAGGTTGTTGTTGAATTTTTTTTTGTTTTTCTTTGCTGAGTTTTTTGTTGAATTTGTTGTTGTTTTTGAATGTTCAGGTTGTTGTTGAATTTTATGATGTTTTTCATTTTTGCGGTACTTGTTGAATTTGTTGGTGTTTTGCATTTTTGAGGTTGTTGTTGAATTGTTGGTTATTTTCATTGCTGAGGTTGATGTTGAATTTGTTGGTTATTTTCAATGTTGAGGTTGTTGAATTTATTGGTGTTATCACTGGTTTATTTTAATCTTTTTTGTATTTTTCAAAGTTGAGGATGCTGTTGAATTTGTTGCGTTTTCTCAATGTTGAGGTTGTTGTTGAATTTTTTGGTGTTTTTCATTGCTGAGGTTTTTGTTGAATTGGACGTTGATTTTCAATGTTGAGTTTGTTGTCGAACTTTTTGGTGTTTTTCATTGTTGCAGTATTTGTTGAAATTGTTGGAGTTTTTCAATGTTGAGGTTGTTATTGATTTTTTGGGTGTGTTTCGTTGTTGAGGTTGTTGTTGAATTTTTTGGTGTTTTTCAAAATTGCGGTTGTTGTTGATTTTTTTGGTGTTTTTCATTGTTGAGGTTGTTGTTGAATTTGTTGGTGATTTTCAATGTTGAGGTTGTTGAATTTATTGGTGTGATCAATGGCTTTTATTGAACTTTTTTGTATTTTTCAAAGTTGATGTTGAAGTTGAAATTGTTGGTGTTTTTCAATGTTGAGGTTGTTGAATGTGTTGGTGTTTTTCAAAGTTGAGGTTGTTGTTGAATTTTTGGTGTATTTCATTGTTGAGGTTTTTGTTGAGTTTGTTGGTGTTTTTGAATGTTGAGGTTGTCGTTGAATTTGTATTTGTTCTTCAATGTTCTGGTTGTTGAATTTGTTGGTGTTTTTAATTGTTGAGGTTGTTGTTGAATATTTTGGTGTTTTTGAATGATGAGGTTGTTGATGAATTTTTTGGTGTTTTTCATTGTTGAGATTTTTGATGAATTTGTTGGTGTTTTCCATTGCTGAGGTTTTTGTTTAATTTGTTGGTGTTTTTGCATGTTGAGGTTGTAGTTGAATTTGTTGGTGATTAACAATCTTGAAGTGGTAGTAGAATTTGTTGGTGTTTTTCAATGTAGAGGTTTTTGAATTTGTTGTTGTTTTTCAAAGTTGAGGTTGTTGTTGAATATTTTGGTGTTTTTCAATGTTGAGGTTGTTGTTGAATTGTTTGGTGATTTACAATTTTGAAGTTGTTGTTGAATTTTTTGGTGTTTTTCATTGATGAGGTTTTTGTTGAATTGTTGGTGTTTTTGAATGTTGAGGTTGTTGTTGAATTTTTTGGTGTTTTTCAGTGTTGAGGTTGTTGAATTTGTTGCAGTTTTTCAATTTTGAGCTTGTTGTTGAATTATTTGATGTTTTGCATTGTTGAGGTTTTACTTGAATTTGTTGGGGTTTTTGAACGTAGAGGTTGTTGTTTTTATTTTTTGGTGTTTTTGAATGTTGAGGTTGTTGTTGAATTTTTTGGTGTTTTTCATTGTTGAGGTTGAATATCTTGGTGTTTTTGAATGTTGAGGTTGTTATTGAGTTTTTCTTTTTTTTTCATTGTTGAGGTTGTTGTTGTTGAATTTTTTGATGTTATTCATTGTTGATGTCGTTGTTGAATTTGTTTGTCATTTGCAATATTGAGGTCGTTGTTCAATTTGTTGGTGTTATCAATTTTTACATTTGTTGAACCTTTATCTATTTTTAAAAGTTGAGGTTGTTGTTGAATTTGATGGTGTTTTTCAATGTTGAGGTTGTTGTTAAATTTGTTGGTGTTTTTGAATGTTGAGGTTGTTAAATCTGTTGTTGTTTTTCAAAGTTGAGGTTGTTGTTGAATTTTTTGGTGTTTTTCATTGTTGAGGTTTTTGTTGAATTTGATGATAATTTTCAATGTTGAGTTTGTTGTCGAATTTTTTCGTGTTTTTCATTGTTGCGGTATTTGTTGAAATTGTTGGAGTTTTTCAATGTTGAGGTTGTTATTGGTTTTTTGGGTGTGTTTCGTTGTTGAGGTTGTTGTTGAATTTTTTGGTGTTTTTCATTGTTGAGGTTATTGTTGAATTTTTTGGTGTTTTTCATTGTTGAGGTTGTTGTTGAATTTGTTGGTGATTTTCAATGTTGAGGTTGTTGAATTTATTGGTGTGATCAATGGCTTTTATTGAACTTTTTTGTACTTTTCAAAGTTGAGGTTGAAATTGAAATTGTTGGTGTTTTTCAAAGTTGAGGTTGTTGAATTTGTTGGTGTTTTTCAAAGTTGAGGTTGTTGTTGAATCTTTTGGTGTATTTCATTGTTGAGGTTTTTGTTGAATTTGTTGGTGTTTTTGAATGTTGAGGTTGTCGTTGAATTTGTTGTTGTTCTTCAATATTGTGGTTGTTGAATTTGTTGGTGTTTTTCATTGTTGAGGTTGCTGTTGAATATTTTGCTGTTTTTGAATGATGACGTTGTTGCTGAATTTTTTGGTGTTTTTCATTGTGGAGATTTTTGATGAATTTGTTGGTGTTTTCCGTTGTTGAGGTTTTTGTTGAATTTGCTGGTGTTTTTGAATGTTGAGGTTGTAGTTGAATTTGTTGGAGATTAACAATCTTGAAGTTGTAGTTGCATTTGTTGGTGTTTTTCAATGTAGAGGTTTTTGAATTTGTTGTTTTTCAAAGTTGAGGTTGTTGTTGAATATTTGGGTGTTTTTCAATGTTGAGGTTGTTGTTGAATTGTTTGGTGATTTTTCAATTTTGAAGTTGTTGTTGAATTTTTTGGTGTTTTTCAGTTTTGAGGTTGTTGAATTTGTTGCAATTTTTCAATGTTGAAGTTGTTGTTGAATTTGTTGGTGTTTTTCAATGTTGAGGTTGTTGAAATTATTGTTGTTTTTCAAAGGTGATGTTTTATGTTGAATTTTTTGATGTTTATCATTGTTGAGGTTTTGGTTGAATTTGTTGGTGTTTTTGAATGTTGAGGTTGTTGTTGAATTTTTTGGTGTCTTTCATTGTTGAGGTTGAATATCTTGGTGTTTTTGAATGTTGAGGTTGTTATTGAGCTTTTCTTTTTTTTTCGTTGTTGAGGTTGTTGTTGTTGTTGGATTTTTTGATGTTATTCATTGTTGAGGATGTTGTTGAATTTGTTGGTGTTATCAATTTTTATTTTGTTGAACCTTATTGAATTTTTAAAAGTTGAGGTTGTTGTTGAATTTGATGTGTTTTTCAATGTTGAGGTTGTTGAAATTGTTGGTGTTTTTCAAAGCTGAGGTTGTTGTTAAATTTGTTGTTGTTTTTGAATGTTGAGGTTGTTAAATCTGTTGTTGTTTTTCAAAGTCGAGGTTGTTGTTGAATTTTTTGGTGTTTTTCATTGTTGAGGTTTTTGTTGAATTGGATGGTGATTTTCAATGTTGAGTTTGCTGTCGAACTTTTTGGTGTTTATCATTGTTGCAGTATTTGTTGAAATTGTTGGAGATTTTCAATGTTAAGGTTGTTATTGATTTTTTGGGTGTGTTTCATTGTTGAGGTTGTTGTTGAATTTTTTGGTGTTTTTCATTGTTAAGGTTGTTGTTGAATTTTTTGGTGTTTTTCATTGTTGAGCTTGTTGTTGAATAAGTTGGTGTTTTTCAATGTTGAGGTTGTTGAATTTGTTGGTATTTTTCAAAGTAGAGGTTTTTGATGAATTATTTGGTGTTTTTCATTTTTGAGGTTTTCGTTCAATTTGTTGGTGTTTTTGAACGTTGAGGTTGTTGTTTTTATTTTTCGGTGTTTTTCATTGTTGAGGTTTTTGTTGAATTTGTTGGAGATTTTCAATGTTGAGGTTGTTGTTGCATTTGTTGGTGTTTTTTAATGTTGAGGTTGTTGAATTTGTTGGTTTTTTTCAAAGATGAGTTTGTTGTTGAATTTTTTTTTTCATTGTTGAGGTTGTTGTAGAATTTGTTGGTGTTTATGAATGTTTTGGTTGTTGATGAATGTTTTGTTGTTTTTCATTGTTCAGGTTGTTATTATTGAATTTTTGGATGTTTTTCATTGTTGAGGTTGTTGTTGAATTTGATGGTGATTTTCAATATTGAGGTTGTTGTTGAATTTGTTGGTGTTTTTCAATGTTGATGTTGTTGTTGAATTTTTTGGTGTTTTTCATTGTTGAGGTTGTTGTTTTTGAATTTTTGGATCTGTTTCATTGTTGAGGTTGTTGTTGAATTTGATGGTGATTTTCAATATTGAGGTTGTTGTTGAATTTGTTGGTGTTTTTCAATGTTGAGGTTGTTGTTGAATATTTTGCTGTTTTTGAATGATGACGTTGTTGCTGAATTTTTTGGTGTTTTTCATTGTGGAGATTTTTGATGAATTTGTTGGTGTTTTCCGTTGTTGAGGTTTTTGTTGAATTTGCTGGTGTTTTTGAATGTTGAGGTTGTAGTTGAATTTGTTGGAGATTAACAATCTTGAAGTTGTAGTTGCATTTGTTGGTGTTTTTCAATGTAGAGGTTTTTGAATCTGTTGTTTTTCAAAGTTGAGGTTGTTGTTGAATATTTGGGTGTTTTTCAATGTTGAGGTTGTTGTTGAATTGTTTGGTGATTTTTCAATTTTGAAGTTGTTGTTGAATTTTTTGGTGTTTTTCAGTGTTGAGGTTGTTGAATTTGTTGCAATTTTTCAATGTTGAGGTTGTTGTTGAATTTGTTGGTGTTTTTCAATGTTGAGTTTGTTGAAATTATTGTTGTTTTTCAAAGGTGATGTTTTATGTTGAATTTTTTGATGTTTTTCATTGTTGAGGTTTTGGTTGAATTTGTTGGTGTTTTTGAATGTTGAGGTTGTTGTTGAATTTTTTGGTGTCTTTCATTGTTGAGGTTGAATATCTTGGTGTTTTTGAATGTTGAGGTTGTTATTGAGCTTTTCTTTTTTTTTCGTTGTTGAGGTTGTTGTTGTTGTTGGATTTTTTGATGTTATTCATTGTTGAGGATGTTGTTGAATTTGTTGGTGTTATCAATTTTTATTTTGTTGAACCTTATTGAATTTTTAAAAGTTGAGGTTGTTGTTGAATTTGATGTGTTTTTCAATGTTGAGGATGTTGAAATTGTTGGTGTTTTTCAAAGCTGAGGTTGTTGTTAAATTTGTTGTTGTTTTTGAATGTTGAGGTTGTTAAATCTGTTGTTGTTTTTCAAAGTCGAGGTTGTTGTTGAATTTGTTGGTGTTTTTCATTGTTGAGGTTTTTGTTGAATTGGATGGTGATTTTCAATGTTGAGTTTGCTGTCGAACTTTTTGATGTTTATCATTGTTGCAGTATTTGTTGAAATTGTTGGAGATTTTCAATGTTAAGGTTGTTATTGATTTTTTGGGTGTGTTTCATTGTTGAGGTTGTTGTTGAATTTTTTGGTGTTTTTCATTGTTAAGGTTTTTGTTGAATTTTTTGGTCTTTTTCATTGTTGAGGTTGTTGTTGAATAAGTTGGTGTTTTTCAATGTTGAGGTTGTTGAATTTGTTGGTGTTTTTCAAAGTTGAGGTTGTTGTTGAATTTTTTGGTGTATTTCATTGTTGAGGTTTTTGTTGAAATTGTTGGTGTTTTTGAATGTTGAGGTTGTCGTTGAATTTGTTGTTGTCCTTCAATATTGTGGTTGTTGAATTTGTTGGTGTTTTTCATTGTTGAGGTTGTTGTTGAATATTTTGGTGTTTTTGAATGATGAGGTAGTTGATGAATTTTTTGGTGTTTTTCATTGTTGAGATTTTTGATGAATTTGTTGGTGTTTTCCATTGTTGAGGTTTTTGTTGAATTTGTTGGTGTTTTTGAATGTTGAGGTTGTAGTTGAATTTGTTGGTGATTAACAATCTTGAAGTTGTAGTCGAATTTGTTGGTGTTTTTCAATGTAGAGGTTTTTGAATTTGTTGTTGTTTTTTCAAACTTGAGGTTGTTCTTTAATATGTTGGTGTTTTTCAATGTTGAGGTTGTTGTTGAATTGTTTGGTGATTTTTCAATTTTGAAGTTGTTGTTGAATTTTTTGGTGTTCTTCATTGTTGATGTTTTTGTTGAATTTGTTGGTGTTTTTGAATGTTGAGGTTGCTGTTGAATTTTTTGGTGTTTTTCAGTGTTGAGGTTGTTGAATTTGTTGCAATTTTTCAATGTTGAGGTTGTGGTTGAATTTGTTGGTGTTTTTCAATGTTGGGGTTGTTGAATTTATTGTTGTTTTTCAAAGTTGATGTTTTATGTTGAATTATTTGATGTTTTTCATTGTTGAGGTTTTGGTTGAATTTGATGGGGTTTTTGAATGTTGAGGTTCTTGTTGAATTTTTTGGTGTTTTTCATTGTTGAGGTTGAATATCTTGGTGTTTTATGAATGTTGAGGTTGTTATTGAGTTTTTCTTTTTTTTTTCGTTGTTGAGGTTGTTGTTGAATTTTTTGATGTTATTCCTTGTTGAGGTTGTTGTTGAATTAGTTGGTGTTATCAATTTTTATTTTGTTGAACCTTTTTGTATTTTTATAAGTTGAGTTTGTTGTTGAATTTGATGGTGATTTTCAATGTTGAGTTTGTTGCCGAATTTTTTGGTGTTTTTCATTGTTGCGGTAGTTGTTGAAATTGTTGGAGTTTTTCAATGTTGAGGTTGTTATTGATTTTTTGGGTGTGTTTCATTGTTGAGGTTGTTGTTGAATTTTTTGGTGTTTTTCTTTGTTAAGGTTGTTGTTGAATTTTTTGGTGTTTTTGAATGTTGAGGTTGTTGTTGAATAAGTTGGTGTTTTTCAATGTTGAGGTTGTTGAATTTGTTGGTGTTTTTCAAAGTAGAGGTTTTTGATGAATTTTTTGGTGTTTTTCATTTTTGAGGTTTTCGTTCAATTTGTTGGTGTTTTTGAATGTTGAGGTTGTTGTTTTTATTTTTCGGTTTTTTTCATTGTTGAGGTTTTTGTTGAATTTGTTGGAGATTTTCAATGTTGAGGTTGTTGTTGCATTTGCTGGTGTTTTTTAATGTTGAGGTTGTTGAATTTGTTGGTTTTTTTCAAAGATGAGTTTGTTGTTGAATTTTATGGTGTTTTTCATTGTTGAGGTTGTTGTTGAATTTGTTGGTGTTTATGAATGTTTTGGTTGTTGTTGAATGTTTTGTTGTTTTACATTGTTCAAACTGTTGTTTTTGAATTTTTAGATGTTTTTCATTGTTGAGGTTGTTGTTGAATTTGATGGTGATTTTCAATATTGAGGTTGTTGTTGAATGTGTTGGTGTTTTTCAATGTTGATGTTGTTGTTGAATTTTTTGGTGTTTTTCATTGTTGAGGTTGTTGTTTTTGAATTTTTGGATGTGTTTCATTGTTGAGGTTGTTGTTGAATTTGATGGTGATTTTCAATATTGAGGTTGTTGTTGAATTTGTTGGTGTTTTTCAGTGCTGAGGTTGTTGTTGAATTTTTTGGTGTTTTTCATTGTTGAGGTTGTTGTTGAATTTTTGGATATTTTTCATTGTTGAGTTTGTTGTTGAATTTGGTGGTGATTTTCAATATTGAGGTTGTTGTTGAATTTGTTGCTGTTTTTCAATGTTGGGGTTGTTGTTGAATTTTTTGGTGTTTTTCATTGTTATGGTTGTTGTAGAATTTCTTGGAGTTCTTCAATGTTGAGGTTGTTGAATTTGTTGGTGTTTTTGAATGTTGAGGTTGTTGATGTATTTTTTGCTGTTTTTCATTGTTGAGATTTTTGATGAATTTGTTGGTGTTTTCCATTGTTGAGGTTTTTGTTGAATTTGTTGGTGTTTTTGAATGTTGAGGTTGTAGTTGAATATGTTGGTGATTAACAATCTTGAAGTTGTAGTTGAATTTGTTGGTGTTTTTCAATGTAGAGGTTTTTGAATTTGTTGTTGTTTTTCAATGTTGAGGTTGTTGTTGAATATTTTGGTGTTTTTCAATGTTGAGGTTGTTGTTGAATTGTTTGGTGATTTTTCAATTTTGAAGTTGTTGTTGAATTTTTTGGTGTTTTTCATTGTTGATGTTTTTGTTGAATTTGTTGATGTTTTTGAATGTTGAGGTTATTGTTGAATTTTTTGGTGTTTTTCAGTGTTGATGTTGTTGAATTTGTTGCAGTTTTTCAATGTTGATGTTGTTGTTGAATTTGTTGCTGTTTTTTAATGTTGAGGTTGTTGAATTTATTGTTTTTTTTCAAAGGTGAGGTTGTTGTTGAATTTTTTGATGTTTTTCATTGTTGAGGTTTTCGTTGAATTTGTTGGCGTTTTTGAATGTTGAGGTTGTTGTTGATTTTTTTGGTGTCTTTCATTCTGGAGGTTGAATATCTTGGTGTTTTTGAATGTTGAGGATGTTATTGAGTTTTTCTTTTTTTTTTCGTTGTTGAGGTTGTTGTTGTTGAATTTTTTGATGTTATTCATTGTTGAGCTTGTTGTTGAATTTGTTGGTCATTTGCAATATTCAGGTTGCTGTTGAATTTGTTGGTGTTATCAATTTTTATTTGGTTGAACCTTTTTGTATTTTTAAAAGTTGAGGTTGTTGTTGAATTTGATATGGTTTTTCAATGTTGAGGTTGTTGAATTTGTTGGTGTTTTTCAAAGCTGAGGTTGATGTTAAATTTGTTCGTGTTTATGAATGTTGAGGTTGTTAAATCTGTTGGTGTTTTTCAAAGTTGAGGTTGTTGTTGAATATGTTGGTGTTTATGAATGTTTTGGTTGTTGTTGAATGGTTGGGTGTTTTTCTTTGTTGAGGTTGTTGTTTTTGAATTTTTGGATGTTTTTCATTGTTGAGGTTGTTGTTGAATTTGATGGTGATTTTCAATATTGAGGTTGTTGTTGAATTTGTTGGTGTTTTTCAATGTTGATGTTGTTGTTGAATTTTTTGGTGTTTTTCATTGTTGAGGTTGTTGTTTTTGAATTTTTGGATGTGTTTCATTGTTGAGGTTGTTGTTGAATTTGATGGTGATTTTCAATATTGAGATTGTTGTTGAATTTGTTGGTGTTTTTCAATGTTGAGGTTGTTGTTGAATTTGTTGGTGATTTTCAATATTGAGGTTGTTGTTGAATTTGTTGGTGTTTTTCAATGTTGGGGTTGTTGTTGAATTTTTTGGTGTTTTTCATTGTTGAGGTTGTTGTGGAATTTCTTGGAGTTCTTCAATGTTGAGGTTGTTGAATTTGTTGGTGTTTTTGAATGTTGAGGTTGTTGATGTATTTTTTGCTGTTTTTCATTGTTGAGGATTTTGATGAATTTGTTGGTGTTTTCCATTGTTGAGGTTTTTGTTGAATTTGTTGGTGTTTTTGAATGTTGAGGTTGCAGTTGAATTTGCTGGTATTTTTCATTGTTGAGGTTTTTGATGAATTTGTTGGTGGTTTCAATTGTTGAGGTTTTTGTTGAAATTGTTGGTGATTAACAATATTGAGGTTGTAGTTGAATTTTTTGGTGCTTTTCAATGTTGAGGTTTTGGAATTGGATCGTGTTTTTCAAAGTTGAGGTTGTTGTTGAATATTTTGGTGTTTTTCAATGTTGAGGTTGTTTTTGAATTTTTTGGTGTATTCAATGTATTTTCTTTGAATCTTTTTGTATTTTTCAAAATTGAGGGTGCAGTTGAAATTGTTGGTGTTTTTCATTGCCGAGGTTGTTATTGAAATTGTTGGAGTTTTTCAATGTTGAGGTTGCCGTTGAATTTGTTGGTGTTTTTCAAAGCTGAGGTTGTTGTTGAATTTGTTGACGTATTTGAATGTTGAGGTTGTTAAATCTGTTGGTGTTTTTCAAAATTGAGGTTCTGGTTGAATTTTCTGGTGTTTTACATTGTTGAGGTTTTTGTTGAATTTGATGGTGATTTTCAATGTTGAGGTTGTCGAATTTATTGGTGTGATCAATGGCTTTTATTGAACTTTTTTGTACTTTTCAAAGTTGAGGTTGAAGTTGAAATTGTTGGTGTTTTTCAATGTTGAGGTTGTTGAATTTGTTGGTGTTTTTCAAAGTTGAGGTTGTTGTTGAATTTTTTGGTGTATTTCATTGTTGAGGTTTTTGTTGAATGAGTTGGTGTTTTTGAATGTTGAGGTTGTCATTGAATTTGTTGTTGTCCTTCAATATTGTGGTTGTTGAATTTGTTGGTGTTTTTCATTGTTGAGGTTGTTGTTGAATATTTTGGTGTTTTTGAAAGATGAGGTTGTCGATGAATTTTTTGGTGTTTTTCATTGTTGAGATTTTTGATGAATTTGTTGGTGTTTTCCACTGTTGAGGTTTTTGTTGAATTTGTTTGTGTTTTTGAATGTTGAGGTTGTATTTGAATTTGTAGGTGATTAACAATCTTGAAGTTGCAGTTGAATTTGTTGATGTTTTTCAATGTAGAGGTTTTTGAATTTGTTGTTGTTTTTCAAAGTTGACGTTGTTGTTGAATATTTGGGTGTTTTTCAATGTTGAGGTTGTTGTTGAATTGTTTGGTGATTTTTCAATTTTGAAGTTGTTGTTGAATTTTTTGGTGTTTTTCATTGTTGATGTTTTTGTTGAATTTGTTGGTGTTTTTGAATGTTGAGGTTGTTGTTGAATTGTTTGGTCATTTTTCAATTTTGAAGTTGTTGTTGAATTTGTAGTTGTTTTTCAATGTTGACGTTGTTGAATTTATTGTTGTTTTTCAAAGGTGAGGATGTTGTTGAATTTTTTGATGTTTTTCATTGTTGAGGTTTTGGTTGAATTTGTTGGCGTTTTTGAATGTTGAGGTTGTTGTTGAATTTTTTGGTGTTTTTCATTGTTGATGTTGTTGTTGAATTTGTTGCTGTTTTTCAATGTTGACGTTGTTGAATTTATTGTTGTTTTTCAAAGGTGAGGATGTTGTTGAATTTTTTGATGTTTTTCATTGTTGAGGTTTTGGTTGAATTTGTTGGCGTTTTTGAATGTTGAGGTTGTTGTTGAATTTTTTGGTGTTTTTCATTCTTGAGGTTGAATATCTTGGTGTTTTTGAATGTTGAGTTTGTTATTGAGTTTTCCTATATTTTTTTCGTTGTTGAGGTTGTTGTTGTTGAATTTTTTGATGTTATTCATTGTTGAGGTTGTTGTTGAATGTGTTGGTCATTTGCAATATTGAGGTTGCTGTTGAATTTGTTGATGTTATCAATTTTTATTTGGTTGAACCTTTTTGTATTTTTAAAAGTTGAGGTTGTTGTTGAATTTGATGGTGTTTTTCAATGTTGACGTTGTTGAATTTGTTGGTGCTTTTCAAAGCTGAGGTTGATGTTAAAATTGTTGGTGTTTTTGAATGTTGAGGTTGTTAAATCTGTTGGTGTTTTTCAAAGTTGAGGTTGTTGTTGAATTTGTTGGTGTTTATGAATGTTTTGGTTGTTGTTGAATGGTTGGGTGTTTTTCATTGTTGAGGTTGTTGTTTTTGAATTTTTGGATGTTTTTCATTGTTGAGGTTGTTGTTGAATTTGATGGTGATTTTCAATATTGAGGTTGTTGTTTGAATTTGTTGGTGTTTTTCAATGTTGAGGTTGTTGTTAAATTTTATGGTGTTTTTCATTGATGAGGTTGTTGTTGTTGAATTTTTGGATGTTTTTCATTGCTGAGGTTGTTGTTGAATTTGTTGGTGTTTTTGAATGTTGAGGATTTTGATGAATTTGTTGGTGTTTTCCATTGTAGAGGTTTCCTTTGAATTTGCTGGTGTTTTTGAATGTTGAGGTTGTAGTTGAATTTGTTGGTATTTTTCATTGTTGAGGTTTTTGATGAATTTGTTGGTGGTTTCCATTCTTGAGGTTTTTGTTGAATTTGTTGGTGGTTAACAATATTGAGGTTGTAGTTGAACTTTTTTGGTGCTTTTCAATGTTGAGGTTTTGGATTTGGATCGTGTTTTTCAAAGTTGAGGTTGTTGTTGAATATTTTGGTGTATTCAATGTTTTTTTTCATCTATTTGTATTTTTCAAAATTGAGGTTGCAGTTGAATTTGTTGGTGTTTTTGAATGTTGAGGTTGTTGTGTTTATTTTTCGGTGTTTTTCATTGTTGAGGTTTTTGTTGAATTTGTTGGAGATTTTCAATGTTGAGGTTGTTGTTGAATTTGTTGATGTTTTTTAATGTTTAGGTTGTTGAATTTGTTGTCTTTTTTCAAAGATGAGTTTGTTTTTGAATTTTTTGGTGTTTTTCATTGTTGAGGTTGTTGTTGAATTTGTTGGTGTTTATGAATGTTTTGGTTGTTGTTGAATGTTTTGTTGTTTTTCATTGTTCAGGTTGTTGTTTTTGAATTTTTGGATGTTTTTCATTGTTGAGGTTGTTGTTGAATTTGATGGTGATTTTCAATATTGAGGTTGTTGTTGAATTTGTTGGTGTTTTTCAATGTTGAGGTTGTTGTTGAATTTTTAGGTGTTTTTCATTGTTGAGGTTGTTGTTGTTGAATTTTTTGATGTTTTTCATTGTTGAGGTTGTTGTTGAATTTGTTGGTGATTTTCAATATTGAGGTTGTTGTTGAATTTGTTGGTGTTTTTCAATGTTGGGGTTGTTGTTGAATTTTTTGGTGTTTTTCATTGTTGAGGTTGTTGTGGAATTTCATGGAGTTCTTCAATGTTGAGGTTGTTGAATTTGTTGGTGTTTTTGATGGTTGAGGTTGTTGATGTATTTTTTGCTGTTTTTCATTGTTGAGGATTTTGATGAATTTGTTGGTGTTTTCCATTGTTGAGGTTTTTGTTGAATTTGTTGGTGTTTTTGAATGTTGATGTTGCAGTTGAATTTGTTGGTATTTTTCATTGTTGAGGTTTTTGATGAATTTGTTGGTGGTTTCCATTGTTGAGGTTTTTGTTGAATTTGTTGGTGATTAACAATATTGAGGTTGTAGTTGAATTTTTTGGTGCTTTTCAATGTTGAGTTTTTGGAATTGGGTCGTGTTTTTCAAAGTTGAGGTTGTTGCTGAATATTTTGGTGTTTTTCAATGTTGAGGTTGTTGTTGAATTTTTTGGTGTATTCAATGTATTTTTTTTGAATCTTTTTGAATTTTACAAAATTGAGGGTGCAGTTGAATTTGTTGGTGTTTTTCATTGCTGAGGTTGTTATTGAAATTGTTGGAGTTTTTCAATGTTGAGGTTGCCGTTGAATTTGTTGCTGTTTCTCGAAGCTGAGGTTGTTGTTGAATTTGATGGTGTATTTGAATGTTGAGGTTGTTAAATCTGTTGGTGTTTTTCAAAATTGAGGTTCTGGTTGAATTTTCTGGTGTTTTTCATTGTTGAGGTTTTTGTTGAATTTGATGGTGATTTTCAATATTGAGGTTGTTGAATTTATTGGTGTGATCAATGGCTTTTATTGAACTTTTTTGTACTTTTCAAAGTTGAGGTTGAAGTTGAAATTGTTGGTGTTTTTCAATGTTGAGGTTGTTGATTTATGTTGGTGTTTTTCAAAGTTGAGGTTCTTGTTGAGTTTTTTGGTGTATTTCATTGTTGAGGTTTTTGTTGAAATTGTTGTTGTTTTTGAATGTTGAGGTTGTCGTTGAATTTGTTGTTGTCCTTCAATATTGTGGTTGTTGAATTTGTTGGTGTTTTTCATTGTTGAGGTTGTTGTTGAATATTTTGGTGTTTTTGAATGATGAGGTAGTTGATGAATTTTTTGGTGTTTTTCATTGTTGAGATTTTTGATGAATTTGTTGGTGCTTTCCATTGTTGAGGTTTTTGTTGAATTTGTTGGTGTTTTTGAATGTTGAGGTTTTTGTTGAATTTGTTGGAGATTTTCAATGTTGAGGTTGTTGTTGAATTTGTTGATGTTTTTTAATGTTTAGGTTGTTGAATTTGTTGTCTTTTTTCAAAGATGAGTTTGTTTTTGAATTTTTTGGTGTTTTTCATTGTTGAGGTTGTTGTTGAATTTGTTGGTGTTTATGAATGTTTTGGTTGTTGTTGAATGTTTTGTTGTTTTTCATTGTTCAGGTTGTTGTTTTTGAATTTTTGGATGTTTTTCATTGTTGAGGTTGTTGTTGAATTTGATGGTCATTTTCAATATTGAGGTTGTTGTTGACTTTGTTGGTGTTTTTCAATGTTGAGGTTGTTGTTGAATTTTTAGGTGTTTTTCATTGTTGAGGTTGTTGTTGTTGAATTTTTTGATGTTTTTCATTGTTGAGGTTGTTGTTGAATTTGTTGGTGATTTTCAATATTGAGGTTGTTGTTGAATTTGTTGGTGTTTTTCAATGTTGGGGTTGTTGTTGAATTTTTTGGTGTTTTTCATTGTTGAGGTTGTTGTGGAATTTCATGGAGTTCTTCAATGTTGAGGTTGTTGAATTTGTTGGTGTTTTTGATGGTTGAGGTTGTTGATGTATTTTTTGCTGTTTTTCATTGTTGAGGATTTTGATGAATTTGTTGGTGTTTTCCATTGTTGCGGTTTTTGTTGAATTTGTTGGTGTTTTTGAATGTTGATGTTGCAGTTGAATTTGTTGGTATTTTTCATTGTTGAGGTTTTTGATGAATTTGTTGGTGGTTTCTATTGTTGAGGTTTTTGTTGAATTTGTTGGTGATTAACAATATTGAGGTTGTAGTTGAATTTTTTGGTGCTTTTCAATGTTGAGTTTTTGGAATTGGGTCGTGTTTTTCAAAGTTGAGGTTGTTGCTGAATATTTTGGTGTTTTTCAATGTTGAGGTTGTTGTTGAATTTTTTGGTGTATTCAATGTATTTTTTTTGAATCTTTTTGAATTTTTCAAAATTGAGGGTGCAGTTGAATTTGTTGGTGTTTTTCATTGCTGAGGTTGTTATTGAAATTGTTGGAGTTTTTCAATGTTGAGGTTGCCGTTGAATTTGTTGCTGTTTCTCGAAGCTGAGGTTGTTGTTGAATTTGATGGTGTATTTGAATGTTGAGGTTGTTAAATCTGTTGGTGTTTTTCAAAATTGAGGTTCTGGTTGAATTTTCTGGTGTTTTTCATTGTTGAGGTTTTTGTTGAATTTGATGGTGATTTTCAATATTGACGTTGTTGAATTTATTGGTGTGATCAATGGCTTTTATTGAACTTTTTTGTACTTTTAAAAGTTGAGGTTGAAGTTGAAATTGTTGGTGTTTTTCAATGTTGAGGTTGTTGATTTATGTTGGTGTTTTTCAAAGTTGAGGTTCTTGTTGAGTTTTTTGGTGTATTTCATTGTTGAGGTTTTTGTTGAAATTGTTGGTGTTTTTGAATGTTGAGGTTGTCGTTGAATTTGTTGTTGTCCTTCAATATTGTGGTTGTTGAATTTGTTGGTGTTTTTCATTGTTGAGGTTGTTGTTGAATATTTTGGTGTTTTTGAATGATGAGGTAGTTGATGAATTTTTTGGTGTTTTTCATTGTTGAGATTTTTGATGAATTTGTTGGTGCTTTCCATTGTTGACGTTTTTGTTGAATTTGTTGGTGTTTTTGAATGTTGAGGTTGTAGTTGAATTTGTTGGTGATTAACAATCTTGAAGTTGTAGTTGAATTTGTTGGTGTTTTTCAATGTAGAGGTTTTTGAATTTGTTGTTGTTTTTCAAAGTTGAGGTTGTTGTTGAATATTTTGGTGTTTTTCAATGTTGAGGTTGTTGTTGAATTGTTTGGTGTTTTTCATTGTTGATGTTTTTGTTGAATTTGTTGGTGTTTTTGAATGTTGAGGTTGTTGTTGAATTTTTTGGCGCTTTTCAGTGTTGAGGTTGTTGAATTTGTTGCAATTTTTCAATGTTGAGGTTGTTGTTGAATTTGTTGGTGTTTTTCAATGTTGAGGTTGTTGAATTTATTGTTGTTTTTCAAAGGTGATGTTTTATGTTGAATTTTTTGATGTTTTTCATTGTTGAGGTTTTGGTTGAATTTGATGGGGTTTTTGAATGTTGAGGTTCTTGTTGAATTTTTTGGTGTTTTTCATTGTTGAGGTTGAATATCTTGGTGTTTTTGAATGTTGAGGTTGTTATTGAGTTTTTCTTTTTTTTCGTTGTTGAGGTTATTGGTGTTGTTGAATTTTTCGATGTTATTCATTGTTGAGGTTGTTGTTGAATTAGTTGGTGTTATCAATTTTTATTTTGTTGAACCTTTTTGTATTTTTAAAAGTTGAGGTTGTTGTTGAATTTGATGGTGATTTTCAATGTTGAGTTTGTTGCCGAATTTTTTGGTGTTTTTCATTGTTCCGGTAGTTGCTGAAATTGTTGGAGTTTTTCAATGTTGAGGTTGTTATTGATTTTTTGGGTGTGTTTCATTGTTGAGGTTGTTGTTGCATTTTTTGGTATTTTTCTTTGTTAAGGTTGTTGTTGAATTTTTTGGTGTTTTTCATTGTTGAGGTTGTTGTTGAATTTGTTGGAGTTTTTGAATGTTGAGGTTGTTGATGTATTTTTTGGTGCTTTTCATTGTTTAGGATTTTGACGAATTTTTTGGTGTTTTTCATTGTTCCGGTAGTTGCTGAAATTGTTGGAGTTTTTCAATGTTGAGGTTGTTATTGATTTTTTGGGTGTGTTTCATTGTTGAGATTGTTGTTGCATTTTTTGGTATTTTTCTTTGTTAAGGTTGTTGTTGAATTTTTTGGTGTTTTTCATTTTTGTGGTTTTCGTTGAATTTGTTGGTGTTTTTGAATGTTGAGGTTGTTGTTTCTATTTCTTGGTGTTATTGAATGTTGAGGTTGTTGTTGAATTTTTTGGTGTTTTTCAATGTTGAGGTTTTTGTTGAATTTGTTGGAGTTTTTGAATTTGGAGGTTGTTGTTGAATTTTTTGGTGTTTTTCATGGTTGAGGTTGTTGTTGAATATTTTGGTGTTTTTCAATGTTGTGGTTGTTGTCGAATTTTTTGGTGTTTTTCATTGTTGCGGCAGTTGTTGAAATTGTTGGAGTTTTTCAATGTTGAGGTTGTTATTGATTTTTTGGGTGTGTTTCATTGTTGAGATTGTTGTTGAATTTTTTGGTGTTTTTCATTGTTGAGGTTGTTGTTGAATTTTTTGACGATTTTCATTGCTGTGGTTGTTGTTGAATTTAATGGTGTTTTTGAATGCTGAGGTTGTTCTTGATTTTTTTGGTGTTTTTCATTGCTGAAGTTGTTGTTGAATAAGTTGGTGTTTTTCAATGTTGAGGTTGTTGAATTTGTTTGTGTTTTTCAAAGAATAGGATTTTAATGAATTTTTTGGTGTTTTTCACTTTTGAGGTTTTCGTTGAATTTGTTGGTGTTTTTGAATGTTGAGGTTGTTGAATTCGATGGTTTTATTCAAAGATGAGTTTGTTGTTGAATTTTCTGGTGTTTTTCATTGCTGAGGTTGTTGTTGAATTTGTTGGTGTTGATTAATGTTGAGGTTGTTGTTGAATGTTTTGGTGTTTTTCATTGTTGAGGTTGTTGTTTTTGAATTTTTGGATATTTTTCATTGTTGAGGTTGTTGTTGAATTTGATGGTGATTTTCAATGTTGAGTTTGTTGTTGAATTTGTTGGTGTTTTTCATTGTTGAGGTTGTTGTGGAATTTCTTGGAGTTCTTCAATGTTGAGGTTGTTGAATTTGTTGGTGTTTTTGATTGTTGAGGTTGCTGATGTATTTTTTGGTGTTTTTCATTGTTGAGGATTTTGATGAATTTGTTGGTGTTTTCCATTGTTGAGGTTGTTGTTGAATTTGTTGGAGTTTTTGAATTTGGAGGTTGTTGATGAATTTTTTGTTGTTTTTCATTGTTGAGATTTTTGTTGAATTTGATGGTGTTTTTGAATGTTGAGGTTGTTCTTGATTTTTTTGGTGTTTTTCATTGTTGAAGTTGTTGTTGAATAAGTTGGTGTTTTTCAATGTTTAGCTTGTTGAATTTGTTGGTGTTTTTCAAAGTAGAGGTTTTTAATGAGTTTTTTTGGTGTTTTTCATTTTTGTGGTTTTCGTTGAATTTGTTGGTGTTTTTGAATGTTGAGGTTGTTGTTTTTATTTTTTGGTGTTATTGAATGTTGAGGTTCTTGTTGAATTTTTTGGTGTTTTTCATTGTTGAGGTTGTTGTTGAATTTTTTGGTGTTTTTCAATGTTGAGGTTTTTGTTGAATTTGTTGGAGTTTTTGAATTTGGAGGTTGTTGTTGAATTTTTTGGTGTTTTTCATGGTTGAGGTTGTTGTTGAATATTTTGGTGTTTTTCAATGTTGTGGTTGTTGTCGAATTTTTTGGTGTTTTTCATTGTTGCGGTAGTTGCTGAAATTGTTGGAGTTTTTCAATGTTGAGGTTGTTATTGATTTTTTGGCTGTGTTTCATTGTTGAGATTGTTGTTGAATTTTTTGGTGTTTTTCATTGTTGAGGTTGTTGTTGAATTTTTTGACGATTTTCATTGCTGTGGTTGTTGTTGAATTTAATGGTGTTTTTGAATGCTGAGGTTGTTCTTGATTTTTTTGGTGTCTTTCATTGCTGAAGTTGTTGTTGAATAAGTTGGTGTTTATCAATGTTGAGGTTGTTGAATTTGTTTGTGTTTTTCAAAGAAGAGGATTTTAATGAATTTTTTGGTGTTTTTCACTTTTGAGGTTTTCGTTGAATTTGTTAGTGTTTTTGAATGTTGAGGTTGTTGAATTCGATGGTTTTATTCAAAGATGAGTTTGTTGTTGAATTTTCTGGTGTTTTTCATTGCTGAGGTTGTTGTTGAATTTGTTGGTGTTGATTAATGTTGAGGTTGTTGTTGAATGTTTTGGTGTTTTTCATTGTTGAGGTTGTTGTCTTTGAATTTTTGGATGTTTATCATTGTTGAGGTTGTTGTTGAATTTGATGGTGTTTTTCAATATTGGGGTTGTTGTTAAATTGTTTGGTGTTTTTCATTGTTGAGGTTGTTGTGGAATTTCTTGGAGTTCTTCAATGTTGAGGTTGTTGTTGAATTTGTTGGTGTTTTTCAATGTTGGGGTTGTTGTTAAATTTTTTGGTGTTTTTCATTGTTGAGGTTGATGTGGAATTTCTTGGAGTTCTTCAATGTTGAGGTTGTTGAATTTGTTGGTGTTTTTGAATGTTGAGGTTGCTGATGTATTTTTTGGTGTTTTTCATTGTTGAGGATTTTGATGAATTTGTTTGTGTTTTCCATTGTTGAGATTTTTGTTGAATTTGTTGGTGTATTTGAATGTTGCGGTTGTTAAATCTGTTGGTGTTTTTCAAAATTAAGGTTCTGGTTGAATTTTTTGGTGTTTTTCGTTGTTGAGGTTTTTGTTGAATTTAATGGTGATTTTCAATGTTGAGTTTGTTGTCGAATGTTTTGGTGTTTTTCGTTGTTGTGGTAGTTATTGAAATTCTTCGAGTTTTTCAATGTTGGGGTTGTTATTGATTTTTTGGGTGTGTTTCGTTGTTGAGGTTGTTGTCGAATTATTTGATGTTTTTCATTGTTGAGGTTGTTGTTGAATTTGTTGGTGATTTTCAATGTTGAGGTTGTTGAATTTATTGGTTTGATCAGTGGCTTTTATTGAACTTTTTTGTATTTTTCAAAGTTGAGGTTGAAATTGAAATTATTGCTGTTTTTCAATGTTGAGGTTGTTGAATTTGTTGGTGTTTTTCAAAGTTGAGGTTCTTGTTGAATTTTTTGGTGTGTTTCATTGTTGAGGTTTATATTGAATTTGTTGATTTGTTGAATGTTGAGGTTGTCGTTGAATTTGTTGTTGTTCTTCAATATTGTGGTTGTTGAATTTTTTGGTCTTTTTCATTGTTGAGGTTGTTGTTGAATATTTTGGTGTTTTTGAATGATGAGGTTGTTGATGAATTTTTTAGTGTTTTTCATTGTTGAAGTTGTTGTTGAATAAGTTGGTGTTTTTCAATGTTGAGCTTGTTGAATTTGTTGGTGTTTTTCAAAGTAGAGGTTTTTAATGAGTTTTTTGGTGTTTTTCATTTTTGAGGTTTTCGTTGAATTTGTTGGTGTTTTTGAATGTTGAGGTTGTTGTTTTTACTGTTTGGTGTTATTGAATGTTGAGGTTCTTGTTGAATTTTTTGGTGTTTTTCATTGTTCAGGTTGTTGTTGAATTTTTTGGTGTTTTTCATTGTTGAGGTTGTTGTTGAATTTGTTGGAGGTTTTCAATGTTGAGGTTATTGTTGAATTTGTTGGTGTTTTTCAATGATGAGGTTGTTGAATTTGTTGGAGTTTTTCAAAGTTGAGGTTGTTGTTGATTTTTTTGGTGTTTTTCACTTTTGAGGTTTTGGTTGAATTTGTTGGTGTTTTTGAATGTTGAGGTTGTTGTTTTTATTTTTTGCTGTTATTGAATGTTGAGGTTCTTGTTGAATTTTTTGGTGTTTTTCATTGTTGAGGTTGTTGTTGAATTGTTTGGTGTTTTTCATTGTTGATGTTTTTGTTGAATTTGTTGGTGTTTTTGAATGTTGAGGTTGTTGTTGAATTTTTTGGCGCTTTTCAGTGTTGAGGTTGTTGAATTTGTTGCAATTTTTCAATGTTGAGGTTGTTGTTGAATTTGTTGGTGTTTTTCAATGTTGAGGTTGTTGAATTTATTGTTGTTTTTCAAAGGTGATGTTTTATGTTGAATTTTTTGATGTTTTTCATTGTTGAGGTTTTGGTTGAATTTGATGGGGTTTTTGAATGTTGAGGTTCTTGTTGAATTTTTTGGTGTTTTTCATTGTTGAGGTTGAATATCTTGGTGTTTTATGAATGTTGATTGTTATTGAGTTTTTCTTTTTTTTTCGTTGTTGAGGTTGTTGTTGTTGTTGAATTTTTTGATGTTATTCATTGTTGAGTTTGTTGTTGAATTAGTTGGTGTTATCAATTTTTATTTTGTTGAACCTTTTTGTATTTTTAAAAGTTGAGGTTGTTGTTGAATTTGATGGTGATTTTCAATGTTGAGTTTGTTGCCGAATTTTTTGGTGTTTTTCATTGTTGCGGTAGTTGCTGAAATTGTTGTAGTTTTTCAATGTTGAGGTTGTTATTGATTTTTTGGGTGTGTTTCATTGTTGAGGTTTTTGTTGAATTTTTTGGTATTTTTCTTTGTTAAGGTTGTTGTTGAATTTTTTGGTGTTTTTCATTGTTGAGGTTGTTGTTGAATTTGTTGGTGTTTTTGAATGTTGAGGTTGTTGATGTATTTTTTGGTGCTTTTCATTGTTTAGGATTTTGATGAATTTGTTGGTGTTTTCCATTGTTGAGGTTTTTATTGAATTTGTTGGTGTTTTTCATTGTTGAGGTTGTAGTTGAATTTGTTGGTATTTTTCATTGTTGAGGTTTTTGATGAATTTGTTGGTGGTTTCCATTGTTGAGGTTGTTGTTGAATTTGTTGGAGTTTTTGAATTTGGAGGTTGTTGATGAATTTTTTGTTGTTTTTCATTGTTGAAATTTTTGTTGAATTTGATGGTGTTTTTGAATGCTGAGGTTGTTCTTGATTTTTTTGTTGTTTTTCATTGTTGAAGTTGTTGTTGAATAAGTTGGTGTTTTTCAATGTTTAGCTTGTTGAATTTGTTGGTGTTTTTCAAAGTAGAGGTTTTTAATGAGTTTTTTGGTGTTTTTCATTTTTGTGGTTTTCGTTGAATTTGTTGGTGTTTTTGAATGTTGAGGTTGTTGTTTTTATTTTTTGGTGTTATTGAATGTTGAGGTTGTTGTTGAATTTTTTGGTGTTTTTCATTGTTGAGGTTGTTGTTGAATTTTTTGGTGTTTTTCAATGTTGAGGTTTTTGTTGAATTTGTTGGAGTTTTTGAATTTGGAGGTTGTTGTTGAATTTTTTGGTGTTTTTCATTGTTGAGGTTGTTGTTGAATATTTTGGTGTTTTTCAATGTTGTGGTTGTTGTCGAATTTTTTGGTGTTTTTCATTGTTGCGGTAGTTGTTGAAATTGTTGGAGTTTTTCAATGTTGAGGTTGTTATTGATTTTTTGGGTATGTTTCATTGTTGAGATTGTTGTTGAATTTTTTGGTGTTTTTCATTGTTGAGGTTGTTGTTGAATTTTTTGACGATTTTCATTGCTGTGGTTGTTGTTGAATTTAATGGTGTTTTTGAATGCTGAGGTTGTTCTTGATTTTTTTGGTGTTTTTCATTGTTGAAGTTGTTGTTGAATAAGTTGGTGTTTTTCAATGTTGAGGTTGTTGAATTTGTTTGTGTTTTTCAAAGAAGAGGATTTTAATGAATTTTTTGGTGTTTTTCACTTTTGAGGTTTTCGTTGAATTTGTTGGTGTTTTTGAATGTTGAGGTTGTTGAATTCGATGGTTTTATTCAAAGATGAGTTTGTTGTTGAATTTTCTGGTGTTTTTCATTGTTGAGGTTGTTGTTGAATTTGTTGGTGTTGATTAATGTTGAGGTTGTTGTTGAATGTTTTGGTGTTTTTCATTGTTGAGGTTGTTGTCTTTGAATTTTTGGATGTTTATCATTGTTGAGGTTGTTGTTGAATTTGATGGTGTTTTTCAATATTGGGGTTGTTGTTAAATTTTTTGGTGTTTTTCATTGTTGAGGTTGTTGTGGAATTTCTTGGAGTTTTTCAATGTTGAGGTTGTTGTTGAATTTGTTGGTGTTTTTCAATGTTGGGGTTGTTGTTAAATTTTTTGATGTTTTTCATTGTTGAGGTTGTTGTGGAATTTCTTGGAGTTCTTCAATGTTGAGGTTGTTGAATTTGTTGGTGTTTTTGAATGTTGAGGTTGCTGATGTATTTTTTGGTGTTTTTCATTGTTGAGGATTTTGATGAATTTGTTTGTGTTTTCCATTGTTGAGATTTTTGTTGAATTTGTTGGTGTATTTGAATGTTGCGGTTATTAAATCTGTTGGTGTTTTTCAAAATTGAGGTTCTGGTTGAATTTTTTGGTGTTTTTCGTTGTTGAGGTTTTTGTTGAATTTAATGGTGATTTTCAATGTTGAGTTTGTTGTCGAATGTTTTGGTGTTTTTCGTTGTTGTGGTAGTTATTGAAATTCTTCGAGTTTTTCAATGTTGGGGTTGTTATTGATTTTTTGGGTGTGTTTCGTTGTTGAGGTTGTTGTCGAATTTTTTGGTGTTTTTCATTGTTGAGGTTGTTGTTGAATTATTTGATGTTTTTCATTGTTGAGGTTGTTGTTGAATTTGTTGGTGATTTTCAATGTTGAGGTTGTTGAATTTATTGGTTTGATCAGTGGCTTTTATTGAACTTTTTTGTATTTTTCAAAGTTGAGGTTGAAATTGAAATTATTGCTGTTTTTCAATGTTGAGGTTGTTGAATTTGTTGGTGTTTTTCAAAGTTGAGGTTCTTGTTGAATTTTTTGGTGTGTTTCATTGTTGAGGTTTATGTTGAATTTGTTGGTTTGTTGAATGTTGAGGTTGTCGTTGAATTTGTTGTTGTTCTTCAATATTGTGGTTGTTGAATTTTTTGGTCTTTTTCATTGTTGAGGTTGTTGTTGAATATTTTGGTGTTTTTGAATGATGAGGTTGTTGATGAATTTTTTAGTGTTTTTCATTGTTGAAGTTGTTGTTGAATAAGTTGGTGTTTTTCAATGTTGAGCTTGTTGAATTTGTTGGTGTTTTTCAAAGTAGAGGTTTTTAATGAGTTTTTTGGTGTTTTTCATTTTTGAGGTTTTCGTTGAATTTGTTGGTGTTTTTGAATGTTGAGGTTGTTGTTTTTACTGTTTGGTGTTATTGAATGTTGAGGTTCTTGTTGAATTTTTTGGTGTTTTTCATTGTTCAGGTTGTTGTTGAATTTTTTGGTGTTTTTCATTGTTGAGGTTGTTGTTGAATTTGTTGGAGGTTTTCAATGTTGAGGTTATTGTTGAATTTGTTGGTGTTTTTCAATGATGAGGTTGTTGAATTTGTTGGAGTTTTTCAAAGTTGAGGTTGTTGTTGATTTTTTTGGTGTTTTTCACTTTTGAGGTTTTGGTTGAATTTGTTGGTGTTTTTGAATGTTGAGGTTGTTGTTTTTATTTTTTGCTGTTATTGAATGTTGAGGTTCTTGTTGAATTTTTTGGTGTTTTTCATTGTTGAGGTTGTTGTTGAATTGTTTGGTGTTTTTCATTGTTGATGTTTTTGTTGAATTTGTTGGTGTTTTTGAATGTTGAGGTTGTTGTTGAATTTTTTGGCGCTTTTCAGTGTTGAGGTTGTTGAATTTGTTGCAATTTTTCAATGTTGAGGTTGTTGTTGAATTTGTTGGTGTTTTTCAATGTTGAGGTTGTTGAATTTATTGTTGTTTTTCAAAGGTGATGTTTTATGTTGAATTTTTTGATGTTTTTCATTGTTGAGGTTTTGGTTGAATTTGATGGGGTTTTTGAATGTTGAGGTTCTTGTTGAATTTTTTGGTGTTTTTCATTGTTGAGGTTGAATATCTTGGTGTTTTATGAATGTTGAGGTTGTTATTGAGTATTTCTTTTTTTTTTCGTTGTTGAGGTTGTTTTGTTGTTGTTGAATTTTTTGATGTTATTCATTGTTGAGTTTGTTGTTGAATTAGTTGGTGTTATCAATTTTTATTTTGTTGAACCTTTTTGTATTTTTAAAAGTTGAGGTTGTTGTTGAATTTGATGGTGATTTTCAATGTTGAGTTTGTTGCCGAATTTTTTGGTGTTTTTCATTGTTGCGGTAGTTGCTGAAATTGTTGTAGTTTTTCAATGTTGAGGTTGTTATTGATTTTTTGGGTGTGTTTCATTGTTGAGGTTTTTGTTGAATTTTTTGGTATTTTTCTTTGTTAAGGTTGTTGTTGAATTTTTTGGTGTTTTTCATTGTTGAGGTTGTTGTTGAATTTGTTGGTGTTTTTGAATGTTGAGGTTGTTGATGTATTTTTTGGTGCTTTTCATTGTTTAGGATTTTGATGAATTTGTTGGTGTTTTCCATTGTTGAGGTTTTTATTGAATTTGTTGGTGTTTTTCATTGTTGAGGTTGTAGTTGAATTTGTTGGTATTTTTCATTGTTGAGGTTTTTGATGAATTTGTTGGTGGTTTCCATTGTTGAGGTTGTTGTTGAATTTGTTGGAGTTTTTGAATTTGGAGGTTGTTGATGAATTTTTTGTTGTTTTTCATTGTTGAAATTTTTGTTGAATTTGATGGTGTTTTTGAATGCTGAGGTTGTTCTTGATTTTTTTGTTGTTTTTCATTGTTGAAGTTGTTGTTGAATAAGTTGGTGTTTTTCAATGTTTAGCTTGTTGAATTTGTTGGTGTTTTTCAAAGTAGAGGTTTTTAATGAGTTTTTTGGTGTTTTTCATTTTTGTGGTTTTCGTTGAATTTGTTGGTGTTTTTGAATGTTGAGGTTGTTGTTTTTATTTTTTGGTGTTATTGAATGTTGAGGTTGTTGTTGAATTTTTTGGTGTTTTTCATTGTTGAGGTTGTTGTTGAATTTTTTGGTGTTTTTCAATGTTGAGGTTTTTGTTGAATTTGTTGGAGTTTTTGAATTTGGAGGTTGTTGTTGAATTTTTTGGTGTTTTTCATGGTTGAGGTTGTTGTTGAATATTTTGGTGTTTTTCAATGTTGTGGTTGTTGTCGAATTTTTTGATGTTTTTCATTGTTGCGGTAGTTGTTGAAATTGTTGGAGTTTTCCAATGTTGAGGTTGTTATTGATTTTTTGGGTGTGTTTCATTGTTGAGATTGTTGTTGAATTTTTTGGTGTTTTTCATTGTTGAGGTTGTTGTTGAATTTTTTGACGATTTTCATTGCTGTGGTTGTTGTTGAATTTAATGGTGTTTTTGAATGCTGAGGTTGTTCTTGATTTTTTTGGTGTTTTTCATTGTTGAAGTTGTTGTTGAATAAGTTGGTGTTTTTCAATGTTGAGGTTGTTGAATTTGTTTGTGTTTTTCAAAGAAGAGGATTTTAATGAATTTTTTGGTGTTTTTCACTTTTGAGGTTTTCGTTGAATTTGTTGGTGTTTTTGAATGTTGAGGTTGTTGAATTCGATGGTTTTATTCAAAGATGAGTTTGTTGTTGAATTTTCTGGTGTTTTTCATTGTTGAGGTTGTTGTTGAATTTGTTGGTGTTGATTAATGTTGAGGTTGTTGTTGAATGTTTTGGTGTTTTTCATTGTTGAGGTTGTTGTCTTTGAATTTTTGGATGTTTATCATTGTTGAGGTTGTTGTTGAATTTGATGGTGTTTTTCAATATTGGGGTTGTTGTTAAATTTTTTGGTGTTTTTCATTGTTGAGGTTGTTGTGGAATTTCTTGGAGTTTTTCAATGTTGAGGTTGTTGTTGAATTTGTTGGTGTTTTTCAATGTTGGGGTTGTTGTTAAATTTTTTGGTGTTTTTCATTGTTGAGGTTGTTGTGGAATTTCTTGGAGTTCTTCAATGTTGAGGTTGTTGAATTTGTTGGTGTTTTTGAATGTTGAGGTTGCTGATGTATTTTTTGGTGTTTTTCATTGTTGAGGATTTTGATGAATTTGTTTGTGTTTTCCATTGTTGAGATTTTTGTTGAATTTGTTGGTGTATTTGAATGTTGCGGTTATTAAATCTGTTGGTGTTTTTCAAAATTGAGGTTCTGGTTGAATTTTTTGGTGTTTTTCGTTGTTGAGGTTTTTGTTGAATTTAATGGTGATTTTCAATGTTGAGTTTGTTGTCGAATGTTTTGGTGTTTTTCGTTGTTGTGGTAGTTATTGAAATTCTTCGAGTTTTTCAATGTTGGGGTTGTTATTGATTTTTTGGGTGTGTTTCGTTGTTGAGGTTGTTGTCGAATTTTTTGGTGTTTTTCATTGTTGAGGTTGTTGTTGAATTATTTGATGTTTTTCATTGTTGAGGTTGTTGTTGAATTTGTTGGTGATTTTCAATGTTGAGGTTGTTGAATTTATTGGTTTGATCAGTGGCTTTTATTGAACTTTTTTGTATTTTTCAAAGTTGAGGTTGAAATTGAAATTATTGCTGTTTTTCAATGTTGAGGTTGTTGAATTTGTTGGTGTTTTTCAAAGTTGAGGTTCTTGTTGAGGTTGTTGAGGTTGTTGTTTTTATTGTTTGGTGTTATTGAATGTTGAGGTTCTTGTTGAATTTTTTGGTGTTTTTCATTGTTCAGGTTGTTGTTGAATTTTTTGGTGTTTTTCATTGTTGAGGTTGTTGTTGAATTTGTTTGAGGTTTTCAATGTTGAGGTTATTGTTGAATTTGTTGGTGTTTTTCAATGATGAGGTTGTTGAATTTGTTGGAGTTTTTCAAAGTTGAGGTTGTTGTTGATTTTTTTGGTGTTTTTCACTTTTGAGGTTTTGGTTGAATTTGTTGGTGTTTTTGAATGTTGAGGTTGTTGTTTTTATTTTTTGCTGTTATTGAATGTTGAGGTTCTTGTTGAATTTTTTGGTGTTTTTCATTGTTGAGGTTGTTGTTGAATTGTTTGGTGTTTTTCGTTGTTGTGGTAGTTATTGAAATTCTTCGAGTTTTTCAATGTTGGGGTTGTTATTGATTTTTTGGGTGTGTTTCGTTGTTGAGGTTGTTGTCGAATTTTTTGGTGTTTTTCATTGTTGAGGTTGTTGTTGAATTGTTTGTTGTTTTTCATTGTTGATGTTTTTGTTGAATTTGTTGGAGTTTTTGAACTTTGAGGTTGTTGCTGAATTTGTTGGTGTTCTTCAATGTTGTGGTTGTTGTTGAATTTTTTGGTGTATTCAATGTTTTTTTTTAATCTTTTTGTATTTTTCAAAATTGAGATTGCAGTTGAATTTGTTGGTGTTTTTCATTGCTGAGGTTGTTATTAAAATTGTTGGAGTTTTTCAATGTTGAGGTTGCCGTTGAATTTGTTGGTGTTATCAATTTTTATTTTGTTGAACCTTTTTGTATTTTTAAAAGTTGAGGTTGTTGTTCAATTTGTTGGTGATTTTCAATGTTGAGGTTGTTGTTGAATTCGTTAGTGTTTTTCAATGTTGGGGTTGTTGTTGAATTTTTTGGTGTTCTTCATTTTTGAGGTTGTTGTGGAATTTATTGGAGTTCTTCATTGTTGAGGTTGTTGAATTTGTTGCTGTTTTTGAATGTTGAGGTTGTTGATGTATTTTTTGGTGTTTTTCATTGTTGAGGATTTTGATGAATTTGTTGGTGTTTTCCATTGTTGAGGTTTTTGTTGAATTTGTTGGTGTTTTTGAATGTTGATGTTGCAGTTGAATTTGTTGGTATTTTTCATTGTTGAGGTTTTGATGAATTTGTTGGTGGTTTCCATTGTTGAGGTTTTTGTTGAATTTGTTGGCGATTAACAATATTGAGGTTGTAGTTGAATTTTTTGGTGCTTTTCAATGTTGAGTTTTTGGAATTGGGTCGTGTTTTTCAAAGTTGAGGTTGTTGTTGAATATTTTGGTGTTTTTCAATGTTGAGGTTGTTGTTGAATTTTTTGGTGTATTCAATGTATTTTTTTTGAATCTTTTTGAATTTTTCAAAATTGAGGGTGCAGTTGAATTTGTTGGTGTTTTTCATTGCTGAGGTTGTTATTGAAATTGTTGGAGTTTTTCAATGTTGAGGTTGCCGTTGAATTTGTTGCTGTTTCTCGAAGCTGAGGTTGTTGTTGAATTTGATGGTGTATTTGAATGTTGAGGTTGTTAAATCTGTTGTATTTTTCAAAATTGAGGTTCTGGTTGAATTTTCTGGTGTTTTTCATTGTTGAGGTTTTTGTTGAATTTGATGGTGATTTTCAATATTGAGGTTGTTGAATTTATTGGTGTGATCAATGGCTTTTATTGAACTTTTTTGTACTTTTCAAAGTTGAGGTTGAAGTTGAAATTGTTGGTGTTTTTCAATGTTGAGGTTGTTGATTTATATAGGTGTTTTTCAAAGTTGAGGATCTTGTTGAGTTTTTTGGTGTATTTCATTGTTGAGGTTTTTGTTGAAATTGTTGGTGTTTTTGAATGTTGAGGTTGTCGTTGAATTTGTTGTTGTCCTTCAATATTGTGGTTGTTGAATTTGTTGGTGTTTTTCATTGTTGAGGTTGTTGTTGAATATTTTGGTGTTTTTGAATGATGAGGTAGTTGATGAATTTTTTGGTGTTTTTCATTGTTGAGATTTTTGATGAATTTGTTGGTGCTTTCCATTGTTGAGGTTTTTGTTGAATTTGTTGGTGTTTTTGAATGTTGAGGTTGTAGTTGAATTTGTTGGTGATTAACAATCTTGAAGTTGTAGTTGAATTTGTTGGTGTTTTTCAATGTAGAGGTTTTTGAATTTGTTGTTGTTTTTCAAAGTTGAGGTTGTTGTTGAATATTTTGGTGTTTTTCAATGTTGAGGTTGTTGTTGAATTGTTTGGTGTTTTTCATTGTTGATGTTTTTGTTGAATTTGTTGGTGTTTTTGAATGTTGAGATTGTTGTTGAATTTTTTGGCGTTTTTCAGTGTTGAGGTTGTTGAATTTGTTGCAATTTTTCAATGTTGAGGTTGTTGTTGAATTTGTTGGTGTTTTTCAATGTTGAGGTTGTTGAATTTATTGTTGTTTTTCAAAGGTGATGTTTTATGTTGAATTTTTTGATGTTTTTCATTGTTGAGGTTTTGGATGAATTTGATGGGGTTTTTGAATGTTGAGGTTCTTGTTGAATTTTTTGGTGTTTTTCATTGTTGAGGTTGAATATCTTGGTGTTTTTGAATGTTGAGGTTGTTATTGAGTTTTTCTTTTTTTTTCGTTGTTGAGGTTATTGGTGTTGTTGAATTTTTCGATGTTATTCATTGTTGAGGTTGTTGTTGAATTAGTTGGTGTTATCAATTTTTATTTTGTTGAACCTTTTTGTATTTTTAAAAGTTGAGGTTGTTGTTGAATTTGATGGTGATTTTCAATGTTGAGTTTGTTGCCGAATTTTTTGGTGTTTTTCATTGTTGCGGTAGTTGCTGAAATTGTTGGAGTTTTTCAATGTTGAGGTTGTTATTGATTTTTTGGGTGTGTTTCATTGTTGAGGTTGTTGTTGAATTTGTTGGTATTTTTCTTTGTTAAGGTTGTTGTTGAATTTTTTGGTGTTTTTCATTGTTGAGGTTGTTGTTGAATTTGTTGGTGTTTTTGAATGTTGAGGTTGTTGATGTATTTTTTGGTGCTTTTCATTGTTTAGGATTTTGATGAATTTGTTGGTGTTTTCCATTGTTGAGGTTTTTATTGAATTTGTTGGTGTTTTTGAATGTTGAGGTTGTAGTTGAATTTGTTGGTATTTTTCATTGTTGAGGTTTTTGATGAATTTGTTGGTGGTTTCCATTGTTGAGGTTGTTGTTGAATTTGTTGGAGTTTTTGAATTTGGAGGTTGTTGATGAATTTTTTGTTGTTTTTCATTGTTGAGATTTTTGTTGAATTTGATGGTGTTTTTGAATGCTGAGGTTGTTCTTGATTTTTTTGTTGTATTTCATTGTTGAAGTTGTTGTTGAATAAGTTGGTGTTTTTCAATGTTTAGCTTGTTGAATTTGTTGGTGTTTTTCAAAGTAGAGGTTTTTTATGAGTTTTTTGGTGTTTTTCATTTTTGTGGTTTTCGTTGAATTTGTTGGTGTTTTTGAATGTTGAGGTTGTTGTTTTTATTTTTTGGTGTTATTGAATGTTGAGGTTCTTGTTGAATTTTTTGGTGTTTTTCATTGTTGAGGTTGTTGTTGAATTTTTTGGTGTTTTTCAATGTTGAGGTTTTTGTTGAATTTGTTGGAGTTTTTGAATTTGGAGGTTGTTGTTGAATTTTTTGGTGTTTTTCATGGTTGACGTTGTTGTTGAATATTTTGGTGTTTTTCAATGTTGTGGTTGTTGTCGAATTTTTTGGTGTTTTTCATTGTTGCGGTAGTTGTTGAAATTGTTGGAGTTTTTCAATGTTGAGGTTGTTATTGATTTTTTGGGTGTGTTTCATTGTTGAGATTGTTGTTGAATTTTTTGGTGTTTTTCATTGTTGAGGTTGTTGTTGAATTTTTTGACGATTTTCATTGCTGTGGTTGTTGTTGAATTTAATGGTGTTTTTGAATGCTGAGGTTGTTCTTGATTTTTTTGGTGTCTTTCATTGCGGAAGTTGTTGTTGAATAAGTTGGTGTTTATCAATGTTGAGGTTGTTGAATTTGTTTGTGTTTTTCAAAGAAGAGGATTTTAATGAATTTTTTGGTGTTTTTCACTTTTGAGGTTTTCGTTGAATTTGTTGGTGTTTTTGAATGTTGAGGTTGTTGAATTCGATGGTTTTATTCAAAGATGAGTTTGTTGTTGAATTTTCTGGTGTTTTTCATTGCTGAGGTTGTTGTTGAATTTGTTGGTGTTGATTAATGTTGAGGTTGTTGTTGAATGTTTTGGTGTTTTTCATTGTTGAGGTTGTTGTCTTTGAATTTTTGGATGTTTATCATTGTTGAGGTTGTTGTTGAATTTGATGGTGTTTTTCAATATTGGGGTTGTTGTTAAATTTTTTGGTGTTTTTCATTGTTGAGGTTGTTGTGGAATTTCTTGGAGTTCTTCAATGTTGAGGTTGTTGTTGAATTTGTTGGTGTTTTTCAATGTTGGGGTTGTTGTTAAATTTTTTGGTGTTTTTCATTGTTGAGGTTGATGTGGAATTTCTTGGAGTTCTTCAATGTTGAGGTTGTTGAATTTGTTGGTGTTTTTGAATGTTGAGGTTGCTGATGTATTTTTTGGTGTTTTTCATTGTTGAGGATTTTGATGAATTTGTTTGTGTTTTCCATTGTTGATATTTTTGTTGAATTTGTTGGTGTATTTGAATGTTGCGGTTGTTAAATCTGTTGGTGTTTTTCAAAATTAAGGTTCTGGTTGAATTTTTTGGTGTTTTTCGTTGTTGAGGTTTTTGTTGAATTTAATGGTGATTTTCAATGTTGAGTTTGTTGTCGAATGTTTTGGTGTTTTTCGTTGTTGTGGTAGTTATTGAAATTCTTCGAGTTTTTCAATGTTGGGGTTGTTATTGATTTTTTGGGTGTGTTTCGTTGTTGAGGTTGTTGTCGAATTTTTTGGTGTTTTTCATTGTTGAGGTTGTTGTTGAATTATTTGATGTTTTTCATTGTTGAGGTTTTTGTTGAATTTGTTGGTGATTTTCAATGTTGAGGTTGTTGAATTTATTGGTTTGATCAGTGGCTTTTATTGAACTTTTTTGTATTTTTCAAAGTTGAGGTTGAAATTGAAATTATTGCTGTTTTTCAATGTTGAGGTTGTTGAATTTGTTGGTGTTTTTCAAAGTTGAGGTTCTTGTTGAATTTTTTGGTGTGTTTCATTGTTGAGGTTTATGTTGAATTTGTTGGTGTTTTTGAATGTTGAGGTTGTTGTTTTTACTGTTTGGTGTTATTGAATGTTGAGGTTCTTGTTGAATTTTTTGGTGTTTTTCATTGTTCAGGTTGTTGTTGAATTTTTTGGTGTTTTTCATTGTTGAGGTTGTTGTTGAATTTGTTGGAGGTTTTCAATGTTGAGGTTATTGTTGAATTTGTTGGTGTTTTTCAATGATGAGGTTGTTGAATTTGTTGGAGTTTTTCAAAGTTGAGGTTGTTGTTGATTTTTTTGGTGTTTTTCACTTTTGAGGTTTTGGTTGAATTTGTTGGTGTTTTTGAATGTTGAGGTTGTTGTTTTTATTTTTTGCTGTTATTGAATGTTGAGGTTCTTGTTGAATTTTTTGGTGTTTTTCATTGTTGAGGTTGTTGTTGAATTGTTTGGTGTTTTTCATTGTTGATGTTTTTGTTGAATTTGTTGGTGTTTTTGTATGTTGAGGTTGTTGTTGAATTTTTTGGCGCTTTTCAGTGTTGAGGTTGTTGAATTTGTTGCAATTTTTCAATGTTGAGGTTGTTGTTGAATTTGTTGGTGTTTTTCAATGTTGAGGTTGTTGAATTTATTGTTGTTTTTCAAAGGTGATGTTTTATGTTGAATTTTTTGATGTTTTTCATTGTTGAGGTTTTGGTTGAATTTGATGGGGTTTTTGAATGTTGAGGTTCTTGTTGAATTTTTTGGTGTTTTTCATTGTTGAGGTTGAATATCTTGGTGTTTTATGAATGTTGAGGTTGTTATTGAGTTTTTCTTTTTTTTTTCGTTGTTGAGGTTGTTGTTGTTGATGAATTTTTTGATGTTATTCATTGTTGAGTTTGTTGTTGAATTAGTTGGTGTTATCAATTTTTATTTTGTTGAACCTTTTTGTATTTTTAAAAGTTGAGGTTGTTGTTGAATTTGATGGTGATTTTCAATGTTGAGTTTGTTGCCGAATTTTTTGGTGTTTTTCATTGTTGCGGTAGTTGCTGAAATTGTTGTAGTTTTTCAATGTTGAGGTTGTTATTGATTTTTTGGGTGTGTTTCATTGTTGAGGTTTTTGTTGAATTTTTTGGTATTTTTCTTTGTTAAGGTTGTTGTTGAATTTTTTGGTGTTTTTCATTGTTGAAGTTGTTGTTGAATAAGTTGGTGTTTTTCAATGTTTAGCTTGTTGAATTTGTTGGTGTTTTTCAAAGTAGAGGTTTTTAATGAGTTTTTTGGTGTTTTTCATTTTTGTGGTTTTCGTTGAATTTGTTGGTGTTTTTGAATGTTGAGGTTGTTGTTTTTATTTTTTGGTGTTATTGAATGTTGAGGTTCTTGTTGAATTTTTTGGTGTTTTTCATTGTTGAGGTTGTTGTTGAATTTTTTGGTGTTTTTCAATGTTGAGGTTTTTGTTGAATTTGTTGGAGTTTTTGAATTTGGAGGTTGTTGTTGAATTTTTTGGTGTTTTTCATGGTTGAGGTTGTTGTTGAATATTTTGGTGTTTTTCAATGTTGTGGTTGTTGTCGAATTTTTTGGTGTTTTTCATTGTTGCGGTAGTTGTTGAAATTGTTGGAGTTTTTCAATGTTGAGGTTGTTATTGATTTTTTGGGTGTGTTTCATTGTTGAGATTGTTGTTGAATTTTTTGGTGTTTTTCATTGTTGAGGTTGTTGTTGAATTTTTTGACGATTTTCATTGCTGTGGTTGTTGTTGAATTTAATGGTGTTTTTGAATGCTGAGGTTGTTCTTGAATTTTTTGGTGTTTTTCATTGTTGAAGTTGTTGTTGAATAAGTTGGTGTTTTTCAATGTTGAGGTTGTTGAATTTGTTTGTGTTTTTCAAAGAAGAGGATTTTAATGAATTTTTTGGTGTTTTTCACTTTTGAGGTTTTCGTTGAATTTGTTGGTGTTTTTGAATGTTGAGGTTGTTGAATTCGATGGTTTTATTCAAAGATGAGTTTGTTGTTGAATTTTCTGGTGTTTTTCATTGTTGAGGTTGTTGTTGAATTTGTTGGTGTTGATTAATGTTGAGGTTGTTGTTGAATGTTTTGGTGTTTTTCATTGTTGAGGTTGTTGTCTTTGAATTTTTGGATGTTTATCATTGTTGAGGTTGTTGTTGAATTTGATGGTGTTTTTCAATATTGGGGTTGTTGTTAAATTTTTTGGTGTTTTTCATTGTTGAGGTTGTTGTGGAATTTCTTGGAGTTTTTCAATGTTGAGGTTGTTGTTGAATTTGTTGGTGTTTTTCAATGTTGGGGTTGTTGTTAAATTTTTTGGTGTTTTTCATTGTTGAGGTTGTTGTGGAATTTCTTGGAGTTCTTCAATGTTGAGGTTGTTGAATTTGTTGGTGTTTTTGAATGTTGAGGTTGCTGATGTATTTTTTGGTGTTTTTCATTGTTGAGGATTTTGATGAATTTGTTTGTGTTTTCCATTGTTGAGATTTTTGTTGAATTTGTTGGTGTATTTGAATGTTGCGGTTATTAAATCTGTTGGTGTTTTTCAAAATTGAGGTTCTGGTTGAATTTTTTGGTGTTTTTCGTTGTTGAGGTTTTTGTTGAATTTATTGGTGATTTTCAATGTTGAGTTTGTTGTCGAATGTTTTGGTGTTTTTCGTTGTTGTGGTAGTTATTGAAATTCTTCGAGTTTTTCAATGTTGGGGTTGTTATTGATTTTTTGGGTGTGTTTCGTTGTTGAGGTTGTTGTCGAATTTTTTGGTGTTTTTCATTGTTGAGGTTGTTGTTGAATTATTTGATGTTTTTCATTGTTGAGGTTGTTGTTGAATTTGTTGGTGATTTTCAATGTTGAGGTTGTTGAATTTATTGGTTTGATCAGTGGCTTTTATTGAACTTTTTTGTATTTTTCAAAGTTGAGGTTGAAATTGAAATTATTGCTGTTTTTCAATGTTGAGGTTGTTGAATTTGTTGGTGTTTTTCAAAGTTGAGGTTCTTGTTGAATTTTTTGGTGTGTTTCATTGTTGAGGTTTATGTTGAATTTGTTGATTTGTTGAATGTTGAGGTTGTCGTTGAATTTGTTGTTGTTCTTCAATATTGTGGTTGTTGAATTTTTTGGTCTTTTTCATTGTTGAGGTTGTTGTTGAATATTTTGGTGTTTTTGAATGATGAGGTTGTTGATGAATTTTTTAGTGTTTTTCATTGTTGAAGTTGTTGTTGAATAAGTTGGTGTTTTTCAATGTTGAGCTTGTTGAATTTGTTGGTGTTTTTCAAAGTAGAGGTTTTTAATGAGTTTTTTGGTGTTTTTCATTTTTGAGGTTTTCGTTGAATTTGTTGGTGTTTTTGAATGTTGAGGTTGTTGTTTTTACTGTTTGGTGTTATTGAATGTTGAGGTTCTTGTTGAATTTTTTGGTGTTTTTCATTGTTCAGGTTGTTGTTGAATTTTTTGGTGTTTTTCATTGTTGAGGTTGTTGTTGAATTTGTTGGAGGTTTTCAATGTTGAGGTTATTGTTGAATTTGTTGGTGTTTTTCAATGATGAGGTTGTTGAATTTGTTGGAGTTTTTCAAAGTTGAGGTTGTTGTTGATTTTTTTGGTGTTTTTCACTTTCGAGGTTTTGGTTGAATTTGTTGGTGTTTTTGAATGTTGAGGTTGTTGTTTTTATTTTTTGCTGTTATTGAATGTTGAGGTTCTTGTTGAATTTTTTGGTGTTTTTCATTGTTGAGGTTGTTGTTGAATTGTTTGGTGTTTTTCATTGTTGATGTTTTTGTTGAATTTGTTGGTGTTTTTGAATGTTGAGGTTGTTGTTGAATTTTTTGGCGCTTTTCAGTGTTGAGGTTGTTGAATTTGTTGCAATTTTTCAATGTTGAGGTTGTTGTTGAATTTGTTGGTGTTTTTCAATGTTGAGGTTGTTGAATTTATTGTTGTTTTTCAAAGGTGATGTTTTATGTTGAATTTTTTGATGTTTTTCATTGTTGAGGTTTTGGTTGAATTTGATGGGGTTTTTGAATGTTGAGGTTCTTGTTGAATTTTTTGGTGTTTTTCATTGTTGAGGTTGAATATCTTGGTGTTTTATGAATGTTGAGGTTGTTATTGAGTATTTCTTTTTTTTTTCGTTGTTGAGGTTGTTGTTGTTGTTGAATTTTTTGATGTTATTCATTGTTGAGTTTGTTGTTGAATTAGTTGGTGTTATCAATTTTTATTTTGTTGAACCTTTTTGTATTTTTAAAAGTTGAGGTTGTTGTTGAATTTGATGGTGATTTTCAATGTTGAGTTTGTTGCCGAATTTTTTGGTGTTTTTCATTGTTGCGGTAGTTGCTGAAATTGTTGTAGTTTTTCAATGTTGAGGTTGTTATTGATTTTTTGGGTGTGTTTCATTGTTGAGGTTTTTGTTGAATTTTTTGGTATTTTTCTTTGTTAAGGTTGTTGTTGAATTTTTTGGTGTTTTTCATTGTTGAGGTTGTTGTTGAATTTGTTGGTGTTTTTGAATGTTGAGGTTGTTGATGTATTTTTTGGTGCTTTTCATTGTTTAGGATTTTGATGAATTTGTTGGTGTTTTCCATTGTTGAGGTTTTTATTGAATTTGTTGGTGTTTTTCATTGTTGAGGTTGTAGTTGAATTTGTTGGTATTTTTCATTGTTGAGGTTTTTGATGAATTTGTTGGTGGTTTCCATTGTTGAGGTTGTTGTTGAATTTGTTGGAGTTTTTGAATTTGGAGGTTGTTGATGAATTTTTTGTTGTTTTTCATTGTTGAGATTTTTGTTGAATTTGATGGTGTTTTTGAATGCTGAGGTTGTTCTTGATTTTTTTGTTGTTTTTCATTGTTGAAGTTGTTGTTGAATAAGTTGGTGTTTTTCAATGTTTAGCTTGTTGAATTTGTTGGTGTTTTTCAAAGTAGAGGTTTTTAATGAGTTTTTTGGTGTTTTTCATTTTTGTGGTTTTCGTTGAATTTGTTGGTGTTTTTGAATGTTGAGGTTGTTGTTTTTATTTTTTGGTGTTATTGAATGTTGAGGTTCTTGGTGAATTTTTTGGTGTTTTTTATTGTTGAGGTTGTTGTTGAATTTTTTGGTGTTTTTCAATGTTGAGGTTTTTGTTGAATTTGTTGGAGTTTTTGAATTTGGAGGTTGTTGTTGAATTTTTTGGTGTTTTTCATGGTTGAGGTTGTTGTTGAATATTTTGGTGTTTTTCAATGTTGTGGTTGTTGTCGAATTTTTTGGTGTTTTTCATTGTTGCGGTAGTTGTTGAAATTGTTGGAGTTTTTCAATGTTGAGGTTGTTATTGATTTTTTGGGTGTGTTTCATTGTTGAGATTGTTGTTGAATTTTTTTGGTGTTTTTCATTGTTGAGGTTGTTGTTGAATTTTTTGACGATTTTCATTCCTGTGGTTGTTGTTGAATTTAATGGTGTTTTTGAATGCTGAGGTTGTTCTTGATTTTTTTGGTGTTTTTCATTGTTGAAGTTGTTGTTGAATAAGTTGGTGTTTTTCAATGTTGAGGTTGTTGAATTTGTTTGTGTTTTTCAAAGAAGAGGATTTTAATGAATTTTTTGGTGTTTTTCACTTTTGAGGTTTTCGTTGAATTTGTTGGTGTTTTTGAATGTTGAGGTTGTTGAATTCGATGGTTTTATTCAAAGATGAGTTTGTTGTTGAATTTTCTGGTGTTTTTCATTGTTGAGGTTGTTGTTGAATTTGTTGGTGTTGATTAATGTTGAGGTTGTTGTTGAATGTTTTGGTGTTTTTCATTGTTGAGGTTGTTGTCTTTGAATTTTTGGATGTTTATCATTGTTGAGGTTGTTGTTGAATTTGATGGTGTTTTTCAATGTTGGGGTTGTTGTTAAATTTTTTGGTGTTTTTCATTGTTGAGGTTGTTGTGGAATTTCTTGGAGTTTTTCAATGTTGAGGTTGTTGTTGAATTTGTTGGTGTTTTTCAATGTTGGGGTTGTTGTTAAATTTTTTGGTGTTTTTCATTGTTGAGGTTGTTGTGGAATTTCTTGGAGTTCTTCAATGTTGAGGTTGTTGAATTTGTTGGTGTTTTTGAATGTTGAGGTTGCTGATGTATTTTTTGGTGTTTTTCATTGTTGAGGATTTTGATGAATTTGTTTGTGTTTTCCATTGTTGAGATTTTTGTTGAATTTGTTGGTGTATTTGAATGTTGCGGTTATTAAATCTGTTGGTGTTTTTCAAAATTGAGGTTCTGGTTGAATTTTTTGGTGTTTTTCGTTGTTGAGGTTTTTGTTGAATTTAATGGTGATTTTCAATGTTGAGTTTGTTGTCGAATGTTTTGGTGTTTTTCGTTGTTGTGGTAGTTATTGAAATTCTTCGAGTTTTTCAATGTTGGGGTTGTTATTGATTTTTTGGGTGTGTTTCGTTGTTGAGGTTGTTGTCGAATTTTTTGGTGTTTTTCATTGTTGAGGTTGTTGTTGAATTATTTGATGTTTTTCATTGTTGAGGTCGTTGTTGAATTTGTTGGTGATTTTCAATGTTTTTGGTTATTGAATTTATTGGTTTGATCAGTGGCTTTTATTGAACTTTTTTGTATTTTTCAAAGTTGAGGTTGAAATTGAAATTATTGCTGTTTTTCAATGTTGAGGTTGTTGAATTTGTTGGTGTTTTTCAAAGTTGAGGTTCTTGTTGAATTTTTTGGCGTGTTTCATTGTTGAGGTTTATGTTGAATTTGTTGGTTTGTTGAATGTTGAGGTTGTCGTTGAATTTGTTGTTGTTCTTCAATATTGTGGTTGTTGAATTTTTTGGTCTTTTTCATTGTTGAAGTTGTTGTTGAATAAGTTGGTGTTTTTCAATGTTGAGCTTGTTGAATTTGTTGGTGTTTTTCAAAGTAGAGGTTTTTAATGAGTTTTTTGGTGTTTTTCATTTTTGAGGTTTTCGTTGAATTTGTTGGTGTTTTTGAATGTTGAGGTTGTTGTTTTTACTGTTTGGTGTTATTGAATGTTGAGGTTCTTGTTGAATTTTTTGGTGTTTTTCATTGTTCAGGTTGTTGTTGAATTTTTTGGTGTTTTTCATTGTTGAGGTTGTTGTTGAATTTGTTGGAGGTTTTCAATGTTGAGGTTATTGTTGAATTTGTTGGTGTTTTTCAATGATGAGGTTGTTGAATTTGTTGGAGATTTTCAAAGTTGAGGTTGTTGTTGATTTTTTTGGTGTTTTTCACTTTTGAGGTTTTGGTTGAATTTGTTGGTGTTTTTGAATGTTGAGGTTGTTGTTTTTATTTTTTGCTGTTATTGAATGTTGAGGTTCTTGTTGAATTTTTTGGTGTTTTTCATTGTTGAGGTTGTTGTTGAATTGTTTGGTGTTTTTCATTGTTGATGTTTTTGTTGAATTTGTTGGTGTTTTTGAATGTTGAGGTTGTTGTTGAATTTTTTGGCGCTTTTCAGTGTTGAGGTTGTTGAATTTGTTGCAATTTTTCAATGTTGAGGTTGTTGTTGAATTTGTTGGTGTTTTTCAATGTTGAGGTTGTTGAATTTATTGTTGTTTTTCAAAGGTGATGTTTTATGTTGAATTTTTTGATGTTTTTCATTGTTGAGGTTTTGGTTGAATTTGATGGGGTTTTTGAATGTTGAGGTTCTTGTTGAATTTTTTGGTGTTTTTCATTGTTGAGGTTGAATATCTTGGTGTTTTATGAATGTTGAGGTTGTTATTGAGTATTTCTTTTTTTTTTCGTTGTTGAGGTTGTTGTTGTTGTTGAATTTTTTGATGTTATTCATTGTTGAGTTTGTTGTTGAATTAGTTGGTGTTATCAATTTTTATTTTGTTGAACCTTTTTGTATTTTTAAAAGTTGAGGTTGTTGTTGAATTTGATGGTGATTTTCAATGTTGAGTTTGTTGCCGAATTTTTTGGTGTTTTTCATTGTTGCGGTAGTTGCTGAAATTGTTGTAGTTTTTCAATGTTGAGGTTGTTATTGATTTTTTGGGTGTGTTTCATTGTTGAGGTTTTTGTTGAATTTTTTGGTATTTTTCTTTGTTAAGGTTGTTGTTGAATTTTTTGGTGTTTTTCATTGTTGAGGTTGTTGTTGAATTTGTTGGTGTTTTTGAATGTTGAGGTTGTTGATGTATTTTTTGGTGCTTTTCATTGTTTAGGATTTTGATGAATTTGTTGGTGTTTTCCATTGTTGAGGTTTTTATTGAATTTGTTGGTGTTTTTCATTGTTGAGGTTGTAGTTGAATTTGTTGGTATTTTTCATTGTTGAGGTTTTTGATGAATAAGTTGGTGGTTTCCATTGTTGAGGTTGTTGTTGAATTTGTTGGAGTTTTTGAATTTGGAGGTTGTTGATGAATTTTTTGTTGTTTTTCATTGTTGAAATTTTTGTTGAATTTGATGGTGTTTTTGAATGCTGAGGTTGTTCTTGATTTTTTTGTTGTTTTTCATTGTTGAAGTTGTTGTTGAATAAGTTGGTGTTTTTCAATGTTTAGCTTGTTGAATTTGTTGGTGTTTTTCAAAGTAGAGGTTTTTAATGAGTTTTTTGGTGTTTTTCATTTTTGTGGTTTTCGTTGAATTTGTTGGTGTTTTTGAATGTTGAGGTTGTTGTTTTTATTTTTTGGTGTTATTGAATGTTGAGGTTCTTGTTGAATTTTTTGGTGTTTTTCATTGTTGAGGTTGTTGTTGAATTTTTTGGTGTTTTTCAATGTTGAGGTTTTTGTTGAATTTGTTGGAGTTTTTGAATTTGGAGGTTGTTGTTGAATTTTTTGGTGTTTTTCATGGTTGAGGTTGTTGTTGAATATTTTGGTGTTTTTCAATGTTGTGGTTGTTGTCGAATTTTTTGGTGTTTTTCATTGTTGCGGTAGTTGTTGAAATTGTTGGAGTTTTCCAATGTTGAGGTTGTTATTGATTTTTTGGGTGTGTTTCATTGTTGAGATTGTTGTTGAATTTTTTGGTGTTTTTCATTGTTGAGGTTGTTGTTGAATTTTTTGACGATTTTCATTGCTGTGGTTGTTGTTGAATTTAATGGTGTTTTTGAATGCTGAGGTTGTTCTTGATTTTTTTGGTGTTTTTCATTGTTGAAGTTGTTGTTGAATAAGTTGGTGTTTTTCAATGTTGAGGTTGTTGAATTTGTTTGTGTTTTTCAAAGAAGAGGATTTTAATGAATTTTTTGGTGTTTTTCACTTTTGAGGTTTTCGTTGAATTTGTTGGTGTTTTTGAATGTTGAGGTTGTTGAATTCGATGGTTTTATTCAAAGATGAGTTTGTTGTTGAATTTTCTGGTGTTTTTCATTGTTGAGGTTGTTGTTGAATTTGTTGGTGTTGATTAATGTTGAGGTTGTTGTTGAATGTTTTGGTGTTTTTCATTGTTGAGGTTGTTGTCTTTGAATTTTTGGATGTTTATCATTGTTGAGTTTGTTGTTGAATTTGATGATGTTTTTCAATATTGGGGTTGTTGTTAAATTTTTTGGTGTTTTTCATTGTTGAGGTTGTTGTGGAATTTCTTGGAGTTTTTCAATGTTGAGGTTGTTGTTGAATTTGTTGGTGTTTTTCAATGTTGGGGTTGTTGTTAACTTTTTTGGTGTTTTTCATTGTTGAGGTTGTTGTGGAATTTCTTGGAGTTCTTCAATGTTGAGGTTGTTGAATTTGTTGGTGTTTTTGAATGTTGAGGTTGCTGATGTATTTTTTGGTGTTTTTCATTGTTGAGGATTTTGATGAATTTGTTTGTGTTTTCCATTGTTGAGATTTTTGTTGAATTTGTTGGTGTATTTGAATGTTGCGGTTATTAAATCTGTTGGTGTTTTTCAAAATTGAGGTTCTGGTTGAATTTTTTGGTGTTTTTCGTTGTTGAGGTTTTTGTTGAATTTATTGGTGATTTTCAATGTTGAGTTTGTTGTCGAATGTTTTGGTGTTTTTCGTTGTTGTGGTAGTTATTGAAATTCTTCGAGTTTTTCAATGTTGGGGTTGTTATTGATTTTTTGGGTGTGTTTCGTTGTTGAGGTTGTTGTCGAATTTTTTGGTGTTTTTCATTGTTGAGGTTGTTGTTGAATTATTTGATGTTTTTCATTGTTGAGGTTGTTGTTGAATTTGTTGGTGATTTTCAATGTTGAGGTTGTTGAATTTATTGGTTTGATCAGTGGCTTTTATTGAACTTTTTTGTATTTTTCAAAGTTGAGGTTGAAATTGAAATTATTGCTGTTTTTCAATGTTGAGGTTGTTGAATTTGTTGGTGTTTTTCAAAGTTGAGGTTCTTGTTGAATTTTTTGGTGTGTTTCATTGTTGAGGTTTATGTTGAATTTGTTGATTTGTTGAATGTTGAGGTTGTCGTTGAATTTGTTGTTGTTCTTCAATATTGTGGTTGTTGAATTTTTTGGTCTTTTTCATTGTTGAGGTTGTTGTTGAATATTTTGGTGTTTTTGAATGATGAGGTTGTTGATGAATTTTTTAGTGTTTTTCATTGTTGAAGTTGTTGTTGAATAAGTTGGTGTTTTTCAATGTTGAGCTTGTTGAATTTGTTGGTGTTTTTCAAAGTAGAGGTTTTTAATGAGTTTTTTGGTGTTTTTCATTTTTGAGGTTTTCGTTGAATTTGTTGGTGTTTTTGAATGTTGAGGTTGTTGTTTTTACTGTTTGGTGTTATTGAATGTTGAGGTTCTTGTTGAATTTTTTGGTGTTTTTCATTGTTCAGGTTGTTGTTGAATTTTTTGGTGTTTTTCATTGTTGAGGTTGTTGTTGAATTTGTTGGAGGTTTTCAATGTTGAGGTTATTGTTGAATTTGTTGGTGTTTTTCAATGATGAGGTTGTTGAATTTGTTGGAGTTTTTCAAAGTTGAGGTTGTTGTTGATTTTTTTGGTGTTTTTCACTTTTGAGGTTTTGGTTGAATTTGTTGGTGTTTTTGAATGTTGAGGTTGTTGTTTTTATTTTTTGCTGTTATTGAATGTTGAGGTTCTTGTTGAATTTTTTGGTGTTTTTCATTGTTGAGGTTGTTGTTGAATTGTTTGGTGTTTTTCATTGTTGATGTTTTTGTTGAATTTGTTGGTGTTTTTGAATGTTGAGGTTGTTGTTGAATTTTTTGGCGCTTTTCAGTGTTGAGGTTGTTGAATTTGTTGCAATTTTTCAATGTTGAGGTTGTTGTTGAATTTGTTGGTGTTTTTCAATGTTGAGGTTGTTGAATTTATTGTTGTTTTTCAAAGGTGATGTTTTATGTTGAATTTTTTGATGTTTTTCATTGTTGAGGTTTTGGTTGAATTTGAAGGGGTTTTTGAATGTTGAGGTTCTTGTTGAATTTTTTGGTGTTTTTCATTGTTGAGGTTGAATATCTTGGTGTTTTATGAATGTTGAGGTTGTTATTGAGTATTTCTTTTTTTTTTCGTTGTTGAGGTTGTTGTTGTTGTTGAATTTTTTGATGTTATTCATTGTTGAGTTTGTTGTTGAATTAGTTGGTGTTATCAATTTTTATTTTGTTGAACCTTTTTGTATTTTTAAAAGTTGAGGTTGTTGTTGAATTTGATGGTGATTTTCAATGTTGAGTTTGTTGCCGAATTTTTTGGTGTTTTTCATTGTTGCGGTAGTTGCTGAAATTGTTGTAGTTTTTCAATGTTGAGGTTGTTATTGATTTTTTGGGTGTGTTTCATTGTTGAGGTTTTTGTTGAATTTTTTGGTATTTTTCTTTGTTAAGGTTGTTGTTGAATTTTTTGGTGTTTTTCATTGTTGAGGTTGTTGTTGAATTTGTTGGTGTTTTTGAATGTTGAGGTTGTTGATGTATTTTTTGGTGCTTTTCATTGTTTAGGATTTTGATGAATTTGTTGGTGTTTTCCATTGTTGAGGTTTTTATTGAATTTGTTGGTGTTTTTGAATGTTGAGGTTGTAGTTGAATTTGTTGGTATTTTTCATTGTTGAGGTTTTTGATGAATTTGTTGGTGGTTTCCATTGTTGAGGTTGTTGTTGAATTTGTTGGAGTTTTTGAATTTGGAGGTTGTTGATGAATTTTTTGTTGTTTTTCATTGTTGAGATTTTTGTTGAATTTGATGGTGTTTTTGAATGCTGAGGTTGTTCTTGATTTTTTTGTTGTTTTTCATTGTTGAAGTTGTTGTTGAATAAGTTGGTGTTTTTCAATGTTTAGCTTGTTGAATTTGTTGGTGTTTTTCAAAGTAGAGGTTTTTAATGAGTTTTTTGGTGTTTTTCATTTTTGTGGTTTTCGTTGAATTTGTTGGTGTTTTTGAATGTTGAGGTTGTTGTTTTTATTTTTTGGTGTTATTGAATGTTGAGGTTCTTTGTGAATTTTTTGGTGTTTTTTATTGTTGAGGTTGTTGTTGAATTTTTTGGTGTTTTTCAATGTTGAGGTTTTTGTTGAATTTGTTGGAGTTTTTGAATTTGGAGGTTGTTGTTGAATTTTTTGGTGTTTTTCATGGTTGAGGTTGTTGTTGAATATTTTGGTGTTTTTCAATGTTGTGGTTGTTATCGAATTTTTTGGTGTTTTTCATTGTTGCGGTAGTTGTTGAAATTGTTGGAGTTTTTCAATGTTGAGGTTGTTATTGATTTTTTGGGTGTGTTTCATTGTTGAGATTGTTGTTGAATTTTTTTGGTGTTTTTCATTGTTGAGGTTGTTGTTGAATTTTTTGACGATTTTCATTCCTGTGGTTGTTGTTGAATTTAATGGTGTTTTTGAATGCTGAGGTTGTTCTTGATTTTTTTGGTGTTTTTCATTGTTGAAGTTGTTGTTGAATAAGTTGGTGTTTTTCAATGTTGAGGTTGTTGAATTTGTTTGTGTTTTTCAAAGAAGAGGATTTTAATGAATTTTTTGGTGTTTTTCACTTTTGAGGTTTTCGTTGAATTTGTTGGTGTTTTTGAATGTTGAGGTTGTTGAATTCGATGGTTTTATTCAAAGATGAGTTTGTTGTTGAATTTTCTGGTGTTTTTCATTGTTGAGGTTGTTGTTGAATTTGTTGGTGTTGATTAATGTTGAGGTTGTTGTTGAATGTTTTGGTGTTTTTCATTGTTGAGGTTGTTGTCTTTGAATTTTTGGATGTTTATCATTGTTGAGGTTGTTGTTGAATTTGATGGTGTTTTTCAATGTTGGGGTTGTTGTTAAATTTTTTGGTGTTTTTCATTGTTGAGGTTGTTGTGGAATTTCTTGGAGTTTTTCAATGTTGAGGTTGTTGTTGAATTTGTTGGTGTTTTTCAATGTTGGGGTTGTTGTTAAATTTTTTGGTGTTTTTCATTGTTGAGGTTGTTGTGGAATTTCTTGGAGTTCTTCAATGTTGAGGTTGTTGAATTTGTTGGTGTTTTTGAATGTTGAGGTTGCTGATGTATTTTTTGGTGTTTTTCATTGTTGAGGATTTTGATGAATTTGTTTGTGTTTTCCATTGTTGAGATTTTTGTTGAATTTGTTGGTGTATTTGAATGTTGCGGTTATTAAATCTGTTGGTGTTTTTCAAAATTGAGGTTCTGGTTGAATTTTTTGGTGTTTTTCGTTGTTGAGGTTTTTGTTGAATTTAATGGTGATTTTCAATGTTGAGTTTGTTGTCGAATGTTTTGGTGTTTTTCGTTGTTGTGGTAGTTATTGAAATTCTTCGAGTTTTTCAATGTTGGGGTTGTTATTGATTTTTTGGGTGTGTTTCGTTGTTGAGGTTGTTGTCGAATTTTTTGGTGTTTTTCATTGTTGAGGTTGTTGTTGAATTATTTGATGTTTTTCATTGTTGAGGTCGTTGTTGAATTTGTTGGTGATTTTCAATGTTTTTGGTTATTGAATTTATTGGTTTGATCAGTGGCTTTTATTGAACTTTTTTGTATTTTTCAAAGTTGAGGTTGAAATTGAAATTATTGCTGTTTTTCAATGTTGAGGTTGTTGAATTTGTTGGTGTTTTTCAAAGTTGAGGTTCTTGTTGAATTTTTTGGCGTGTTTCATTGTTGAGGTTTATGTTGAATTTGTTGGTTTGTTGAATGTTGAGGTTGTCGTTGAATTTGTTGTTGTTCTTCAATATTGTGGTTGTTGAATTTTTTGGTCTTTTTCATTGTTGAGGTTGTTGTTGAATATTTTGGTGTTTTTGAATGATGAGGTTGTTGATGAATTTTTTAGTGTTTTTCATTGTTGAAGTTGTTGTTGAATAAGTTGGTGTTTTTCAATGTTGAGCTTGTTGAATTTGTTGGTGTTTTTCAAAGTAGAGGTTTTTAATGAGTTTTTTGGTGTTTTTCATTTTTGAGGTTTTCGTTGAATTTGTTGGTGTTTTTGAATGTTGAGGTTGTTGTTTTTACTGTTTGGTGTTATTGAATGTTGAGGTTCTTGTTGAATTTTTTGGTGTTTTTCATTGTTCAGGTTGTTGTTGAATTTTTTGGTGTTTTTCATTGTTGAGGTTGTTGTTGAATTTGTTGGAGGTTTTCAATGTTGAGGTTATTGTTGAATTTGTTGGTGTTTTTCAATGATGAGGTTGTTGAATTTGTTGGAGATTTTCAAAGTTGAGGTTGTTGTTGATTTTTTTGGTGTTTTTCACTTTTGAGGTTTTGGTTGAATTTGTTGGTGTTTTTGAATGTTGAGGTTGTTGTTTTTATTTTTTGCTGTTATTGAATGTTGAGGTTCTTGTTGAATTTTTTGGTGTTTTTCATTGTTGAGGTTGTTGTTGAATTGTTTGGTGTTTTTCATTGTTGATGTTTTTGTTGAATTTGTTGGTGTTTTTGAATGTTGAGGTTGTTGTTGAATTTTTTGGCGCTTTTCAGTGTTGAGGTTGTTGAATTTGTTGCAATTTTTCAATGTTGAGGTTGTTGTTGAATTTGTTGGTGTTTTTCAATGTTGAGGTTGTTGAATTTATTGTTGTTTTTCAAAGGTGATGTTTTATGTTGAATTTTTTGATGTTTTTCATTGTTGAGGTTTTGGTTGAATTTGATGGGGTTTTTGAATGTTGAGGTTCTTGTTGAATTTTTTGGTGTTTTTCATTGTTGAGGTTGAATATCTTGGTGTTTTATGAATGTTGAGGTTGTTATTGAGTATTTCTTTTTTTTTTCGTTGTTGAGGTTGTTTTGTTGTTGTTGAATTTTTTGATGTTATTCATTGTTGAGTTTGTTGTTGAATTAGTTGGTGTTATCAATTTTTATTTTGTTGAACCTTTTTGTATTTTTAAAAGTTGAGGTTGTTGTTGAATTTGATGGTGATTTTCAATGTTGAGTTTGTTGCCGAATTTTTTGGTGTTTTTCATTGTTGCGGTAGTTGCTGAAATTGTTGTAGTTTTTCAATGTTGAGGTTGTTATTGATTTTTTGGGTGTGTTTCATTGTTGAGGTTTTTGTTGAATTTTTTGGTATTTTTCTTTGTTAAGGTTGTTGTTGAATTTTTTGGTGTTTTTCATTGTTGAGGTTGTTGTTGAATTTGTTGGTGTTTTTGAATGTTGAGGTTGTTGATGTATTTTTTGGTGCTTTTCATTGTTTAGGATTTTGATGAATTTGTTGGTGTTTTCCATTGTTGAGGTTTTTATTGAATTTGTTGGTGTTTTTCATTGTTGAGGTTGTAGTTGAATATTTGTTGGTATTTTTCATTGTTGAGGTTTTTGATGAATTTGTTGGTGGTTTCCATTGTTGAGGTTGTTGTTGAATTTGTTGGAGTTTTTGAATTTGGAGGTTGTTGATGAATTTTTTGTTGTTTTTCATTGTTGAAATTTTTGTTGAATTTGATGGTGTTTTTGAATGCTGAGGTTGTTCTTGATTTTTTTGTTGTTTTTCATTGTTGAAGTTGTTGTTGAATAAGTTGGTGTTTTTCAATGTTTAGCTTGTTGAATTTGTTGGTGTTTTTCAAAGTAGAGGTTTTTAATGAGTTTTTTGGTGTTTTTCATTTTTGTGGTTTTCGTTGAATTTGTTGGTGTTTTTGAATGTTGAGGTTGTTGTTTTTATTTTTTGGTGTTATTGAATGTTGAGGTTCTTGTTGAATTTTTTGGTGTTTTTCATTGTTGAGGTTGTTGTTGAATTTTTTGGTGTTTTTCAATGTTGAGGTTTTTGTTGAATTTGTTGGAGTTTTTGAATTTGGAGGTTGTTGTTGAATTTTTTGGTGTTTTTCATGGTTGAGGTTGTTGTTGAATATTTTGGTGTTTTTCAATGTTGTGGTTGTTGTCGAATTTTTTGGTGTTTTTCATTGTTGCGGTAGTTGTTGAAATTGTTGGAGTTTTTCAATGTTGAGGTTGTTATTGATTTTTTGGGTGTGTTTCATTGTTGAGATTGTTGTTGAATTTTTTTGGTGTTTTTCATTGTTGAGGTTGTTGTTGAATTTTTTGACGATTTTCATTCCTGTGGTTGTTGTTGAATTTAATGGTGTTTTTGAATGCTGAGGTTGTTCTTAATTTTTTTGGTGTTTTTCATTGTTGAAGTTGTTGTTGAATAAGTTGGTGTTTTTCAATGTTGAGGTTGTTGAATTTGTTTGTGTTTTTCAAAGAAGAGGATTTTAATGAATTTTTTGGTGTTTTTCACTTTTGAGGTTTTCGTTGAATTTGTTGGTGTTTTTGAATGTTGAGGTTGTTGAATTCGATGGTTTTATTCAAAGATGAGTTTGTTGTTGAATTTTCTGGTGTTTTTCATTGTTGAGGTTGTTGTTGAATTTGTTGGTGTTGATTAATGTTGAGGTTGTTGTTGAATGTTTTGGTGTTTTTCATTGTTGAGGTTGTTGTCTTTGAATTTTTGGATGTTTATCATTGTTGAGGTTGTTGTTGAATTTGATGATGTTTTTCAATATTGGGGTTGTTGTTAAATTTTTTGGTGTTTTTCATTGTTGAGGTTGTTGTGGAATTTCTTGGAGTTTTTCAATGTTGAGGTTGTTGTTGAATTTGTTGGTGTTTTTCAATGTTGGGGTTGTTGTTAAATTTTTTGGTGTTTTTCATTGTTGAGGTTGTTGTGGAATTTCTTGGAGTTCTTCAATGTTGAGGTTGTTGAATTTGTTGGTGTTTTTGAATGTTGAGGTTGCTGATGTATTTTTTGGTGTTTTTCATTGTTGAGGATTTTGATGAATTTGTTTGTGTTTTCCATTGTTGAGATTTTTGTTGAATTTGTTGGTGTATTTGAATGTTGCGGTTATTAAATCTGTTGGTGTTTTTCAAAATTGAGGTTCTGGTTGAATTTTTTGGTGTTTTTCGTTGTTGAGGTTTTTGTTGAATTTATTGGTGATTTTCAATGTTGAGTTTGTTGTCGAATGTTTTGGTGTTTTTCGTTGTTGTGGTAGTTATTGAAATTCTTCGAGTTTTTCAATGTTGGGGTTGTTATTGATTTTTTGGGTGTGTTTCGTTGTTGAGGTTGTTGTCGAATTTTTTGGTGTTTTTCATTGTTGAGGTTGTTGTTGAATTATTTGATGTTTTTCATTGTTGAGGTCGTTGTTGAATTTGTTGGTGATTTTCAATGTTTTTGGTTATTGAATTTATTGGTTTGATCAGTGGCTTTTATTGAACTTTTTTGTATTTTTCAAAGTTGAGGTTGAAATTGAAATTATTGCTGTTTTTCAATGTTGAGGTTGTTGAATTTGTTGGTGTTTTTCAAAGTTGAGGTTCTTGTTGTATTTTTTGGTGTGTTTCATTGTTGAGGTTTATGTTGAATTTGTTGATTTGTTGAATGTTGAGGTTGTCGTTGAATTTGTTGTTGTTCTTCAATATTGTGGTTGTTGAATTTTTTGGTCTTTTTCATTGTTGAGGTTGTTGTTGAATATTTTGGTGTTTTTGAATGATGAGGTTGTTGATGAATTTTTTAGTGTTTTTCATTGTTGAAGTTGTTGTTGAATAAGTTGGTGTTTTTCAATGTTGAGTTTGTTGAATTTGTTGGTGTTTTTCAAAGTAGAGGTTTTTAATGAGTTTTTTGGTGTTTTTCATTTTTGAGGTTTTCGTTGAATTTGTTGGTGTTTTTGAATGTTGAGGTTGTTGTTTTTACTGTTTGGTGTTATTGAATGTTGAGGTTCTTGTTGAATTTTTTGGTGTTTTTCATTGTTCAGGTTGTTGTTGAATTTTTTGGTGTTTTTCATTGTTGAGGTTGTTGTTGAATTTGTTGGAGGTTTTCAATGTTGAGGTTATTGTTGAATTTGTTGGTGTTTTTCAATGATGAGGTTGTTGAATTTGTTGGAGTTTTTCAAAGTTGAGGTTGTTGTTGATTTTTTTGGTGTTTTTCACTTTTGAGGTTTTGGTTGAATTTGTTGGTGTTTTTGAATGTTGAGGTTGTTGTTTTTATTTTTTGCTGTTATTGAATGTTGAGGTTCTTGTTGAATTTTTTGGTGTTTTTCATTGTTGAGGTTGTTGTTGAATTGTTTGGTGTTTTTCATTGTTGATGTTTTTGTTGAATTTGTTGGTGTTTTTGAATGTTGAGGTTGTTGTTGAATTTTTTGGCGCTTTTCAGTGTTGAGGTTGTTGAATTTGTTGCAATTTTTCAATGTTGAGGTTGTTGTTGAATTTGTTGGTGTTTTTCAATGTTGAGGTTGTTGAATTTATTGTTGTTTTTCAAAGGTGATGTTTTATGTTGAATTTTTTGATGTTTTTCATTGTTGAGGTTTTGGTTGAATTTGAAGGGGTTTTTGAATGTTGAGGTTCTTGTTGAATTTTTTGGTGTTTTTCATTGTTGAGGTTGAATATCTTGGTGTTTTATGAATGTTGAGGTTGTTATTGAGTATTTCTTTTTTTTTTCGTTGTTGAGGTTGTTGTTGTTGTTGAATTTTTTGATGTTATTCATTGTTGAGTTTGTTGTTGAATTAGTTGGTGTTATCAATTTTTATTTTGTTGAACCTTTTTGTATTTTTAAAAGTTGAGGTTGTTGTTGAATTTGATGGTGATTTTCAATGTTGAGTTTGTTGCCGAATTTTTTGGTGTTTTTCATTGTTGCGGTAGTTGCTGAAATTGTTGTAGTTTTTCAATGTTGAGGTTGTTATTGATTTTTTGGGTGTGTTTCATTGTTGAGGTTTTTGTTGAATTTTTTGGTATTTTTCTTTGTTAAGGTTGTTGTTGAATTTTTTGGTGTTTTTCATTGTTGAGGTTGTTGTTGAATTTGTTGGTGTTTTTGAATGTTGAGGTTGTTGATGTATTTTTTGGTGCTTTTCATTGTTTAGGATTTTGATGAATTTGTTGGTGTTTTCCATTGTTGAGGTTTTTATTGAATTTGTTGGTGTTTTTCATTGTTGAGGTTGTAGTTGAATATTTGTTGGTATTTTTCATTGTTGAGGTTTTTGATGAATTTGTTGGTGGTTTCCATTGTTGAGGTTGTTGTTGAATTTGTTGGAGTTTTTGAATTTGGAGGTTGTTGATGAATTTTTTGTTGTTTTTCATTGTTGAAATTTTTGTTGAATTTGATGGTGTTTTTGAATGCTGAGGTTGTTCTTGATTTTTTTGTTGTTTTTCATTGTTGAAGTTGTTGTTGAATAAGTTGGTGTTTTTCAATGTTTAGCTTGTTGAATTTGTTGGTGTTTTTCAAAGTAGAGGTTTTTAATGAGTTTTTTGGTGTTTTTCATTTTTGTGGTTTTCGTTGAATTTGTTGGTGTTTTTGAATGTTGAGGTTGTTGTTTTTATTTTTTGGTGTTATTGAATGTTGAGGTTCTTGTTGAATTTTTTGGTGTTTTTCATTGTTGAGGTTGTTGTTGAATTTTTTGGTGTTTTTCAATGTTGAGGTTTTTGTTGAATTTGTTGGAGTTTTTGAATTTGGAGGTTGTTGTTGAATTTTTTGGTGTTTTTCATGGTTGAGGTTGTTGTTGAATATTTTGGTGTTTTTCAATGTTGTGGTTGTTGTCGAATTTTTTGGTGTTTTTCATTGTTGCGGTAGTTGTTGAAATTGTTGGAGTTTTTCAATGTTGAGGTTGTTATTGATTTTTTGGGTGTGTTTCATTGTTGAGATTGTTGTTGAATTTTTTTGGTGTTTTTCATTGTTGAGGTTGTTGTTGAATTTTTTGACGATTTTCATTCCTGTGGTTGTTGTTGAATTTAATGGTGTTTTTGAATGCTGAGGTTGTTCTTGATTTTTTTGGTGTTTTTCATTGTTGAAGTTGTTGTTGAATAAGTTGGTGTTTTTCAATGTTGAGGTTGTTGAATTTGTTTGTGTTTTTCAAAGAAGAGGATTTTAATGAATTTTTTGGTGTTTTTCACTTTTGAGGTTTTCGTTGAATTTGTTGGTGTTTTTGAATGTTGAGGTTGTTGAATTCGATGGTTTTATTCAAAGATGAGTTTGTTGTTGAATTTTCTGGTGTTTTTCATTGTTGAGGTTGTTGTTGAATTTGTTGGTGTTGATTAATGTTGAGGTTGTTGTTGAATGTTTTGGTGTTTTTCATTGTTGAGGTTGTTGTCTTTGAATTTTTGGATGTTTATCATTGTTGAGGTTGTTGTTGAATTTGATGGTGTTTTTCAATGTTGGGGTTGTTGTTAAATTTTTTGGTGTTTTTCATTGTTGAGGTTGTTGTGGAATTTCTTGGAGTTTTTCAATGTTGAGGTTGTTGTTGAATTTGTTGGTGTTTTTCAATGTTGGGGTTGTTGTTAAATTTTTTGGTGTTTTTCATTGTTGAGGTTGTTGTGGAATTTCTTGGAGTTCTTCAATGTTGAGGTTGTTGAATTTGTTGGTGTTTTTGAATGTTGAGGTTGCTGATGTATTTTTTGGTGTTTTTCATTGTTGAGGATTTTGATGAATTTGTTTGTGTTTTCCATTGTTGAGATTTTTGTTGAATTTGTTGGTGTATTTGAATGTTGCGGTTATTAAATCTGTTGGTGTTTTTCAAAATTGAGGTTCTGGTTGAATTTTTTGGTGTTTTTCGTTGTTGAGGTTTTTGTTGAATTTAATGGTGATTTTCAATGTTGAGTTTGTTGTCGAATGTTTTGGTGTTTTTCGTTGTTGTGGTAGTTATTGAAATTCTTCGAGTTTTTCAATGTTGGGGTTGTTATTGATTTTTTGGGTGTGTTTCGTTGTTGAGGTTGTTGTCGAATTTTTTGGTGTTTTTCATTGTTGAGGTTGTTGTTGAATTATTTGATGTTTTTCATTGTTGAGGTCGTTGTTGAATTTGTTGGTGATTTTCAATGTTTTTGGTTATTGAATTTATTGGTTTGATCAGTGGCTTTTATTGAACTTTTTTGTATTTTTCAAAGTTGAGGTTGAAATTGAAATTATTGCTGTTTTTCAATGTTGAGGTTGTTGAATTTGTTGGTGTTTTTCAAAGTTGAGGTTCTTGTTGAATTTTTTGGCGTGTTTCATTGTTGAGGTTTATGTTGAATTTGTTGGTTTGTTGAATGTTGAGGTTGTCGTTGAATTTGTTGTTGTTCTTCAATATTGTGGTTGTTGAATTTTTTGGTCTTTTTCATTGTTGAGGTTGTTGTTGAATATTTTGGTGTTTTTGAATGATGAGGTTGTTGATGAATTTTTTAGTGTTTTTCATTGTTGAAGTTGTTGTTGAATAAGTTGGTGTTTTTCAATGTTGAGCTTGTTGAATTTGTTGGTGTTTTTCAAAGTAGAGGTTTTTAATGAGTTTTTTGGTGTTTTTCATTTTTGAGGTTTTCGTTGAATTTGTTGGTGTTTTTGAATGTTGAGGTTGTTGTTTTTACTGTTTGGTGTTATTGAATGTTGAGGTTCTTGTTGAATTTTTTGGTGTTTTTCATTGTTCAGGTTGTTGTTGAATTTTTTGGTGTTTTTCATTGTTGAGGTTGTTGTTGAATTTGTTGGAGGTTTTCAATGTTGAGGTTATTGTTGAATTTGTTGGTGTTTTTCAATGATGAGGTTGTTGAATTTGTTGGAGATTTTCAAAGTTGAGGTTGTTGTTGATTTTTTTGGTGTTTTTCACTTTTGAGGTTTTGGTTGAATTTGTTGGTGTTTTTGAATGTTGAGGTTGTTGTTTTTATTTTTTGCTGTTATTGAATGTTGAGGTTCTTGTTGAATTTTTTGGTGTTTTTCATTGTTGAGGTTGTTGTTGAATTGTTTGGTGTTTTTCATTGTTGATGTTTTTGTTGAATTTGTTGGTGTTTTTGAATGTTGAGGTTGTTGTTGAATTTTTTGGCGCTTTTCAGTGTTGAGGTTGTTGAATTTGTTGCAATTTTTCAATGTTGAGGTTGTTGTTGAATTTGTTGGTGTTTTTCAATGTTGAGGTTGTTGAATTTATTGTTGTTTTTCAAAGGTGATGTTTTATGTTGAATTTTTTGATGTTTTTCATTGTTGAGGTTTTGGTTGAATTTGAAGGGGTTTTTGAATGTTGAGGTTCTTGTTGAATTTTTTGGTGTTTTTCATTGTTGAGGTTGAATATCTTGGTGTTTTATGAATGTTGAGGTTGTTATTGAGTATTTCTTTTTTTTTTCGTTGTTGAGGTTGTTGTTGTTGTTGAATTTTTTGATGTTATTCATTGTTGAGTTTGTTGTTGAATTAGTTGGTGTTATCAATTTTTATTTTGTTGAACCTTTTTGTATTTTTAAAAGTTGAGGTTGTTGTTGAATTTGATGGTGATTTTCAATGTTGAGTTTGTTGCCGAATTTTTTGGTGTTTTTCATTGTTGCGGTAGTTGCTGAAATTGTTGTAGTTTTTCAATGTTGAGGTTGTTATTGATTTTTTGGGTGTGTTTCATTGTTGAGGTTTTTGTTGAATTTTTTGGTATTTTTCTTTGTTAAGGTTGTTGTTGAATTTTTTGGTGTTTTTCATTGTTGAGGTTGTTGTTGAATTTGTTGGTGTTTTTGAATGTTGAGGTTGTTGATGTATTTTTTGGTGCTTTTCATTGTTTAGGATTTTGATGAATTTGTTGGTGTTTTCCATTGTTGAGGTTTTTATTGAATTTGTTGGTGTTTTTCATTGTTGAGGTTGTAGTTGAATTTGTTGGTATTTTTCATTGTTGAGGTTTTTGATGAATTTGTTGGTGGTTTCCATTGTTGAGGTTGTTGTTGAATTTGTTGGAGTTTTTGAATTTGGAGGTTGTTGATGAATTTTTTGTTGTTTTTCATTGTTGAAATTTTTGTTGAATTTGATGGTGTTTTTGAATGCTGAGGTTGTTCTTGATTTTTTTGTTGTTTTTCATTGTTGAAGTTGTTGTTGAATAAGTTGGTGTTTTTCAATGTTTAGCTTGTTGAATTTGTTGGTGTTTTTCAAAGTAGAGGTTTTTAATGAGTTTTTTGGTGTTTTTCATTTTTGTGGTTTTCGTTGAATTTGTTGGTGTTTTTGAATGTTGAGGTTGTTGTTTTTATTTTTTGGTGTTATTGAATGTTGAGGTTCTTGTTGAATTTTTTGGTGTTTTTCATTGTTGAGGTTGTTGTTGAATTTTTTGGTGTTTTTCAATGTTGAGGTTTTTGTTGAATTTGTTGGAGTTTTTGAATTTGGAGGTTGTTGTTGAATTTTTTGGTGTTTTTCATGGTTGAGGTTGTTGTTGAATATTTTGGTGTTTTTCAATGTTGTGGTTGTTGTCGAATTTTTTGGTGTTTTTCATTGTTGCGGTAGTTGTTGAAATTGTTGGAGTTTTTCAATGTTGAGGTTGTTATTGATTTTTTGGGTGTGTTTCATTGTTGAGATTGTTGTTGAATTTTTTGGTGTTTTTCATTGTTGAGGTTGTTGTTGAATTTTTTGACGATTTTCATTCCTGTGGTTGTTGTTGAATTTAATGGTGTTTTTGAATGCTGAGGTTGTTCTTGATTTTTTTGGTGTTTTTCATTGTTGAAGTTGTTGTTGAATAAGTTGGTGTTTTTCAATGTTGAGGTTGTTGAATTTGTTTGTGTTTTTCAAAGAAGAGGATTTTAATGAATTTTTTTGTGTTTTTCACTTTTGAGGTTTTCGTTGAATTTGTTGGTGTTTTTGAATGTTGAGGTTGTTGAAATCGATGGTTTTATTCAAAGATGAGTTTGTTGTTGAATTTTCTGGTGTTTTTCATTGTTGAGGTTGTTGTTGAATTTGTTGGTGTTGATTAATGTTGAGGTTGTTGTTGAATGTTTTGGTGTTTTTCATTGTTGAGGTTGTTGTCTTTGAATTTTTGGATGTTTATCATTGTTGAGGTTGTTGTTGAATTTGATGGTGTTTTTCAATGTTGGGGTTGTTGTTAAATTTTTTGGTGTTTTTCATTGTTGAGGTTGTTGTGGAATTTCTTGGAGTTTTTCAATGTTGAGGTTGTTGTTGAATTTGTTGGTGTTTTTCAATGTTGGGGTTGTTGTTAAATTTTTTGGTGTTTTTCATTGTTGAGGTTGTTGTGGAATTTCTTGGAGTTCTTCAATGTTGAGGTTGTTGAATTTGTTGGTGTTTTTGAATGTTGAGGTTGCTGATGTATTTTTTGGTGTTTTTCATTGTTGAGGATTTTGATGAATTTGTTTGTGTTTTCCATTGTTGAGATTTTTGTTGAATTTGTTGGTGTATTTGAATGTTGCGGTTATTAAATCTGTTGGTGTTTTTCAAAATTGAGGTTCTGGTTGAATTTTTTGGTGTTTTTCGTTGTTGAGGTTTTTGATGAATTTAATGGTGATTTTCAATGTTGAGTTTGTTGTCGAATGTTTTGGTGTTTTTCGTTGTTGTGGTAGTTATTGAAATTCTTCGAGTTTTTCAATGTTGGGGTTGTTATTGATTTTTTGGGTGTGTTTCGTTGTTGAGGTTGTTGTCGAATTTTTTGGTGTTTTTCATTGTTGAGGTTGTTGTTGAATTATTTGATGTTTTTCATTGTTGAGGTCGTTGTTGAATTTGTTGGTGATTTTCAATGTTTTTGGTTATTGAATTTATTGGTTTGATCAGTGGCTTTTATTGAACTTTTTTGTATTTTTCAAAGTTGAGGTTGAAATTGAAATTATTGCTGTTTTTCAATGTTGAGGTTGTTGAATTTGTTGGTGTTTTTCAAAGTTGAGGTTCTTGTTGAATTTTTTGGCGTGTTTCATTGTTGAGGTTTATGTTGAATTTGTTGGTTTGTTGAATGTTGAGGTTGTCGTTGAATTTGTTGTTGTTCTTCAATATTGTGGTTGTTGAATTTTTTGGTCTTTTTCATTGTTGAGGTTGTTGTTGAATATTTTGGTGTTTTTGAATGATGAGGTTGTTGATGAATTTTTTAGTGTTTTTCATTGTTGAAGTTGTTGTTGAATAAGTTGGTGTTTTTCAATGTTGAGCTTGTTGAATTTGTTGGTGTTTTTCAAAGTAGAGGTTTTTAATGAGTTTTTTGGTGTTTTTCATTTTTGAGGTTTTCGTTGAATTTGTTGGTGTTTTTGAATGTTGAGGTTGTTGTTTTTACTGTTTGGTGTTATTGAATGTTGAGGTTCTTGTTGAATTTTTTGGTGTTTTTCATTGTTCAGGTTGTTGTTGAATTTTTTGGTGTTTTTCATTGTTGAGGTTGTTGTTGAATTTGTTGGAGGTTTTCAATGTTGAGGTTATTGTTGAATTTGTTGGTGTTTTTCAATGATGAGGTTGTTGAATTTGTTGGAGATTTTCAAAGTTGAGGTTGTTGTTGATTTTTTTGGTGTTTTTCACTTTTGAGGTTTTGGTTGAATTTGTTGGTGTTTTTGAATGTTGAGGTTGTTGTTTTTATTTTTTGCTGTTATTGAATGTTGAGGTTCTTGTTGAATTTTTTGGTGTTTTTCATTGTTGAGGTTGTTGTTGAATTGTTTGGTGTTTTTCATTGTTGATGTTTTTGTTGAATTTGTTGGTGTTTTTGAATGTTGAGGTTGTTGTTGAATTTTTTGGCGCTTTTCAGTGTTGAGGTTGTTGAATTTGTTGCAATTTTTCAATGTTGAGGTTGTTGTTGAATTTGTTGGTGTTTTTCAATGTTGAGGTTGTTGAATTTATTGTTGTTTTTCAAAGGTGATGTTTTATGTTGAATTTTTTGATGTTTTTCATTGTTGATGTTTTGGTTGAATTTGATGGGGTTTTTGAATGTTGAGGTTCTTGTTGAATTTTTTGGTGTTTTTCATTGTTGAGGTTGAATATCTTGGTGTTTTATGAATGTTGAGGTTGTTATTGAGTATTTCTTTTTTTTTTCGTTGTTGAGGTTGTTGTTGTTGTTGAATTTTTTGATGTTATTCATTGTTGAGTTTGTTGTTGAATTAGTTGGTGTTATCAATTTTTATTTTGTTGAACCTTTTTGTATTTTTAAAAGTTGAGGTTGTTGTTGAATTTGATGGTGATTTTCAATGTTGAGTTTGTTGCCGAATTTTTTGGTGTTTTTCATTGTTGCGGTAGTTGCTGAAATTGTTGTAGTTTTTCAATGTTGAGGTTGTTATTGATTTTTTGGGTGTGTTTCATTGTTGAGGTTTTTGTTGAATTTTTTGGTATTTTTCTTTGTTAAGGTTGTTGTTGAATTTTTTGGTGTTTTTCATTGTTGAGGTTGTTGTTGAATTTGTTGGTGTTTTTGAATGTTGAGGTTGTTGATGTATTTTTTGGTGCTTTTCATTGTTTAGGATTTTGATGAATTTGTTGGTGTTTTCCATTGTTGAGGTTTTTATTGAATTTGTTGGTGTTTTTCATTGTTGAGGTTGTAGTTGAATTTGTTGGTATTTTTCATTGTTGAGGTTTTTGATGAATTTGTTGGTGGTTTCCATTGTTGAGGTTGTTGTTGAATTTGTTGGAGTTTTTGAATTTGGAGGTTGTTGATGAATTTTTTGTTGTTTTTCATTGTTGAAATTTTTGTTGAATTTGATGGTGTTTTTGAATGCTGAGGTTGTTCTTGATTTTTTTGTTGTTTTTCATTGTTGAAGTTGTTGTTGAATAAGTTGGTGTTTTTCAATGTTTAGCTTGTTGAATTTGTTGGTGTTTTTCAAAGTAGAGGTTTTTAATGAGTTTTTTGGTGTTTTTCATTTTTGTGGTTTTCGTTGAATTTGTTGGTGTTTTTGAATGTTGAGGTTGTTGTTTTTATTTTTTGGTGTTATTGAATGTTGAGGTTCTTGTTGAATTTTTTGGTGTTTTTCATTGTTGAGGTTGTTGTTGAATTTTTTGGTGTTTTTCAATGTTGAGGTTTTTGTTGAATTTGTTGGAGTTTTTGAATTTGGAGGTTGTTGTTGAATTTTTTGGTGTTTTTCATGGTTGAGGTTGTTGTTGAATATTTTGGTGTTTTTCAATGTTGTGGTTGTTGTCGAATTTTTTGGTGTTTTTCATTGTTGCGGTAGTTGTTGAAATTGTTGGAGTTTTTCAATGTTGAGGTTGTTATTGATTTTTTGGGTGTGTTTCATTGTTGAGATTGTTGTTGAATTTTTTGGTGTTTTTCATTGTTGAGGTTGTTGTTGAATTTTTTGACGATTTTCATTGCTGTGGTTGTTGTTGAATTTAATGGTGTTTTTGAATGCTGAGGTTGTTCTTGATTTTTTTGGTGTTTTTCATTGTTGAAGTTGTTGTTGAATAAGTTGGTGTTTTTCAATGTTGAGGTTGTTGAATTTGTTTGTGTTTTTCAAAGAAGAGGATTTTAATGAATTTTTTGGTGTTTTTCACTTTTGAGGTTTTCGTTGAATTTGTTGGTGTTTTTGAATGTTGAGGTTGTTGAATTCGATGGTTTTATTCAAAGATGAGTTTGTTGTTGAATTTTCTGGTGTTTTTCATTGTTGAGGTTGTTGTTGAATTTGTTGGTGTTGATTAATGTTGAGGTTGTTATTGAATGTTTTGGTGTTTTTCATTGTTGAGGTTGTTGTCTTTGAATTTTTGGATGTTTATCATTGTTGAGGTTGTTGTTGAATTTGATGGTGTTTTTCAATGTTGGGGTTGTTGTTAAATTGTTTGGTGTTTTTCATTGTTGAGGTTGTTGTGGAATTTCTTGGAGTTTTTCAATGTTGAGGTTGTTGTTGAATTTGTTGGTGTTTTTCAATGTTGGGGTTGTTGTTAAATTTTTTGGTGTTTTTCATTGTTGAGGTTGTTGTGGAATTTCTTGGAGTTCTTCAATGTTGAGGTTGTTGAATTTGTTGGTGTTTTTGAATGTTGAGGTTGCTGATGTATTTTTTGGTGTTTTTCATTGTTGAGGATTTTGATGAATTTGTTTGTGTTTTCCATTGTTGAGATTTTTGTTGAATTTGTTGGTGTATTTGAATGTTGCGGTTATTAAATCTGTTGGTGTTTTTCAAAATTGAGGTTCTGGTTGAATTTTTTGGTGTTTTTCGTTGTTGAGGTTTTTGTTGAATTTAATGGTGATTTTCAATGTTGAGTTTGTTGTCGAATGTTTTGGTGTTTTTCGTTGTTGTGGTAGTTATTGAAATTCTTCGAGTTTTTCAATGTTGGGGTTGTTATTGATTTTTTGGGTGTGTTTCGTTGTTGAGGTTGTTGTCGAATTTTTTGGTGTTTTTCATTGTTGAGGTTGTTGTTGAATTATTTGATGTTTTTCATTGTTGAGGTCGTTGTTGAATTTGTTGGTGATTTTCAATGTTTTTGGTTATTGAATTTATTGGTTTGATCAGTGGCTTTTATTGAACTTTTTTGTATTTTTCAAAGTTGAGGTTGAAATTGAAATTATTGCTGTTTTTCAATGTTGAGGTTGTTGAATTTGTTGGTGTTTTTCAAAGTTGAGGTTCTTGTTGAATTTTTTGGCGTGTTTCATTGTTGAGGTTTATGTTGAATTTGTTGGTTTGTTGAATGTTGAGGTTGTCGTTGAATTTGTTGTTGTTCTTCAATATTGTGGTTGTTGAATTTTTTGGTCTTTTTCATTGTTGAGGTTGTTGTTGAATATTTTGGTGTTTTTGAATGATGAGGTTGTTGATGAATTTTTTAGTGTTTTTCATTGTTGAAGTTGTTGTTGAATAAGTTGGTGTTTTTCAATGTTGAGCTTGTTGAATTTGTTGGTGTTTTTCAAAGTAGAGGTTTTTAATGAGTTTTTTGGTGTTTTTCATTTTTGAGGTTTTCGTTGAATTTGTTGGTGTTTTTGAATGTTGAGGTTGTTGTTTTTACTGTTTGGTGTTATTGAATGTTGAGGTTCTTGTTGAATTTTTTGGTGTTTTTCATTGTTCAGGTTGTTGTTGAATTTTTTGGTGTTTTTCATTGTTGAGGTTGTTGTTGAATTTGTTGGAGGTTTTCAATGTTGAGGTTATTGTTGAATTTGTTGGTGTTTTTCAATGATGAGGTTGTTGAATTTGTTGGAGATTTTCAAAGTTGAGGTTGTTGTTGATTTTTTTGGTGTTTTTCACTTTTGAGGTTTTGGTTGAATTTGTTGGTGTTTTTGAATGTTGAGGTTGTTGTTTTTATTTTTTGCTGTTATTGAATGTTGAGGTTCTTGTTGAATTTTTTGGTGTTTTTCATTGTTGAGGTTGTTGTTGAATTGTTTGGTGTTTTTCATTGTTGATGTTTTTGTTGAATTTGTTGGTGTTTTTGAATGTTGAGGTTGTTGTTGAATTTTTTGGCGCTTTTCAGTGTTGAGGTTGTTGAATTTGTTGCAATTTTTCAATGTTGAGGTTGTTGTTGAATTTGTTGGTGTTTTTCAATGTTGAGGTTGTTGAATTTATTGTTGTTTTTCAAAGGTGATGTTTTATGTTGAATTTTTTGATGTTTTTCATTGTTGATGTTTTGGTTGAATTTGATGGGGTTTTTGAATGTTGAGGTTCTTGTTGAATTTTTTGGTGTTTTTCATTGTTGAGGTTGAATATCTTGGTGTTTTATGAATGTTGAGGTTGTTATTGAGTATTTCTTTTTTTTTTCGTTGTTGAGGTTGTTGTTGTTGTTGAATTTTTTGATGTTATTCATTGTTGAGTTTGTTGTTGAATTAGTTGGTGTTATCAATTTTTATTTTGTTGAACCTTTTTGTATTTTTAAAAGTTGAGGTTGTTGTTGAATTTGATGGTGATTTTCAATGTTGAGTTTGTTGCCGAATTTTTTGGTGTTTTTCATTGTTGCGGTAGTTGCTGAAATTGTTGTAGTTTTTCAATGTTGAGGTTGTTATTGATTTTTTGGGTGTGTTTCATTGTTGAGGTTTTTGTTGAATTTTTTGGTATTTTTCTTTGTTAAGGTTGTTGTTGAATTTTTTGGTGTTTTTCATTGTTGAGGTTGTTGTTGAATTTGTTGGTGTTTTTGAATGTTGAGGTTGTTGATGTATTTTTTGGTGCTTTTCATTGTTTAGGATTTTGATGAATTTGTTGGTGTTTTCCATTGTTGAGGTTTTTATTGAATTTGTTGGTGTTTTTCATTGTTGAGGTTGTAGTTGAATTTGTTGGTATTTTTCATTGTTGAGGTTTTTGATGAATTTGTTGGTGGTTTCCATTGTTGAGGTTGTTGTTGAATTTGTTGGAGTTTTTGAATTTGGAGGTTGTTGATGAATTTTTTGTTGTTTTTCATTGTTGAAATTTTTGTTGAATTTGATGGTGTTTTTGAATGCTGAGGTTGTTCTTGATTTTTTTGTTGTTTTTCATTGTTGAAGTTGTTGTTGAATAAGTTGGTGTTTTTCAATGTTTAGCTTGTTGAATTTGTTGGTGTTTTTCAAAGTAGAGGTTTTTAATGAGTTTTTTGGTGTTTTTCATTTTTGTGGTTTTCGTTGAATTTGTTGGTGTTTTTGAATGTTGAGGTTGTTGTTTTTATTTTTTGGTGTTATTGAATGTTGAGGTTCTTGTTGAATTTTTTGGTGTTTTTCATTGTTGAGGTTGTTGTTGAATTTTTTGGTGTTTTTCAATGTTGAGGTTTTTGTTGAATTTGTTGGAGTTTTTGAATTTGGAGGTTGTTGTTGAATTTTTTGGTGTTTTTCATGGTTGAGGTTGTTGTTGAATATTTTGGTGTTTTTCAATGTTGTGGTTGTTGTCGAATTTTTTGGTGTTTTTCATTGTTGCGGTAGTTGTTGAAATTGTTGGAGTTTTTCAATGTTGAGGTTGTTATTGATTTTTTGGGTGTGTTTCATTGTTGAGATTGTTGTTGAATTTTTTTGGTGTTTTTCATTGTTGAGGTTGTTGTTGAATTTTTTGACGATTTTCATTGCTGTGGTCGTTGTTGAATTTAATGGTGTTTTTGAATGCTGAGGTTGTTCTTGATTTTTTTGGTGTTTTTCATTGTTGAAGTTGTTGTTGAATAAGTTGGTGTTTTTCAATGTTGAGGTTGTTGAATTTGTTTGTGTTTTTCAAAGAAGAGGATTTTAATGAATTTTTTGGTGTTTTTCACTTTTGAGGTTTTCGTTGAATTTGTTGGTGTTTTTGAATGTTGAGGTTGTTGAATTCGATGGTTTTATTCAAAGATGAGTTTGTTGTTGAATTTTCTGGTGTTTTTCATTGTTGAGGTTGTTGTTGAATTTGTTGGTGTTGATTAATGTTGAGGTTGTTGTTGAATGTTTTGGTGTTTTTCATTGTTGAGGTTGTTGTCTTTGAATTTTTGGATGTTTATCATTGTTGAGGTTGTTGTTGAATTTGTTGGTGTTTTTGAATGTTGAGGTTGTTGATGTATTTTTTGGTGCTTTTCATTGTTTAGGATTTTGATGAATTTGTTGGTGTTTTCCATTGTTGAGGTTTTTATTGAATTTGTTGGTGTTTTTGAATGTTGAGGTTGTAGTTGAATTTGTTGGTATTTTTCATTGTTGAGGTTTTTGATGAATTTGTTGGTGGTTTCCATTGTTGAGGTTGTTGTTGAATTTGTTGGAGTTTTTGAATTTGGAGGTTGTTGATGAATTTTTTGTTGTTTTTCATTGTTGAAATTTTTGTTGAATTTGATGGTGTTTTTGAATGCTGAGGTTGTTCTTGATTTTTTTGTTGTTTTTCATTGTTGAAGTTGTTGTTGAATAAGTTGGTGTTTTTCAATGTTTAGCTTGTTGAATTTGTTGGTGTTTTTCAAAGTAGAGGTTTTTAATGAGTTTTTTGGTGTTTTTCATTTTTGTGGTTTTCGTTGAATTTGTTGGTGTTTTTGAATGTTGAGGTTGTTGTTTTTATTTTTTGGTGTTATTGAATGTTGAGGTTCTTGTTGAATTTTTTGGTGTTTTTCATTGTTGAGGTTGTTGTTGAATTTTTTGGTGTTTTTCAATGTTGAGGTTTTTGTTGAATTTGTTGGAGTTTTTGAATTTGGAGGTTGTTGATGAATTTTTTGTTGTTTTTCATTGTTGAAATTTTTGTTGAATTTGATGGTGTTTTTGAATGCTGAGGTTGTTCTTGATTTTTTTGTTGTTTTTCATTGTTGAAGTTGTTGTTGAATAAGTTGGTGTTTTTCAATGTTTAGCTTGTTGAATTTGTTGGTGTTTTTCAAAGTAGAGGTTTTTAATGAGTTTTTTGGTGTTTTTCATTTTTGTGGTTTTCGTTGAATTTGTTGGTGTTTTTGAATGTTGAGGTTGTTGTTTTTATTTTTTGGTGTTATTGAATGTTGAGGTTCTTGTTGAATTTTTTGGTGTTTTTCATTGTTGAGGTTGTTGTTGAATTTTTTGGTGTTTTTCAATGTTGAGGTTTTTGTTGAATTTGTTGGAGTTTTTGAATTTGGAGGTTGTTGATGAATTTTTTGTTGTTTTTCATTGTTGAAATTTTTGTTGAATTTGATGGTGTTTTTGAATGCTGAGGTTGTTCTTGATTTTTTTGTTGTTTTTCATTGTTGAAGTTGTTGTTGAATAAGTTGGTGTTTTTCAATGTTTAGCTTGTTGAATTTGTTGGTGTTTTTCAAAGTAGAGGTTTTTAATGAGTTTTTTGGTGTTTTTCATTTTTGTGGTTTTCGTTGAATTTGTTGGTGTTTTTGAATGTTGAGGTTGTTGTTTTTATTTTTTGGTGTTATTGAATGTTGAGGTTCTTGTTGAATTTTTTGGTGTTTTTCAATGTTGAGGTTTTTGTTGAATTTGTTGGAGTTTTTGAATTTGGAGGTTGTTGTTGAATTTTTTGGTGTTTTTCATGGTTGAGGTTGTTGTTGAATATTTTGGTGTTTTTCAATGTTGTGGTTGTTGTCGAATTTTTTGGTGTTTTTCATTGTTGCGGTAGTTGTTGAAATTGTTGGAGTTTTTCAATGTTGAGGTTGTTATTGATTTTTTGGGTGTGTTTCATTGTTGAGATTGTTGTTGAATTTTTTTGGTGTTTTTCATTGTTGAGGTTGTTGTTGAATTTTTTGACGATTTTCATTGCTGTGGTTGTTGTTGAATTTAATGGTGTTTTTGAATGCTGAGGTTGTTCTTGATTTTTTTGGTGTTTTTCATTGTTGAAGTTGTTGTTGAATAAGTTGGTGTTTTTCAATGTTGAGGTTGTTGAATTTGTTTGTGTTTTTCAAAGAAGAGGATTTTAATGAATTTTTTGGTGTTTTTCACTTTTGAGGTTTTCGTTGAATTTGTTGGTGTTTTTGAATGTTGAGGTTGTTGAATTCGATGGTTTTATTCAAAGATGAGTTTGTTGTTGAATTTTCTGGTGTTTTTCATTGTTGAGGTTGTTGTTGAATTTGTTGGTGTTGATTAATGTTGAGGTTGTTGTTGAATGTTTTGGTGTTTTTCATTGTTGAGGTTGTTGTCTTTGAATTTTTGGATGTTTATCATTGTTGAGGTTGTTGTTGAATTTGATGGTGTTTTTCAATATTGGGGTTGTTGTTAAATTTTTTGGTGTTTTTCATTGTTGAGGTTGTTGTGGAATTTCTTGGAGTTTTTCAATGTTGAGGTTGTTGTTGAATTTGTTGGTGTTTTTCAATGTTGGGGTTGTTGTTAAATTTTTTGGTGTTTTTCATTGTTGAGGTTGTTGTGGAATTTCTTGGAGTTCTTCAATGTTGAGGTTGTTGAATTTGTTGGTGTTTTTGAATGTTGAGGTTGCTGATGTATTTTTTGGTGTTTTTCATTGTTGAGGATTTTGATGAATTTGTTTGTGTTTTCCATTGTTGAGATTTTTGTTGAATTTGTTGGTGTATTTGAATGTTGCGGTTGTTAAATCTGTTGGTGTTTTTCAAAATTGAGGTTCTGGTTGAACTTTTTGGTGTTTTTCGTTGTTGAGGTTTTTGTTGAATTTAATGGTGATTTTCAATGTTGAGTTTGTTGTCGAATGTTTTGGTGTTTTTCGTTGTTGTGGTAGTTATTGAAATTCTTCGAGTTTTTCAATGTTGGGGTTGTTATTGATTTTTTGGGTGTGTTTCGTTGTTGAGGTTGTTGTCGAATTTTTTGGTGTTTTTCATTGTTGAGGTTGTTGTTGAATTGTTTGGTGTTTTTCATTGTTGATGTTTTTGTTGAATTTGTTGGAGTTTTTGAACTTTGAGGTTGTTGCTGAATTTGTTGGTGTTCTTCAATGTTGTGGTTGTTGTTGAATTTTTTGGTGTATTCAATGTTTTTTTTTTAATCTTTTTGTATTTTTCAAAATTGAGATTGCAGTTGAATTTGTTGGTGTTTTTCATTGCTGAGGTTGTTATTAAAATTGTTGGAGTTTTTCAATGTTGAGGTTGCCGTTGAATTTGTTGGAGTTATCAATTTTTATTTTGTTGAACCTTTTTGTATTTTTAAAAGTTGAGGTTGTTGTTCAATTTGTTGGTGATTTTCAATGTTGAGGTTGTTGTTGAATTCGTTAGTGTTTTTCAATGTTGGGGTTGTTGTTGAATTTTTTGGTGTTCTTCATTTTTGAGGTTGTTCTGGAATTTATTGGAGTTCTTCATTGTTGAGGTTGTTGAATTTGTTGCTGTTTTTGAATGTTGAGGTTGTTGATGTATTTTTTGGTGTTTTTCATTGTTGAGGATTTTGATGAATTTGTTGGTGTTTTCCATTGTTGAGGTTTTTGTTGAATTTGTTGGTGTTTTTGAATGTTGATGTTGCAGTTGAATTTGTTGGTATTTTTCATTGTTGAGGTTTTTGATGAATTTGTTGGTGGTTTCCATTGCTGAGGTTTTTGTTGAATTTGTTGGCGATTAACAATATTGAGGTTGTAGTTGAAATTTTTGGTGCTTTTCAATGTTGAGTTTTTGGAATTGGGTCGTGTTTTTCAAAGTTGAGGTTGTTGTTGAATATTTTGGTGTTTTTCAATGTTGAGGTTGTTGTTGAATTTTTTGGTGTATTCAATGTATTTTTTTTGAATCTTTTTGAATTTTTCAAAATTGAGGGTGCAGTTGAATTTGTTGGTGTTTTTCATTGCTGAGGTTGTTATTGAAATTGTTGGAGTTTTTCAATGTTGAGGTTGCCGTTGAATTTGTTGCTGTTTCTCGAAGCTGAGGTTGTTGTTGAATTTGATGGTGTATTTGAATGTTGAGGTTGTTAAATCTGTTGGTGTTTTTCAAAATTGAGGTTCTGGTTGAATTTTCTGGTGTTTTTCATTGTTGAGGTTTTTGTTGAATTTGATGGTGATTTTCAATATTGAGGTTGTTGAATTTATTGGTGTGATCAATGGCTTTTATTGAACTTTTTTGTACTTTTCAAAGTTGAGGTTGAAGTTGAAATTGTTGGTGTTTTTCAATGTTGAGGTTGTTGATTTATGTTGGTGTTTTTCAAAGTTGAGGTTCTTGTTGAGTTTTTTGGTGTATTTCATTGTTGAGGTTTTTGTTGAAATTGTTGGTGTTTTTGAATGTTGAGGTTGTCGTTGAATTTGTTGTTGTCCTTCGATATTGTGGTTGTTGAATTTGTTGGTGTTTTTCATTGTTGAGGTTGTTGTTGAATATTTTGGTGTTTTTGAATGATGAGGTAGTTGATGAATTTTTTGGTGTTTTTCATTGTTGAGATTTTTGATGAATTTGTTGGTGCTTTCCATTGTTGAGGTTTTTGTTGAATTTGTTGGTGTTTTTGAATGTTGAGGTTGTAGTTGAATTTGTTGGTGATTAACAATCTTGAAGTTGTAGTTGAATTTGTTGGTGTTTTTCAATGTAGAGGTTTTTGAATTTGTTGTTGTTTTTCAAAGTTGAGGTTGTTGTTGAATATTTTGGTGTTTTTCAATGTTGAGGTTGTTGTTGAATTGTTTGGTGTTTTTCATTGTTGATGTTTTTGTTGAATTTGTTGGTGTTTTTGAATGTTGAGATTGTTGTTGAATTTTTTGGCGTTTTTCAGTGTTGAGGTTGTTGAATTTGTTGCAATTTTTCAATGTTGAGGTTGTTGTTGAATTTGTTGGTGTTTTTCAATGTTGAGGTTGTTGAATTTATTGTTGTTTTTCAAAGGTGATGTTTTATGTTGAATTTTTTGATGTTTTTCATTGTTGAGGTTTTGGTTGAATTTGATGGGGTTTTTGAATGTTGAGGTTCTTGTTGAATTTTTTGGTGTTTTTCATTGTTGAGGTTGAATATCTTGGTGTTTTTGAATGTTGAGGTTGTTATTGAGTTTTTCTTTTTTCTTTCGTTGTTGAGGTTATTGGTGTTGTTGAATTTTTCGATGTTATTCATTGTTGAGGTTGTTGTTGAATTAGTTGGTGTTATCAATTTTTATTTTGTTGAACCTTTTTGTATTTTTAAAAGTTGAGGTTGTTGTTGAATTTGATGGTGATATTCAATGTTGAGTTTGTTGCCGAATTTTTTGGTGTTTTTCATTGTTCCGGTAGTTGCTGAAATTGTTGGAGTTTTTCAATGTTGAGGTTGTTATTGATTTTTTGGGTGTGTTTCATTGTTGAGGTTGTTGTTGAATTTGTTGGTATTTTTCTTTGTTAAGGTTGTTGTTGAATTTTTTGGTGTTTTTCATTGTTGAGGTTGTTGTTGAATTTGTTGGTGTTTTTGAATGTTGAGGTTGTTGATGTATTTTTTGGTGCTTTTCATTGTTTAGGATTTTGATGAATTTGTTGGTGTTTTCCATTGTTGAGGTTTTTATTGAATTTGTTGGTGTTTTTGAATGTTGAGGTTGTAGTTGAATTTGTTGGTATTTTTCATTGTTGAGGTTTTTGATGAATTTGTTGGTGGTTTCCATTGTTGAGGTTGTTGTTGAATTTGTTGGAGTTTTTGAATTTGGAGGTTGTTGATGAATTTTTTGTTGTTTTTCATTGTTGAGATTTTTGTTGAATTTGATGGTGTTTTTGAATGCTGAGGTTGTTCTTGATTTTTTTGTTGTTTTTCATTGTTGAAGTTGTTGTTGAATAAGTTGGTGTTTTTCAATGTTTAGCTTGTTGAATTTGTTGGTGTTTTTCAAAGTAGAGGTTTTTAATGAGTTTTTTGGTGTTTTTCATTTTTGTGGTTTTCGTTGAATTTGTTGGTGTTTTTGAATGTTGAGGTTGTTGTTTTTATTTTTTGGTGTTATTGAATGTTGAGGTTGTTGTTGAATTTTTTGGTGTTTTTCAATGTTGAGGTTTTTGTTGAATTTGTTGGAGTTTTTGAATTTGGAGGTTGTTGTTGAATTTTTTGGTGTTTTTCATGGTTGAGGTTGTTGTTGAATATTTTGGTGTTTTTCAATGTTGTGGTTGTTGTCGAATTTTTTGGTGTTTTTCATTGTTGCGGCAGTTGTTGAAATTGTTGGAGTTTTTCAATGTTGAGGTTGTTATTGATTTTTTGGGTGTGTTTCATTGTTGAGATTGTTGTTGAATTTTTTGGTGTTTTTCATTGTTGAGGTTGTTGTTGAATTTTTTGACGATTTTCATTGCTGTGGTTGTTGTTGAATTTAATGGTGTTTTTGAATGCTGAGGTTGTTCTTGATTTTTTTGGTGTTTTTCATTGCTGAAGTTGTTGTTGAATAAGTTGGTGTTTTTCAATGTTGAGGTTGTTGAATTTGTTTGTGTTTTTCAAAGAAGAGGATTTTAATGAATTTTTTGGTGTTTTTCACTTTTGAGGTTTTCGTTGAATTTGTTGGTGTTTTTGAATGTTGAGGTTGTTGAATTCGATGGTTTTATTCAAAGATGAGTTTGTTGTTGAATTTTCTGGTGTTTTTCATTGCTGAGGTTGTTGTTGAATTTGTTGGTGTTGATTAATGTTGAGGTTGTTGTTGAATGTTTCGGTGTTTTTCATTGTTGAGGTTGTTGTTTTTGAATTTTTGGATATTTTTCATTGTTGAGGTTGTTGTTGAATTTGATGGTGATTTTCAATGTTGAGTTTGTTGTTGAATTTGTTGGTGTTTTTCAATGTTGGGGTTGTTGTTGAATTTTTTGGTGTTTTTCATTGTTGAGGTTGTTGTGGAATTTCTTGGAGTTCTTCAATGTTGAGGTTGTTGAATTTGTTGGTGTTTTTGATTGTTGAGGTTGCTGATGTATTTTTTGGTGTTTTTCATTGTTGAGGATTTTGATGAATTTGTTGGTGTTTTCCATTGTTGAGGTTTTTGTTGAATTTGTTGGTGTTTTTGAATGTTGATGTTGCAGTTGAATTTGTTGGTATTTTTCATTGTTGAGGTTTTTGATGAATTTGTTGGTGGTTTCCATTGCTGAAGTTTTTGTTGAATTTGTTGGTGATTAACAATATTGAGGTTGTAGTTGAATTTTTTGGTGCTTTTCAATGTTGAGTTTTTGGAATTGGGTCGTGTTTTTCAAAGTTGAGGTTGTTGTTGAATATTGTGGTGTTGTTCAATGTTGAGGTTGTTGTTGAATTTTTTGGTGTATTCAATGTATTTTTTTTGAATCTTTTTGAATTTTTCAAAATTGATGGTGCAGTTGAATTTGTTGGTGTTTTTCATTGCTGAGGTTGTTATTGAAATTGTTGGAGTTTTTCAATGTTGAGGTTGCCGTTGAATTTGTTGCTGTTTCTCGAAGCTGAGGTTGTTGTTGAATTTGATGGTGTATTTGAATGTTGAGGTTGTTAAATCTGTTGGTGTTTTTCAAAATTGAGGTTCTGGTTGAATTTTCTGGTGTTTTTCATTGTTGAGGTTTTTGTTGAATTTGATGGTGATTTTCAATATTTAGGTTGTTGAATTTATTGGTGTGATCAATGGCTTTTATTGAACTTTTTTGTACTTTTCAAAGTTGAGGTTGAAGTTGAAATTGTTGGTGTTTTTCAATGTTGAGGTTGTTGATTTATGTTGGTGTTTTTCAAAGTTGAGGTTCTTGTTGAGTTTTTTGGTGTATTTCATTGTTGAGGTTTTTGTTGAAATTGTTGGTGTTTTTGAATGTTGAGGTTGTCGTTGAATTTGTTGTTGTCCTTCGATATTGTGGTTGTTGAATTTGTTGGTGTTTTTCATTGTTGAGGTTGTTGTTGAATATTTTGGTGTTTTTGAATGATGAGGTAGTTGATGAATTTTTTGGTGTTTTTCATTGTTGAGATTTTTGATGAATTTGTTGGTGCTTTCCATTGTTGAGGTTTTTGTTGAATTTGTTGGTGTTTTTGAATGTTGAGGTTGTAGTTGAATTTGTTGGTGATTAACAATCTTGAAGTTGTAGTTGAATTTGTTGGTGTTTTTCAATGTAGAGGTTTTTGAATTTGTTGTTGTTTTTCAAAGTTGAGGTTGTTGTTGAATATTTTGGTGTTTTTCAATGTTAAGGTTGTTGTTGAATTGTTTGGTGTTTTTCATTGTTGATGTTTTTGTTGAATTTGTTGGTGTTTTTGAATGTTGAGATTGTTGTTGAATTTTTTGGCGTTTTTCAGTGTTGAGGTTGTTGAATTTGTTGCAATTTTTCAATGTTGAGGTTGTTGTTGAATTTGTTGGTGTTTTTCAATGTTGAGGTTGTTGAATTTATTGTTGTTTTTCAAAGGTGATGTTTTATGTTGAATTTTTTGATGTTTTTCATTGTTGAGGTTTTGGTTGAATTTGATGGGGTTTTTGAATGTTGAGGTTCTTGTTGAATTTTTTGGTGTTTTTCATTGTTGAGGTTGAATATCTTGGTGTTTTTGAATGTTGAGGTTGTTATTGAGTTTTTCTTTTTTTTTTCGTTGTTGAGGTTATTGGTGTTGTTGAATTTTTCGATGTTATTCATTGTTGAGGTTGTTGTTGAATTAGTTGGTGTTATCAATTTTTATTTTGTTGAACCTTTTTGTATTTTTAAAAGTTGAGGTTGTTGTTGAATTTGATGGTGATATTCAATGTTGAGTTTGTTGCCGAATTTTTTGGTGTTTTTCATTGTTCCGGTAGTTGCTGAAATTGTTGGAGTTTTTCAATGTTGAGGTTGTTATTGATTTTTTGGGTGTGTTTCATTGTTGAGGTTGTTGTTGAATTTGTTGGTATTTTTCTTTGTTAAGGTTGTTGTTGAATTTTTTGGTGTTTTTCATTGTTGAGGTTGTTGTTGAATTTGTTGGTGTTTTTGAATGTTGAGGTTGTTGATGTATTTTTTGGTGCTTTTCATTGTTTAGGATTTTGATGAATTTGTTGGTGTTTTCCATTGTTGAGGTTTTTATTGAATTTGTTGGTGTTTTTGAATGTTGAGGTTGTAGTTGAATTTGTTGGTATTTTTCATTGTTGAGGTTTTTGATGAATTTGTTGGTGGTTTCCATTGTTGAGGTTGTTGTTGAATTTGTTGGAGTTTTTGAATTTGGAGGTTGTTGATGAATTTTTTGTTGTTTTTCATTGTTGAGATTTTTGTTGAATTTGATGGTGTTTTTGAATGCTGAGGTTGTTCTTGATTTTTTTGTTGTTTTTCATTGTTGAAGTTGTTGTTGAATAAGTTGGTGTTTTTCAATGTTTAGCTTGTTGAATTTGTTGGTGTTTTTCAAAGTAGAGGTTTTTAATGAGTTTTTTGGTGTTTTTCATTTTTGTGGTTTTCGTTGAATTTGTTGGTGTTTTTGAATGTTGAGGTTGTTGTTTTTATTTTTTGGTGTTATTGAATGTTGAGGTTGTTGTTGAATTTTTTGGTGTTTTTCAATGTTGAGGTTTTTGTTGAATTTGTTGGAGTTTTTGAATTTGGAGGTTGTTGTTGAATTTTTTGGTGTTTTTCATGGTTGAGGTTGTTGTTGAATATTTTGGTGTTTTTCAATGTTGTGGTTGTTGTCGAATTTTTTGGTGTTTTTCATTGTTGCGGCAGTTGTTGAAATTGTTGGAGTTTTTCAATGTTGAGGTTGTTATTGATTTTTTGGGTGTGTTTCATTGTTGAGATTGTTGTTGAATTTTTTGGTGTTTTTCATTGTTGAGGTTGTTGTTGAATTTTTTGACGATTTTCATTGCTGTGGTTGTTGTTGAATTTAATGGTGTTTTTGAATGCTGAGGTTGTTCTTGATTTTTTTGGTGTTTTTCATTGCTGAAGTTGTTGTTGAATAAGTTGGTGTTTTTCAATGTTGAGGTTGTTGAATTTGTTTGTGTTTTTCAAAGAAGAGGATTTTAATGAATTTTTTGGTGTTTTTCACTTTTGAGGTTTTCGTTGAATTTGTTGGTGTTTTTGAATGTTGAGGTTGTTGAATTCGATGGTTTTATTCAAAGATGAGTTTGTTGTTGAATTTTCTGGTGTTTTTCATTGCTGAGGTTGTTGTTGAATTTGTTGGTGTTGATTAATGTTGAGGTTGTTGTTGAATGTTTCGGTGTTTTTCATTGTTGAGGTTGTTGTTTTTGAATTTTTGGATATTTTTCATTGTTGAGGTTGTTGTTGAATTTGATGGTGATTTTCAATGTTGAGTTTGTTGTTGAATTTGTTGGTGTTTTTCAATGTTGGGGTTGTTGTTGAATTTTTTGGTGTTTTTCATTGTTGAGGTTGTTGTGGAATTTCTTGGAGTTCTTCAATGTTGAGGTTGTTGAATTTGTTGGTGTTTTTGATTGTTGAGGTTGCTGATGTATTTTTTGGTGTTTTTCATTGTTGAGGATTTTGATGAATTTGTTGGTGTTTTCCATTGTTGAGGTTTTTGTTGAATTTGTTGGTGTTTTTGAATGTTGATGTTGCAGTTGAATTTGCTGGTATTTTTCATTGTTGAGGTTTTTGATGAATTTGTTGGTGGTTTCCATTGCTGAGGTTTTTGTTGAATTTGTTGGTGATTAACAATATTGAGGTTGTAGTTGAATTTTTTGGTGCTTTTCAATGTTGAGTTTTTGGAATTGGGTCGTGTTTTTCAAAGTTGAGGTTGTTGTTGAATATTTTGGTGTTTTTCAATGTTGAGGTTGTTGTTGAATTTTTTGGTGTATTCAATGTATTTTTTTTGAATCTTTTTGAATTTTTCAAAATTGATGGTGCAGTTGAATTTGTTGGTGTTTTTCATTGCTGAGGTTGTTATTGAAATTGTTGGAGTTTTTCAATGTTGAGGTTGCCGTTGAATTTGTTGCTGTTTCTCGAAGCTGAGGTTGTTGTTGAATTTGATGGTGTATTTGAATGTTGAGGTTGTTAAATCTGTTGGTGTTTTTCAAAATTGAGGTTCTGGTTGAATTTTCTGGTGTTTTTCATTGTTGAGGTTTTTGTTGAATTTGATGGTGATTTTCAATATTGAGGTTGTTGAATTTATTAGTGTGATCAATGGCTTTTATTGAACTTTTTTGTACTTTTCAAAGTTGAGGTTGAAGTTGAAATTGTTGGTGTTTTTCAATGTTGAGGTTGTTGATTTATGTTGGTGTTTTTCAAAGTTGAGGTTCTTGTTGAGTTTTTTGGTGTATTTCATTGTTGAGGTTTTTGTTGAAATTGTTGGTGTTTTTGAATGTTGAGGTTGTCGTTGAATTTGTTGTTGTCCTTCAATATTGTGGTTGTTGAATTTGTTGGTGTTTTTCATTGTTGAGGTTGTTGTTGAATATTTTGGTGTTTTTGAATGATGAGGTAGTTGATGAATTTTTTGGTGTTTTTCATTGTTGAGATTTTTGATGAATTTGTTGGTGCTTTCCATTGTTGAGGTTTTTGTTGAATTTGTTGGTGTTTTTGAATGTTGAGGTTGTAGTTGAATTTGTTGGTGATTAACAATCTTGAAGTTGTAGTTGAATTTGTTGGTGTTTTTCAATGTAGAGGTTTTTGAATTTGTTGTTGTTTTTCAAAGTTGAGGTTGTTGTTGAATATTTTGGTGTTTTTCAATGTTGAGGTTGTTGTTGAATTGTTTGGTGTTTTTCATTGTTGATGTTTTTGTTGAATTTGTTGGTGTTTTTGAATGTTGAGATTGTTGTTGAATTTTTTGGCGTTTTTCAGTGTTGAGGTTGTTGAATTTGTTGCAATTTTTCAATGTTGAGGTTGTTGTTGAATTTGTTGGTGTTTTTCAATGTTGAGGTTGTTGAATTTATTGTTGTTTTTCAAAGGTGATGTTTTATGTTGAATTTTTTGATGTTTTTCATTGTTGAGGTTTTGGTTGAATTTGATGGGGTTTTTGAATGTTGAGGTTCTTGTTGAATTTTTTGGTGTTTTTCATTGTTGAGGTTGAATATCTTGGTGTTTTTGAATGTTGAGGTTGTTATTGAGTTTTTCTTTTTTTTTTCGTTGTTGAGGTTATTGGTGTTGTTGAATTTTTCGATGTTATTCATTGTTGATGGTTGTTGTTGAATTAGTTGGTGTTATCAATTTTTATTTTGTTGAACCTTTTTGTATTTTTAAAAGTTGAGGTTGTTGTTGAATTTGATGGTGATTTTCAATGTTGAGTTTGTTGCCGAATTTTTTGGTGTTTTTCATTGTTCCGGTAGTTGCTGAAATTGTTGGAGTTTTTCAATGTTGAGGTTGTTATTGATTTTTTGGGTGTGTTTCATTGTTGAGGTTGTTGTTGAATTTGTTGGTATTTTTCTTTGTTAAGGTTGTTGTTGAATTTTTTGGTGTTTTTCATTGTTGAGGTTGTTGTTGAATTTGTTGGTGTTTTTGAATGTTGAGGTTGTTGATGTATTTTTTGGTGCTTTTCATTGTTTAGGATTTTGATGAATTTGTTGGTGTTTTCCATTGTTGAGGTTTTTATTGAATTTGTTGGTGTTTTTCATTGTTGAGGTTGTAGTTGAATTTGTTGGTATTTTTCATTGTTGAGGTTTTTGATGAATTTGTTGGTGGTTTCCATTGTTGAGGTTGTTGTTGAATTTGTTGGAGTTTTTGAATTTGGAGGTTGTTGATGAATTTTTTGTTGTTTTTCACTGTTGAGATTTTTGTTGAATGTGATGGTGTTTTTGAATGCTGAGGTTGTTCTTGATTTTTTTGTTGTTTTTCATTGTTGAAGTTGTTGTTGAATAAGTTGGTGTTTTTCAATGTTTAGCTTGTTGAATTTGTTGGTGTTTTTCAAAGTAGAGGTTTTTAATGAGTTTTTTGGTGTTTTTCATTTTTGTGGTTTTCGTTGAATTTGTTGGTGTTTTTGAATGTTGAGGTTGTTGTTTTTATTTTTTGGTGTTATTGAATGTTGAGGTTCTTGTTGAATTTTTTGGTGTTTTTCATTGTTGAGGTTGTTGTTGAATTTTTTGGTGTTTTTCAATGTTGAGGTTTTTGTTGAATTTGTTGGAGTTTTTGAATTTGGAGGTTGTTGTTGAATTTTTTGGTGTTTTTCATGGTTGAGGTTGTTGTTGAATATTTTGGTGTTTTTCAATGTTGTGGTTGTTGTCGAATTTTTTGGTGTTTTTCATTGTTGCGGTAGTTGTTGAAATTGTTGGAGTTTTTCAATGTTGAGGTTGTTATTGATTTTTTGGGTGTGTTTCATTGTTGAGATTGTTGTTGAATTTTTTTGGTGTTTTTCATTGTTGAGGTTGTTGTTGAATTTTTTGACGATTTTCATTGCTGTGGTCGTTGTTGAATTTAATGGTGTTTTTGAATGCTGAGGTTGTTCTTGATTTTTTTGGTGTTTTTCATTGTTGAAGTTGTTGTTGAATAAGTTGGTGTTTTTCAATGTTGAGGTTGTTGAATTTGTTTGTGTTTTTCAAAGAAGAGGATTTTAATGAATTTTTTGGTGTTTTTCACTTTTGAGGTTTTCGTTGAATTTGTTGGTGTTTTTGAATGTTGAGGTTGTTGAATTCGATGGTTTTATTCAAAGATGAGTTTGTTGTTGAATTTTCTGGTGTTTTTCATTGTTGAGGTTGTTGTTGAATTTGTTGGTGTTGATTAATGTTGAGGTTGTTGTTGAATGTTTTGGTGTTTTTCATTGTTGAGGTTGTTGTCTTTGAATTTTTGGATGTTTATCATTGTTGAGGTTGTTGTTGAATTTGATGGTGTTTTTCAATGTTGGGGTTGTTGTTAAATTTTTTGGTGTTTTTCATTGTTGAGGTTGTTGTGGAATTTCTTGGAGTTTTTCAATGTTGAGGTTGTTGTTGAATTTGTTGGTGTTTTTCAATGTTGGGGTTGTTGTTAAATTTTTTGGTGTTTTTCATTGTTGAGGTTGTTGTGGAATTTCTTGGAGTTCTTCAATGTTGAGGTTGTTGAATTTGTTGGTGTTTTTGAATGTTGAGGTTGCTGATGTATTTTTTGGTGTTTTTCATTGTTGAGGATTTTGATGAATTTGTTTGTGTTTTCCATTGTTGAGATTTTTGTTGAATTTGTTGGTGTATTTGAATGTTGCGGTTATTAAATCTGTTGGTGTTTTTCAAAATTGAGGTTCTGGTTGAATTTTTTGGTGTTTTTCGTTGTTGAGGTTTTTGTTGAATTTAATGGTGATTTTCAATGTTGAGTTTGTTGTCGAATGTTTTGGTGTTTTTCGTTGTTGTGGTAGTTATTGAAATTCTTCGAGTTTTTCAATGTTGGGGTTGTTATTGATTTTTTGGGTGTGTTTCGTTGTTGAGGTTGTTGTCGAATTTTTTGGTGTTTTTCATTGTTGAGGTTGTTGTTGAATTATTTGATGTTTTTCATTGTTGAGGTTGTTGTTGAATTTGTTGGTGATTTTCAATGTTGAGGTTGTTGTATTTATTGGTTTGATCAGTGGCTTTTATTGAACTTTTTTGTATTTTTCAAAGTTGAGGTTGAAATTGAAATTATTGCTGTTTTTCAATGTTGAGGTTGTTGAATTTGTTGGTGTTTTTCAAAGTTGAGGTTCTTGTTGAATTTTTTGGTGTGTTTCATTGTTGAGGTTTATGTTGAATTTGTTGGTTTGTTGAATGTTGAGGTTGTCGTTGAATTTGTTGTTGTTCTTCAATATTGTGGTTGTTGAATTTTTTGGTCTTTTTCATTGTTGAGGTTGTTGTTGAATATTTTGGTGTTTTTGAATGATGAGGTTGTTGATGAATTTTTTAGTGTTTTTCATTGTTGAAGTTGTTGTTGAATAAGTTGGTGTTTTTCAATGTTGAGTTTGTTGAATTTGTTGGTGTTTTTCAAAGTAGAGGTTTTTAATGAGTTTTTTGGTGTATTTCATTTTTGAGGTTTTCGTTGAATTTGTTGGTGTTTTTGAATGTTGAGGTTGTTGTTTTTATTGTTTGGTGTTATTGAATGTTGAGGTTCTTGTTGAATTTTTTGGTGTTTTTCATTGTTCAGGTTGTTGTTGAATTTTTTGGTGTTTTTCATTGTTGAGGTTGTTGTTGAATTTGTTGGAGGTTTTCAATGTTGAGGTTATTGTTGAATTTGTTGGTGTTTTTCAATGATGAGGTTGTTGAATTTGTTGGAGTTTTTCAAAGTTGAGGTTGTTGTTGATTTTTTTGGTGTTTTTCACTTTTGAGGTTTTGGTTGAATTTGTTGGTGTTTTTGAATGTTGAGGTTGTTGTTTTTATTTTTTGCTGTTATTGAATTTTGAGGTTCTTGTTGAATTTTTTGGTGTTTTTCATTGTTGAGTTTGTTGTTGAATTGTTTGGTGTTTTTCATTGTTGATGTTTTTGTTGAATTTGTTGGAGTTTTTGAACTTTGAGGTTGTTGCTGAATTTGTTGGTGTTCTTCAATGTTGTGGTTGTTGTTGAATTTTTTGGTGTATTCAATGTTTTTTTTTTAATCTTTTTGTATTTTTCAAAATTGAGATTGCAGTTGAATTTGTTGGTGTTTTTCATTGTTGAGGTTGTTATTAAAATTGTTGGAGTTTTTCAATGTTGAGGTTGCCGTTGAATTTGTTGGTGTTATCAATTTTTATTTTGTTGAACCTTTTTGTATTTTTAAAAGTTGAGGTTGTTGTTCAATTTGTTGGTGATTTTCAATGTTGAGGTTGTTGTTGAATTCGTTAGTGTTTTTCAATGTTGGGGTTGTTGTTGAATTTTTTGGTGTTCTTCATTGTTGAGGTTGTTGTGGAATTTATTGGAGTTCTTCATTGTTGAGGTTGTTGAATTTGTTGCTGTTTTTGAATGTTGTGGTTGTTGATGTATTTTTTGGTGTTTTTCATTGTTGAGGATTTTGATGAATTTGTTGGTGTTTTCCATTGTTGAGGTTTTTGTTGAATTTGTTGGTGTTTTTGAATGTTGAGGTTGTAGTTGAATTTGTTGGTATTTTTCATTGTTGAGGTTTTTGATGAATTTCTTGGTGCTTTCCATTGTTGAGGTTGTTGTTGAATTTGTTGCTGATTAACAATATTGAGGTTGAAGTTTAATATTTTTGTGCTTTTCATTGTTGAGGTTTTGGAATTGGATCGTGTTTTTCAATGTTGGGGTTGTTGTTGAATTTTTTGGTGTTTTTCATTGTTGAGGTTGTTGTGGGATTTCTTGGAGTTCTTCAATGTTGAGGTTGTTGAATTTGTTGGTGTTTTTGATTGTTGAGGTTGCTGATGTATTTTTTGGTGTTTTTCATTGTTGAGGATTTTGATGAATTTGTTGGTGTTTTCCATTGTTGAGGTTTTTGTTGAATTTGTTGGTGTTTTTGAATGTTGATGTTGCAGTTGAATTTGTTGGTATTTTTCATTGTTGAGGTTTTTGATGAATTTGTTGGTGGTTTCCATTGCTGAGGTTTTTGTTGAATTTGTTGGTGATTAACAATATTGAGGTTGTAGTTGAATTTTTTGGTGCTTTTCAATGTTGAGTTTTTGGAATTGGGTCGTGTTTTTCAAAGTTGAGGTTGTTGTTGAATATTTTGGTGTTTTTCAATGTTGAGGTTGTTGTTGAATTTTTTGGTGTATTCAATGTATTTTTTTTGAATCTTTTTGAATTTTTCAAAATTGATGGTGCAGTTGAATTTGTTGGTGTTTTTCATTGCTGAGGTTGTTATTGAAATTGTTGGAGTTTTTCAATGTTGAGGTTGCCGTTGAATTTGTTGCTGTTTCTCGAAGCTGAGGTTGTTGTTGAATTTGATGGTGTATTTGAATGTTGAGGTTGTTAAATCTGTTGGTGTTTTTCAAAATTGAGGTTCTGGTTGAATTTTCTGGTGTTTTTCATTGTTGAGGTTTTTGTTGAATTTGATGGTGATTTTCAATATTGAGGTTGTTGAATTTATTAGTGTGATCAATGGCTTTTATTGAACTTTTTTGTACTTTTCAAAGTTGAGGTTGAAGTTGAAATTGTTGGTGTTTTTCAATGTTGAGGTTGTTGATTTATGTTGGTGTTTTTCAAAGTTGAGGTTCTTGTTGAGTTTTTTGGTGTATTTCATTGTTGAGGTTTTTGTTGAAATTGTTGGTGTTTTTGAATGTTGAGGTTGTCGTTGAATTTGTTGTTGTCCTTCAATATTGTGGTTGTTGAATTTGTTGGTGTTTTTCATTGTTGAGGTTGTTGTTGAATATTTTGGTGTTTTTGAATGATGAGGTAGTTGATGAATTTTTTGGTGTTTTTCATTGTTGAGATTTTTGATGAATTTGTTGGTGCTTTCCATTGTTGAGGTTTTTGTTGAATTTGTTGGTGTTTTTGAATGTTGAGGTTGTAGTTGAATTTGTTGGTGATTAACAATCTTGAAGTTGTAGTTGAATTTGTTGGTGTTTTTCAATGTAGAGGTTTTTGAATTTGTTGTTGTTTTTCAAAGTTGAGGTTGTTGTTGAATATTTTGGTGTTTTTCAATGTTGAGGTTGTTGTTGAATTGTTTGGTGTTTTTCATTGTTGATGTTTTTGTTGAATTTGTTGGTGTTTTTGAATGTTGAGATTGTTGTTGAATTTTTTGGCGTTTTTCAGTGTTGAGGTTGTTGAATTTGTTGCAATTTTTCAATGTTGAGGTTGTTGTTGAATTTGTTGGTGTTTTTCAATGTTGAGGTTGTTGAATTTATTGTTGTTTTTCAAAGGTGATGTTTTATGTTGAATTTTTTGATGTTTTTCATTGTTGAGGTTTTGGTTGAATTTGATGGGGTTTTTGAATGTTGAGGTTCTTGTTGAATTTTTTGGTGTTTTTCATTGTTGAGGTTGAATATCTTGGTGTTTTTGAATGTTGAGGTTGTTATTGAGTTTTTCTTTTTTTTTCGTTGTTGAGGTTATTGGTGTTGTTGAATTTTTCGATGTTATTCATTGTTGAGGTTGTTGTTGAATTAGTTGGTGTTATCAATTTTTATTTTGTTGAACCTTTTTGTATTTTTAAAAGTTGAGGTTGTTGTTGAATTTGATGGTGATTTTCAATGTTGAGTTTGTTGCCGAATTTTTTGGTGTTTTTCATTGTTCCGGTAGTTGCTGAAATTGTTGTAGTTTTTCAATGTTGAGGTTGTTATTGATTTTTTGGGTGTGTTTCATTGTTGAGGTTGTTGTTGAATTTGTTGGTATTTTTCTTTGTTAAGGTTGTTGTTGAATTTTTTGGTGTTTTTCATTGTTGAGGTTGTTGTTGAATTTGTTGGTGTTTTTGAATGTTGAGGTTGTTGATGTATTTTTTGGTGCTTTTCATTGTTTAGGATTTTGATGAATTTGTTGGTGTTTTCCATTGTTGAGGTTTTTATTGAATTTGTTGGTGTTTTTCATTGTTGAGGTTGTAGTTGAATTTGTTGGTATTTTTCATTGTTGAGGTTTTTGATGAATTTGTTGGTGGTTTCCATTGTTGAGGTTGTTGTTGAATTTGTTGGAGTTTTTGAATTTGGAGGTTGTTGATGAATTTTTTGTTGTTTTTCACTGTTGAGATTTTTGTTGAATGTGATGGTGTTTTTGAATGCTGAGGTTGTTCTTGATTTTTTTGTTGTTTTTCATTGTTGAAGTTGTTGTTGAATAAGTTGGTGTTTTTCAATGTTTAGCTTGTTGAATTTGTTGGTGTTTTTCAAAGTAGAGGTTTTTAATGAGTTTTTTGGTGTTTTTCATTTTTGTGGTTTTCGTTGAATTTGTTGGTGTTTTTGAATGTTGAGGTTGTTGTTTTTATTTTTTGGTGTTATTGAATGTTGAGGTTCTTGTTGAATTTTTTGGTGTTTTTCATTGTTGAGGTTGTTGTTGAATTTTTTGGTGTTTTTCAATGTTGAGGTTTTTGTTGAATTTGTTGGAGTTTTTGAATTTGGAGGTTGTTGTTGAATTTTTTGGTGTTTTTCATGGTTGAGGTTGTTGTTGAATATTTTGGTGTTTTTAAATGTTGTGGTTGTTGTCGAATTTTTTGGTGTTTTTCATTGTTGCGGTAGTTGTTGAAATTGTTGGAGTTTTTCAATGTTGAGGTTGTTATTGATTTTTTGGGTGTGTTTCATTGTTGAGATTGTTGTTGAATTTTTTGGTGTTTTTCATTGTTGAAGTTGTTGTTGAATAAGTTGGTGTTTTTCAATGTTGAGGTTGTTGAATTTGTTTGTGTTTTTCAAAGAAGAGGATTTTAATGAATTTTTTGGTGTTTTTCACTTTTGAGGTTTTCGTTGAATTTGTTGGTGTTTTTGAATGTTGAGGTTGTTGAATTCGATGGTTTTATTCAAAGATGAGTTTGTTGTTGAATTTTCTGGTGTTTTTCATTGTTGAGGCTGTTGTTGAATTTGTTGGTGTTGATTAATGTTGAGGTTGTTGTTGAATGTTTTGGTGTTTTTCATTGTTGAGGTTGTTGTCTTTGAATTTTTGGATGTTTATCATTGTTGAGGTTGTTGTTGAATTCGTTAGTGTTTTTCAATGTTGGGGTTGTTGTTGAATTTTTTGGTGTTCTTCATTGTTGAGGTTGTTGTGGAATTTATTGGAGTTCTTCATTGTTGAGGTTGTTGAATTTGTTGCTGTTTTTGAATGTTGAGGTTGTTGATGTATTTTTTGGTGTTTTTCATTGTTGAGGATTTTGATGAATTTGTTGGTGTTTTCCATTGTTGAGGTTTTTGTTGAATTTGTTGGTGTTTTTGAATGTTGAGGTTGTAGTTGAATTTGTTGGTATTTTTCATTGTTGAGGTTTTTGATGAATTTGTTGGTGCTTTCCATTGTTGAGGTTTTTGTTGAATTTGTTGCTGATTAACAATATTGAGGTTGTAGTTTAATATTTTTGTGCTTTTCATTGTTGAGGTTTTGGAATTGGATCGTGTTTTTCAAAGTTGATGTTGTTGTTGAATTTTTTGGTGTATTCAATGTTTATTTTTGAATCTTTTTGTATTTTTCAAAATTGTGGTTGCAGTTGAATTTGTTGGTGTTTTTCATTGTTGAGGTTGTTATTGAAATTGTTGGAGTTTTTCAATGTTGAGGTTGCCATTGAATTTGTTGGTGTTTTTAAAAGCTGAGGTTGTTGTTGAATTTGTTGGTGAATTTGAATGTTGAGGTTGTTAAATCTGTTGGTGTTTTTCAAAATTGAGGTTCTGGTTGAATTTTTTGGTGTTTTTCATTGTTGAGGTTTTTGTTGAATTTGATGGTGATTTTCAATATTGAGGTTGTTGAATTTATTGGTGTGATCAATGGCTTTTATTGAACTTTTTTGTACTTTTCAAAGTTGAGGTTGAAGTTGAAATTGTTGGTGTTTTTCAATGTTGAGGTTGTTGATTTATGTTGGTGTTTTTCAAAGTTGAGGTTCTTGTTGAGTTTTTTGGTGTATTTCATTGTTGAGGTTTTTGTTGAAATTGTTGGTGTTTTTGAATGTTGAGGTTGTCGTTGAATTTGTTGTTGTCCTTCGATATTGTGGTTGTTGAATTTGCTGGTGTTTTTCATTGTTGAGGTTGTTGTTGAATATTTTGGTGTTTTTGAATGATGAGGTAGTTGATGAATTTTTTGGTGTTTTTCATTGTTGAGATTTTTGATGAATTTGTTGGTGCTTTCCATTGTTGAGGTTTTTGTTGAATTTGTTGGTGTTTTTGAATGTTGAGGTTGTAGTTGAATTTGTTGGTGATTAACAATCTTGAAGTTGTAGTTGAATTTGTTGGTGTTTTTCAATGTAGAGGTTTTTGAATTTGTTGTTGTTTTTCAAAGTTGAGGTTGTTGTTGAATATTTTGGTGTTTTTCAATGTTAAGGTTGTTGTTGAATTGTTTGGTGTTTTTCATTGTTGATGTTTTTGTTGAATTTGTTGGTGTTTTTGAATGTTGAGATTGTTGTTGAATTTTTTGGCGTTTTTCAGTGTTGAGGTTGTTGAATTTGTTGCAATTTTTCAATGTTGAGGTTGTTGTTGAATTTGTTGGTGTTTTTCAATGTTGAGGTTGTTGAATTTATTGTTGTTTTTCAAAGGTGATGTTTTATGTTGAATTTTTTGATGTTTTTCATTGTTGAGGTTTTGGTTGAATTTGATGGGGTTTTTGAATGTTGAGGTTCTTGTTGAATTTTTTGGTGTTTTTCATTGTTGAGGTTGAATATCTTGGTGTTTTTGAATGTTGAGGTTGTTATTGAGTTTTTCTTTTTTTTTTCGTTGTTGAGGTTATTGGTGTTGTTGAATTTTTCGATGTTATTCATTGTTGAGGTTGTTGTTGAATTAGTTGGTGTTATCAATTTTTATTTTGTTGAACCTTTTTGTATTTTTAAAAGTTGAGGTTGTTGTTGAATTTGATGGTGATATTCAATGTTGAGTTTGTTGCCGAATTTTTTGGTGTTTTTCATTGTTCCGGTAGTTGCTGAAATTGTTGGAGTTTTTCAATGTTGAGGTTGTTATTGATTTTTTGGGTGTGTTTCATTGTTGAGGTTGTTGTTGAATTTGTTGGTATTTTTCTTTGTTAAGGTTGTTGTTGAATTTTTTGGTGTTTTTCATTGTTGAGGTTGTTGTTGAATTTGTTGGTGTTTTTGAATGTTGAGGTTGTTGATGTATTTTTTGGTGCTTTTCATTGTTTAGGATTTTGATGAATTTGTTGGTGTTTTCCATTGTTGAGGTTTTTATTGAATTTGTTGGTGTTTTTGAATGTTGAGGTTGTAGTTGAATTTGTTGGTATTTTTCATTGTTGAGGTTTTTGATGAATTTGTTGGTGGTTTCCATTGTTGAGGTTGTTGTTGAATTTGTTGGAGTTTTTGAATTTGGAGGTTGTTGATGAATTTTTTGTTGTTTTTCATTGTTGAGATTTTTGTTGAATTTGATGGTGTTTTTGAATGCTGAGGTTGTTCTTGATTTTTTTGTTGTTTTTCATTGTTGAAGTTGTTGTTGAATAAGTTGGTGTTTTTCAATGTTTAGCTTGTTGAATTTGTTGGTGTTTTTCAAAGTAGAGGTTTTTAATGAGTTTTTTGGTGTTTTTCATTTTTGTGGTTTTCGTTGAATTTGTTGGTGTTTTTGAATGTTGAGGTTGTTGTTTTTATTTTTTGGTGTTATTGAATGTTGAGGTTGTTGTTGAATTTTTTGGTGTTTTTCAATGTTGAGGTTTTTGTTGAATTTGTTGGAGTTTTTGAATTTGGAGGTTGTTGTTGAATTTTTTGGTGTTTTTCATGGTTGAGGTTGTTGTTGAATATTTTGGTGTTTTTCAATGTTGTGGTTGTTGTCGAATTTTTTGGTGTTTTTCATTGTTGCGGCAGTTGTTGAAATTGTTGGAGTTTTTCAATGTTGAGGTTGTTATTGATTTTTTGGGTGTGTTTCATTGTTGAGATTGTTGTTGAATTTTTTGGTGTTTTTCATTGTTGAGGTTGTTGTTGAATTTTTTGACGATTTTCATTGCTGTGGTTGTTGTTGAATTTAATGGTGTTTTTGAATGCTGAGGTTGTTCTTGATTTTTTTGGTGTTTTTCATTGCTGAAGTTGTTGTTGAATAAGTTGGTGTTTTTCAATGTTGAGGTTGTTGAATTTGTTTGTGTTTTTCAAAGAAGAGGATTTTAATGAATTTTTTGGTGTTTTTCACTTTTGAGGTTTTCGTTGAATTTGTTGGTGTTTTTGAATGTTGAGGTTGTTGAATTCGATGGTTTTATTCAAAGATGAGTTTGTTGTTGAATTTTCTGGTGTTTTTCATTGCTGAGGTTGTTGTTGAATTTGTTGGTGTTGATTAATGTTGAGGTTGTTGTTGAATGTTTCGGTGTTTTTCATTGTTGAGGTTGTTGTTTTTGAATTTTTGGATATTTTTCATTGTTGAGGTTGTTGTTGAATTTGATGGTGATTTTCAATGTTGAGTTTGTTGTTGAATTTGTTGGTGTTTTTCAATGTTGGGGTTGTTGTTGAATTTTTTGGTGTTTTTCATTGTTGAGGTTGTTGTGGAATTTCTTGGAGTTCTTCAATGTTGAGGTTGTTGAATTTGTTGGTGTTTTTGATTGTTGAGGTTGCTGATGTATTTTTTGGTGTTTTTCATTGTTGAGGATTTTGATGAATTTGTTGGTGTTTTCCATTGTTGAGGTTTTTGTTGAATTTGTTGGTGTTTTTGAATGTTGATGTTGCAGTTGAATTTGTTGGTATTTTTCATTGTTGAGGTTTTTGATGAATTTGTTGGTGATTAACAATATTGAGGTTGTAGTTGAATTTTTTGGTGCTTTTCAATGTTGAGTTTTTGGAATTGGGTCGTGTTTTTCAAAGTTGAGGTTGTTGTTGAATATTTTGGTGTTTTTCAATGTTGAGGTTGTTGTTGAATTTTTTGGTGTATTCAATGTATTTTTTTTGAATCTTTTTGAATTTTTCAAAATTGATGGTGCAGTTGAATTTGTTGGTGTTTTTCATTGCTGAGGTTGTTATTGAAATTGTTGGAGTTTTTCAATGTTGAGGTTGCCGTTGAATTTGTTGCTGTTTCTCGAAGCTGAGGTTGTTGTTGAATTTGATGGTGTATTTGAATGTTGAGGTTGTTAAATCTGTTGGTGTTTTTCAAAATTGAGGTTCTGGTTGAATTTTCTGGTGTTTTTCATTGTTGAGGTTTTTGTTGAATTTGATGGTGATTTTCAATATTGAGGTTGTTGAATTTATTAGTGTGATCAATGGCTTTTATTGAACTTTTTTGTACTTTTCAAAGTTGAGGTTGAAGTTGAAATTGTTGGTGTTTTTCAATGTTGAGGTTGTTGATTTATGTTGGTGTTTTTCAAAGTTGAGGTTCTTGTTGAGTTTTTTGGTGTATTTCATTGTTGAGGTTTTTGTTGAAATTGTTGGTGTTTTTGAATGTTGAGGTTGTCGTTGAATTTGTTGTTGTCCTTCAATATTGTGGTTGTTGAATTTGTTGGTGTTTTTCATTGTTGAGGTTGTTGTTGAATATTTTGGTGTTTTTGAATGATGAGGTAGTTGATGAATTTTTTGGTGTTTTTCATTGTTGAGATTTTTGATGAATTTGTTGGTGCTTTCCATTGTTGAGGTTTTTGTTGAATTTGTTGGTGTTTTTGAATGTTGAGGTTGTAGTTGAATTTGTTGGTGATTAACAATCTTGAAGTTGTAGTTGAATTTGTTGGTGTTTTTCAATGTAGAGGTTTTTGAATTTGTTGTTGTTTTTCAAAGTTGAGGTTGTTGTTGAATATTTTGGTGTTTTTCAATGTTGAGGTTGTTGTTGAATTGTTTGGTGTTTTTCATTGTTGATGTTTTTGTTGAATTTGTTGGTGTTTTTGAATGTTGAGATTGTTGTTGAATTTTTTGGCGTTTTTCAGTGTTGAGGTTGTTGAATTTGTTGCAATTTTTCAATGTTGAGGTTGTTGTTGAATTTGTTGGTGTTTTTCAATGTTGAGGTTGTTGAATTTATTGTTGTTTTTCAAAGGTGATGTTTTATGTTGAATTTTTTGATGTTTTTCATTGTTGAGGTTTTGGTTGAATTTGATGGGGTTTTTGAATGTTGAGGTTCTTGTTGAATTTTTTGGTGTTTTTCATTGTTGAGGTTGAATATCTTGGTGTTTTTGAATGTTGAGGTTGTTATTGAGTTTTTCTTTTTTTTTTCGTTGTTGAGGTTATTGGTGTTGTTGAATTTTTCGATGTTATTCATTGTTGATGGTTGTTGTTGAATTAGTTGGTGTTATCAATTTTTATTTTGTTGAACCTTTTTGTATTTTTAAAAGTTGAGGTTGTTGTTGAATTTGATGGTGATTTTCAATGTTGAGTTTGTTGCCGAATTTTTTGGTGTTTTTCATTGTTGAGGTTGTTGTTGAATTTGTTGGTGTTTTTGAATGTTGAGGTTGTTGATGTATTTTTTGGTGCTTTTCATTGTTTAGGATTTTGATGAATTTGTTGGTGTTTTCCATTGTTGAGGTTTTTATTGAATTTGTTGGTGTTTTTCATTGTTGAGGTTGTAGTTGAATTTGTTGGTATTTTTCATTGTTGAGGTTTTTGATGAATTTGTTGGTGGTTTCCATTGTTGAGGTTGTTGTTGAATTTGTTGGAGTTTTTGAATTTGGAGGTTGTTGATGAATTTTTTATTGTTTTTCACTGTTGAGATTTTTGTTGAATGTGATGGTGTTTTTGAATGCTGAGGTTGTTCTTGATTTTTTTGTTGTTTTTCATTGTTGAAGTTGTTGTTGAATAAGTTGGTGTTTTTCAATGTTTAGCTTGTTGAATTTGTTGGTGTTTTTCAAAGTAGAGGTTTTTAATGAGTTTTTTGGTGTTTTTCATTTTTGTGGTTTTCGTTGAATTTGTTGGTGTTTTTGAATGTTGAGGTTGTTGTTTTTATTTTTTGGTGTTATTGAATGTTGAGGTTCTTGTTGAATTTTTTGGTGTTTTTCATTGTTGAGGTTGTTGTTGAATTTTTTGGTGTTTTTCAATGTTGAGGTTTTTGTTGAATTTGTTGGAGTTTTTGAATTTGGAGGTTGTTGTTGAATTTTTTGGTGTTTTTCATGGTTGAGGTTGTTGTTGAATATTTTGGTGTTTTTCAATGTTGTGGTTGTTGTCGAATTTTTTGGTGTTTTTCATTGTTGCGGTAGTTGTTGAAATTGTTGGAGTTTTTCAATGTTGAGGTTGTTATTGATTTTTTGGGTGTGTTTCATTGTTGAGATTGTTGTTGAATTTTTTTGGTGTTTTTCATTGTTGAGGTTGTTGTTGAATTTTTTGACGATTTTCATTGCTGTGGTCGTTGTTGAATTTAATGGTGTTTTTGAATGCTGAGGTTGTTCTTGATTTTTTTGGTGTTTTTCATTGTTGAAGTTGTTGTTGAATAAGTTGGTGTTTTTCAATGTTGAGGTTGTTGAATTTGTTTGTGTTTTTCAAAGAAGAGGATTTTAATGAATTTTTTGGTGTTTTTCACTTTTGAGGTTTTCGTTGAATTTGTTGGTGTTTTTGAATGTTGAGGTTGTTGAATTCGATGGTTTTATTCAAAGATGAGTTTGTTGTTGAATTTTCTGGTGTTTTTCATTGTTGAGGTTGTTGTTGAATTTGTTGGTGTTGATTAATGTTGAGGTTGTTGTTGAATGTTTTGGTGTTTTTCATTGTTGAGGTTGTTGTCTTTGAATTTTTGGATGTTTATCATTGTTGAGGTTGTTGTTGAATTTGATGGTGTTTTTCAATGTTGGGGTTGTTGTTAAATTTTTTGGTGTTTTTCATTGTTGAGGTTGTTGTGGAATTTCTTGGAGTTTTTCAATGTTGAGGTTGTTGTTGAATTTGTTGGTGTTTTTCAATGTTGGGGTTGTTGTTAAATTTTTTGGTGTTTTTCATTGTTGAGGTTGTTGTGGAATTTCTTGGAGTTCTTCAATGTTGAGGTTGTTGAATTTGTTGGTGTTTTTGAATGTTGAGGTTGCTGATGTATTTTTTGGTGTTTTTCATTGTTGAGGATTTTGATGAATTTGTTTGTGTTTTCCATTGTTGAGATTTTTGTTGAATTTGTTGGTGTATTTGAATGTTGCGGTTATTAAATCTGTTGGTGTTTTTCAAAATTGAGGTTCTGGTTGAATTTTTTGGTGTTTTTCGTTGTTGAGGTTTTTGTTGAATTTAATGGTGATTTTCAATGTTGAGTTTGTTGTCGAATGTTTTGGTGTTTTTCGTTGTTGTGGTAGTTATTGAAATTCTTCGAGTTTTTCAATGTTGGGGTTGTTATTGATTTTTTGGGTGTGTTTCGTTGTTGAGGTTGTTGTCGAATTTTTTGGTGTTTTTCATTGTTGAGGTTGTTGTTGAATTATTTGATGTTTTTCATTGTTGAGGTTGTTGTTGAATTTGTTGGTGATTTTCAATGTTGAGGTTGTTGAATTTATTGGTTTGATCAGTGGCTTTTATTGAACTTTTTTGTATTTTTCAAAGTTGAGGTTGAAATTGAAATTATTGCTGTTTTTCAATGTTGAGGTTGTTGAATTTGTTGGTGCTTTTCAAAGTTGAGGTTCTTGTTGAATTTTTTGGTGTGTTTCATTGTTGAGGTTTATGTTGAATTTGTTGGTTTGTTGAATGTTGAGGTTGTCGTTGAATTTGTTGTTGTTCTTCAATATTGTGGTTGTTGAATTTTTTGGTCTTTTTCATTGTTGAGGTTGTTGTTGAATATTTTGGTGTTTTTGAATGATGAGGTTGTTGATGAATTTTTTAGTGTTTTTCATTGTTGAAGTTGTTGTTGAATAAGTTGGTGTTTTTCAATGTTGAGTTTGTTGAATTTGTTGGTGTTTTTCAAAGTAGAGGTTTTTAATGAGTTTTTTGGTGTATTTCATTTTTGAGGTTTTCGTTGAATTTGTTGGTGTTTTTGAATGTTGAGGTTGTTGTTTTTATTGTTTGGTGTTATTGAATGTTGAGGTTCTTGTTGAATTTTTTGGTGTTTTTCATTGTTCAGGTTGTTGTTGAATTTTTTGGTGTTTTTCATTGTTGAGGTTGTTGTTGAATTTGTTGGAGGTTTTCAATGTTGAGGTTATTGTTGAATTTGTTGGTGTTTTTCAATGATGAGGTTGTTGAATTTGTTGGAGTTTTTCAAAGTTGAGGTTGTTGTTGATTTTTTTGGTGTTTTTCACTTTTGAGGTTTTGGTTGAATTTGTTGGTGTTTTTGAATGTTGAGGTTGTTGTTTTTATTTTTTGCTGTTATTGAATGTTGAGGTTCTTGTTGAATTTTTTGGTGTTTTTCATTGTTGAGGTTGTTGTTGAATTGTTTGGTGTTTTTCATTGTTGATGTTTTTGTTGAATTTGTTGGAGTTTTTGAACTTTGAGGTTGTTGCTGAATTTGTTGGTGTTCTTCAATGTTGTGGTTGTTGTTGAATTTTTTGGTGTATTCAATGTTTTTTTTTTAATCTTTTTGTATTTTTCAAAATTGAGATTGCAGTTGAATTTGTTGGTGTTTTTCATTGTTGAGGTTGTTATTAAAATTGTTGGAGTTTTTCAATGTTGAGGTTGCCGTTGAATTTGTTGGTGTTATCAATTTTTATTTTGTTGAACCTTTTTGTATTTTTAAAAGTTGAGGTTGTTGTTCAATTTGTTGGTGATTTTCAATGTTGAGGTTGTTGTTGAATTCGTTAGTGTTTTTCAATGTTGGGGTTGTTGTTGAATTTTTTGGTGTTCTTCATTGTTGAGGTTGTTGTGGAATTTATTGGAGTTCTTCATTGTTGAGGTTGTTGAATTTGTTGCTGTTTTTGAATGTTGTGGTTGTTGATGTATTTTTTGGTGTTTTTCATTGTTGAGGATTTTGATGAATTTGTTGGTGTTTTCCATTGTTGAGGTTTTTGTTGAATTTGTTGGTGTTTTTGAATGTTGAGGTTGTAGTTGAATTTGTTGGTATTTTTCATTGTTGAGGTTTTTGATGAATTTCTTGGTGCTTTCCATTGTTGAGGTTGTTGTTGAATTTGTTGCTGATTAACAATATTGAGGTTGAAGTTTAATATTTTTGTGCTTTTCATTGTTGAGGTTTTGGAATTGGATCGTGTTTTTCAATGTTGGGGTTGTTGTTGAATTTTTTGGTGTTTTTCATTGTTGAGGTTGTTGTGGGATTTCTTGGAGTTCTTCAATGTTGAGGTTGTTGAATTTGTTGGTGTTTTTGATTGTTGAGGTTGCTGATGTATTTTTTGGTGTTTTTCATTGTTGAGGATTTTGATGAATTTGTTGGTGTTTTCCATTGTTGAGGTTTTTGTTGAATTTGTTGGTGTTTTTGAATGTTGATGTTGCAGTTGAATTTGTTGGTATTTTTCATTGTTGAGGTTTTTGATGAATTTGTTGGTGGTTTCCATTGCTGAGGTTTTTGTTGAATTTGTTGGTGATTAACAATATTGAGGTTGTAGTTGAATTTTTTGGTGCTTTTCAATGTTGAGTTTTTGGAATTGGGTCGTGTTTTTCAAAGTTGAGGTTGTTGTTGAATATTTTGGTGTTTTTCAATGTTGAGGTTGTTGTTGAATTTTTTGGTGTATTCAATGTATTTTTTTTGAATCTTTTTGAATTTTTCAAAATTGATGGTGCAGTTGAATTTGTTGGTGTTTTTCATTGCTGAGGTTGTTATTGAAATTGTTGGAGTTTTTCAATGTTGAGGTTGCCGTTGAATTTGTTGCTGTTTCTCGAAGCTGAGGTTGTTGTTGAATTTGATGGTGTATTTGAATGTTGAGGTTGTTAAATCTGTTGGTGTTTTTCAAAATTGAGGTTCTGGTTGAATTTTCTGGTGTTTTTCATTGTTGAGGTTTTTGTTGAATTTGATGGTGATTTTCAATATTGAGGTTGTTGAATTTATTAGTGTGATCAATGGCTTTTATTGAACTTTTTTGTACTTTTCAAAGTTGAGGTTGAAGTTGAAATTGTTGGTGTTTTTCAATGTTGAGGTTGTTGATTTATGTTGGTGTTTTTCAAAGTTGAGGTTCTTGTTGAGTTTTTTGGTGTATTTCATTGTTGAGGTTTTTGTTGAAATTGTTGGTGTTTTTGAATGTTGAGGTTGTCGTTGAATTTGTTGTTGTCCTTCAATATTGTGGTTGTTGAATTTGTTGGTGTTTTTCATTGTTGAGGTTGTTGTTGAATATTTTGGTGTTTTTGAATGATGAGGTAGTTGATGAATTTTTTGGTGTTTTTCATTGTTGAGATTTTTGATGAATTTGTTGGTGCTTTCCATTGTTGAGGTTTTTGTTGAATTTGTTGGTGTTTTTGAATGTTGAGGTTGTAGTTGAATTTGTTGGTGATTAACAATCTTGAAGTTGTAGTTGAATTTGTTGGTGTTTTTCAATGTAGAGGTTTTTGAATTTGTTGTTGTTTTTCAAAGTTGAGGTTGTTGTTGAATATTTTGGTGTTTTTCAATGTTGAGGTTGTTGTTGAATTGTTTGGTGTTTTTCATTGTTGATGTTTTTGTTGAATTTGTTGGTGTTTTTGAATGTTGAGATTGTTGTTGAATTTTTTGGCGTTTTTCAGTGTTGAGGTTGTTGAATTTGTTGCAATTTTTCAATGTTGAGGTTGTTGTTGAATTTGTTGGTGTTTTTCAAAGTTGAGGTTGTTGAATTTATTGTTGTTTTTCAAAGGTGATGTTTTATGTTGAATTTTTTGATGTTTTTCATTGTTGAGGTTTTGGTTGAATTTGATGGGGTTTTTGAATGTTGAGGTTCTTGTTGAATTTTTTGGTGTTTTTCATTGTTGAGGTTGAATATCTTGGTGTTTTTGAATGTTGAGGTTGTTATTGAGTTTTTCTTTTTTTTTTCGTTGTTGAGGTTATTGGTGTTGTTGAATTTTTCGATGTTATTCATTGTTGATGGTTGTTGTTGAATTAGTTGGTGTTATCAATTTTTATTTTGTTGAACCTTTTTGTATTTTTAAAAGTTGAGGTTGTTGTTGAATTTGATGGTGATTTTCAATGTTGAGTTTGTTGCCGAATTTTTTGGTGTTTTTCATTGTTCCGGTAGTTGCTGAAATTGTTGGAGTTTTTCAATGTTGAGGTTGTTATTGATTTTTTGGGTGTGTTTCATTGTTGAGGTTGTTGTTGAATTTTTTGGTGTTTTTCATTGTTGAGGTTGTTGTTGAATTTGTTGGTGTTTTTGAATGTTGAGGTTGTTGATGTATTTTTTGGTGCTTTTCATTGTTTAGGATTTTGATGAATTTGTTGGTGTTTTCCATTGTTGAGGTTTTTATTGAATTTGTTGGTGTTTTTCATTGTTGAGGTTGTAGTTGAATTTGTTGGTATTTTTCATTGTTGAGGTTTTTGATGAATTTGTTGGTGGTTTCCATTGTTGAGGTTGTTGTTGAATTTGTTGGAGTTTTTGAATTTGGAGGTTGTTGATGAATTTTTTGTTGTTTTTCACTGTTGAGATTTTTGTTGAATGTGATGGTGTTTTTGAATGCTGAGGTTGTTCTTGATTTTTTTGTTGTTTTTCATTGTTGAAGTTGTTGTTGAATAAGTTGGTGTTTTTCAATGTTTAGCTTGTTGAATTTGTTGGTGTTTTTCAAAGTAGAGGTTTTTAATGAGTTTTTTGGTGTTTTTCATTTTTGTGGTTTTCGTTGAATTTGTTGGTGTTTTTGAATGTTGAGGTTGTTGTTTTTATTTTTTGGTGTTATTGAATGTTGAGGTTCTTGTTGAATTTTTTGGTGTTTTTCATTGTTGAGGTTGTTGTTGAATTTTTTGGTGTTTTTCAATGTTGAGGTTTTTGTTGAATTTGTTGGTGTTTTTGAATTTGGAGGTTGTTGTTGAATTTTTTGGTGTTTTTCACGGTTGAGGTTGTTGTTGAATATTTTGGTGTTTTTAAATGTTGTGGTTGTTGTCGAATTTTTTGGTGTTTTTCATTGTTGAGGTTGTAGTTGAATTTGTTGGTATTTTTCATTGTTGAGGTTTTTGATGAATTTGTTGGTGGTTTCCATTGTTGAGGTTGTTGTTGAATTTGTTGGAGTTTTTGAATTTGGAGGTTGTTGATGAATTTTTTGTTGTTTTTCACTGTTGAGATTTTTGTTGAATGTGATGGTGTTTTTGAATGCTGAGGTTGTTCTTGATTTTTTTGTTGTTTTTCATTGTTGAAGTTGTTGTTGAATAAGTTGGTGTTTTTCAATGTTTAGCTTGTTGAATTTGTTGGTGTTTTTCAAAGTAGAGGTTTTTAATGAGTTTTTTGGTGTTTTTCATTTTTGTGGTTTTCGTTGAATTTGTTGGTGTTTTTGAATGTTGAGGTTGTTGTTTTTATTTTTTGGTGTTATTGAATGTTGAGGTTCTTGTTGAATTTTTTGGTGTTTTTCATTGTTGAGGTTGTTGTTGAATTTTTTGGTGTTTTTCAATGTTGAGGTTTTTGTTGAATTTGTTGGTGTTTTTGAATTTGGAGGTTGTTGTTGAATTTTTTGGTGTTTTTCACGGTTGAGGTTGTTGTTGAATATTTTGGTGTTTTTAAATGTTGTGGTTGTTGTCGAATTTTTTGGTGTTTTTCATTGTTGCGGTAGTTGTTGAAATTGTTGGAGTTTTTCAATGTTGAGGTTGTTATTGATTTTTTGGGTGTGTTTCATTGTTGAGATTGTTGTTGAATTTTTTGGTGTTTTTCATTGTTGAAGTTGTTGTTGAATAAGTTGGTGTTTTTCAATGTTGAGGTTGTTGAATTTGTTTGTGTTTTTCAAAGAAGAGGATTTTAATGAATTTTTTGGTGTTTTTCACTTTTGAGGTTTTCGTTGAATTTGTTGGTGTTTTTGAATGTTGAGGTTGTTGAATTCGATGGTTTTATTCAAAGATGAGTTTGTTGTTGAATTTTCTGGTGTTTTTCATTGTTGAGGCTGTTGTTGAATTTGTTGGTGTTGATTAATGTTGAGGTTGTTGTTGAATGTTTTGGTGTTTTTCATTGTTGAGGTTGTTGTCTTTGAATTTTTGGATGTTTATCATTGTTGAGGTTGTTGTTGAATTCGTTAGTGTTTTTCAATGTTGGGGTTGTTGTTGAATTTTTTGGTGTTCTTCATTGTTGAGGTTGTTGTGGAATTTATTGGAGTTCTTCATTGTTGAGGTTGTTGAATTTGTTGCTGTTTTTGAATGTTGAGGTTGTTGATGTATTTTTTGGTGTTTTTCATTGTTGAGGATTTTGATGAATTTGTTGGTGTTTTCCATTGTTGAGGTTTTTGTTGAATTTGTTGGTGTTTTTGAATGTTGAGGTTGTAGTTGAATTTGTTGGTATTTTTCATTGTTGAGGTTTTTGATGAATTTGTTGGTGCTTTCCATTGTTGAGGTTTTTGTTGAATTTGTTGCTGATTAACAATATTGAGGTTGTAGTTTAATATTTTTGTGCTTTTCATTGTTGAGGTTTTGGAATTGGATCGTGTTTTTCAAAGTTGATGTTGTTGTTGAATTTTTTGGTGTATTCAATGTTTATTTTTGAATCTTTTTGTATTTTTCAAAATTGTGGTTGCAGTTGAATTTGTTGGTGTTTTTCATTGTTGAGGTTGTTATTGAAATTGTTGGAGTTTTTCAATGTTGAGGTTGCCATTGAATTTGTTGGTGTTTTTAAAAGCTGAGGTTGTTGTTGAATTTGTTGGTGAATTTGAATGTTGAGGTTGTTAAATCTGTTGGTGTTTTTCAAAATTGAGGTTCTGGTTGAATTTTTTGGTGTTTTTCATTGTTGAGGTTTTTGTTGAATTTGATGGTGATTTTCAATGTTGAGTTTGTTGTGGAATTTTTTGGTGTTTTTCATTGTGGTAGTTGTTGAAATTCTTGGAGTTTTTCAATGTTGAGGTTTTTATTGATTTTTTTGGTGTTTTTCATTGTTGAGGTTGTTGTTGAATTTTTTTGGTGTTTTTCCTTGTTGAGGTTGTTTTTGAATTTATTGATGTTTTTCATTGCTGTTGTTGTTGTTGAAATTGTTGGTGTTTTTGAATGTTGAGCTTGTTGTTGAATTTTTTGGTATTTTTCATTGTTGAGGTTGTTGTTGAATTTGTTGGAGGTTTCAATGTTGAGTTTATTGTTGAATTTGTTGGTGTTTTTCAATGATGAGGTTGTTGAATTTGTTGGAGTTTTTCAAAGTTGACGTTGTTGTTGATTTTTTTGGTGATTTTGATTGTTGAGGTTTTGGTTGAATTTGTTGGTGTTTTTGAATGTTGAGGTTGTTGTTTTTATTTTTTGGTGTTATTGAATGTTGAGGTTCTTGTTGAATTTTTTGGTCTTTTTCAATGTTGAGTTTTTTGTTGAATTTGTTGGAGTTTTTGTTGAATTTTGAGGTTGTTGTTGAATTTGCTGGAGTTTTTCAATGTTGAGGTTGTTGTTGAATTTTTTGGTGTTTTTAATGGTTGAGGTTGTTGTTGAATTTTTCGGTGTATTCAATGTTTTTTTTTGAATCATTTTGTATTTTTCAAAATTGAGATTGCAGTTGAATTTGTTGGTGTTTTTCATTGTTGAGGTTGTTATTGAAATTGTTGGAGTTTATCAATGTTGAGGTTGCCGTTGAATGTGTTGTTGTTATCAATTTTTAATTTGTTGAACCTTTTTGTATTTTTCAAAGTTGAGGTTGTTGTTGATTTTTTTGGTGTTTTTCACTTTTGAGGTTTTGGTTGAATTTGTTGGTGTTTTTGAATGTTGAGGTTGTTGTTTTTATTTTTTGCTGTTATTGAATGTTGAGGTTCTTGTTGAATTTTTTGGTGTTTTTCATTGTTGAGGTTGTTGTTGAATTTTTTGGTGTTTTTCAATGTTGAAGTTTTTGTTGAATTTGTTGGAGTTTTTGAACTTTGAGGTTGTTGTTGAATTTGTTTTTGTTCTTCAATGTTGTGGTTGTTGTTGAATTTTTTGGTGTATTCAATGTTTTTTTTTTAATCTTTTTGTATTTTTCAAAATTGAGATTGCAGTTGAATTTGTTGGTGTTTTTCATTGTTGAGGTTTGTTATTAAAATTGTTGGAGTTTTTCAATGTTGAGGTTGCCGTTGAATTTGTTGGTGTTATCAATTTTTATTTTGTTGAACCTTTTTGTATTTTTAAAAGTTGAGGTTGTTGTTCAATTTGTTGGTGATTTTCAATGTTTTGGTTGTTGTTGAATTCGTTAGTGTTTTTCAATGTTGGGGTTGTTGTTGAATTTTTTGGTGTTCTTCATTGTTGAGGCTGTTGTGGAATTTATTGGAGTTCTTCATTGTTGAGGTTGTTGAATTTGTTGCTGTTTTTGAATGTTGAGGTTGTTGATGTATTTTTTGGTGTTTTTCATTGTTGAGGATTTTGATGAATTTGTTGGTGTTTTCCATTGTTGAGGTTTTTGTTGAATTTGCTGGTGTTTTTGAATGTTGAGGTTGTAGTTGAATTTGTTGGTATTTTTCATTGTTGAGGTTTTTGATGAATTTGTTGGTGCTTTCCATTGTTGAAGTTTTTGTTGAATTTGTTGCTGATTAACAATATTGAGGTTGTAGTTTAATATTTTTGTGCTTTTCAATGTTGAGGTTTTGGAATTGGATCGTGTTTTTCAAAGTTGATGTTGTTGTTGAATTTTTTGGTGTATTCAATGTTTTTTTTTGAATCTTTTTGTATTTTTCAAAATTGTGGTTGCAGTTGAATTTGTTGGTGTTTTTCATTGTTGAGGTTGTTATTGAAATTGTTGGAGTTTTTCAATGTTGAGGTTGCCGTTGAATTTGTTGGTGTTTTTAAAAGCTGAGGTTGTTGTTGAATTTGTTGGTGAATTTGAATGTTGAGGTTGTTAAATCTGTTGGTGTTTTTCAAAATTGAGGTTCTGGTTGAATTTTTTGGTGTTTTTCATTGTTGAGGTTTTTGTTGAATTTGATGGTGATTTTCAATGTTGTGTTTGTTGTGGAATTTTTTGGTGTTTTTCATTGTGGTAGTTGTTGAAATTCTTGGAGTTTTTCAATGTTGAGGTTTTTATTGATTTTTTTGGTGTTTTTCATTGTTGAGGTTGTTGTTGAATTTTTTTGGTGTTTTTCCTTGTTGAGGTTGTTGTTGAATTTATTGATGTTTTTCATTGCTGTTGTTGTTGTTGAAATTATTGGTGTTTTTGAATGTTGAGCTTGTTGTTGAATTTTTTGGTGTTTTTCATTGTTGAGGTTGTTGTTGAATTTGTTGGAGGTTTCAATGTTGAGTTTATTGTTGAATTTGTTGGTGTTTTTCAATGATGAGGTTGTTGAATTTGTTGGAGTTTTTCAAAGTTGACGTTGTTGTTGATTTTTTTGGTGTTTTTGATTGTTGAGGTTTTGGTTGAATTTGTTGGTGTTTTTGAATGTTGAGGTTGTTGTTTTTATTTTTTGGTGTTATTGAATGTTGAGGTTCTTGTTGAATTTTTTGGTCTTTTTCAATGTTGAGTTTTTTGTTGAATTTGTTGGAGTTTTTGTTGAATTTTGAGGTTGTTGTTGAATTTGCTGGAGTTTTTCAATGTTGGGGTTGTTGTTGAATTTTTTGGTGTTTTTCATGGTTGAGGTTGTTGTTGAATTTTTTGGTGTATTCAATGTTTTTTTTTTAATCTTTTTGTATTTTTCAAAATTGTGGTTGCAGTTGAATTTGTTGGTGTTTTTCATTGTTGAGGTTGTTATTGAAATTGTTGGAGTTTTTCAATGTTGAGGTTGCCGTTGAATTTGTTGGTGTTTTTAAAAGCTGAGGTTGTTGTTGAATTTGTTGGTGAATTTGAATGTTGAGGTTGTTAAATCTGTTGGTGTTTTTCAAAATTGAGGTTCTGGTTGAATTTTTTGGTGTTTTTCATTGTTGAGGTTTTTGTTGAATTTGATGGTGATTTTCAATGTTGTGTTTGTTGTGGAATTTTTTGGTGTTTTTCATTGTGGTAGTTGTTGAAATTCTTGGAGTTTTTCAATGTTGAGGTTTTTATTGATTTTTTTGGTGTTTTTCATTGTTGAGGTTGTTGTTGAATTTATTGATGTTTTTCATTGCTGTTGTTGTTGTTGAAATTATTGGTGTTTTTGAATGTTGAGCTTGTTGTTGAATTTTTTGGTGTTTTTCATTGTTGAGGTTGTTGTTGAATTTGTTGGAGGTTTCAATGTTGAGTTTATTGTTGAATTTGTTGGTGTTTTTCAATGATGAGGTTGTTGAATTTGTTGGAGTTTTTCAAAGTTGACGTTGTTGTTGATTTTTTTGGTGTTTTTGATTGTTAAGGTTTTGGTTGAATTTGTTGGTGTTTTTGAATGTTGAGGTTGTTGTTTTTATTTTTTGGTGTTATTGAATGTTGAGGTTCTTGTTGAATTTTTTGGTCTTTTTCAATGTTGAGTTTTTTGTTGAATTTGTTGGAGTTTTTGTTGAATTTTGAGGTTGTTGTTGAATTTGCTGGAGTTTTTCAATGTTGGGGTTGTTGTTGAATTTTTTGGTGTTTTTCATGGTTGAGGTTGTTGTTGAATATTTTGGTGTTTTTCAATGTTGAGTTTGTTGTTGAATTTTTCGGTGTAATCAATGTTTTTTTTTGAATCATTTTGTATTTTTCAAAATTGAGATTGCAGTTGAATTTGTTGGTGTTTTTCATTGTTGAGGTTGTTATTGAAATTGTTGGAGTTTATCAATGTTGAGGTTGCCGTTGAATGTGTTGTTGTTATCAATTTTTATTTTGTTGAACCTTTTTGTATTTTTAAAAGTTGAGGTTGTTGTTGAATTTGATGGTGCTTTTCACTTTTGAGGTTTTGGTTGAATCTGTTGGTGTTTTTCAATGCTGAGGTTGTTGTTAAATTTGTTGGTGTTTTTGAATGTTGAGGTTGTTAAATCTGTTGGTTTTTTTCAAAGTTGAGGTTGTTGTTGAATTTTTTGTTCTTTTTCATTGTTTGGGTTTTTGTTGAATTTGATGATGATTTTCAATGTTGAGTTTGTTGTCGAATTTTTTGGTGTTTTTCATTGTTGCGGTAGTTGTTGAAATTGTTGGAATTTTTCAATGTTGAGGCTGTTATTGATTTTTTGGGTTTGTTTCATTGTTGAGGTTGTTGTTGAATGTTTTGGTGTTTTTCATGGTTGAGGTTGTTGTTGAATTTTTTGACGATTTTCATTGCTGAGGTTGTTGTTGAATTTGATGGTGTTTTTGAATGCTGAGGTTGTTGTTGAATTTTTTGGTGTTTTTCATTGTTGAGGTTGTTGTTGAATAAGTTGGTGTTTTTCAATGTTGAGGTTGTTGAATTTGTTGGTGTTTTTTAATGATGAGGTTGTTGTTGAATTTTTTGGTGTTTTTCATTGTTGAGGTTGTTGTTGTTGAATTTTTTCATTTTTTTCATTGTTGAGGTTGTTGTTGAATTTGTTGGTGATTTTCAATATTTAGGTTGTTGTTGAATTTGTTGGTTTTTTTCAATGTTGAGGTTGCTGTTGAGTTTTTTGGTGTTTTTCATTGTTGAGGTTGTTGTTGTTGAATTTTTTCATGTTTTTCATTGTTGAGGTTGTTGTTGAATTTGTTGGTGATTTTCAAGATTGATGTTGTTGTTTAATTTGTTGGTGTTTTTCAATGTTGTGTTTGTTGTCGAATTTTTTGGTGTTATTCATTGTTGTGGTAGTTGTTGAAATTCTTGGAGTTTTTCAATGTTGATGTTTTTATTGATTTTTTTGGTGTTTTTCGTTGTTGAGGTTGTTGTTTAATTTTATTGGTGTTTTTCATTGTTGAGGTTGTTGTTGAATTTATTGATGTTTTTCATTGTTGAGGTTGTTGTTGAATTTGTTGGGGGTTTTCAATGTTGAGCTTATTGTTGAATTTGTTGCTGTTTTTCAATGATGAGGTTGTTGAATTTGTTGGAATTTTTCAAATTTGAGGTTGTTGTTGATTTTTTTGGTGTTTTTCATTGTTGAGGTTTTGGTTGAAATTATTGGTGTTTTTAAATGTTGAGGTTGATGTTTCTATGTTTTGGTGTTATTGAATGTTGAGGGTCTTGTTGAATTTTTTGGTGTTATTCATTGTTGATGTTGTTGTTGAATTTTTTGGTGTTTTTCAATGTTGAGGTTTTGTTGAATTTTTTGGAGTTTTTGAATTTTGAGGTTGTTGTTGAATTTGTTGTTGTTTTTAAATGTTGATGTTGTTGTTTAATTTTTTGGTCTTTTTCATGGTTGAGGATGTTGTTGAATATTTTGGTGTTTTTCAATGTTGAGGTTGCTGTTGAATTTTTTGGTGTATTCAATGTTTTTTTTTAAATCTTTTTGTTGTTTTCAAAATTGAGATTGCAGTTGAATTTGTTGGTGTTTTTCATTGTTGCGGTTGTTATTGAAATTGTTGGAGTTTTTCAATGTTGAGGTTTTCGTTGAATTTGTTGGTGTTATCAATTTTTATTTTGTTGAACCTTTTTGTATTTTGAAAAGTTGAGGTTGTTGTTGAATTTGATGGTGTTTTTCAATGTTCAGGTTGTTGAATTTGTTGTTGTTTTTCAAAGCTGAGCTTGTTGTTAAATCTGTTGGAGTCTTTGAATGTTGAGGTTGTTAAATCTGTTGGTGTTTTTCAAAGTTGAGGTTGTTGTTGAATTTTTCGGTGCTTTTCATTGTTGAGATTTTTATTGAATATGATGGTGATTTTCAATGTTGAGTTTGTTGTCGAATTTTTTGCTGTTTTTCATTGTTGCGGTAGTTGTTGAAATTATTGGAGTTTTTCAATGTTGAGATTGTTATTGAATTTTTGGGTGTGTTTCATTGTTGAGGTTGTTGTTGAATTTTTTTGCGTTTATCATTGCTGAGGTTGGTGTTGAATTTTTTGACGATTTTCATTGCTGAGGTTGTTGTTGAATTTGATGGTGTTTTTGAATGCTGAGGTTGTTGTTGAATTTTTTGGTGTTTTTCATTGTTGAAGTTGTTGTTGAAAAAGTTGGCGTTTTTCAATGTTGAGGTTGTTGAATTTGTTGGTGTTTTTCAAAGCAGAGGTTTTTAATGAATTTTTTGGTGTTTTTCAATGTTGAGGTTTTTGTTGAATTTATTGGAGTTTTTGAATTTTGAGGTTGTTGTTGAATTTGCTGGAGTTTTTCAATGTTGAGGTTGTTGTTGAATTTTTTGGTGTTTTTCATGGTTGAGGTTGTTGTTGAATATTTTGGTGTTTTTCAATGTTGAGTTTGTTGTTGAATTTTTCGGTGTATTCAATGTTTTTTTTTGAATCATTTTGTATTTTTCAAAATTGAGATTGCAGTTGAATTTGTTGGTGTTTTTCATTGTTGAGGTTGTTATTGAAATTGTTGGAGTTTTTCAATGTTGAGGTTGCCGTTGAATGTGTTGGTGTTATCAATTTTTATTTTGTTGAACTTTTTTGTATTTTTAAAAGTTGAGGTTGTTGTTGAATTTGATGGTGTTTTTCAGTGCTGAGGTTGTTGAATCTGTTGGTGTTTTTCAAAGCTGAGGTTGTTGTTAAATTTGTTGGTGTTTTTGAATGTTGAGGTTGTTAAATCTGTTGGTGTTTATCAAAGTTGAGGTTGTTGTTGAATTTTTTGTTGTTTTTCATTGTTGGGGTTTTTGTTGAATTTGATGATGATTTTCAATGTTGAGTTTGTTGTCGAATTTTTTGGTGTTTTTCATTGTTGTGGTAGTTGTTGAAATTGTTGGAATTTTTCAATGTTGAGGCTGTTAGTGATTTTTTGGGTTTGTTTCATTGTTGAGGTTGTTGTTGAATTTTTTGGTGTTTATCATTGTTGAGGTTGTTGTTGAATTTTTTGACGATTTTCATTGCTGAGGTTGTTGTTGAATTTGACGGTGTTTTTGAATGCTGAGGTTGTTGTTGAATTTTTTGGTGTTTTTCATTGTTGAAGTTGTTGTTGAATAAGTTGGTGTTTTTCAATGTTGAGGTTGTTGAATTTGTTGGTGTTTTTTAATGTTGAGGTTGTTGTTGAATTTTTTGCTGTTTTTCATTGTTGACGTTGTTGTTGTTGAATTTTTTCATGTTTTTCAATGTTGAGGTTGTTGTTGAATTTGTTGGTGATTTTCAATATTTAGGTTGTTGTTGAATTTGTTGGTGTTTTTCAATGTTTGGGTTGTTGTTGAATTTTTTGGTGTTTTTCATTGTTGAGGTTGTTGTTTAATTTGTTGGTGTTGATTAATGTTGAGGTTGTTGTTGAATGTTTTGGTGTTTTTCATTGTTGAGGTTGTTGTTGAATTTGTTGGTGATTTTCAATATTGGGGTTGTTGTTTAATTTGTTGGTGTTTTCAATGTTGAGTTTGTTGTCGAATTTTTTGCTGTTTTTCATTGTGGTAGTTTTTGAAATTCATGGAGTTTTTCAATGTTGATGTTTTTATTGATTTTTTGGGTGTTTTTCGTTGTTAAGGTTGTTGTTTAATTTTTTTGGTGTTTTTCATTGTTGAGGTTGTTGTTGAATTTATTGATGTTTTTCATTGCGGTGGTTGTTGTTGAAATTGTTGGTGTTTTTGAATGTTGCGGTTGTTGTTGAATTTTTTGGTGTTTTTCATTCTTGAGGTTGTTGTTGAATTTGTTGGTGTTGATTAATGTTGAGGTTGTTGTTGAATGTTTTGGTGTTTTTCATTGTTGAGGTTGTTGTTGAATTTATTGATGTTTTTCATTGCTGTGGTTGTTGTTGAAATTGTTGGTGTTTTTGAATGTTGCCGTTGTTGTTGAATTTTTTGGTGTTTTTCATTCTTGAGGTTGTTGTTGAATTTGTTGGTGTTGATTAATGTTGAGGTTGTTGTTGAATGTTTTGGTGTTTTTCATTGTTGAGGTTGTTGTTTTTGAATTTTTGGATGTTTTTCATTGTTGAGGTTGTTGTTCAATTTGATGGTGATTTTCAATATTGAGGTTGTTGTTGAATTTTTTGGTGTTTTTCATGGTTGAAGACGTTGTTGAATATTTTGGTGTTTTTCAATGTTGAGGTTGTTGTTGAATTTTTTGGTGTATTCAATGTTTTTTTTAAAATCTTTTTGTTGTTTTCAAAATTGAGATTGCAGTTGAATTTGTTGGTGTTTTTCATTTTTGATGTTGTTTTTGAAATTGTTGGAGTTTTTCAATGTTGAGGTTTTCGTTGAATTTGTTGGTGTTATCAATTTTTGTTTTGTTGAACCTTTTTGTATTTTTAAAAGTTGAGGTTGTTGTTGAATTTGATGGTGTTTTTCAATGTTGAGGTTGTTGAATTTGTTGGTGTTTTTCAAAGCTGAGCTTGTTGTTAAATCTGTTGGAGTCTTTGAATGTTGAGGTTGTTAAATCTGTTGGTGTTTTTCAAAGTTGAGGTTGTTGTTGAATTTTTCGGTGCTTTTTATTGTTGAGATTTTTGTTGAATATGATGGTGATTTTCAATGTTGAGTTTGTTGTCGAATTTTTTGCTGGTTTTCATTGTTGCGGTAGTTGTTGACATTGTTGGAGTTTTTCAATGTTGAGGTTGTTATTGAATTTTTGGGTGTGTTTCATTGTTGAGGTTGTTGTTGAATTTTTTTGCGTTTTTCATTGCTGAGGTTGGTGTTGAATTTTTTGACGATTTTCATTGCTGAGGTTGTTGTTGAATTTGATGGTGTTTTTGAATGCTGAGGTTGTTGTTGAATTTTTTGGTGTTCTTCATTGTTGAATTTGTTGTTGAATAAGTTGGTGTTTTTCAATGTTGAGGTTGTTGAATTTGTTGGTGTTTTTCAAAGTGGAGGTTTTTAATGAATTTTTTGGTGTTTATCATTTTTGAGGTTTTCGTTGAATTTGTTGGTGTTTTTTAATGTTGAGGTTGTTGAATTTATTTTTTCGGTGTTTTTCATTGTTGAGGTTTCTGTTGAATTTGATGGTGATTTTTAATGTTGGGGTTGTTGAATTTGTTGGTTTTTTTCAAAGATGAGTTTGTTGCTTTATTTTTTGGTGTTTTTCATTGTTGAGGTTGTTGTTGAATTTGTTGGTGTTGATTAATGTTGAGGTTGTTGTTGAATGTTTTGGTGTTTTTCATTGTTGAGGTTGTTGTTGTTGAATTTTTGGATGTTTTTCATTGTTGAGGTTGTTGTTGAATTTGATGGTGATTTTCAATATTGAGGTTGTTGTTGAATTTGTTGGTGTTTTTCAATGTTCAGGTTTTTGCTGAATTTTTTAGTGTTTTTCATTCTTGAGGTTGTTGTTGTTGAATTTTTTTATGTTTTTCATTGTTGAGGTTGTTGTTTAATTTGTTGGTGTTTTTCAATGTTGAGTTTGTTGTCGAATTTTTTGCTGTTTTTCATTGTTGTGGTAGTTGTTGAAATTCATGGAGTTTTTCAATGTTGATGTATTTATTGATTTTTTTGGTGTTTTTCGTTGATGCGGTTGTTGTTTAATTTTTTTGGTGTTTTTCATTGTTGAGGTTGTTGTTGAATTTATTGATGTTTTTCATTGCTGTGGTTGTTGTTGAAATTGTTGGTGTTTTTGAATGTTGCGGTTGTTGTTGAATTTTTTGGTGTTATTCATTCCTGAGGTTGTTGTTGAATTTGTTGGTGTTGATTAATGTTGAGGTTGTTGTTGAATGTTTTGGTGTTTTTCATTGTTGAGGTTGTTGTTTTTGAATTTTTGGATGTTTTTCATTGTTGAGGTTGTTGTTCAATTTGATGGTGATTTTCAATATTGAGGTTGTTGTTGAATTTTTTGGTGTTTTTCAATGTTCAGGTTGTTGTTGAATTTTTTGGTGTTTTTCATGGTTGAGGATGTTGTTGAATATTTTGGTGTTTTTCAATGTTGAGGTAGTTGTTGAATTTTTTGGTGTATTCAATGTTTTTGTTGAATTTTATGGTGATTTTTAATTTTGGGGTTGTTGAATTTGTTGGTTTTCTTCAAAGATGAGTTTGTTGTTTTATTTTTTGGTGCTTTTCATTGATGAGGTTGTTGTTGAATTTGTTGATGTTGATTAATGTTGAGGTTGTTGTTGAATGTTTTGGTGTTTTTTATTGTTGAGGTTGTTGTTGTTGAATTTTTGGATGTTTTTCATTGTTGAGGTTGTTGTTGAATTTGCTGGTGATTTTCAATGTGAGGTTGTTGTTGAATTCGTTGGTGTTTTGCAATGTTGGGGTTGTTGTTGAATTTTTTGGTGTTTTTCATTGCTGAGGTTGTTGTTGAATTTGTTGGAGGTTTTCAATGTTGAGGTTATTGTTGAATTTGTTGTTGTTTTTCAATGATTAGGTTGTTGAATTTGTTGGAGTTTTTCAAAGTTGAGGTTGTTGTTGATTTTTTTGGTGCTTTTGATTGTTGAGGTTTTGGTTGAATTTGTTGGTGTTTTTGAATGTTCAGGTTGTTGTTTTTATTTTTTGGTGTTATTGAATGTTGAGGTTCTTATTGAATTTTTTGGTGTTTTTCATTGTTGAAGTTGTTGTTGTTGAATTTTTGGATGTTTTTCATTATTGAGGTTGTTGTTGAATTTGTTGGTGATTTTTAATGTTGATGTTGTCGTTGAATTCGTTGGTGTTTTTCAATGTTGGGGTTGTTGTTGAATTTTTTGGTGTTTTTCATTGTTGAGGTTGTTGTTCAATATTTTGGTGTTTTTCAATTTTGAGTTTGTTGTTGAATTTTTTGGTGTATTCAATGTTTTTCTTTGAATCTTTTTGTATTTTTCAAAATTGAGATTGCAGTTGAATTTGTTGGTGTTTTTCATTGTTGAGGTTGTTTTTGAAATTGTTGGAGTTTTTCAATGTTGAGGTTGCCGTTGAATTTGTTGGTGTTATCAATTTTTATTTTGTATTTTGAAAAGTTGAGGTTGTTGTTGAATTTGATGGTGTTTTTCAAAGTTGAGGTTGTTGAATCTGTTGGTGTTATTAAAAGCTGAGGTTGTTGTTAAATTTGTTGGTGTTTTTGAATGTTGAGGTTTTTAAATCTGTTGGTGTTTTTCAAAGTTGAGGTTGTTGTTGAATTTTTTGTTGTTTTTCATTGTTGAGGTTTTTGTTGAATTTGATGGTGATTTTCAATGTTGAGTTTGTTGTCGAAATTTTTGGTGTTTTTCATTGTTCCGTCAGTTGTTGAAATTGTTGGACTTTTGCAATGTTGAGGTTGTTACTGATTTTTTGAGTTTGTTTCATTGTTGAGGTTGTTGTTGAATTTTTTGACGATATTCATTGCTGAGGTTGTTGTTGAATTTGATGGTGTTTTTGAATGCTGAGGTTGTTGTTGAATTTTTTTTGTTTTTCATTGTTGAGGTTGTTGTTGAATAAGTAGGTGTTTTTCAAAGTTGAGTTTGTTAAATTTGTTGCTGTTTTTCAAAGTAGAGGTTTTTGATGAATTATTTGGTGTTTTTTGTTTTTGAGGTTTTCGTTGTATTTGTTGGTGTTTTTGAATGTTGAGGTTGTTGTTTTTATTTTTCGGTGTTTTTCATTGTTGAGGTTTTTGTTGAATTTGTTAGAGATTTTCAATGTTGAGGTTGTTGTTGAAATTGTTGGTGTTTTTTAATTTTGAGGTTGTTGAATTTGTTGGATTTTTTCAAAGATGAGTTTGTTGTTGAATTTTTTCGTGTTTTTCATTGTTGAGGTTGTTGTTGTTGAATTTTTGGATGTTTTGCATTGTTGAGGTTGTTGTTGAATTTGTTGCTGATTTTCAATATTGAGGTTGTTGTTGAATTTGTTGGTGTATTTCAATGTTGGGGTTGTTGTTGAATTATTTGGTGTTTTTCATTGTTGAGGTTGTTGTTGAATTTGTTGGTGTTGATTAATGTTGAGGTTGTTGTTGAATGTTTTGGTGTTTTTCATTGTTGAGGTTGTTGTTTTTGAATTTTTGGATGTTTTTCATTGTTGAGGTTGTTGTTCAATTTGATGGTGATTTTCAATATTGAGGTTGTTGTTGAATTTGTTGGTGTTTTTCAATGTTCAGGTTGTTGTTGAATTTTTGGGTGTTTTTCATTGTTGAGGTTGTTGTTGAATTTTTTTATGTTTTTCATTGTTGAGGTTGTTGTTGAATTTGTTGGTGATTTTCAATATTGAGGTTGTTTTTGAATTTGTTGTTGTTTTTCAATGTTGGGGTTGTTGTTGAATTTTTTGGTGTTTTTGATTGTTTAGGTTGTTGTGGAATTTGTTAATGTTGAGGTTGTTGTTGAATATCTTGGTGGTTTTCATTGTTGAGGTTGTTGTTTTTGTATTTTTGGATGTTTTTCATTGTTGAGGTTGTTGTTGAATTTGATGGTGATTTTCAATATTGAGGTTGTTTTTGAATCTTTTTGTATTTTTCAAAATTGTGGTTGCAGTTGAATTTGTTGGTGTTTTTCATTGTTGAGGTTGTCATTGAAATTGTTGGAGTTTTTCAATGTTGAGGTTGCCGTTGAATTTGTTGGTGTTATCAATTTTTATTTTGTTGAACCTTTTTGTATTTTGAAAAGTTGAGGTTGTTGTTGAATTTGATGGTGTTTTTCAATGTTGAGGTTGTTGAATCTGTTGGTGTTGTTAAAAGCTGAGGTTGTTGTTAAATTTGTTGGTGTTTTTGAATGTTGAGGTTGTTAAATCCGTTGGTGTTTTTCAAAGTTGAGGTTGTTGTTGAATTTTTTGGTGTTTTTCATTGTTGAGTTAGTTGTTGAAATTGTTGGACTTATTCAATGTTGAGGTTGTTATTGAGTTTTTGGGCTTGTTTCATTGTTGAGGTTGTTGTTGAATTTGATGGTGTTTTTGAATGCTGAGGTTGTTGTTGAATTTTTTGATGTTTTTCATTGTTGAGGTTGTTGTTGAATAAGTTGGTGTTTTTCAAAGTTGAGGTTGCTGAATTTGTTGGTGTTTTTCAAAGTAGAGGTTTTTGATGAATTTTTTGGTGTTTTTCATTTTTGAGGATTTCGTTGAATTTGTTGGTGTTTTTGAATGTTGAGGTTGTTTTTTTTATTTTTCGGTGTTTTTCATTGTTGAGGTTGTTGTTGAATTTTTTGGAGATTTTCAATGTTGAGTTTGTTGTTGAATTTATTGGTGTTTTTCATTGTTGATGTTGTTGCTGTTGAATTTTTGGATGATTTTTATTGTTGAGATTGTTGTTGAATTTTTTGGTGTTTTTCATTGTTGAGGTTGTTGTTTAATTTGTTGGTGTTGATTAATGTTGAGGTTGTTGTTGAATGTTTTGAAGTTTTTCATTGTTGAGGTTGTTGTTTTTGAATTTTTGGATGTTTTTCATTGTTGAGGTTGTTGTTGAATTTGATGGTGATTTTCAATATTGAGGTTGTTGTTGAATTTGTTGGTGTTATTCAATGTTCAGGTTGTTGCAGAATTTTTTAGTGTTTTTCATTGTTGAGGTTGTTGTTGTTGAATTTTTTTATGTTTTTCATTGTTGAGGTTGTTGTTGGATTTGTTGGTGATTTTCAATATTGAGGTTGTTGTTGAATTTGTTGGTGTTTTTCAATGTTGGGGTTGTTGTTGAATGTTTTGGTGTTTTTCATTGTTGAGTTTGTTGTTGTTGAATTTTTGGATGTTTTTCATTGTTGAGGTTGTTGTTGAATTTGTTGGTGATTTTCAATGTTGAGGTTGTTGTTGAATTCGTTGGTGTTTTTCAATGTTGGGGTTGCTGTTGAATTTTTTGGTGTTTTTCATTGTTGAGGTTGTTGTGGAATTTCTTGGAGTTCTTCATTGTTGAGGTTGATGAATTTGTTGGTGTTTTTGAATGTTGAGGTTGTTGATGTATTTTTTGGTGTTATTTCATTGTTGAGGATTTTGATGAATTTGTTGGTGTTTTCCATTGTTGCGGTTTTTGTTGAATTTGTTGGTGGTTTTGAATGTTGAGGTTGTAGTTAAATTTGTTGGTATTTTTCATTGTTGAGGTTTTTGATGAATTTCTTGGTGCTTTCCATTGTTGAGGTTTTTGTTGAATTTGTTGCTGATTAACAATTTTGAGGTTGTAGTTGAATTTTTTTGGGCTTTTCAATGTTGAGGTTTTGGAATTGGATCGTGTTTTTCAAAATTGAGGTTGTTGTTGAATGTATTGGTGTTTTTCAATGTTGAGGTTGTTGTTGAATTTTTTGGTGTATTCAATGTTTTTTTTTGAATCTTTTTGTATTTTTCAAAATTGTGGTTGCAGTTGAATTTGTTGGTGTTTTTCATTGTTGAGGTTGTAATTGGAATTGTTGGAGTTTTTCAATGTTGAGGTTGCCGTTGATTTTGTTGGTGTTTTTCAAAGCTGAGTTTGTTGTTGAATTTGTTGGTGTATTTGAATGTTGAGGTTGTTAAATCTGTTGGTGTTTTTCAATACTGAGGTTCGGGTTGGATTTTTTGGTGTTTTTCATTGTTGAGGTTTTTGTTGAACTTGATGGTGATTTTCAATGTTGATTTTGTTGTCGAATTTTTTGGTGTTTTTCATTGTTGAGGTTGTTGTTGAATTTTTTTGGTGTTTTTCATTGTTGAGGTTGTTGTTGAATTTATTGATGTTTTTCATTGCTGTGGTTGTTGTTGAAATTGTTGGTGTTTTAGAATGTTGAGGTTGTTGTTGAATTTTTTGGTGTTTTTCATTGTTGAGGTTGTAGTTGAACTTGTTGGAGGTTTTCAATGTTGAGGTTATTGTTGAATTTGTGGTGTTTTTCAATGATGAGGTTGTGGAATTTGTTGGAGTTTTTCAAAGTTGAGGTTGTTGTTGATTTTTTGGGTGTTTTTGATTGTTGAGGTTTTGCTTGAATTTGTTGGTGTTTTTGAATGTTGAGGCAGTTGTTTTTATTTTTTCGTGTTATTGAATGTTGAGGTTCTTGTTGAATTTTTTGGTGTTTTTCATTGTTGAGGTTGTTGTTGAATTTTTTGGTGTTTTTCAATGTTGAGATTTTTGTTGAATTTGTTGGAGTTTTTGAATTTTGAGTTTGTTGTTGAATTTGTTGTAGTATTTCAATGTTGAGGTTGTTGTTGAATTTTTTGGTGTTTTTCATGGTTGAGGTTGTTGTTGAATATTTTGTTGTTTTTCAATTTTGAGTTTGTTGTTGAATTTTTTGGTGTATTCAATGTTTTTGTTTGAATCTTTTTGTATTTTTCAAAATTGTGGTTGCAGTTGAATTTGTTGGTGTTTTTCATTGTTGAGGTTGTTGTTTAATTTGTTGGTGTTGATTAATGTTGAGGTTGTTGTTGAATGTTTTGAAGTTTTTCATTGTTGAGGTTGTTGTTTTTGAATTTTTGGATGTTTTTCATTGTTGAGGTTGTTGTTGAATTTGATGGTGATTTTCAATATTGAGGTTGTTGTTGAATTTGTTGGTGTTATTCAATGTTCAGGTTGTTGCAGAATTTTTTAGTGTTTTTCATTGTTGAGGTTGTTGTTGTTGAATTTTTTTATGTTTTTCATTGTTGAGGTTGTTGTTGGATTTGTTGGTGATTTTCAATATTGAGGTTGTTGTTGAATTTGTTGGTGTTTTTCAATGTTGGGGTTGTTGTTGAATTTTTTGGTGATTTTCATTGTTGAGGTTGTTGTTGAATGTGTTGGTGTTGATTAATGTTGAGGTTGTTGTTGAATGTTTTGGTGTTTTTCATTGTTGAGGTTGTTGTTTTTGAATTTTTGCATGTTTTTCATTGTTGAGGTTGTTGTTCAATTTGATTGTGATTTTCAACATTGAGGTTGTTGTTGAATTTTTTGGTGTTTTCAATGTTCAGGTTGTTGTTGAATATTTTGGTGTTTTTCAATTTTGAGTTTGTTGTTGAATTTTTTGGTGTATTCAATGTTTTTCTTTGAATCTTTTTGTATTTTTCAAAATTGACATTGCAGTTGAATTTGTTGGTGTTTTTCATTGTTGAGGTTGTTTTTGAAATTGTTGGAGTTTTTCAATGTTGAGGTTGCCGTTGAATTTGTTGTTGTTATCAATTTTTATTTTGTTGAACCTTTTTGTATTTTGAAAAGTTGAGGTTGTTGTTGAATTTGATGGTGTTTTTCAAAGTTGAGGTTGTTGAATCTGTTGGTGTTATTAAAAGCTGAGGTTGTTGTTAAATTTGTTGGTGTTTTTGAATGTTGAGGTTTTTAAATCTGTTGGTGTTTTTCAAAGTTGAGGTTGTTGTTGAATTTTTTGTTGTTTTTCATTGTTGAGGTTTTTGTTGAATTTGATGGTGATTTTCAATGTTGAGTTTGTTGTCGAAATTTTTGGTGTTTTTCATTGTTCCGTTAGTTGTTGAAATTGTTGGACTTTTGCAATGTTGAGGTTGTTATTGATTTTTTGAGTTTGTTTCATTGTTGAGGTTGTTGTTGAATTTTTTGACGATTTTCATTGCTGAGGTTGTTGTTGAATTTGATGGTGTTTTTGAATGCTGAGGTTGTTGTTGAATTTTTTTTGTTTTTCATTGTTGAGGTTGTTGTTGAATAAGTAGGTATTTTTCAAAGTTGAGGTTGTTAAATTTGTTGGTGTTTTTCAAAGTAGAGGTTTTTGATGAATTTTTTGGTGTTTTTTGTTTTTGAGGTTTTCGTTGAATTTGTTGGTGTTTTTGAATGTTGAGGTTGTTGTTTTTATTTTTCGGTGTTTTTCATTGTTGAGGTTTTTGTTGAATTTGTTAGAGATTTTCAATGTTGAGGTTGTTCTTGAATTTGTTGGTGTTTTTTCATGTTGAGGTTGTTGAATTTGTTGGATTTTTTCAAAGATGAGTTTGTTGTTGAATTGTTTGGTGTTTTTCATTGTTGAGGTTGTTGTTGTTGAATTTTTGGATGTTTTGCATTGTTGAGGTTGTTGTTGAATTTGTTGCTGATTTTCAATATTGAGGTTGTTGTTGAATTTGTTGGTGTTTTTCATGTTGGGGTTGTTGTTGAATTTTCTGGTGTTTTTCATTGTTGAGGTTGTTGTTGAATGTGTTGGTGTTGATTAATGTTGAGGTTGTTGTTGAATGTTTTGGTGTCTTTCATTGTTGAGGTTGTTGTTTTTGAATTTTTGCATGTTTATCATTGTTGAGGTTGTTGTTCAATTTGATGGTGATTTTCAATATTGAGGTTGTTGTTGAATTTATTGGTGTTTTTCAATGTTCAGGTTGTTGTTGAATTTTTTGATGCTTTTCATTGTTGAGGTTGTTGTTGTTGAATTTTTTTATGTTTTTCATTGTTGAGGTTGTTGTTGAATTTGTTGGTGATTTTCAATATTGAGGTTGTTTTTGAATTTGTTGTTGTTTTTCAATGTTGGGGTTGTTGTTGAATTTTTTGGTGTTTTTGATTGTTGAGGTTGTTGTGGAATTTGTTGGTGTTGATTAATGTTGAGGTTGCTGTTGAATGTTTTGGTGGTTTTCATTGTTGAGGTTGTTGTTTTTGTATTTTTGGATGTTTTTCATTGTTGAGGTTGTTGTTGAATTTGATGGTGATTTTCAATATTGAGGTTGTTTTTGAATTTGTTGATCTTATTGAATGTTGATGTTCTTGTTGAATTTTTTGGTGTTTTTCATTGTTGAGTTTGTTGTTGTTGAATTTTTGGATGTTTTTCATTGTTGAGGTTGTTGTTGAATTTGTTGGTGATTTTCAATGTTGAGGTTGTTGTTGAATTCGTTGGTGTTTTTCAATGTTGGGGTTGCTGTTGAATTTTTTGGTGTTTTTCATTGTTGAGGTTGTTGTGGAATTTCTTGGAGTTCTTCATTGTTGAGGTTGATGAATTTGTTGGTGTTTTTGAATGTTGAGGTTGTTGATGTATTTTTTGGTGTTTTTCATTGTTGAGGATTTTGATGAATTTGTTGGTGTTTTCCATTGTTGCGGTTTTTGTTGAATTTGTTGGTGTTTTTGAATGTTGAGGTTGTAGTTAAATTTGTTGGTATTTTTCATTGTTGAGGTTTTTGATGAATTTCTTGGTGCTTTCCATTGTTGAGGTTTTTGTTGAATTTGTTGCTGATTAACAATTTTGAGGTTGTAGTTGAATTTTTTTGGGCTTTTCAATGTTGAGGTTTTGGAATTGGATCGTGTTTTTCAAAATTGAGGTTGTTGTTGAATATATTGGTGTTTTTCAATGTTGAGGTTGTTGTTGAATTTTTTGGTGTATTCAATGTTTTTTTTTTAATCTTTTTGTATTTTTCAAAATTGTGGTTGCAGTTGAATTTGTTGGTGTTTTTCATTGTTGAGGTTGTAATTGGAATTGTTGGAGTTTTTCAATGTTGAGGTTGCCGTTGATTTTGTTGGTGTTTTTCAAAGCTGAGTTTGTTGTTGAATTTGTTGGTGTATTTGAATGTTGAGGTTGTTAAATCTGTTGGTGTTTTTCAATACTGAGGTTCGGGTTGAACTTTTTGGTGTTTTTCATTGTTGAGGTTTTTGTTGAACTTGATGGTGATTTTCAATGTTGATTTTGTTGTCGAATTTTTTGGTGTTTTTCATTGTTGAGGTTGTTGTTGAATTTTTTTGATGTTTTTCATTGTTGTGGTTGTTGTTGAAATTGTTGGTGTTTTAGAATGTTGAGGTTGTTGTTGAATTTTTTGTTGTTTTTCATTGTTGAGGTTGTAGTTGAACTTGTTGGAGGTTTTCAATGTTGAGGTTATTGTTGAATTTGTGGTGTTTTTCAATGATGAGGTTGTTGAATTTGTTGGAGTTTTTCAAAGTTGAGGTTTTTGTTGATTTTTTGGGTGTTTTTGATTGTTGAGGTTTTGCTTGAATTTGTTGGTGTTTTTGAATGTTGAGGCACTTGTTTTTATTTATTCGTGTTATTGAATGTTGAGGTTCTTGTTGAATTTTTTGGTGTTTTTCATTGTTGAGGTTGTTGTTGAATTTTTTGGTGTTTTTCAATGTTGAGGTTTTTGTTGAATTTGTTGGAGTTTTTGAATTTTGAGTTTGTTGTTGAATTTGTTGTAGTATTTCAATGTTGAGGTTGTTGTTGAATTTTTTGGTGTTTTTCATGGTTGAGGTTGTTGTTGAATATTTTGTTGTTTTTCAATTTTGAGTTTGTTGTTGAATTTTTTGGTGTATTCAATGTTTTTGTTTGAATCTTTTTGTATTTTTCAAAATTGTGGTTGCAGTTGAATTTGTTGGTGTTTTTCATTGTTGAGGTTGTTGTTTAATTTGTTGGTGTTGATTAATGTTGAGGTTGTTGTTGAATGTTTTGAAGTTTTTCATTGTTGAGGTTGTTGTTTTTGAATTTTTGGATGTTTTTCATTGTTGAGGTTGTTGTTGAATTTGATGGTGATTTTCAATATTGAGGTTGTTGTTGAATTTGTTGGTGTTATTCAATGTTCAGGTTGTTGCAGAATTTTTTAGTGTTTTTCATTGTTGAGGTTGTTGTTGTTGAATTTTTTTATGTTTTTCATTGTTGAGGTTGTTGTTGGATTTGTTGGTGATTTTCAATATTGAGGTTGTTGTTGAATTTGTTGCTGTTTTTCAATGTTGGGGTTGTTGTTGAATTTTTAGATGTTTTTCATTGTTGAGGTTGTTGTTGAATGTGTTGGTGTTGATTAATGTTGAGGTTGTTGTTGAATGTTTTGGTGTTTTTCATTGTTGAGGTTGTTGTTTTTGAACTTTTGCATGTTTTTCATTGTTGAGGTTGTTGTTCAATTTGATTGTGATTTTCAATATTGAGGTTGTTGTTGAATTTTTTGGTGTTTTCAATGTTCAGGTTGTTGTTGAATATTTTGGTGTTTTTCAATTTTGAGTTTGTTGTTGAATTTTTTGGTGTATTCAATGTTTTTGTTTGAATCTTTTTGTATTTTTCAAAATTGAGATTGCAGTTGAATTTGTTGGTGTTTTTCATTGTTGAGGTTGTTTTTGAAATTGTTGGAGTTTTTCAATGTTGAGGTTGCCGTTGAATTTGTTGGTGTTATCAAGTTTTATTTTGTTGAACCTTTTTGTATTTTGAAAAGTTGAGGTTGTTGTTGAATTTGATGGTGTTTTTCAAAGTTGAGGTTGTTGAATCTGTTGGTGTTATTAAAAGCTGAGGTTGTTGTTAAATTTGTTGGTGTTTTTGAATGTTGAGGTTTTTAAATCTGTTGGTGTTTTTCAAAGTTGAGGTTGTTGTTGAATTTTTTGTTGTTTTTCATTGTTGAGGTTTTTGTTGAATTTGATGGTGATTTTCAATGTTGAGTTTGTTGTCGAAATTTTTGGTGTTTTTCATTGTTCCGTTAGTTGTTGAAATTGTTGGACTTTTGCAATGTTGAGGTTGTTATTGATTTTTTGAGTTTGTTTCATTGTTGAGGTTGTTGTTGAATTTTTTGACGATTTTCATTGCTGAGGTTGTTGTTGAATTTGATGGTGTTTTTGAATGCTGAGGTTGTTGTTGAATTTTTTTTGTTTTTCATTGTTGAGGTTGTTGTTGAATAAGTAGGTATTTTTCAAAGTTGAGGTTGTTAAATTTGTTGGTGTTTTTCAAAGTAGAGGTTTTTGATGAATTTTTTGGTGTTTTTTGTTTTTGAGGTTTTCGTTGAATTTGTTGGTGTTTTTGAATGTTGAGGTTGTTGTTTTTATTTTTCGGTGTTTTTCATTGTTGAGGTTTTTGTTGAATTTGTTAGAGATTTTCAATGTTGAGGTTGTTCTTGAATTTGTTGGTGTTTTTTCATGTTGAGGTTGTTGAATTTGTTGGATTTTTTCAAAGATGAGTTTGTTGTTGAATTGTTTGGTGTTTTTCATTGTTGAGGTTGTTGTTGTTGAATTTTTGGATGTTTTGCATTGTTGAGGTTGTTGTTGAATTTGTTGCTGATTTTCAATATTGAGGTTGTTGTTGAATTTGTTGGTGTTTTTCATGTTGGGGTTGTTGTTGAATTTTCTGGTGTTTTTCATTGTTGAGGTTGTTGTTGAATGTGTTGGTGTTGATTAATGTTGAGGTTGTTGTTGAATGTTTTGGTGTCTTTCATTGTTGAGGTTGTTGTTTTTGAATTTTTGCATGTTTATCATTGTTGAGGTTGTTGTTCAATTTGATGGTGATTTTCAATATTGAGGTTGTTGTTGAATTTATTGGTGTTTTTCAATGTTCAGGTTGTTGTTGAATTTTTTGATGCTTTTCATTGTTGAGGTTGTTGTTGTTGAATTTTTTTATGTTTTTCATTGTTGAGGTTGTTGTTGAATTTGTTGGTGATTTTCAATATTGAGGTTGTTTTTGAATTTGTTGTTGTTTTTCAATGTTGGGGTTGTTGTTGAATTTTTTGGTGTTTTTGATTGTTGAGGTTGTTGTGGAATTTGTTGGTGTTGATTAATGTTGAGGTTGCTGTTGAATGTTTTGGTGGTTTTCATTGTTGAGGTTGTTGTTTTTGTATTTTTGGATGTTTTTCATTGTTGAGGTTGTTGTTGAATTTGATGGTGATTTTCAATATTGAGGTTGTTTTTGAATTTGTTGATCTTATTGAATGTTGATGTTCTTGTTGAATTTTTTGGTGTTTTTCATTGTTGAGTTTGTTGTTGTTGAATTTTTGGATGTTTTTCATTGTTGAGGTTGTTGTTGAATTTGTTGGTGATTTTCAATGTTGAGGTTGTTGTTGAATTCGTTGGTGTTTTTCAATGTTGGGGTTGCTGTTGAATTTTTTGGTGTTTTTCATTGTTGAGGTTGTTGTGGAATTTCTTGGAGTTCTTCATTGTTGAGGTTGATGAATTTGTTGGTGTTTTTGAATGTTGAGGTTGTTGATGTATTTTTTGGTGTTTTTCATTGTTGAGGATTTTGATGAATTTGTTGGTGTTTTCCATTGTTGCGGTTTTTGTTGAATTTGTTGGTGTTTTTGAATGTTGAGGTTGTAGTTAAATTTGTTGGTATTTTTCATTGTTGAGGTTTTTGATGAATTTCTTGGTGCTTTCCATTGTTGAGGTTTTTGTTGAATTTGTTGCTGATTAACAATTTTGAGGTTGTAGTTGAATTTTTTTGGGCTTTTCAATGTTGAGGTTTTGGAATTGGATCGTGTTTTTCAAAATTGAGGTTGTTGTTGAATATATTGGTGTTTTTCAATGTTGAGGTTGTTGTTGAATTTTTTGGTGTATTCAATGTTTTTTTTTTAATCTTTTTGTATTTTTCAAAATTGTGGTTGCAGTTGAATTTGTTGGTGTTTTTCATTGTTGAGGTTGTAATTGGAATTGTTGGAGTTTTTCAATGTTGAGGTTGCCGTTGATTTTGTTGGTGTTTTTCAAAGCTGAGTTTGTTGTTGAATTTGTTGGTGTATTTGAATGTTGAGGTTGTTAAATCTGTTGGTGTTTTTCAATACTGAGGTTCGGGTTGAACTTTTTGGTGTTTTTCATTGTTGAGGTTTTTGTTGAACTTGATGGTGATTTTCAATGTTGATTTTGTTGTCGAATTTTTTGGTGTTTTTCATTGTTGAGGTTGTTGTTGAATTTTTTTGATGTTTTTCATTGTTGTGGTTGTTGTTGAAATTGTTGGTGTTTTAGAATGTTGAGGTTGTTGTTGAATTTTTTGTTGTTTTTCATTGTTGAGGTTGTAGTTGAACTTGTTGGAGGTTTTCAATGTTGAGGTTATTGTTGAATTTGTGGTGTTTTTCAATGATGAGGTTGTTGAATTTGTTGGAGTTTTTCAAAGTTGAGGTTTTTGTTGATTTTTTGGGTGTTTTTGATTGTTGAGGTTTTGCTTGAATTTGTTGGTGTTTTTGAATGTTGAGGCACTTGTTTTTATTTATTCGTGTTATTGAATGTTGAGGTTCTTGTTGAATTTTTTGGTGTTTTTCATTGTTGAGGTTGTTGTTGAATTTTTTGGTGTTTTTCAATGTTGAGGTTTTTGTTGAATTTGTTGGAGTTTTTGAATTTTGAGTTTGTTGTTGAATTTGTTGTAGTATTTCAATGTTGAGGTTGTTGTTGAATTTTTTGGTGTTTTTCATGGTTGAGGTTGTTGTTGAATATTTTGTTGTTTTTCAATTTTGAGTTTGTTGTTGAATTTTTTGGTGTATTCAATGTTTTTGTTTGAATCTTTTTGTATTTTTCAAAATTGTGGTTGCAGTTGAATTTGTTGGTGTTTTTCATTGTTGAGGTTGTTGTTTAATTTGTTGGTGTTGATTAATGTTGAGGTTGTTGTTGAATGTTTTGAAGTTTTTCATTGTTGAGGTTGTTGTTTTTGAATTTTTGGATGTTTTTCATTGTTGAGGTTGTTGTTGAATTTGATGGTGATTTTCAATATTGAGGTTGTTGTTGAATTTGTTGGTGTTATTCAATGTTCAGGTTGTTGCAGAATTTTTTAGTGTTTTTCATTGTTGAGGTTGTTGTTGTTGAATTTTTTTATGTTTTTCATTGTTGAGGTTGTTGTTGGATTTGTTGGTGATTTTCAATATTGAGGTTGTTGTTGAATTTGTTGCTGTTTTTCAATGTTGGGGTTGTTGTTGAATTTTTAGATGTTTTTCATTGTTGAGGTTGTTGTTGAATGTGTTGGTGTTGATTAATGTTGAGGTTGTTGTTGAATGTTTTGGTGTTTTTCATTGTTGAGGTTGTTGTTTTTGAACTTTTGCATGTTTTTCATTGTTGAGGTTGTTGTTCAATTTGATTGTGATTTTCAATATTGAGGTTGTTGTTGAATTTTTTGGTGTTTTCAATGTTCAGGTTGTTGTTGAATATTTTGGTGTTTTTCAATTTTGAGTTTGTTGTTGAATTTTTTGGTGTATTCAATGTTTTTGTTTGAATCTTTTTGTATTTTTCAAAATTGAGATTGCAGTTGAATTTGTTGGTGTTTTTCATTGTTGAGGTTGTTTTTGAAATTGTTGGAGTTTTTCAATGTTGAGGTTGCCGTTGAATTTGTTGGTGTTATCAAGTTTTATTTTGTTGAACCTTTTTGTATTTTGAAAAGTTGAGGTTGTTGTTGAATTTGATGGTGTTTTTCAAAGTTGAGGTTGTTGAATCTGTTGGTGTTATTAAAAGCTGAGGTTGTTGTTAAATTTGTTGGTGTTTTTGAATGTTGAGGTTTTTAAATCTGTTGGTGTTTTTCAAAGTTGAGGTTGTTGTTGAATTTTTTGTTGTTTTTCATTGTTGAGGTTTTTGTTGAATTTGATGGTGATTTTCAATGTTGAGTTTGTTTGTCGAAATTTTTGGTGTTTTTCATTGTTCCGTTAGTTGTTGAAATTGTTGGACTTTTGCAATGTTGAGGTTGTTATTGATTTTTTGAGTTTGCTTCATTGTTGAGGTTGTTGTTGAATTTTTTGACGATTTTCATTGCTGAGGTTGTTGTTGAATTTGATGGTGTTTTTGAATGCTGAGGTTGTTGTTGAATTTTTTTTGTTTTTCATTGTTGAGGTTGTTGTTGAATAAGTAGGTATTTTTCAAAGTTGAGGTTGTTAAATTTGTTGGTGTTTTTCAAAGTAGAGGTTTTTGATGAACTTTTTGGTGTTTTTTGTTTTTGAGGTTTTCGTTGAATTTGTTGGTGTTTTTGAATGTTGAGGTTGTTGTTTTTATTTTTCGGTGTTTTTCATTGTTGAGGTTTTTGTTGAATTTGTTAGAGATTTTCAATGTTGAGGTTGTTCTTGAATTTGTTGGTGTTTTTTAATGTTGAGGTTGTTGAATTTGTTGGATTTTTTCAAAGATGAGTTTGTTGTTGAATTGTTTGGTGTTTTTCATTGTTGAGGTTGTTGTTGTTGAATTTTTGGATGTTTTGCATTGTTGAGGTTGTTGTTGAATTTGTTGCTGATTTTCAATATTGAGGTTGTTGTTGAATTTGTTGGTGTTTTTCAATGTTGGGGTTGTTAATGAATTTTCTGGTGTTTTTCATTGTTGAGGTTGTTGTTGAATGTGTTGGTGTTGATTAATGTTGAGGTTGTTGTTGAATGTTTTGGTGTCTTTCATTGTTGAGGTTGTTGTTTTTGAATTTTTGCATGTTTATCATTGTTGAGGTTGTTGTTCAATTTGATGGTGATTTTCAATATTGAGGTTGTTGTTGAATTTATTGATGTTTTTCAATGTTCAGGTTGTTGTTGAATTTTATGATGCTTTTCATTGTTGAGGTTGTTGTTGTTGAATTTTTTTATGTTTTTCATTGTTGAGGTTGTTGTTGAATTTGTTGGTGATTTTCAATATTGAGGTTGTTTTTGAATTTGTTGTTGTTTTTCAATGTTGGGGTTGTTGTTGAATTTTTTGGTGTTTTTGATTGTTGAGGTTGTTGTGAAATTTGTTGGTGTTGATTAATGTTGAGGTTGCTGTTGAATGTTTTGGTGGTTTTCATTGTTGAGGTTGTTGTTTTTGTATTTTTGGATGTTTTTCATTGTTGAGGTTGTTGTTGAATTTGATGGTGATTTTCAATATTGAGGTTGTTTTTGAATTTGTTGGTCTTATTGAATGTTGAGGTTCTTGTTGAATTTTTTGGTGTTTTTCATTGTTGAGTTTGTTGTTGTTGAATTTTTGGATGTTTTTCATTGTTGAGGTTGTTGTTGAATTTGTTGGTGATTTTCAATGTTGAGGTTGTTGTTGAATTCGTTGGTGTTTTTCAATGTTGGGGTTGCTGTTGAATTTTTTGGTGTTTTTCATTGTTGAGGTTGTTGTGGAATTTCTTGGAGTTCTTCATTGTTGAGGTTGATGAATTTGTTGGTGTTTTTGAATGTTGAGGTTGTTGATGTATTTTTTGGTGTTTTTCATTGTTGAGGATTTTGATGAATTTGTTGGTGTTTTCCATTGTTGCGGTTTTTGTTGAATTTGTTGGTGTTTTTGAATGTTGAGGTTGTAGTTAAATTTGTTGGTATTTTTCATTGTTGAGGTTTTTGATGAATTTCTTGGTGCTTTCCATTGTTGAGGTTTTTGTTGAATTTGTTGCTGATTAACAATTTTGAGGTTGTAGTTGAATTTTTTTGGGCTTTTCAATGTTGAGGTTTTGGAATTGGATCGTGTTTTTCAATATTGAGGTTGTTGTTGAATATATTGGTGTTTTTCAATGTTGAGGTTGTTGTTGAATTTTTTGGTGTATTCAATGTTTTTTTTTGAATCTTTTTGTATTTTTCAAAATTGTGGTTGCAGTTGAATTTGTTGGTGTTTTTCATTGTTGAGGTTGTATTTGGAATTGTTGGAGTTTTTCAATGTTGAGGTTGCCGTTGATTGTGTTGGTGTTTTTCAAAGCTGAGTTTGTTGTTGAATTTGTTGGTGTATTTGAATGTTGAGGTTGTTAAATCTGTTGGTGTTTTTCAATACTGAGGTTCGGGTTGAATTTTTTGGTGTTTTTCATTGTTGAGGTTTTTGTTGAACTTGATGGTGATTTTCAATGTTGATTTTGTTGTCGAATTTTTTGGTGTTTTTCATTGTTGATGTTGTTGAATTTTTTTGATGTTTTTCATTGTTGAGGTTGTTCTTGAATTTATTGATGTTTTTCATTGCTGTGGTTGTTGTTGAAATTGTTGGTGTTTTAGAATGTTGAGGTTGTTGTTGAATTTTTTGGTGTTTTTCATTGTTGAGGTTGTAGTTGAACTTGTTGGAGGTTTTCAATGTTGAGGTTATTGTTGAATTTGTGGTGTTTTTCAATGATGAGGTTGTTGAATTTGTTGGAGTTTTTCAAAGTTGAGGTTGTTGTTGATTTTTTGGGTGTTTTTGATTGTTGAGGTTTTGCTTGAATTTGTTGGTGTTTTTGAATGTTGAGGCAGTTGTATTTATTTTTTCGTGTTATTGAATGTTGAGGTTCTTGTTGAATTTTTTGGTGTTTTTCATTGTTGAGGTTGTTGTTGAATTTTTTGGTGTTTTTCAATGTTGAGATTTTTGTTGAATTTGTTGGAGTTTTTGAATTTTGAGTTTGTTGTTGAATTTGTTGTAGTATTTCAATGTTGAGGTTGTTGTTGAATTTTTTGGTGTTTTTCATGGTTGAGGTTGTTGTTGAATATTTTGTTGTTTTTCAATTTTGAGTTTGTTGTTGAATTTTTTGGTGTATTCAATGTTTTTGTTTGAATCTTTTTGTATTTTTCAAAATTGTGGTTGCAGTTGAATTTGTTGGTGTTTTTCATTGTTGAGGTTGTCATTGAAATTGTTGGAGTTTTTCAATGTTGAGGTTGCCGTTGAATTTGTTGGTGTTATCAATTTTTATTTTGTTGAACCTTTTTGTATTTTGAAAAGTTGAGGTTGTTGTTGAATTTGATGGTGTTTTTCAATGTTGAGGTTGTTGAATCTGTTGGTGTTGTTAAAAGCTGAGGTTGTTGTTAAATTTGTTGGTGTTTTTGAATGTTGAGGTTGTTAAATCCGTTGGTGTTTTTCAAAGTTGAGGTTGTTGTTGAATTTTTTGGTGTTTTTCATTGTTGAGTTAGTTGTTGAAATTGTTGGACTTATTCAATGTTGAGGTTGTTATTGATTTTTTGGGCTTGTTTCATTGTTGAGGTTGTTGTTGAATATTTTGGTGTTTTTCATTGTTGAGGTTGTTGTTGAATTTGATGGTGTTTTTGAATGCTGAGGTTGTTGTTGAATTTTTTGATGTTTTTCATTGTTTAGGTTGTTGTTGAATAAGTTGGTGTTTTTCAAAGTTGAAGTTGCTGAATTTGTTGGTGTTTTTCAAAGTAGAGGTTTTTGATGAATTTTTTGGTGTTTTTCATTTTTGAGGATTTCGTTGAATTTGTTGGTGTTTTTGAATGTTGTGGTTGTTTTTTTTATTTTTCGGTGTTGTTCATTGTTGAGGTTGTTGTTGAATTTTTTGGAGATTTTCAATGTTGAGGTTGTTGTTGAATTTGTTGGTGTTTTTTAATGTTGAGGTTGTTGAATTTGTTGGTTTTTTTCAAAGATGAGTTGTTGTTGAATTTATTGGTGTTTTTCATTGTTGAGGTTGTTGCTGTTCAATTTTTGGATGTTTTTTATTGTTGAGATTGTTGTTGAATTTTTTGGTGTTTTTCATTGTTGAGGTTGTTGTTGAATTTGTTGGTGTTGATTAATGTTGAGGTTGTTGTTGAATGTTTTGATGATTTTCATTGTTGAGGTTGTTGTTTTTGAATTTTTGGATGTTTTTCATTGTTGAGGTTGTTGTTGAATTTGATGGTGATTTTCAATATTGAGGTTTTTGTTGAATTTGTTGGTGTTTTTCAATGTTGGGGTTGTTGTTGAATTTTTTGGTGTTTTTCATGGTTGAGGTTGTTGTTGAATATTTTGTTGTTTTTCAATTTTGAGTTTGTTGTTGAATTTTTTGGTGTATTCAATGTTTTTGTTTGAATCTTTTTGTATTTTTCAAAATTGTGGTTGCAGTTGAATTTGTTGGTTTTTTTTTCATTGTTGAGGTTGTTGTTTAATTTGTTGGTGTTGATTAATGTTGAGGTTGTTGTTGAATGTTTTGAAGTTTTTCATTGTTGAGGTTGTTGTTTTTGAATTTTTGGATGTTTTTCATTGTTGAGGTTGTTGTTGAATTTGATGGTGATTTTCAATATTGAGGTTGTTGTTGAATTTGTTGGTGTTATTCAATGTTCAGGTTGTTGCAGAATTTTTTAGTGTTTTTCATTGTTGAGGTTGTTGTTGTTGAATTTTTTTATGTTTTTCATTGTTGAGGTTGTTGTTGGATTTGTTGGTGATTTTCAATATTGAGGTTGTTGTTGAATTTGTTGCTGTTTTTCAATGTTGGGGTTGTTGTTGAATTTTTTGGTGTTTTTCATTGTTGAGGTTGTTGTTGAATGTGTTGGTGTTGATTAATGTTGAGGTTGTTGTTGAATGTTTTGGTGTTTTTCATTGTTGAGGTTGTTGTTTTTGAATTTTTGCATGTTTTTCATTGTTGAGGTTGTTGTTCAATTTGATTGTGATTTTCAATATTGAGGTTGTTGTTGAATTTGTTGGTGTTTTCAATGTTCAGGTTGTTGTTGAATATTTTGGTGTTTTTCAATTTTGAGTTTGTTGTTGAATTTTTTGGTGTATTCAATGTTTTTCTTTGAATCTTTTTGTATTTTTCAAAATTGAGATTGCAGTTGAATTTGTTGATGTTTTTCATTGTTGAGGTTGTTTTTGAAATTGTTGGAGTTTTTCAATGTTGAGGTTGCCGTTGAATTTGTTGGTGTTATCAAGTTTTATTTTGTTGAACCTTTTTGTATTTTGAGAAGTTGAGGTTGTTGTTGAATTTGATGGTGTTTTTCAAAGTTGAGGTTGTTGAATCTGTTGGTGTTATTAAAAGCTGAGGTTGTTGTTAAATTTGTTGGTGTTTTTGAATGTTGAGGTTTTTAAATCTGTTGGTGTTTTTCAAAGTTGAGGTTGTTGTTGAATTTTTTGTTGTTTTTCATTGTTGAGGTTTTTGTTGAATTTGATGGTGATTTTCAATGTTGAGTTTGTTTGTCGAAATTTTTGGTGTTTTTCATTGTTCCGTTAGTTGTTGAAATTGTTGGACTTTTGCAATGTTGAGGTTGTTATTGATTTTTTGAGTTTGTTTCATTGTTGAGGTTGTTGTTGAATTTTTTGACGATTTTCATTGCTGAGGTTGTTGTTGAATTTGTTGGAGGTTTTTCAATGTTGTTGTTGTTGATATTTTTGGTGCATTTCATTGTTGAGGTTTTGGTTGAATTTATTGTTGTTTTTGAATGTTGAGGTTGTTGTTTTTATTTTTTGGTGTTATTTAATGTTGAGGTTCTTGTTGACTTTTTTGGTGTTTTTCATTGTTGAGGTTGTTGTTGAATTTTTTGGTGTTTTTCAATGTTGAGGTTTTTGTTGAATTTCTTGGAGTTTTTGAATTTTGAGGTTGTTGTTGAATTTGTTGGTGTTTTTCAATGTTGAGGTTGTTGTTGAATTTTTTGGTGTTTTTCATGGTTGAGGTTGTTGTTGAATATTTTGGTGTTTTTCAATGTTGAGGTTGTTGTTGAATTTTTTGGCGTATTCAATGTAATTTTTTGAATCTTTTTGTATTTTTCAAAATTGAGATTGCAGTTGAATATCTTGGTGTTTTTCATTGTTGAGGTTGTTATTGAAATTGTTGGATTTTTTCAATATTGAGGTTGCTGTTGAATTTGATGGTGTTTTCAAATCTGAGGTTGTTGTTGAATTTTTTGGTGTATTTGAATGTTGTGGTAGTTGTTGATATTCTTGGAGTTTTTCAATGTTGAGGATATTATTGATCTTTTTTGGTGTTTTTCATTGTTGCGGTTGTTATTGAATTTTTTTGGTGTTTTTCATTGTTGAGGTTGTTGTTGAATTTATTGATGTTTTTCATTGCTGTGGTTGTTGTTGAAATTGTTGGTGTTTTTGAATGTTGCGGTTGTTGTTGAATTTTTTGGTGTTTTTCATTGTTGAGGTCGTTGTTGAATTTTTTGGTGTATATCAATTTTGAGGTTTTTGTTGAATTTGTTGGAGTTTTTGAATTTTGAGGTTGTTGTTGAATTTGTTGGTGTTTTTCATTGTTGTGGTTTTTGTTGAATTTTTTGGTGTTTTTCATGGTTGAGCTTGTTGTTGAATTTTTTGATGATTTTCATTGCTGAGGTTGTTGTTGAATTTGTTGGTGTTTTTGAATGCTGAGGTTGTTGTTGAATTTTTTGGTGTTTTTCACTTTTCAGGTTGTTGTTGAATATGTTGGTCTTTTTCAATGTTGAGGCTGTTGAATTTGTTGGTGTTTTTCAAAGTGGAGGTTGTTGTTGATTTTTTTGGTGTTTTTCATTTTTGAGGTTTTCGTTGAATTTTTTGGTCTTTTTGAATGTTGTGATTGTTGATAAATTTTTTAGTGTTATTCATTGTTGAGGTTGTTTTTGAATTTGTTGGTGTTTTTGAATGTTGAGGTTGTTGTTGAATTTTTGGATGTTTTTCATTGTTGAGGTTGTTGTTGAATTAGATGGTGATTTTCAATATTGAGGTTGTTGTTGAATTTGTAGGTGTTTTTCCATGTTGAGATTGTTGTTGAATTTTTTGGTGTTTTTCATTGTTGAGGTTGTTGTTGTTGAATGTTTGGATGTTTTTCATTGTTGAGGTTGTTGTTGTACTTCTTAGAGTTCTTCAATGTTGAGGTTGTTGAATTTGTTTGTGCTTTTGAATGTTCAGGTTGTTGATGAATTTTTTGGTGTTTTTCATTTTTGAGCTTTTTGATGAATTTGCTCGTGTTTTCCATTGTTGAGGTTTTTGTTGAATTTGTTGGTGTTTTTGAATGTTGAGGTTGTTGATGAATTTTTTGGTGTTTTTCATATTTGAGGTTGTGGTTGAATTTGTTTGTGTTTTTGAATGTTGAGGTTGTTGTTGAATTAGATGGTGATTTTCAATATTGAGGTTTTTGATGAATTTGTTGGTGTTTTCCATTGTTGAGGTTTTTGTTGAATTTGTTTGTGTTTTTCAATGATGAGGTTGTTTAATTTGTTGGAATTTTTCAAAGTTCAGGTTGTTGTTGATATTTTTGGTGCATTTCATTGTTGAGGTTTTGGTTGAATTTATTGTTGTTTTTGAATGTTGAGGTTGTTGTTTTTATTTTTTGGTGTTATTTAATGTTGAGGTTCTTGTTGACTTTTTTGGTGTTTTTCATTGTTGAGGTTGTTGTTGAATTTTTTGGTGTTTTTCAATGTTGAGGTTTTTGTTGAATTTCTTGGAGTTTTTGAATTTTGAGGTTGTTGTTGAATTTGTTGGTGTTTTTCAATGTTGAGGTTGTTGTTGAATTTTTTGGTGTTTTTCATGGTTGAGGTTGTTGTTGAATATTTTGGTGTTTTTCAATGTTGAGGTTGCTGTTGAATTTTTTGGTGTATTCAATGTTTTTTTTTGAATCTTTTTGTATTTTTCAAAATTGAGATTGCAGTTGAATATCTTGATGTTTTTCATTGTTGAGGTTGTTATTGAAATTGTTGGATTTTTTTCAATGTTGAGGTTGCTGTTGAATTTGATGGTGTTTTCAAATCTGAGGTTGTTGTTGAATTTTTTGGTGTTTTTGAATGTTGTGGTAGTTGTTGAAATTCTTGGAATTGTTCAATGTTGAGTTTTTTATTGATCTTTTTTGGTGTTTTTCATTGTTGAGGTTGCTTTTGAATTTTTTAGGTGTTTTTCATTGTTGAGGTTGTTGTTGAATTTATTGATGTTTTTCATTGCTGTGGCTGTTGTTGAAATTGTTGGTGTTTTTGAATGTTGCGGTTGTTGTTGAATTTTTTGGTGTTTTTCTTTGTTGAGGTTGTTGTTGAATTTTTTGGTGTTTTTCAATTTTGAGGTTTTTGTTGAATCTGTTGGAGTTTTTGAATTTTGAGGTTGTTCTTGAATTTGTTGGTGTTTTTCATTGTTGAGGTTTTTGTTGAATTTTTTGGTGTTTTTCATGGCTGAGGTTGTTGTTGAATTTTTTGATGATTTTCATTGCTGAGGGTGTTGTTGAATTTGTTGGTGTTTTTGAATGCTGAGGTTGTTGTTGAATTTTTTGGTGTTTTTCACTTTTGAGGTTGTTGTTGAATATGTTGGTCTTTTTCAATGTTGAGGCTGTTGAATTTGTTGGTGTTTTTCAAAGTAGAGGTTGTTGTTGATTTTTTTGGTGTTTTTCATTTTTGAGGTTTTCGTTGAATTTTTTGGTCTTTTTGAATGTTGTGATTGTTGATGAATTTTTTAGTGTTATTCATTGTTGAGGTTGTTTTTGAATTTGTTGGTGTTTTTGAATGTTGAGGTTGTTGTTGTTGAATTTTTGGATATTTTTCATTGTTGAGGTTGTTGTTGAATTAGATGGTGATTTTCAATATTGAGGTTGTTGTTGAATTTGTAGGTGTTTTTCCATGTTGAGATTGTTGTTGAATTTTTTGGTGTTTTTCATTGTTGAGGTTGTTGTTGTTGAATGTTTGGATGTTTTTCATTGTTGATTTTTTTGGTGTTTTTCATTGTTGAGGTTGTTGTTGTACTTCTTGGAGATCTTCAATGTTGAGGTTGTTGAATTTGTTTGTGCTTTTGAATGTTCAGGTTGTTGATGAATTTTTTGGTGTTTTTCATTTCTGAGGTTGTTGTTGAATTTGTTTGTGTTTTTGAATGTTGAGGTCGTTGATGAATTTTTCGGTGTTTTTCAATTTTGAGGTTTTTGATGAATTTTTTGGTGGTTTCCATTGTTGAGGTTTTTGTTGAATTTGTTTGTGTTTTTGAATGTTGAGGTTGTAGTTGAATTTGTTGGTGATTTTCATTGTTGACGTTTTTGATGAATTTGTTGGTATTTTCCAATGTTGAGGTTATTGTTGAATTTGTTGATGTTTTTGAATGTTGAGGTTGTGGTTGAATTTGTTGGTGATTAACAATATTGTGGTTGTAGTTGAATTTTTTGGTGCTTTTCAATGTTGAGGTTTTGGAATTGGATCGTGCTTTTCAAAGTTGAGGTTGTTATTGAATATTTTGTTGATTTTCAATGTTGAGATTGTTGTTGAATTTTTTGGTGTATTCAATGTTTTTTTTTAAATCTTTTTGTATTTTTCATTGTTGAGGTTTTGGTTGAATTTGTTGGTGTTTTTGAATGTTGAGGTTGTTGATGAATTTTTTGGTGTTTTTCATATTTGAGGTTGTTGTTGAATTTGTTTGTGTTTTTGAATGTTGAGGTCGTTGATGAATTTTTTGGTGTTTTTCAATTTTGAGGTTTTTGATGAATTTGTTGGTGTTTTCCATTGTTGAGGTTTTTGTTGAATTTGTTTGTGTTTTTGAATGTTGAGGTTGTAGTTGAATTTGTTGGTGATTTTCATTGTTGACGTTTTTGATGAATTTGTTGGTATTTTCCAATGTTGAGGTTATTGTTGAATTTGTTGATGTTTTTGAATGTTGAGGTTGTGGTTGAATTTGTTGGTGATTTTCATTGTTGACGTTTTTGATGAAATTGTTGGTATTTTCCAATGTTGAGGTTATTGTTGAATTTGTTGATGTTTTTGAATGTTGAGGTTGTGGTTGAATTTGTTGGTGATTAACAATATTGTGGTTGTAGGTGAATTTTTTGGTGCTTTTCAATGTTGAGGTTTTGGAATTCGATCGTGCTTTTCAAAGTTGAGGTTGTTATTGAATATTTTGTTGATTTTCAATGTTGAGATTGTTGTTGAATTTTTTGGTGTATTCAATGTTTTTTTTTATATCTTTTTGTATTTTTCATTGTTGAGGTTTTGGTTGAATTTGTTGGTGTTTTTGAATGTTGAGGTTGTTGATGAATTTTTTGGTGTTTTTCATATTTGAGGTTGTTGTTGAATTTGTTTGTGTTTTTGAATGTTGAGGTCGTTGATGAATTTTTTGGTGTTTTTCAATTTTGAGGTTTTTGATGAATTTGTTGGTGTTTTCCATTGTTGAGGTTTTTGTTGAATTTGTTTGTGTTTTTGAATGTTGAGGTTGTAGTTGAATTTGTTGGTGATTTTCATTGTTGACGTTTTTGATGAATTTGTTGGTATTTTCCAATGTTGAGGTTATTGTTGAATTTGTTGATGTTTTTGAATGTTGAGGTTGTGGTTGAATTTGTTGGTGATTAACAATATTGTGGTTGTAGTTGAATTTTTTGGTGCTTTTCAATGTTGAGGTTTTGGAATTCGATCGTGCTTTTCAAAGTTGAGGTTGTTATTGAATATTTTGTTGATTTTCAATGTTGAGATTGTTGTTGAATTTTTTGGTGTATTCAATGTTTTTTTTTAAATCTTTTTGTATTTTTCATTGTTGAGGTTTTGGTTGAATTTGTTGGTGTTGTTGAATGTTGAGGTTGTTGTTCTCATTGTTTGGTGTTATTGAATGTTGAGGTTCTTGTTGAATTTTTTGGTGATTTTCAATGTTGAGGTTGTGGTTGAATTTGTTGGTGTTTTTCCATGTTGAGGTTTTTGAATTTGTTGGTGTTTTTCAAAGTTGAGGTTGTTGTTGAAATTGTTGGTGATTTTCAATGTTCAGTTTGTTGTTGAATTTTTTCGTGTTTTTCATTGTTGAGGTTGTTGTTGAATTTTTGGATGTTTTGCATTGTTGAATTTGTTGGTGATTTTCAATATTGAGGTTGTTGTTGAATTTGTTGGTGTTTTTCAATGTTGGGGTTGTTGTTGAATTTTTTGGTGTTTTTCATTGTTGAGGTTGTTGTTGTATTTCTTGGAGTTCTTCAATGTTGAGGTTGTTGAATTTGTTGGTGCTTTTCAATGTTGAGGTTTTTATTGATCTTTTTTGGTGTTTTTCATTGTTGAGGTTGTTATTGAATTTTTTTGGTGTTTTTAATTGTTGAGGTTGTTGTTGAATTTTTTGGTGTTTTTCATTGTTGAGGTTGTTGTTGAATTTGTTGGAGGTTTTTCAATGTTGAGGTTATTGTTGAATTTGTTTGTGTTTTTCAATGATGAGGTTGTTTAATTTGTTGGAATTTTTCAAAGTTGAGGTTGTTGTTGATATTTTTGGTGCATTTCATTGTTGAGGTTTTGGTTGAATTTATTGTTGTTTTTGAATGTTGAGGTTGTTGTTTTTATTTGTTGGTGTTATTTAATGTTGAGGTTCTTGTTGACTTTTTTGGTGTTTTTCAATGTTGAGGTTTTTGTTGAATTTCTTGGAGTTTTTGAATTTTGAGGTTGTTGTTGAATTTGTTGGTGTTTTTCAATGTTGAGGTTGTTGTTGAATTTTTTGGTGTTTTTCATGGTTGAGGTTGTTGTTGAATATTTTGGTGTTTTTCAATGTTGAGGTTGTTGTTGAATTTGTTGGTGTTTTTGAATGCTGAGGTTGTTGTTGAATTTTTTTGGTGTTTTTCACTTTTCAGGTTGTTGTTGAATATGTTGGTCTTTTTCAATGTTGAGGCTGTTGAATTTGTTGGTGTTTTTCAAAGTGGAGGTTGTTGTTGATTTTTTTGGTGTTTTTCATTTTTGAGGTTTTCGTTGAATTTTTTGGTCTTTTTGAATGTTGTGATTGTTGATGAATTTTTTAGTGTTATTCATTGTTGAGGTTGTTTTTGAATTTGTTGGTGTTTTTGAATGTTGAGGTTGTTGTTGAATTTTTGGATGTTTTTCATTGTTGAGGTTGTTGTTGAATTAGATGGTGATTTTCAATATTGAGGTTGTTGTTGAATTTGTAGGTGTTTTTCCATGTTGAGATTGTTGTTGAATTTTTTGGTGTTTTTCATTGTTGAGGTTGTTGTTGTTGAATGTTTGGATGTTTTTCATTGTTGAGGTTGTTGTTGTACTTCTTGGAGTTCTTCAATGTTGAGGTTGTTGAATTTGTTTGTGCTTTTGAATGTTCAGGTTGTTGATGAATTTTTTGGTGTTTTTCATTTTTGAGCTTTTTGATGAATTTGCTCGTGTTTTCCATTGTTGAGGTTTTTGTTGAATTTGTTGGTGTTTTTGAATGTTGAGGTTGTTGATGAATTTTTTGGTGTTTTTCATATTTGAGGTTGTGGTTGAATTTGTTTGTGTTTTTGAATGTTGAGGTTGTTGTTGAATTAGATGGTGATTTTCAATATTGAGGTTTTTGATGAATTTGTTGGTGTTTTCCATTGTTGAGGTTTTTGTTGAATTTGTTTGTGTTTTTCAATGATGAGGTTGTTTAATTTGTTGGAATTTTTCAAAGTTCAGGTTGTTGTTGATATTTTTGGTGCATTTCATTGTTGAGGTTTTGGTTGAATTTATTGTTGTTTTTGAATGTTGAGGTTGTTGTTTTTATTTTTTGGTGTTATTTAATGTTGAGGTTCTTGTTGACTTTTTTGGTGTTTTTCATTGTTGAGGTTGTTGTTGAATTTGTTGGTGTTTTTCAATGTTGAGGTTTTTGTTGAATTTCTTGGAGTTTTTGAATTTTGAGGTTGTTGTTGAATTTGTTGGTGTTTTTCAATGTTGAGGTTGTTGTTGAATTTTTTGGTGTTTTTCATGGTTGAGGTTGTTGTTGAATATTTTGGTGTTTTTCAATGTTGAGGTTGTTGTTGAATTTTTTGGTGTATTCAATGTAATTTTTTGAATCTTTTTGTATTTTTCAAAATTGAGATTGCAGTTGAATATCTTGATGTTTTTCATTGTTGAGGTTGTTATTGAAATTGTTGGATTTTTTTCAATGTTGAGGTTGCTGTTGAATTTGATGGTGTTTTCAAATCTGAGGTTGTTGTTGAATTTTTTGGTGTTTTTGAATGTTGTGGTAGTTGTTGAAATTCTTGGAATTTTTCAATGTTGAGTTTTTTATTGATCTTTTTTGGTGTTTTTCATTGTTGAGGTTGTTATTGAATTTTTTTGGTGTTTTTCATTGTTGAGGTTGTTGTTGAATTTATTGATGTTTTTCATTGCTGTGGTTGTTGTTGAAATTGTTGGTGTTTTTGAATGTTGCGGTTGTTGTTGAATTTTTTGGTGTTTTTCTTTGTTGAGGTTGTTGTTGAATTTTTTGGTGTTTTTCAATTTTGAGGTTTTTGTTGAATTTGTTGGAGTTTTTGAATTTTGAGGTTGTTCTTGAAATTGTTGGTGTTTTTCATTGTTGAGGTTTTTGTTGAATTTTTTGGTGTTTTTCATGGCTGAGGTTGTTGTTGAATTTTTTGATGATTTTCATTGCTGAGGGTGTTGTTGAATTTGTTGGTGTTTTTGAATGCTGAGGTTGTTGTTGAATTTTTTGGTGTTTTTCACTTTTGAGGTTGTTGTTGAATATGTTGGTCTTTTTCAATGTTGAGGCTGTTGAATTTGTTGGTGTTTTTCAAAGTGGAGGTTGTTGTTGATTTTTTTGGTGTTTTTCATTTTTGAGGTTTTCGTTGAATTTTTTGGTCTTTTTGAATGTTGTGATTGTTGATGAATTTTTTAGTGTTATTCATTGTTGAGGTTGTTTTTGAATTTGTTGGTGTTTTTGAATGTTGAGGTTGTTGTTGTTGAATTTTTGGATGTTTTTCATTGTTGAGGTTGTTGTTGAATTAGATGGTGATTTTCAATATTGAGGTTGTTGTTGAATTTGTAGGTGTTTTTCCATGTTGAGATTGTTGTTGAATTTTTTGGTGTTTTTCATTGTTGAGGTTGTTGTTGTTGAATGTTTGGATGTTTTTCATTGTTGATTTTTTTGGTGTTTTTCATGGTTGAGGTTGTTGTTTTACTTCTTGGAGTTCTTCAATGTTGAGGTTGTTGAATTTGTTTGTGCTTTTGAATGTTCAGGTTGTTGATGAATTTTTTGGTGTTTTTCATTTTTGAGGTTGTTGTTGAATTTGTTTGTGTTTTTGAATGTTGAGGTCGTTGATGAATTTTTCGGTGTTTTTCAATTTTGAGGTTTTTGATGAATTTTTTGGTGTTTTCCATTGTTGAGGTTTTTGTTGAATTTGTTTGTGTTTTTGAATGTTGAGGTTGTAGTTGAATTTGTTGGTGATTTTCATTGTTGACGTTTTTGATGAATTTGTTGGTATTTTCCAATGTTGAGGTTATTGTTGAATTTGTTGATGTTTTTGAATGTTGAGGTTGTGGTTGAATTTGTTGGTGATTAACAATATTGTGGTTGTAGTTGAATTTTTTGGTGCTTTTCAATGTTGAGGTTTTGGAATTCGATCGTGCTTTTCAAAGTTGAGGTTGTTATTGAATATTTTGTTGATTTTCAATGTTGAGATTGTTGTTGAATTTTTTGGTGTATTCAATGATTTTTTTTAAATCTTTTTGTATTTTTCATTGTTGAGGTTTTGGTTGAATTTGTTGGTGTTTTTGAATGTTGAGGTTGTTGCTTTTATCTTTTGGTGTTATTGAATGTTGAGGTTCTTGTTGAATTTTTTGGTGTTTTTCATTGTTGAGGTTGTTGTTGAATTTTTTGGTGTTTTTCATTGTTGAGGTTGTTGTTGTTGAATTTTTAGATGTTTTTCATTGTTGAATTTGTTGGTGATTTTCAATATTGAGGTTGTTGTTGAATTTGTTGGTGTTTTTCAATGTTGGGGTTGTTGTTGAATTTTTTGGTGTTTTTCATTGTTGAGGTTGTTGTTGTATTTCTTGGAGTTCTTCAATGTTGAGGTTGTTGAATTTGTTGGTGCTTTTGAATGTTGAGGTTGTTGATGAATTTATTGGTGTTTTACATTTATGAGGTTTTTGATGAATTTGTTGGTGTTTTCCATTGTTGAGGTTTTTGTTGAATTTGTTGGTGTTTTCCATTGTTGAGGTTTTTGTTGAATTTGTTGGTGTTTTTGAACTTTGAAGTTGTTGTTGAATTTGTTGGTGATTAACAATATTGAGGTTGTAGTTGAATTTTTTGGGGCTTTTCAATGTTGAGGTTTAGGAATTGGATCGTGCTGTTCAAAGTTGAGGTTGTTTCTGAATATTTTGTTGTTTTTCAATGTTGAGGTTGTTGTTGAATTTTTTGGTGTATTCAATGTTTTTTTTTAATCTTTTTGTATTTTTCAAAATTGTGGTTGCAGTTTAATTTGTTGGTGTTTTTCATTGTTGAGTTTGTTATTCAAATTGTTGGAGTTTTTGAATGTTGAGGTTGCAGTTGAATTTGTTGGTGTTTTTCAAAGCTGAGGTTGTTGTTGAATTTGTTGTTTTTTTTGAATGTTGAGGTTGTTAAATCTGTTGGTGTTTTTCAAAATTGAGGTTGTTGTTGAATTTTATTGGTGTTTTTCATTGTTGAGGTTTTTGTTGAATTTGATGGTGATTTTCAATATTGAGTTTGTTGTCGAATTTTTTGGTGTTTTTCATTGTTGAGGTAATTGTTGAAATTCTTGGAGTTTTTCAATGTTGAGGTTTTATTGATTTTTTTTCCTGTTTTTCATCGTTGAGGTTGTTGTTGAATTTTTTTGGTGTTTTTCATTATTGAGGTTGTTGTTGAAATTGTTGGTGTTTTATTATGTTGAGGTTATTGTTGAATTTGTTGGTGTTTTTGAATGTTGAGGTTGTGGTTGAATTTGTTGGTGATTAACAATATTGAGGTTGCAGTTGAATTTTTTGGTGCTTTTCAATGTTGAGGTTTTGGAATTGGATCGTGCTTTTCAAAGTTGAGGTTGTTATTGAATATTTTGTTGATTTTCAATGTTGAGATTGTTGTTGAATTTTTTGGTGTATTCAATGTTTTTTTTTGAATCTTTTTGTATTTTTCAATATTGAGGTTGTTGTTGATTTTTTTGGTGTTTTTCATTGTTGAGGTTTTGGTTGAATTTGTTGGTGTTTTTGAATATTGAGGTTGTTGTTTTTATTGTTTGTTGTTATTGAATGTTGAGGTTCTTGTTGTATTTTTTGGTGATTTTCAATGTTGAGGTTGTGGTTGCATTTGTTGGTGTTTTTCCATGTTGAGGTTTTTGAATTTGTTGGTGTTTTTCAAAGTTGAGGTTGTTGTTGAAATTTGTTGGTGATTTTCAATGTTGGGGTTGTTGTTTAATTTTTTGGTGTTTTTCATTTTTGAGGTTTTTGATGAATTTGTTGGTGTTTTCCATTGTTGAGGTTTTTGTTGAATTTGTTGGTGTTTTCCATTGTTGAGGTTTTTGTTGAATTTGTTGGTGTTTTTGAAATTTGAGGTTGTAGTTCAATTTGTTGGTGAATAACAATATTGTGGTTGTAGTTGTATTTTTTGGTGCTTTTCAATGTTGAGGTTTAGGAATTGGATCGTGCTGTTCAAAGTTGAGGTTGTTGCTGAATATTTTGGTGTTTATCAATGTTGAAGTGGTTTTTGAATTTTTTGGTGTATTCAATTTTTTTTTTGAATCTTTTTGTATTTTTCAAAATTGTGGATGCAGTTGAATTTGTTGGTGTTTTTCATTGTTGAGTTTGTTATTCAAATTGTTAAAGTTTTTGAATGTTGAGGTTGCAGTTGAATTTGTTGGTGTTTTTCAAAGCTGAGGTTGTTGTTGAATTTGTTGGTGTATTTGAATGTTGAGGTTGTTAAATCTGTTGGTGTTTTTCAAAATTGAAGTTGTTGTTGAATTTTAATGGTGTTTTTCATTGTTGAGGTTTTTGTTGAATTTGATGGTGATTTTCAATATTGAGTTTGTTGTCGAATTTTTTGGTGTTTTTCATTGTTGTGGTAATTGTTGAAATTCTTGGAGTTTTTCAATGTTGAGGTTTTTATTGATTTTTTTTCTGTTTTTCATCGTTGAGGTTGTTGTTGAATTTTTTTGGTGTTTTTCATTGTTGAGGATGTTGTTGAACTTTTTGATGTTTTCATTATTGAGGTTGTTGTTGAAATTGTTGGTGTTTTTAATGTTGAGGTTGTTGAATTAGTGGGTTATTTTCAAAGATGAGTTTGTTGTTGAATTTTTTGGTGTTTTTCATTGTTGAGGTTGTTTTTGTTGAATTTTTTGGTGTTTTTCATTGTTGAGGTTGTTGTTGAATTTGTTGGTGTTGATTAATGTTGAGGTTGTTGTTGAATGTTTTGGTGTTTTTCATTGTTGAGGTTGTTGTTTTTGAATTTTTGGATGTTTTTCATTGTTGAGGTTGTTGTTGAATTTGTTGGTGATTTTCAATATTGAGGTTGTTGTTGAATTTGTTGGTGTTTTTCAATGTTGAGATTGTTGTTGAATTTGTTCATGTTTTTCATTGTTGAGGTTGTTGTTTAATTTTTTATGTTTTTCATTGTTGAGGTTGTTGTTGAATTTGTTGTTGATTTTCAATATTGAGGTTGTTGTTGAATTTGTTGGTGTTTTTCAATGTTGGGGATGTTGTTGAATTGTTTGGTGTTTTTCATTGTTGAGGTTGTTGTGGAATTTGATGCTTTTGATTAATGTTGAGATTGTTGTTGACTGTTTTCGTGGTTTTCATTGTTGAGGTTGTTGTTTTTGTATTTTTGAATGTTTTTCATTGTTGAGGTTGTTGTTGAATTTGATGGTGATTTTCAATATTGAGGTTGTCTTTGAATTTGTTGGTGTTTTTCAATGATGGGGTTGTTGTTGAATTTTTTGGTGTCTTTCATTGTTGAGGTTGTTGTTGTTGTTGAATTTTTTCCTGTTTTTCATTGTTGAGGTTGTTGTTGAATTTGTTGGTGTTGATTAATGTTGAGGTTGTTGTTGAATGTTTTGGTGTTTTTCATTGTTGAGGTTGTTCTTTTTGAATTTTTGGATGTTTTTCATTGTTGAGGTTGTTGTTGAATTTGTTGGTGATTTTCAATATTGAGGTTGTTGTTGAATTTGTTGGTGTTTTTAAATGTTCAGGTTGTTGTTGAATTTTTTGGTGTTTTTCATTGTTGAGGTTGTTGTTGTTGAATTTTTTATGTTTTTCATTGTTGAGGTTGTTGTTGAATTTGTTGTTGATTTTCAATATTGAGGTTGTTGTTGAATTTGTTGGTGTTTTTCAATGTTGAGGTTGTTGTGGAATTTGATGCTTTTGATTAATGTTGAGGTTGTTGTTGACTGTTTTGGTGGTTTTCATTGTTGAGGTTGTTGTTTTTGTATTTTTGAATGTTTTTCATTGTTGAGGTTGTTGTTGAATTTGATGGTGATTTTCAATATTGAGGTTGTTTTTGAATTTGTTGGTGTTTTTCAATGATGGGGTTGTTGTTGAATTTTTTGGTGTCTTTCATTGTTGTGGTTGTTGTTGTTGTTGAATTTTTTCATGTTTTTCATTGTTGAGGTTGTTGTTGAATTTGTTGGTGATTTTCAATATTGAGGTCGTTGTTGAATTTGTTGGTGTTTTTCAATGTTGGGGTTGTTGTTGAATTTTTTGGTGTTTTTCAATGTTGACGTTGTTGTGGAATTTCTTGGAGCTCTTCAATGTTGAGGTTGTTGAATTTGCAGGTGTTTTTGAATGTTGAGGTTGTTGATGAATTTTTTGGTTTTTTTCATTGTTGAGGATTTTGATGAATTTGTTGGTGTTTTCCATTGTTCAGGTTGTAGTTGAATTTGTTGGTATTTTTCATTTTTGAGGTTTTTGATGAATTTGTTGATGGTTTCCATTGTTGAGGTTTCTGTTGAATTTGTTGGTGATTAACAATATTGAGGTTGTAGTTGAATTTTTTTGTGCTTTTCAATGTTGAGGTTTTGGAATTGGATCGTGTTTTTCAAAGTTGAGGTTGTTTTTGAATATTTTCGTGTTTTTGAATGCTGAGGTTGTTGTTGAATTTTTTGGTGTTTTTCATTGTTGAGGTTGTTGTTGAATAACTTGGTGTTTTTCAATGTTGAGGTTGTTGAATTTGTTGGTGTTTTTCAAAGTAGAGGTTTTTGATGAATTTTTTGGTGTTTATCATTTTTGAGGTTTTCGTTGAATTTGTTGGTGTTTTTGAATGTTGTGGTTGTTGTTTTTATTTTTCAGTGTTTTTCATTGTTGAGGTTTTTGTTGAATTTGTTGGAGATTTTCAATGTTGAGGTTGTTGTTGAATTTGTTTGTGTTTTTTAATGTTCAGGTTGTTGAATTTGTTGGTTTTTTTCAAAGATGAGTTTGTTGTTGAATTTTTTGGTGTTTTTCATTGTTGAGGTTGTTGTTCTTGAATTTTTGCATGTTTTTCATTGTTGAAGTTGTTGTTGAATTTGTCGGTGATTTTCAATATTGAGGTTGTTGTTGAATTTGTTGGTGTTTTTCAATGTTGGGGTTGTTGTTGTATTTGTTGGTGTAGATTAATGTTGAGGTTGTTGTTGAATGTTTTGGTGTTTTACATTGTTGAGGTTGTTGTTTTTGAATTTTTGGATGTTTTTCATTGTTGAGGTTGTTGTTGAAATTGTTGGTGATTTTCAATATTGAGGTTGTTGTTGAATTTGTTGGTGTTTTTCAATGTTGGGGTTGTTGTTGAATTTTTTGGTGTATTTCATTGTTGAGGTTGTTGTGGAATTTGTTGGTGGTAATAAATGTTGAGGTTGTTGTTGAATGTTTTGGTGTTTTTCATTGTTGAGGTTGTGGTTGAATTTGTTGGTGTTTTTGAATGTTGAGGTTGTAGGTGAATTTGTTGGTATTTTTCATTGTTGAGGTTTTTGATGAATTTGTTGCTGGTTTCCATTGTTGAAGGTTTTGTTGAATTTGTTGGTGATTAACAATAATGAGGTTGTAGTTGAATTTTTTGGTGCTTTTCAATGTTGAGGTTTAGGAATTGGATCGTGTTTTTCAAAGTTGAGGATGTTTTTGAAAATTTTGGTGTTTTTCAATGTTGAGGGTGTTGTTGAATTTTTTTGGTGTTTTCATTGTTGAAGTTTTTGTTGAATTTGATGGTGATTTTCAATGTTGAGTTTGTGTTGAATTTTTTGGTGTTTTTCATTGATGTGGTAGTTGTTGAAATTCTTGGAGTTTTTGAATGTTGAGGTTTTTATTGATATTTTTGGTGTTTTTCATTGTTGAGGTTGTTGAATTTATTGATGTTCTTCATTGCTGTGGTTGTTGTTGAAATTGTTGGTGTTTTTGAATGTTGAGGTTGTTGTTGAATTTTTTGGTGTTTTTCATTGTTGCGGTTGTTGTTGAATTTGTTGGAAGTTTTTCAATGTTGAGGTTATTGTTGAATATGTTTGTGTTTTTCAATGATGAGGTTGTTGAATTTGTTGGAGGTTTTCAAAGTTGAGGTTGTTGTTGATATTTTTGGTGCATTTCATTGTTGAGGTTTTGGTTGAATTTATTGGTGTTTTTGAATGTTGAGGTTGTTGTTTATATTTTTTGGTGTTATTTAATGTTGAGGTTCTTGTTGACTATTTTGGTGTTTTTCATTATTGAGGTTGTTGTTGAATTTTTTGGTGCATTCAATGTTCTTTTTTGAATCCTTTTGTATTTTTAAAAATTGAGATTGCAGTTGAATATCTTGGTCTTTTTCATTGTTGAGGTTGTTATTGAAATTGTTGTAGTTTTTCAATGTTGAGGTTGCCGTTGAATTTGATGGTGTTTTCAAAGCTGAGGTTGTTGTTGAATTTGTTGGTGTATTTGAATGTTGAGGTTCTTTAATCTGTTGGTGTTTTTCAAAACTAAGGTTGTTGTTGAATTTTTTGGTGTATTCAATTGTTGTGGTACTTGTTGAAATTCTTGGAATTTTTCAATGTTGAGGTTTTTATTGATCTTTGTTGGTGTTATTCATTGTTGAGGTTGTTATTGAATCTTTTTGGTGCTTTTCATTGTTGAGGTTGTTGTTGAATTTATTGATGTTTTTTATTGCTGTGGTTGTTGTTGAAATTGTTGGTGTTTTTGAATGTTGCGGTTGTTGTTGAATTTTTTGTTGTTTTTCATTGTTGAGGTTGTTGTTGAACTTGTTGGAGGTTTTCAATGTTGAGGTTATTGTTGAATTTGTTGGTGTTTTTCAATGATGAGGTTGTAGAATTGGCTGGAGTTTTTCAAAGTTGAGGTTGTTGTTGTACTTCTTGGAGTTCTTCAATGTTGAGGTTGTTGAATTTGTTTGTGCTTTTTAATGTTCAGGTTGTTGATGAATGTTTTGGTGTTTTTCATTTTTGAGCTTTTTGATGAATTTGCTGGTGTTTTCCATTGTTGAGGTTTTTGTTGAATTTGTTGGTGTTTTTGAATGTTGAGGTTGTTGATGAATTTTTTGGTGTTTTTTATATTTGAGGTTGTTGTTGAATTTGTTTGTGTTTTTGAGTGTTGAGGTTGTTGATGAATTTTTTGGTGTTTTTCATTTTTGAGGTTTTTGATGAATTTGTTGGTGTTTTCCATTGTTTAGGTTTTTGTTGAATTTGTTTGTGTTTTTGAATGTTGAGGTTGTTGTTGAATTTTTTTGAGATTTTCATTGTTGAGGTTTTTGTTGAATTTGTTGGAGTTTTTGAATCTTGAGGTTGTGGTTGAATTTGTTGGTGATTAACAATATTGAGGTTGCAGTTGAATTTTTTGGTGCTTTTCAATGCTGAGGTTTTGGAATTGGATCGTGCTTTTCAAAGTTGAGGTTGTTATTGAATATTTTGTTGATTTTCAATGTTGAGATTGTTATTGAATTTTTTGGTGTATTCAATGTTTTTATTTGAATCTTTTTGTATTTTTCAATGTTGAGGTTTTTGTTGATTTTTTTGGTGTTTTTCATTGTTGAGGTTTTGGTTGAATTTGTTGGTGTTTTTGAATGTTGAGGTTGTTGTTTTTATTGTTTGGTGTTATTGAATGTTGACGTTCTTGTTGAATTTTTTGTTGATTTTCAATGTTGAGGTTGTGGTTGAATTTTTTGGTGTGTTTCCATGTTGAGGTTTTTGAATTTGTTGGTGTTTTTCAAAGTTGAGGTTGTTGTTGAATTTGATGTTGATTTTCAATGTTCAGTTTGTTGTTGAATTTTTTGGTGTTTTTCATTGTTGAGGTTGTTGTTGTTGAATTTTTGGACGTTTTTCATTGTTGAATTTGTTGGTGATTTTCAATATTGAGATTGTTGTTGAATTTGTTGGTGTTTTTCAAAGTTGGGGTTGTTGTTGCATTTATTGGTGTTTTTCATTGTTGAGGTTGTTGTTGTATTTCTTGCAGTTCTTCAATGTTGAGGATGTTGAAATTGTTGGTGTTTTTCAATGTTGAGGTTTTTATTGATCTTTTTTGGTGTTTTTCATTGTTGAGGTTGTTATTGAATTTTTTTGGTGTTTTTCATTGTTGAGGTTGTTGTTGAATTTATTGATGTTTTTCATTGCTGTGGTTGTTGTTGAAATTGTTGGTGTTTTTGAATGTTGAGGTTGTTGATGAATTTTTTGGTGATTTTCATTTTTGAGGTTTTTGATGAATTTGTTGGTGTTTTCCATTGTTGAGGTTTTTGTTGAATTTGTTTGTGTTTTTTAATGTTGAGGTTGTAGATGAATTTGTTGGTGTTTTTCATTGTTGAGGTTTTTGATGAATTTGTTGGTATTTTCCAATGTTGAGGTTATTGTTGAATTTGTTGGTGGTTTTGAATGTTGAGGTTGTGGTTGAATTTGTTGGTGATTAACAATATTGAGGTTGCAGTTGAATTTTTTGGTGCTTTTCAATGCTGAGGTTTTGGAATTGGATCGTGCTTTTCAAAGTTGAGGTTGTTATTGAATATTTTGTTGATTTTCAATGTTGAGATTGTTATTGAATTTTTTGGTGTATTCAATGTTTTTATTTGAATCTTTTTGTATTTTTCAATGTTGAGGTTTTTGTTGATTTTTTTGGTGTTTTTCATTGTTGAGGTTTTGGTTGAATTTGTTGGTGTTTTTGAATGTTGAGGTTGTTGTTTTTATTGTTTGGTGTTATTGAATGTTGAGGTTCTTGTTGAATTTTTTGGTGATTTTCAATGTTGAGGTTGTGGTTGAACTTGTTGGTGTTTTTCCATGTTGAGGTGTTTGAATTTGTTGGTGTTTTTCAAAGTTGAGGTTGTTGTTGAATTTGTTGGTGATTTTCAATGTTCAGTTTGTTGTTGAATTTTTTGGTCTTTTTGAATGTTGTGATTGTTGATGAATTTTTTGGTGTTATTCATTGTTGAGGTTGTTTTTGAATTTGTTGGTGTTTTTGAAAGTTGAGGTTGTTGTTGTTGAATTTTTGGATGTTTTTCATTGTTGAGGTTATTGTTGAATTAGATGGTGATTTTCAATACTGAGGTTGTTGTTGAAATTGTAGGAGTTTTTCAATGTTGAGGTTGTTGTAGAATTTTTTTGGTGTTTTTCATTGTTGAGGTTGTTGTTGTTGAATGTTTGGATGTTTTTCATTGTTGAATTTTTTGGTGTTTTTCAATGTTGAGGTTGTTGTTGTACTTCTTGGAGTTCTTCAATGTTGAGGTTGATTAACTTGTTTGTGCTTTTGAATGTTCAGGTTGTTGATGAATGTTTTGGTGTTTTTCATTTTTGAGCTTTTTGATGAATTTGCTGGTGTTTTCCATTGTTGATGTTTTTGTTGAATGTGTTGGTGTTTTTGAATGTTGAGGTTGTTGATGAATTTTTTGGTGTTTTTCATATTTGAGGTTGTTGTTGAATTTGTTTTTGTTTTTGAATGTTGAGGTTGTTGATGAATTTTTTGGTGTTTTTCATTTTTGAGGTTTTTGATGAATTTGTTGGTGTTTTCCATTGTTGAGGTTTTTGTTGAATTTGTTGGTGTTTTTGAATGTTGAGGTTGTAGTTGAATTTGTTGGTGTTTTTCATTGTTGAGGTTTTTGATGAATTTGTTGGTATTTTCCAATGTTGAAGTTTTTGTTGAATTTGTTTTTGTTTTTGAATGTTGAGGTTGTTGTTGAATTTTTTTGTGATTTTCATTGTTGAGGTTTTTGTTGAATTTGTTGGAGCTTTTGAATCTTGAGGTTGTTGTTTAATTTGTTGGTGTTTTTCAATGTTGAGGTTGTTGTTGAATTTTTTGGTGTTTTTCATTCTTGAGGTTGTTGTTGAATTTTTTGATGATTTTCATTGCTGAGGTTGTTGTTGAATTTGTTGGTGTTTTTGAATGCTGAGGTTGTTGTTGAATTTTTTGGTGTTTTTCACTTTTCAGGTTGTTGTTGAATATGTTGGTCTTTTTCAATGTTGAAGCTGTTGAATTTGTTGGTGTTTTTCAAAGTAGAAGTTGTTGTTGAATTTTTTGGTGTTTTTCATTTTTGAGGTTTTCGTTGAATTTTTTGATCTTTTTGAATGTTGTGATTGTTGATGACTTTTTTGGTGTTATTCATTGTTGAGGTTGTTTTTGAATTTGTTTGTGTTTTTGAATTTTGAGGTTGTTGTTGAATTTTTGGATGTTTTTCATTGTTGAGGTTGTTGTTGTTGAATTTTTGGATGTTTTTCATTGTTGAATTTGTTGGTGATTTTCAATATTGAGGTTGCTGTTGAATTTGTTGGTGTTTTTCAATGTTGGGGTTGTTGTTGAATTTTTTGGTGTTTTTCATTGTTGAGGTTGTTGTTGTTGAATGTTTGGATGTTTTTCATTGTTGAATTTTTTGGTGTTTTTCATTGCTGAGGTTGTTGTTGTACTTCTTGGAGTTCTTCAATGTTGAGGTTGTTGAATTTGTTTGTGCTTTTGAATGTTCAGGTTGTTGATGAATGTTTTGGTGTTTTTCATTTTTGAGCTTTTTGATGAATTTGCTGGTGTTTTCCATTGTTGAGGTTTTTGTTGAATTTGTTGGTGTTTTTGAATGTTGAGGTTGTTGATGAATTTTTTGGTGTTTTTCATATTTGAGGTTGTTGTTGAATTTGTTTGTGTTTTTGAATGTTGAGGTTGTTGATGAATTTTTTGGTGATTTTCATTTTTGAGGTTTTTGATGAATTTGTTGGTGTTTTCCATTTTTGAGGTTTTTGTTGAATTTGTTTGTGTTTTTTAATGTTGAGGTTGTAGATGAATTTGTTGGTGTTTTTCATTGTTGAGGTTTTTGATGAATTTGTTGGTATTTTCCAATGTTGAGGTTATTGTTGAATTTGTTGGTGGTTTTGAATGTTGAGGTTGTGGTTGAATTTGTTGGTGATTAACAATATTGAGGTTGCAGTTGAATTTTTTGGTGCTTTTCAATGCTGAGGTTTTGGAATTGGATCGTGCTTTTCAAAGTTGAGGTTGTTATTGAATATTTTGTTGATTTTCAATGTTGAGATTGTTATTGAATTTTTTGGTGTATTCAATGATTTTATTTGAATCTTTTTGTATTTTTCAATGTTGAGGTTTTTGTTGATTTTTTTGGTGTTTTTCATTGTTGAGGTTTTGGTTGAATTTGTTGGTGTTTTTGAATGTTGAGGTTGTTGTTTTTATTGTTTGGTGTTATTGAATGTTGAGGTTCTTGTTGAATTTTTTGGTGATTTTCAATGTTGAGGTTGTGGTTGAACTTGTTGGTGTTTTTCCATGTTGAGGTGTTTGAATTTGTTGGTGTTTTTCAAAGTTGAGGTTGTTGTTGAATTTGTTGGTGATTTTCAATGTTCAGTTTGTTGTTGAATTTTTTGGTGTTTTTCATTGTTGAGGCTGTTGTTGTTGAATTTTTGAATGTTTTTCATTGTTGAATTTGTTGGTGATTTTCAATATTGAGGTTGTTGTTGAATTTGTTGGTGTTTTTCAAAGTTGGGGTTGTTGTTGAATTTTTTGGTGTTTTTCATTGTTGAGGTTGTTGTTGTATTTCTTGCAGTTCTTCAATGTTGAGGTTGTTGAAATTGTTGGTGTTTTTCAATGTTGAGGTTTTTATTGATCTTTATTGGTGTTTTTCATTGTTGAGGTTGTTATTGAATTTTTTTGGTGTTTTTCATTGTTGAGGTTGTTGTTGAATTTATTGATGTTTTTCATTGCTGTGGTTGTTGTTGAATTTGTAGGTGTTTTTGAATGTTGAGGTTGTTGTTGAATTTTTTGGTGTTTTTCATTGTTGAGGTTGTTGTTGTTGAATGTTTGGATGTTTTTCATTGCTGAATTTTTTGGTGTTTTTCATTGTTGAGGTTGTTGAATTTGTTTGTGCTTCTGAATGTTCAGGTTGTTGATGAATTTTTTGGTGTTTTTCATATTTGATGTTGTTGTTGAATTTGTTTCTGTTTTTGAATGTTGAGGTTGTTGATGAATTTTTTGGTGTTTTTCATTTTTATGGTTTTTGATGAATTTGTTTGTGTTTCCATTGTTGCAGGTTTTTGTTGAATTTTTTTGTGTTTTTGAATGTTGAGGTTGTAGTTGAATTTGTTGGTGTTTTTCATTGTTGAGGTTTTTGAAGAATTTGTTGGTGTTTTCCAATGTTGAGGTTATTGTTGAATTTGTTGGTGTTATTGAATGTTGAAGTTGTGGTTGAATTTGTTGGTGATTAACAATATTGAGGTTGTAGTTGAATTTTTTGGTGCTTTTCAATGTTGAGGTTTTGGAATTGGATCGTGCTTTTCAAAGTTGAGGTTGTTATTGAATATTTTGTTGATTTTCAATGTTGAGATTGTTGTTGAATTTTTTGGTGTATTCAATGTTTTTTTTTTAATCTTTTTGTATTTTTCAATGTTGAGGTTTTTGTTGATTTATTTGGTGTTTTTCAGAGTTGAGGTTGTGGTTGAATTTGTTGGTGTTTTTCGATGTTGAGGTTTTTGAATTTGTTGGTGTTTTTGAATGTTAAGGTTGTTGTTGAATTTTTTGGTGATTTTCAATGTTCAGGTTGTTGTTGAATTTTTTGGTGTTTTTGAATGTTGTGATTGTTGATGAATATTTTGGTGTTATTCATTGTTTAGGTTGTTTTTGAATTTGTTGGTGTTTTTGAATGTTGAGGTTGTTGTTGTTGAATTTTTGGATGTTTTTCATTGTTGAGGTTGTTGTTGAATTAGATGGTGATTTTCAATGTTGAGGTTGTTGTTGAATTTTTTGGTGTTTTTCATTGTTGAGGTTGCTGTTGTTGAATGTTTGGATGTTTTTCATTGTTGAATTTTTTGGTGTTATTCATTGTTGAGGTTGTTGAATTTGTATGTGCTTCTGAATGTTCAGGTTGTTGATGAATTTTTTGGTGTTTTTCATATTTGAGGTTGTTGTTGAATTTGATTGTGTTTTTGAATGTTGAGGTTGTTGATGAATCATTTGGTGTTTTTCATTTTTCAGGTTTTTGATGAATTTGATTATGTTTCCATTGTTGCAGGTTTTTGTTGAATTTGTTTGTGTTTTTGAATGTTGAGGTTGTAGTTGAATTTGTTGGTGTTTTTCATTGTTGAGGTTTTTTATGAATTTGTTGTTATTTTCCAATGTTGAGGTTATTGTTGAATTTGTTGGTGTTTTTGAATGTTGAGGTTGTGGTTGAATCTATTGGTGATTAACAATATTGAGGTTGTAGTTGAATTTTTTGGTGCTTTTCAATGTTGAGGTTTTGGAATTGGATCGTGCTTTACAAAGTTGAGGTTGTTATTGAATATTTTGTTGATTTTCAATGTTGAGATTGTTGTTGAATTTTTTGGTGTATTCAATGCTTTTTTTTGAATCTTGTTGTATTTTTCAATGTTGAGGTTGTTGTTGATTTTTTTTGTGTTTTTCATTGTTGAGGTTTTGGTTGAATTTGTTGTTGTTTTTGAATGTTGAGGTACTTGTTTTTATTGTTTGTTGTTTTTGAATGTTGAGGTTCTTGTTGAATTTGTTGGTGTTTTTCAATGATGAGGTTGTTGAATTTGCTGGAGTTTTTCAAAGTTGAGGTTCTTGTTGATTTTTCTGGTTTTTTCATTGTTGAGTTTTTGCTTGAATTTGTTGGTGTTTTTGAATGTTGAGGTTGTTGTTTTTATCTTATGGTGTTATTGAATGTTGAGGTTCTTGTTGAATTTTTTGGTGTTTTTCATTGTTGAGGTTATTGTTGAATTTTTTGGTGTTTTTCAATGTGTGGGTTTTTGTTGAATTTGTTGGAGTTTTTGAATTTTGAGGTTGTTGTTGAGTTTGTTGGTGTTTTTCATTGTTGAGGTTGTTGTTGAATTTTTTGGTGTTTTTCATGGTTGAGGTTGTTGTTGAATTTGTTGGTGTATTAGAATGCTGAGGTTGTTGTTGAATTTTTTGGTGCTTTTCACTTTTGAGGTTGTTGTTGAATATGTTGGTCTTTTTCAATGTTGAGGCTGTTGAATTTGTTGGTGTTTTTCAAAGTAGAGGTTATTGTTGAATTTTTTGGTGTTCTTCATTTTTGCGGTTTTCGTTGAATTTTTTGGTCTTTTTGAATGTTGTGATTGTTGATGAATATTTTGGTGTTATTCATTGTTTAGGTTGTTTTTGAATTTGTTGGTGTTTTTGAATGTTGAGGTTGTTGTTGTTGAATTTTTGGATGTTTTTCATTGTTGAGGTTGTTGTTGAATTAGATGGTGATTTTCAATGTTGAGGTTGTTGTTGAATTTTTTGGTGTTTTTCATTGTTGAGGTTGCTGTTGTTGAATGTTTGGATGTTTTTCATTGTTGAATTTTTTGGTGTTATTCATTGTTGAGGTTGTTGAATTTGTATGTGCTTCTGAATGTTCAGGTTGTTGATGAATTTTTTGGTGTTTTTCATATTTGAGGTTGTTGTTGAATTTGATTGTGTTTTTGAATGTTGAGGTTGTTGATGAATCATTTGGTGTTTTTCATTTTTCAGGTTTTTGATGAATTTGATTGTGTTTCCATTGTTGCAGGTTTTTGTTGAATTTGTTTGTGTTTTTGAATGTTGAGGTTGTAGTTGAATTTGTTGGTGTTTTTCATTGTTGAGGTTTTTTATGAATTTGTTGTTATTTTCCAATGTTGAGGTTATTGTTGAATTTGTTGGTGTTTTTGAATGTTGAGGTTGTGGTTGAATTTATTGGTGATTAACAATATTGAGGTTGTAGTTGAATTTTTTGGTGCTTTTCAATGTTGAGGTTTTGGAATTGGATCGTGCTTTACAAAGTTGAGGTTGTTATTGAATATTTTGTTGATTTTCAATGTTGAGATTGTTGTTGAATTTTTTGGTGTATTCAATGTTTTTTTTTTGAATCTTGTTGTATTTTTCAATGTTGAGGTTGTTGTTGATTTTTTTTGTGTTTTTCATTGTTGAGGTTTTGGTTGAATTTGTTGTTGTTTTTGAATGTTGAGGTACTTGTTTTTATTGTTTGTTGTTTTTGAATATTGAGGTTCTTGTTGAATTTTTTGGTGATTTTCAATGTTGAGGTTGTGGTTGAATTTGTTGGTCTTTTTCCATGTTGAGGTTGTTGTTGAATTTGTTGGTGATTTTCAATGTTCAGTTTGTTGTTGAATTTTTTGGTGTATTTCATTGTTGAGGTTGTTGTTGTTCAATTTTTGGATGTTTTTCATTGTTGAATTTGTTGGTGATTTTCAATATTGAGGTTGTTGTTGAATTTGTAGGTGTTTTTCAATGTTGGGGTTGTTGTTGAATTTGTTGGTGTTTTTCATTGTTGAGGTTGTTGTTGTATTTCTTGCAGTTCTTCAATGTTGAGGTTGTTGAATTTGTTGGTGCTTTTGAATGTTGAGGTTGTAGTTGAATTTGTTGGTGATTAACAATATTGAGGTTGTAGTTGAATTTTTTGGTGCTTTTCAATGTTGAGGTTTAGGAATTGGATCGTGCTGTTCAAAGTTGAGGTTGTTGCTGAATATTTTGTGTTTTTCAATGTTGAGGTTGTTGTTGAAATGTTTGGTGTATTCAATGTTTTTTTTGAATCTTTTTGTATTTTTCAAAATTGTGGTTGCAGTTGAATTTGTTGGTGTTTTTCATTGTTGAGTTTGTTATTCAAATTGTTGAAGTTTTTGAATGTTGAGGTTTCTGTTCAATTTTTTGGCGTTTTTCAAAGCTGAGGTTGTTGTTGAATTTGTTGGTGTATCTGAATGTTGAGGTTGTTAAATCTGTTGTTGTTTTTCAAAATTGAGGTTTTTGTTGAATTTTATTGGTGTTTTTCATTGTTGAGGTTTTTGTTCAATTTGATGGTGATTTTCAATATTTAGTTTGTTGTCGAATTTTTTGGTGTTTATCATTGTTGTGGTAATTGTTGAAATTCTTGGAGTTTTTCAATGTTGAGGTTTTTATTGATTTTTTTCCTGTTTTTCATCGTTGAGGTTGTTGTTGAACTTTTTGATGTTTTTCATTATTGAGGTTGTTGTTGAAATTGTTGTTGTTCTTTAATGTTGAAGTTATTGTTGAATTTTTTGGCGTTTTTCATTGTTGAGGATGTTGTTGAATATGTTGGAGTTTTTCAAGGTTGAGGTTGTTGTTGAATTTGTTGGCGTTTTTCAATGTTGAGTTTGTTGAATTTGTTGCTGTTTTTCAAAGTTGAGATTGTTGTTGAATTTTTTGGTGTTCTTTATTGTTGAGGTTTTGGTTGAATTTGTTGGTGTTTTTGAATTTTGAGGTTGTTCTTATTATTTTTGGGTTTTTTTGAATGATAAGGTTTTGTTGAATTTTTTTTTTGATTGTTGAGGTTTTTGTTGAATTTATAGATGTTTTTCATTGCTGAGGTTGTTGTAAAAATTGTTGGTGTTTTTGAATGTTGAGGTTGTTGTTGAAATTTTTGGTGGTTTTCATTGTTGAGGTTGTTGTTGAATTTGTTGGAGTTTTTCAATGTTGAGGTTGTTGTTGAATTTGTTGGTGTTTTTCAATGTTGAGGTTGTTGTATTTGTTGCTGTTTTTCAAAGTTGAGGTTATTGTTGAATTTTTTGGTGTTCTTCATTTTTGAGGTTTTCGTTGAATTTTTTGGTCTTTTTGAATGTTGTGATTGTTGATGAATATTTTGGTGTTATTCATTGTTTAGGTTGTTTTTGAATTTGTTGGTGTTTTTGAATGTTGAGGTTGTTGTTGATGAATTTTTGGATGTTTTTCATTGTTGAGGTTGTTGTTGAATTAGATGGTGATTTTCAATATTGAGGTTGTTGTTGAATTTGTAGGTGATTTTCAATGTTGAGGTTGTTGTTGAATTTTTTGGTGTTTTTCATTGTTGAGGTTGCTGTTGTTGAATGTTTGGATGTTTTTCATTGCTGAATTTTTTGGTGTTATTCATTGTTGATGTGGTTGAATTTGTTTGTGCTTCTGAATGTTCAGGTTGTTGATGAATTTTTTGGTGTTTTTCATATTTGAGGTTGTTGTTGAATTTGTTTGTGTTTTTGAATGTTGAGGTTGTTGATGAATTTTTTGGTGATTTTCATTTTTGAGGTTTTTGATGAATTTGTTGGTGTTTTCCATTGTTGAGGTTTTTGTTGAATTTGTTTGTGTTTTTTAATGTTGAGGTTGTAGATGAATTTGTTGGTGTTTTTCATTGTTGAGGTTTTTGATGAATATGTTGGTATTTTCCAATGTTGAGGTTTTTGTTGAATATGTTGGTGATTAACAATATTGAGGATGCAGTTGAATTTTTTGGTGCTTTTCAATGCTGAGGTTTTGGAATTGGATCGTGCTTTTCAAAGTTGAGGTTGTTATTGAATATTTTGTTGATTTTCAATGTTGAGATTGTTATTGAATTTTTTGGTGTATTCAATGTTTTTATTTGAATCTTTTTGTATTTTTCAATGTTGAGGTTTTTGTTGATTTTTTTGGTGTTTTTCATTGTTGAGGTTTTGGTTGAATTTGTTGGTGTTTTTGAATGTTGAGGTTGTTGTTTTTATTGTTTGGTGTTATTGAATGTTGAGGTTCTTGTTGAATTTTTTGGTGATTTTCAATGTTGAGGTTGTGGTTGAACTTGGTGTTTTTCCATGTTGAGGTGTTTGAATTTGTTGGTGTTTTTCAAAGTTGAGGTTGTTGTTGAATTTGTTGGTGATTTTCAATGTTCAGTTTGTTGTTGAATTTTTTGGTGTTTTTCATTGTTGAGGTTGTTGTTGTTGAATTTTTGTATGTTTTTCATTGTTGAATTTGTTGGTGATTTTCAATATTGGGGTTGTTGTTGAATTTGTTGGTGTTTTTCAAAGTTGGGGTTGTTGTTGAATTTTTTGGTGTTTTTCATTGTTGAGGTTGTTGTTGTATTTCTTGCAGTTCTTCAATGTTGAGGTTGTTGAAATTGTTGGTGTTTTTCAATGTTGAGGTTTTTATTGATTTTTTTGGTGTTTTTCATTGTTGAGGTTGTTATTGAATTTTATTGGTGTTTTTCATTGTTGAGGTTGTTGTTGAATTTATTGATGTTTTTCATTGCTGTGGTTGTTGTTGAATTTGTAGGTGTTTTTGATTGTTGAGGTTGTTGTTGAATTTTTTGGTGTTTTTCATTGTTGAGGTTGTTGTTGTTGAATGTTTGGATGTTTTTCATTGCTGAATTTTTTGGTGTTTTTCATTGTTGAGGTTGTTGAATTTGTTTGTGCTTCTGAATGTTCAGGTTGTTGATGAATTTTTTGGTGTTTTTCATATTTGAGGTTGTTGTTGAATTTGTTTGTGTTTTTGAATGTTGAGGTTGTTGATGAATTTTTTGGTGTTTTTCATTTTTAAGGTTTTTGATGAATTTGTTTGTGTTTCCATTGTTGCAGGTTTTTGTTGAATTTTTTTGTGTTTTTGAATGTTGAGGTTGTAGTTGAATTTGTTGGTGTTTTTCATTGTTGAGGTTTTTGAAGAATTTGTTGGTGTTTTCCAATGTTGAGGTTATTGTTGAATTTGTTGGTGTTTTTGAATGTTGAAGTTGTGGTTGAATTTGTTGGTGATTAACAATATTGAGGTTGTAGTTGAATTTTTTGGTGCTTTTCAATGTTGAGGTTTTGGAATTGGATCGTGCTTTTCAAATTTGAGGTTGTTATTGATTATTTTGTTGATTTTCAATGTTGAGATTGTTGTTGAATTTTTTGGTGTATTCAATGTTTTTTTTTTGAATCTTTTTGTATTTTTCAATGTTGAGGTTTTTGTTGATTTATTTGGTGTTTTTCATTGTTGAGGTTTTGGTTGAATTTGTTGGTGTTTTTGAATGATGGGGTTGTTGTTTTTATTGTTTGTTGTTATTGAATGTTGAGGTTCTTGTTGAATTTTTTGGTGATTTTCAGAGTTGAGGTTGTGGTTGAATTTGTTGGTGTTCTTCAATGTTGAGTTTGTTGAATTTGTTGGTGTTTTTCAATGTTGAGGTTTTTATTGATCTTTTTTGGTGTTTTTCATTGTTGAGGTTGTTATTGAATTTTTTTGGTGTTTTTCATTGTTGAGGTTGTTGTTGAATTTATTGATGTTTTTCATTGCTGTGGTTGTTGTTGAAATTGTTGGTGTTTTTGAATGTTGAGGTTGTTGTTGCATTTTTTGTTGTTTTTCATTGTTGAGGTTGTTGTTGAACTTGTTGGAGGTTTTCAATGTTGAGGTTATTGTTGAATTTGTTGGTGTTTTTCAATGATGAGGTTGTTGAATTTGCTGGAGTTTTTCAAAGTTGAGGTTCTTGTTGATTTTTCTGGTTTTTTCATTGTTGAGTTTTTGCTTGAATTTGTTGGTGTTTTTGAATGTTGAGGTTGTTGTTTTTATCTTATGGTGTTATTGAATGTTGAGGTTCTTGTTGAATTTTTTGGTGTTTTTCATTGTTGAGGTTATTGTTGAATTTTTTGGTGTTTTTCAATGTGTGGGTTTTTGTTGAATTTGTTGGAGTTTTTGAATTTTGAGGTTGTTGTTGAGTTTGTTGGTGTTTTTCATTGTTGAGGTTGTTGTTGAATTTTTTGGTGTTTTTCATGGTTGAGGTTGTTGTTGAATTTGTTGGTGTATTAGAATGCTGAGGTTGTTGTTGAATTTTTTGGTGCTTTTCACTTTTGAGGTTGTTGTTGAATATGTTGGTCTTTTTCAATGTTGAGGCTGTTGAATTTGTTGGTGTTTTTCAAAGTAGAGGTTATTGTTGAATTTTTTGGTGTTCTTCATTTTTGCGGTTTTCGTTGAATTTTTTGGTCTTTTTGAATGTTGTGATTGTTGATGAATATTTTGGTGTTATTCATTGTTTAGGTTGTTTTTGAATTTGTTGGTGTTTTTGAATGTTGAGGTTGTTGTTGTTGAATTTTTGGATGTTTTTCATTGTTGAGGTTGTTGTTGAATTAGATGGTGATTTTCAATGTTGAGGTTGTTGTTGAATTTTTTGGTGTTTTTCATTGTTGAGGTTGCTGTTGTTGAATGTTTGGATGTTTTTCATTGTTGAATTTTTTGGTGTTATTCATTGTTGAGGTTGTTGAATTTGTATGTGCTTCTGAATGTTCAGGTTGTTGATGAATTTTTTGGTGTTTTTCATATTTGAGGTTGTTGTTGAATTTGATTGTGTTTTTGAATGTTGAGGTTGTTGATGAATCATTTGGTGTTTTTCATTTTTCAGGTTTTTGATGAATTTGATTGTGTTTCCATTGTTGCAGGTTTTTGTTGAATTTGTTTGTGTTTTTGAATGTTGAGGTTGTAGTTGAATTTGTTGGTGTTTTTCATTGTTGAGGTTTTTTATGAATTTGTTGTTATTTTCCAATGTTGAGGTTATTGTTGAATTTGTTGGTGTTTTTGAATGTTGAGGTTGTGGTTGAATTTATTGGTGATTAACAATATTGAGGTTGTAGTTGAATTTTTTGGTGCTTTTCAATGTTGAGGTTTTGGAATTGGATCGTGCTTTACAAAGTTGAGGTTGTTATTGAATATTTTGTTGATTTTCAATGTTGAGATTGTTGTTGAATTTTTTGGTGTATTCAATGTTTTTTTTTGAATCTTGTTGTATTTTTCAATGTTGAGGTTGTTGTTGATTTTTTTGTGTTTTTCATTGTTGAGGTTTTGGTTGAATTTGTTGTTGTTTTTGAATGTTGAGGTACTTGTTTTTATTGTTTGTTGTTTTTGAATGTTGAGGTTCTTGTTGAATTTTTTGGTGATTTTCAATGTTGAGGTTGTGGTTGAATTTGTTGGTCTTTTTCCATGTTGAGGTTGTTGTTGAATTTGTTGGTGATTTTCAATGTTCAGTTTGTTGTTGAATTTTTTGGTGTTTTTCATTGTTGAGGTTGTTGTTGTTCAATTTTTGGATGTTTTTCATTGTTGAATTTGTTGGTGATTTTCAATATTGAGGTTGTTGTTGAATTTGTTGGTGTTTTTCAATGTTGGGGTTGTTGTTGAATTTGTTGGTGTTTTTCATTGTTGAGGTTGTTGTTGTATTTCTTGCAGTTCTTCAATGTTGAGGTTGTTGAATTTGTTGGTGCTTTTGAATGTTGAGGTTGTAGTTGAATTTGTTGTTGATTAACAATATTGAGGTTGTATTTGAATTTTTCGGTGCTTTTCAATGTTGAGGTTTAGGAATTGGATCGTGCTGTTCAAAGTTGAGGTTGTTGCTGAATATTTTGTGTTTTTCAATGTTGAGGTTGTTGTTGAAATGTTTGGTGTATTCAATGTTTTTTTTGAATCTTTTTGTATTTTTCAAAATTGTGGTTGCAGTTGAATTTGTTGGTGTTTTTCATTGTTGAGTTTGTTATTCAAATTGTTGAAGTTTTTGAATGTTGAGGTTGCTGTTCAATTTTTTGGTGTTTTTCAAAGCTGAGGTTGTTGTTGAATTTGTTGGTGTATCTGAATGTTGAGGTTGTTAAATCTGTTGTTGTTTTTCAAAATTGAGGTTTTTGTTGAATTTTATTGGTGTTTTTCATTGTTGAGGTTTTTGTTGAATTTGATGGTGATTTTCAATATTTAGTTTGTTGTCGAATTTTTTGGTGTTTATCATTGTTGTGGTAATTATTGAAATTCTTGGAGTTTTTCAATGTTGAGGTTTTTATTGATTTTTTTCCTGTTTTTCATCGTTGAGGTTGTTGTTGAACTTTTTGATGTTTTTCATTATTGAGGTTGTTGTTGAAATTGTTGTTGTTCTTTAATGTTGAAGTTATTGTTGAATTTTTTGGCGTTTTTCATTGTTGTGGATGTTGTTGAATATGTTGGAGTTTTTCAAGGTTGAGGTTGTTGTTGAATTTGTTGGCGTTTTTCAATGTTGTGTTTGTTGAATTTGTTGCTGTTTTTCAAAGTTGAGATTGTTGTTGAATTTTTTGGTGTTCTTTATTGTTGAGGTTTTGGTTGAATTTGTTGGTGTTTTTGAATTTTGAGGTTGTTCTTTTTATTTTTGGGTTTTTTTGAATGATAAGGTTTTGTTGAATTTTTTTTTTGATTGTTGAGGTTTTTGTTGAATTTTTAGATGTTTTTCATTGCTGAGGTTGTTGTAAAAATTGTTGGTGTTTTTGAATGTTGAGGTTGTTGTTGAAATTTTTGGTGGTTTTCATTGTTGAGGTTGTTGTTGAATTTGTTGGAGTTTTTCAATGTTGAGGTTGTTGTTGAATTTGTTGGTGTTTTTCAATGTTGAGGTTGTTGTATTTGTTGCTGTTTTTCAAAGTTGAGTTTGTTGTTGAATTTTTTGGTGTTTTTCATTGCTGAGGTTTTGCCAGTATTTGTTGGTGTTTTTGAATGTTAAGGTTGTTGTATTTATTTTTTGGTGTTTTTGAATGTTGAGGTTGTTGTTGAATTTTTTGGAGTTTTTCATTGTTGAGGTTGTTGTTGAATTTTTTGGTGTTTTTCAATGTTGAGGTGTTTATTGATTTTTATTGGTGTTTTTCATTGTTGAGGTTGTTGTTGAAATTGCTGGTGTTTTTGAATGTTGAGGTTGTTGTTGAATTTTTTGGTGCCTTTCAATGTTGAGGTTGTTGTTGAATTTGTTAGCGTTTTTCAATGTTGAGGTTGTTGAATTTGCTGGTGATTTTCAAAGTTGAGGTTGTTGTTGAATTTTCTGGTGTTTTTCATTGTTGAGGTTTTGGTTGAATTTGTTGGTGTTTTTGAATGTTGAGGTTGTTGGTTTTATTTTTTGGTGCTTTTGAATGTTGAGGTTGTTGTTGAAGTTTTTTTGGTGTTTTTCATCGTTGAGGTTGTTGTTGATTTTGTTGAAGTTTTTCAATGTTGAGGTTGTTGCTGAATTTGTTGGTGTTTTTCAATGTTGAGGTTGTTGAATGTGTTGGTGTTTTTCAAAGTTGAGGTTGCCGTTGAATTTTTTGGTGTTTTTCATTGTTGAGGTTTTGGTTGAATTTGTTGCTGTATTTGAATGTTGAGGTTGTTGCTTTTATTTTATGTTGTTTTTGAATGTTGAGGTTGTTGTTGAATTTTTTGGTGTTTTTCATTGTTGAGGTTGTTGTGGAATTTTTTGGTGTTTTTCAATGTTGAGGTATTTGTTGAATTTGTTGTTGTTTTTCAAATTTGAGGTTGATGTTGAATTTGTTGGTGTTTTTCATTATTGATGTTGATGTTGAATTTTTGGGTGTTTTTCACTGTTGAGGTTGTTGTTGAATATGTTGGTCTTTTTCAATGTTGAGGCTGTTGAATTTGTTGGAGTTTTTCAAAGTATAGGTTGTTGTTGAATTTTTTGGTGTTTATCATTTTTGAGGTTTTCGTTGAATTTTTTGGTCTTTTTGAATGTTGAGATTGTTGATGAATTTTTTGGTGTTATTCATTGTTGAGGTTGTTTTTGAATTTGTTGGTGTTTTTGAATGTTGAGGTTGTTGTTGTTGAATTTTTGGATGTTTTTCATTGTTGAGGTTGTTGTTGAATTTGATGATGATTTTCAATATTGAGGTTGTTGTTGAATTTGTTGGTGTTTTTCAATGTTGAGGTTGTTGTTGACTTTTTTGTTGTTTTTCATTGTTGAGGTTGTTGTTGATGAATTTTTGGATGTTTTTCATTGTTGAATTTGCTGGTGATTTTCAATGTTGAGGTTGTTGTTGAATTTTTTGGTGTTTTTCATTGTTGAGGTTGTTGTTGTATTTCTTGGAGTTCTTCAATGTTGAGGTTGTTGAATTTGTTTGTGCTTTTGAATGTTGAGGTTGTTGATGAATTTGTTGGTGTTTTTCATTTTTGCGGTTTTTGATGAATTTGTTGGTGTTTTCCATTGTTGAGGTTTTTGTTGAATTTGTTGGTGATTTTGCATGTTGAGGTTGTACTTGAATTTGTTGGTGATGAACAATATTGAGGTTGTAGTTGAATTTTTTGGTGCTTTTCAATGCTGAGGTTTTGGAATTGGATCGTGATTTCAAAGTTCAGGTTGTTATTGAATATTTTGTTGTTTTTCAATGTTGAGGTTGTTGTTGAAGTTTTTGGTGTATTCAATGTTTTTTTTTGAATCTTTTTGTATTTTTCAATGTTGAGGTTGTTGTTGATTTTTTTGTTGTTTTTCATTGTTGAGGTTTTGGTTGAATTTGTTGGTGTTTTTGAATGTTGAGGTTGTTGTTTTTGATGTTTGGTGTTATTGAATGTTGAGGTTCTTGTTGAATTTTTTGGTGATTTTCAATGTTGAGGTTGTGGTTGAATTTGATGGTGTTTTTCCATGTTGAGGTTTTTGAATTTGTTGGTGTTTTTCAAAGTTGAGGTTGTTGTTGACTTTGTTGGTGATTTTGAATGTTCAGTTTGTTGTTGAATTTTTTGGTGTTTTACATTGTTGAGGTTGTTGTTGTTGAATTTTTGTATGTTTTTCATTTTTGAACTTGTTGGTGATTTTCAATATTGAGGTTGTTGTTGAATTTGTTGGTGTTTTTCAATGTTGGGGTTGTTGTCTTATTTCTTGGAGTTCTTCAATGTTGAGGTTGTTAAATTTGTTGGTGCTTTTGAATATTGAGGTTGTTGATGAATTTTTTGGTGTTTTTCATTTTTGAGGTTTTTGATGAATTTGTTGGTGTTTTCCATTGTTGAGGTGTTTGTTGAATTAGTTGGTGTTTTTGAATGTTGAGGTTGTAGTTGAATTTGTCGGTGTTTTTCATTGTTGAGGTTTTTGATGAATTTGTTGGTGTTTTCCATTGTTGAGGTTTTTGTTGAATTTGTTGGTGTTTTTGAATGTTGAGGTTGTAGTTGAATTTGTTGGTGATTAACAATATTGAGGTTGTAGTTGAATTTGTTGGTGATTAACAATATTGAGGTTTTGGAATTGGATCGTGCTTTTCAAAGTTGAGGTTGTTATTGAATATTTTGGTGTTTTTCAATGTTGAGGTTGTTGTTGAATTTTTTGGTGTATTCAATGTTTTTTTTGAATCTTTTAGCATTTTTCGAAATTGTGGTTGCAGTTGAATTTGTTGGTGTTTTTCATTGTTGAGTTTGTTATTCAAATTGTTGGACTTTTTGAATGTTGAGGTTGCAGTTGAATTTGTTGGTGTTTTTCAAAGCTGAGATTGTTGTTGAATTTGTTGGTGTATTTGAATGTTGAGGTTGTTAAATCTGTTGGTGTTTTTCAAAGTTGAGGTTGTTGTTGAATTTTATTGGTGTTTTTCATTGTTGAGGTTTTCGTTGAATTTGATGGTGATTTTCAATATTGAGTTTGTTGTCGGATTTTTTGGTGCTTTTCATTGTTGTGGTAATTGTTGAAATTCTTTGAGTTTTTCAATGCTGAGGTTTTTATTGATTTTATTGGTGTTTTTCATTGTTGAGGTTGTTGTTGAATTTTTTTGGTGTTTTTCATTGTTGAGGATGTTGTTGATTTTTTTTGGTTTTTCATTACTGAGGTTGTTGTTGAAATTGTTGGAGTTTTTCAATGTTGAGGTTGTTGTTGAATTTGTTGGCGTTTTTCAATGTTGAGTTTGTTGAATTTGTTGGTGTTTTTCAAATTTGAGGTTGTTGTTGAATTTTTTGATGTTTTTCATTGCTGAGGTTGTTGTTGAAACTGTTGGAGTTTTTCAATGTTGAGGTTGTTGTTGAATTTGTTGGAGTATTTCAATGTTGGGATTGTTGTATTGGTTGGTGTTTTTCAATATTGTTGGAGTTTTTGAATGTTGAGGTTGTTGTATTTATTTTTTGGTGTTTTTCATTGTTGAGGTTGTTGTGGAATTTTTTGGTGTTTTTCAATTTTGAGGTTTTTATTGATTTTTTTGGTGTTTTTCATTGTTGAGGTCGTTGTTGAATTTATTTGGTGTTTTTCATTGTTGAGGTTGTTGTTGAATTTTTTGATGTTTATCATTGCTGAGGATGTTGTTGAAAATGTTGATGTTTTTGAATGTTGAGTTTGTTGATCAATTTTTTGGTGTTATTCATTGTTGAGGTTGTTGTTGAATATGTTGGAGTTTTTCAATGTTGAGGTTGTTGTTGAATTTTTCAATGCTGAGGTTGCTGAATTTGTTGGTGTTTTTCATTGTTGAGGTCGTTGTTGAATTTATTTGGTGTTTTTCAAAGTTGAGGCTGTTGTTGAATTTTTTGGTATTTTTCATTGTTGAGGTTTTGGTTGAATTTGTTGGTGTTTTTGAATGTTGAGGTTGTTGGTTTTATTTTTTGGTGCTTTTGAATGTTGAGGTTGTTGTTGAAGTTTTTTTGGTGTTTTTCATCGTTGAGGTTGTTGTTGATTTTGTTGAAGTTTTTCAATGTTGAGGTTGTTGCTGAATTTGTTGGTGTTTTTCAATGTTGAGGTTGTTGAATGTGTTGGTGTTTTTCAAAGTTGAGGTTGCCGTTGAATTTTTTGGTGTTTTTCATTGTTGAGGTTTTGGTTGAATTTGTTGCTGTATTTGAATGTTGAGGTTGTTGCTTTTATTTTATGTTGTTTTTGAATGTTGAGGTTGTTGTTGAATTTTTTGGTGTTTTTCATTGTTGAGGTTGTTGTGGAATTTTTTGGTGTTTTTCAATGTTGAGGTATTTGTTGAATTTGTTGTTGTTTTTCAAATTTGAGGTTGATGTTGAATTTGTTGGTGTTTTTCATTATTGATGTTGATGTTGAATTTTTGGGTGTTTTTCACTGTTGAGGTTGTTGTTGAATATGTTGGTCTTTTTCAATGTTGAGGCTGTTGAATTTGTTGGAGTTTTTCAAAGTATAGGTTGTTGTTGAATTTTTTGGTGTTTATCATTTTTGAGGTTTTCGTTGAATTTTTTGGTCTTTTTGAATGTTGAGATTGTTGATGAATTTTTTGGTGTTATTCATTGTGAGGTTGTTTTTGAATTTGTTGGTGTTTTTGAATGTTGAGGTTGTTGTTGTTGAATTTTTGGATGTTTTTCATTGTTGAGGTTGTTGTTGAATTTGATGATGATTTTCAATATTGAGGTTGTTGTTGAATTTGTTGGTGTTTTTCAATGTTGAGGTTGTTGTTGACTTTTTTGTTGTTTTTCATTGTTGAGGTTGTTGTTGATGAATTTTTGGATGTTTTTCATTGTTGAATTTGCTGGTGATTTTCAATGTTGAGGTTGTTGTTGAATTTTTTGGTGTTTTTCATTGTTGAGGTTGTTGTTGTATTTCTTGGAGTTCTTCAATGTTGAGGTTGTTGAATTTGTTTGTGCTTTTGAATGTTGAGGTTGTTGATGAATTTGTTGGTGTTTTTCATTTTTGCGGTTTTTGATGAATTTGTTGGTGTTTTCCATTGTTGAGGTTTTTGTTGAATTTGTTGGTGATTTTGCATGTTGAGGTTGTACTTGAATTTGTTGGTGATGAACAATATTGAGGTTGTAGTTGAATTTTTTGGTGCTTTTCAATGCTGAGGTTTTGGAATTGGATCGTGATTTCAAAGTTCAGGTTGTTATTGAATATTTTGTTGTTTTTCAATGTTGAGGTTGTTGTTGAAGTTTTTGGTGTATTCAATGTTTTTTTTTGAATCTTTTTGTATTTTTCAATGTTGAGGTTGTTGTTGATTTTTTTGTTGTTTTTCATTGTTGAGGTTTTGGTTGAATTTGTTGGTGTTTTTGAATGTTGAGGTTGTTGTTTTTGATGTTTGGTGTTATTGAATGTTGAGGTTCTTGTTGAATTTTTTGGTGATTTTCAATGTTGAGGTTGTGGTTGAATTTGATGGTGTTTTTCCATGTTGAGGTTTTTGAATTTGTTGGTGTTTTTCAAAGTTGAGGTTGTTGTTGACTTTGTTGGTGATTTTGAATGTTCAGTTTGTTGTTGAATTTTTTGGTGTTTTACATTGTTGAGGTTGTTGTTGTTGAATTTTTGTATGTTTTTCATTTTTGAACTTGTTGGTGATTTTCAATATTGAGGTTGTTGTTGAATTTGTTGGTGTTTTTCAATGTTGGGGTTGTTGTCTTATTTCTTGGAGTTCTTCAATGTTGAGGTTGTTAAATTTGTTGGTGCTTTTGAATATTGAGGTTGTTGATGAATTTTTTGGTGTTTTTCATTTTTGAGGTTTTTGATGAATTTGTTGGTGTTTTCCATTGTTGAGGTGTTTGTTGAATTAGTTGGTGTTTTTGAATGTTGAGGTTGTAGTTGAATTTGTCGGTGTTTTTCATTGTTGAGGTTTTTGATGAATTTGTTGGTGTTTTCCATTGTTGAGGTTTTTGTTGAATTTGTTGGTGTTTTTGAATGTTGAGGTTGTAGTTGAATTTGTTGGTGATTAACAATATTGAGGTTGTAGTTGAATTTTTTGGTGCTTTTCAATGTTGAGGTTTTGGAATTGGATCGTGCTTTTCAAAGTTGAGGTTGTTATTGAATATTTTGGTGTTTTTCAATGTTGAGGTTGTTGTTGAATTTTTTGGTGTATTCAATGTTTTTTATGAATCTTTTAGCATTTTTCGAAATTGTGGTTGCAGTTGAATTTGTTGGTGTTTTTCATTGTTGAGTTTGTTATTCAAATTGTTGGACTTTTTGAATGTTGAGGTTGCAGTTGAATTTGTTGGTGTTTTTCAAAGCTGAGATTGTTGTTGAATTTGTTGGTGTATTTGAATGTTGAGGTTGTTAAATCTGTTGGTGTTTTTCAAAGTTGAGGTTGTTGTTGAATTTTATTGGTGTTTTTCATTGTTGAGGTTTTCGTTGAACTTGATGGTGATTTTCAATATTGAGTTTGTTGTCGAATTTTTTGGTGCTTTTCATTGTTGTGGTAATTGTTGAAATTCTTTGAGTTTTTCAATGCTGAGGTTTTTATTGATTTTATTGGTGTTTTTCATTGTTGAGGTTGTTGTTGAATTTTTTTGGTGTTTTTCATTGTTGAGGATGTTGTTGATTTTTTTTGGTTTTTCATTACTGAGGTTGTTGTTGAAATTGTTGGAGTTTTTCAATGTTGAGGTTGTTGTTGAATTTGTTGGCGTTTTTCAATGTTGAGTTTGTTGAATTTGTTGGTGTTTTTCAAATTTGAGGTTGTTGTTGAATTTTTTGGTGTTTTTCATTGTTGAGGTTTTGGTTGAATTTGCTGGTGTTTTTGAATTTTGAGGTTGTTGTTTTTATTTTTTGGTGTTTTTGAATGTTAAGGTTTTTGTTGAATTTTTTTGGTGTTTTTCATTGCTGAGGTTGTTGTTGAATTTTTAGATGTTTTTCATTGCTGAGGTTGTTGTTGAAATTGATAGTGTTTTTGAATGTTGAGGTTGTTGTTGAATTTTTTGGTGTTTTTCATTGTTGAGGTTGTTGTTGAATTTGTTGGAGTTTTTCAATGCTGAGGTTGTTGTTGAATTTGTTGGTGTTTTTCAATGTTGAGGTTGTTGTATGTGTTTTTTGGTGTTTTTCAATGTTGAGGATGTTGTTGAATTTTTTGATGTTAATCATTGCTGAGGTTGTTGTTGAAATTGTTGGTGTTTTTGAATGTTGAGGTTGTTGTTGAATTTTTTGGTGCTTTTCATTGTTGAGGTTGTTGTTGAATTTGTTGGAATTTTTCAATGTTGAGGTTGTTTTTGATTTTTTGGGTTTGTTTCATTGTTGAGTCCGTTGTTGAATTTTTTGGTGTTTTTCATTGTTGAGGTTGTTGTTGAATTTTTTGACGATTTTCATTGCTGAGGTTGTTGTTGAATTTGATGGTGTTTTTGAATGCTGAGGTTGTTGTTGAATTTTTTGGTGTTTTTCATTGTTGAGGTTGTTGTTGAATACGTTGGTGTCTTTCAATGTTGAGGTTGTTGAATTTGTTGGTGTTTTTCAACGTAGAGGTTTTTGATGAATTTTTTGGTGTTTTTCATTTTTGAGGTTTTCGTTGAGTTTGTTGGTGTTTTTGAACGTGGACGTTGTTGCTTTTATTTTTCGTTGTTTTTCATTGTTGAGGTTTTTGTTGAATTTGTTGGAGATTTTCAATGTTGAGGTTGTTGATGAATTTGTTGGTGTTTTTTAATGTTGAGGTTGTTGAATTTGTTGGTTTTTTTCAAAGATGAGTTTGCTGTTGAATTATTTGGTGTTTTTCATTGTTGAGGTTGTTGTTGTTGAATTTTTGGATGTTTTTCATTGTTGAGGTTGTGGTTGAATTTGTTGGTGCTTTTCAATGTTGGAGTTGTTGTTGAATTTTTTGGTGTTTTTGATTGTTGAGGTTGTTGTTGAATTTGTTGGTGTTGATTAATGTTGAGGTTGTTGTTGAATGTTTTGGTGTTTTTCATTGTTGAGGTTGTTGTTTTTGAATTTTTGGATGTTTTTCATTGTTGAGGTTGTTGTTGAATTTGATGGTGATTTTCAATATTGAGGTTGTTGTTGAATTTGTTGGAGTTTTTCAATGTTGAGGTTGTTGTTGAATTTTTTGGTGTTTTTCATTGTTGAGGTTGTTGTTGATGAATTTGTTGGCGTTATTCAGTGTTGAGTTTGTTGAATATGTTGGTGTTTTTCAATATTGAGGTTGTTGTTGAATTTTTTGGTGTTTTTCATTGTTGAGGTTTTGGTTGAATTTGTTGGTGTTTTTGAATTTTGAGGTTGTTGTTTTTATTTTTTGGTGTTTTTGAATGTTAAGGTTTTTGTTGAATTTTTTTTGTGTTTTTCATTGTTGAGGTTGATTTTGAATTTTTAGATGTTTTTCATTGCTGAGGTTGTTGTTGAAATTGATGGTGTTTTTGAATGTTGAGGTTGTTGTTGAATTTTTTGGTGTTTTTCATTGTTGAGGTTGTTGTTGAATTTGTTGGAGTTTTTCAATGCTGAGGTTGTTGTTGAATTTGTTGGTGTTTTTCAATGTTGAGGTTGTTGTATGTGTTGCTGTTTTTCAAAGTTGAGTTTGTTGTTGAATTTGTTGGTGTTTTTCATTGTTGAGGTTTTGCCAGTATTTGTTGGTGTATTTGAATGTTGAGGTTGTTGTATTTATTTTTTGGTGTTTTTGAATGTTGAGGTTGTTGTTGAATTTTTGGGTGTTTTTCATTGTTGAGGTTTTCGTTGAATTTGTTGGTGTTTTTGAATGTTGAGGTTGTTGTTTTTATTTTTCGGTGTTTTTCATTGCTGAGGTTTTTTTTGAATTTGTTGGAGATTTTCAATGTTGAGGTTGTTGTTGAATTTGTTGGTGTTTTTTAATGTTGAGGTTGTTGAATTTGTTGGTTTTTTTCAAAGATGAATTTGTTGTTGAAATTGTTGGTGTTTTTGAATGTTCAGGTTGTTGTTGAATTTTTTGGTGCTTTTCATTGTTGAGGTTGTTGTTGAATTTGTTGGAATTTTTCAATGTTGAGGTTGTTGTTGATTTTCTGGGTTTGTTTCATTGTTGAGGCCGGTGTTGAATTTTTTGGTGTTTTTCATTGTTTAGGTTGTTGTTGAATTTGATGGTGCTTTTGAATGCTGAGGTTGTTGTTGAATTTTTTTGGTGTTTTTCATTGTTGAGGTTGTTGTTGAATAAGTTGGTGTTTTTCAAAGTAGAGGTTTTTGATGAATTTTTTGGTGTTTTTCGTTTTTGAGGTTTTCGTTGAGTTTGTTGGTGTTTTTGAATGTGGACGTTGTTTTTATTTTTCGTTGTTTTTCATTGTTGAGGTTTTTGTTTAATTTGTTGGAGATTTTCAATGTTGAGGTTGTTGATGAATTTGTTGGTGTTTTTTAATGTTGAGGTTGTTGAATTTGTTGGTTTTTTTTCAAAGATGAGTTTGCTGTTGAATTTTTTTGTGTTTTTCATTGTTGAGGTTGTTGTTGTTGAATTTTTGGATGTTTTTCATTGTTGAGGTTGTGGTTGAATTTGTTGGTGCTTTTCAATGTTGGAGTTGTTGTTGAATTTTTTGGTGTTTTTCATTGTTGAGGTTTTTGTTGAATTTGTTGGTGTTGATTAATGTTGAGGTTGTTGTTGAATGTTTTGTTGTTTTTCATTGTTGAGGTTGTTGTTTTTGAATTTTCGGATGTTTTTCATTGTTGAGGTTGTTGTTGAATTTGATGGTGATTTTCAATATTGAGGTTGTTGTTGAATTTTTTGGTCTTTTTCATTGTTGAGGTTGTTGTTGATGAATTTTTGGATGTTTTTCATTGTTGAGGCTGTTGTTGAATTTGTTCGTGATTTTCAATATTCAGTTCGTTGTTGAATTGGTTGGTGTTTTTCAATTTTGGGGTTGTTGTTGAACTTTTTGTTGTTTTTCATTGTTGAGGCTGTTGTTGAATTTGTTGGTGTTGATTAATGTTGAGGTTGTTGTTGAATGTTTTGGTGTTTTTCATTGTTGAGGTTGTTGTTTTTGAATTTTTGGATGTTTTTCATTGTTGAGGTTGTTGCTGAATTTGATGGTGATTTTCAATTTGAAGTTTGTTGTTGAGTTTGTTGGTGTTTTTCAATGTTGAGGTCGTTGTTGAATTTTTTGGTGTTTTTCATTGTTGAGGTTGTTGTTGTTGAATTTTTTCATATTTTTCATTGTTGAGGTCGTTGTTGAATTTATTGGTGATTTTCAATATTGAGTTTGTTGTTGAATTTGCTGTTGTTTTTCAATGTTGGGGTTGTTGTTGAATTTTTTGGTGTTTTTCATTGTTGAGGTTGTTGTGTAATTTCTTGGAGATCTTCAATGTTGAGGTTGTTGAATTTGTTGGAGTTTTTGAATGTTGAGGTTGTAGTTGAATTTTTTGGTATTTTTCATTGTTGAGGTTGTTGATAAATTTGTTGGTGGTTTCCATTGTTGAGATTTTTGTTGAATTCGTTAGTGATTAACAATATTGAGGTTGTAGTTGAATTTTTTGGTGCTTTTCAATGTTGAGGTTTTGGATTTGGATCGTGTTTTTCAAAGTTTAGGTTGTTTTTGAATATTTTGGTGTTTTTCAATGTTGAGGTTGTTGTTGAATTTTTTGGTGTATTCAATCTTTTTTTTAAAATCTTTTTGTATTTTTCAAATTGAGGTTGCAGTTGAATTTTTGGAGTTTTTCATTGTTGAGGTTCTTATTGAAATTGTTGGAGTTTTTCAATTTTGAGGTTGCCGTTGAATTTGTTGGTGTTTTTCAAAGCTGAGGTTGTTGTTGAATTTGTTGGTGTATTTGAAAGTTGCGGTGGTTAAATCTGTTGGTGTTTTTTTCAAAATTGAGGTTGTTGTTGAATTTTTTGGTGTATTTCATTGTTGAGGTTTTTGTTGAATTTGATGGTGATTTTCAATGTTGAGTTTGTTGTCGAATTTTTTGGTGTTTATGAAAAACATTGTTGTGGTAGTTGTTGAAATTCTTGGAGTTTTTCAATGTTGAGGTTTTTATTGATTTTTTTGGTGTTTTTCATTGTTGAGGTTGTTGTTGAATTTATTGATGTTTTTCATTGCTGTGGTTGTTGTTGAAATTGTTGATGTTTTTGAATGTTGAGGTTGTTGTTGAATTTTATGGTGTTTTTCATTGTTGAGGTTGTTGTTGAATTTTTTGGTGTTTTTCAATGTTGAAGTTTTTATTGATTTTTTTGGTGTTTTTCATTGTTGAGTTTGTGGTTGAATTTATTGATGTTTTTCATTGCTGTGGTTGTTGTTGAAATTGTTGATGTTTTTGAATGTTGAGGTTGTTGTTGAATTTTATGGTGTTTTTCATTGTTGAGGTTGTTGTTGAATTTTTTGGTGTTTTTCAATGTTGAGGTTTTTGTTGAATTTGTTGGTGTTTTTGAATTTTGAGGTTGTTGTTGAATTTGTTGGTGTTTTTCAATGTTGAGGTTGTTGTTGAATTTTTTGGTGTTTTTCGTGGTTGAGGTTGTTGATGAATTTTTTGATGATTTTCATTGCTGAGGTTGCAGTTGAATTTGTTGGTGTTTTTCAAAGCTGAGGTTGTTGTTGAATTTATTGGTGTATTTGGATGTTGAGGTTGTTAAATCTGTTGGTGTTTTTCAAAATTGAGGTTGTTGTTGAATTTTATTTGTGTTTTTCATTGTTGAGGTTTTTGTTGAATTTTTTGATGTTTTTCATTGTTGAGGATGTTGTTGAATTTTTTGATGTTTTTCATTACTGAGGTTGTTGTTGAAATTGTTGGTGTTTTTGAATGTTGAGGTTGTTGTTGAATTTTTTGCCGTTTTGCATTGTTGAGGAAGTTGTTGAATTTGTTGGAGTTTTTCAATGTTGAGGTTGTTGTTGAATTTGTTGGCGTTTTTCAATGTTGAGTTTGTTGAATTTGTTGGTGTTTTTCAAATTTGAGGTTGTTGTTGAATTTTTTGGTGTTTTTCATTGTTGATGTTTTGGTTGAATTTGTTGGTGTTTTTGAATGTTGAGGTTGTAGTTGAATTTGTTGGTGATTAACAATATTGAGGTTGTAGTTGAATTTTTCGGTGCTTTTCAATTTTGAGGTTTTGGAATTGGATCGTGCTTTTCAAAGTTGAGGATGTTGTTGAATATTTTGGTGTTTTTCAATGTTGAGGTTGTTGTTGAATTTTTTGGTGTATTCAATGTTTTTTTTTGATTCTTTTTGTATTTTTCAAAATTGTGGTTGTAGTTGAATTATTTGTTGTTTTTCATTGTTGAGTTTGTTATTCAAATTGTTGGAGTTTTTGAATGTTGAGGTTGCAGTTGAATTTGTTGGTGTTTTTCAAAGCTGAGGTTGTTGTTGAATTTGTTGGTGTATTTGAATGTTGAGGTTGTTAAATCTGTTGGTGTTTTTCAAAATTGAGGTTGTTGTTGAATTTGTTGGTTTTTATCAATGTTGAGGTTGTTGTTGTATTTGTTGGTGTTTTGCAATGTTGAGGTTATTGTTGAATTTGTTGGTGATTTTCAATATTAAGTTTGTTGTTGAATTTTTTGGTGTTATCAATGGTTTTTCTTGAAATTTTTTGTATTTTTCACAGTTGAGGCTGCAGTGGAATTTGTTGGTGTTTTTCAAAGTTGAGGTTGTTGTTGAATTTTTTCTTGTTTTTCATTGTTCCGGTTGCTGTTGAAATTGTTGGAGCTTTTCAATGTTGAGGTTGTTGTTGAATTTTTTGGTGTTTTTCATTGTTGAGGTTGTTGTTGTTTTTAAATGTTGAGGTTGTTGTTGTATTTGTTGGTGTTTTGCAATGTTGAGGTTGTTGTTGAATTTGTTGGTGATTTTCAATATTAAGTTTGTTGTTGAATTTATTGGTGTTATCAATGGTTTTTTTTCAAATTTTTTGTATGTTTCACAGTTGAGGTTTCAGTTGAATTTGTTGGTGTTTTTCATTGTTGAGGCTGTTGCTGAATTTTTTGGTGATTTTCAATGTTGAGTTGGTTGTTGAATTTTTTGGTGTTTTTCATTGTTCCGGTTGTTGTTGAAATTGTTGGAGATATTCAATGCTGAGGCTGTTGTTAATCTTTTTGTTGTTTTTCATTGTTGAGGTTGTTGTTGAATTTTTTGGTGTTTTTCATTTTTGAGGTTGTTTTTGAATTTGTTGGTGATTTTCAATGTTGAGTTTGTTGTTGAATTTGTTGGTAGTTTGCAATGTTGTGGTTGTTGTTGTATTTGTTGGTGATTTTCAATATTGAGGTTGTTGTTGAATTTATTGATGTTAGCAATGGTTTTTTTTTAACTTTTTGTATTTTTCTAAGTTGAGGTTGCAGTTGAATTTGTTGGTGTTTTTCAATGTTGAGGTTGTTGAATATTTCGGTCTTTTTCATTGTTGAGGTCTCTGTTGAATTTGTGTGGTTTTGAATGTTGAGATTGTTGTTGAATTTTTTGGTGTTTTTCAATATTGAGGTTGTTGTTGAAATTGTTGGTGTTTTAAAATGTTAAGGTTGTTGTTGTATTTGTTGGTGTTTTGCAATTTTGATGTTGTTGTTGAATTTGTTGGTGATTTTCAATGTTGATGTTGTTGAATTTGTTGTTGTTTTTCAAAGTTGAGATTGTCGTTGAATTTTGTGGTGTTTTTCATTGTTGTGGTTGTTGTTGAAATTGTTGTAGTTTTTCCATGTTGAGGTTGTTGTTGATCTTTTTGGTGTTTTTTATTGTTGAAGTTGTTGTTGAATTTGTTGGTGTTTTTGAATGTTGAGGTTGTTGTATTTGTTGGTGTTTTGCAAGGTTGAGGTCGTTGTTGAATGTGTTGGTGATTTTCAATATTGAGGTTGTTGTTGAATTTATTCCTGTTATCAGTGGTTTTTTTTTAACTTTATTGTATTTTTCCAAGTTGAGTTTGCAGTTGAATTTGTTGGTATTTTTCAATGTTGAGGTTTCAGTTGAATTTGTTGGTGTTTTTCAAAGCTGAGCTTGTTGTTGAATTTTTTGACGTTTTTCATTCTTGAGGTTGTTGTTGAATTTGTTTGTGATTTTCAATGTTGAGTTTGTTGATTGAATTGTTTAGTGTTTTTCATTGTTGCGGTTGTTGTTGAAATTGTTGGAGTCTTTCAATTTTGATGTTGTTGTTGAATTTGTTGGCGATTTTCAATGTTGAGTTTGTTGTTGAATTTTTTGGTGTTTATCATTGTTGCGGTTGTTGTTGAAATTGTTGGAGTCTTTCAATTTTGAGGTTGTTGTTGAATTTGTTGGCGATTTTCAATGTGGAGTTTGTTGTTGAATTTTTTGTTGTTTATCTTTGTTGAGGCTGTTGTTGACATTGTTGGAGTTTTTCAATGTTGAGGATCTCGTTCAATTTTGTGGTGTTTTTCGTTGTTGAGGTTGTTGTTGTTGAATTTATTGATGTTTTTTCATTTTTGAGGAAGTTGTTAAATCTGTTGGTGATTTTCAATATTGAGGTTGCTGTTGAATTTATTGGTGTTATCATTGTTTTTGTTAAACGTTTTTGTATTTTTCAAAGTTGAGGTTGCAGTTGAATTTTTTGGTGTTTTTCAATGTTTAGGTTGTTGAATTTGTTGGTATTTTTCAAATTTGAGGTTTTTGTTGAATTTTTTGGTGTTTATCATTGTTGAGGTTTTGGTTGAACTTGTTGGTGTTTTTGAATGTTGAGGTTGTTGTTGAATTTTTTGGTGTTTTTCATTGTTGAGGTTGTTGTTGAATTTGTTGGCTTTTATCAATGTTGAGGTTGTTGTTGAATTTGTTGGTGATTTTCAATGTTGAGTTTGTAGTTGAATTTTTTGGTGTATTTCTTAGTTGAGGTTGTTGTTGAAATTGGTGGAGTTTTTCAATGTTTGGGTTGTTGTTGAAAGTGTTGGAGTTATTCAATGTTGAGGTTGTTGTTGTTGAATTTTTTGATGTTTTTCATTGTTGAGCTTGTTGTTGAATTTGTTGGTGATTTTCAATATTGAGGTTGTTGTTGAATTTATTGGTGTTATCAATGTTTTTTTTTTTAATTTTTTGTATTTTTCAAAGTTGAGGTTGCAGTTGACTTTGTTGGTGTTATTCTATGTTTAGGTTGTTGAATTTGTTGTTGTTTTTCAAAGTTGAGGTTTTTGTTGAATTTTTTGATGTTTTTCATTGTTGAGGTTGTTGTTGAATTTGTTGGCGATTTTCAATGTGGAGTTTGTTGTTGAATTTTTTGTTGTTTATCTTTGTTGAGGTTGTTGTTGACATTGTTGGAGTTTTTCAATGCTGAGGATCTCGTTCAATTTTGTGGTGTTTTTCGTTGTTGAGGTTGTTGTTGTGGAATTTATTGATGTTTTTTCATTTTTGAGGATGTTGTTAAGTCTGTTGGTGATTTTCAATGTTGAGGTTGTTGTTGAATTTATTGGTGTTATCATTGTTTTTATTAAACGTTTTTGTATTTTTCAAAGTTGAGGTTGCAGTTGAATTTTTTGCTGTTTTTCAATGTTGAGGTTGTTGAATTTGTTGGTATTTTTCAAATTTGAGGTTTTTGTTGAATTTTTTGGTGTTTTTCGTTGTTGAGGTTTTTGTTGAACTTGTTGGTGTTTTTGAATGTTGAAGTTGCTGTTGAATTTGTTGGTGATTTTCAATGTTGAGTTTTTTTTTTAATTGTTTGGTGTTTTTCATTGTTGCGGTTGTTGTTGAAACTGTTGTAGTTTTTCCATGTTGAGGTTTTTGTTGATCTTTTTGGTGTTTTTCATTGTTGAAGTTGTTGTTGAATTTGTAGGTGTTTTTGAATGTTGAGGTTGTTGTATTTGTTGGTGTTTTGTAATGTTGAGGTCGTTGTTGAATTTGTTAGTGATTTTCAATATTGAGGTTGTTGTGGAATTTATTGGTGTTATCAATGGCTTTTTTATTAACTTTTTTGTATTTTTCACAGTTGAGCCTGCATTGGAATTTGTTGGTGTTTTTCAAAGTTGAGGTTGTTGTTGAATTTTTTCGTGTTTTTCATTGTTGCGGTTGCTGTTGAAATTGTTGGAGTTTTTCAATGTTGAGCTTGTTGTTGAATTTTTTGGTGTATTTCTTAGTTGAGGTTGTTGTTGACATTGGTGGAGTTTTTCAATGTTTGGGTTGTTGTTGAAAGTGTTGGAGTTATTCAATGTTGAGGTTGTTGTTGTTGAATTTTTTGATGTTTTTCATTGTTGAGCTTGTTGTTGAATTTGTTGGTGATTTTCAATATTGAGGTTGTTGTTGAATTTATTGGTGTTATCAATGTTTTTTTTTTAACTTTTTTGTATTTTTCAAAGTTGAGGTTGTAGTTGACTTTGTTGGTGTTATTCTATGTTGAGGTTGTTGACTTTGTTGGTGTTTTTCAAAGTTGAGGTTTTTGTTGAATTTTTTGATGTTTTTCATTGTTGAGGTTGTTGTTGAATTTGTTGGCGATTTTCAATGTGGAGTTTGTTGTTGAATTTTTTGTTGTTTATCTTTGTTGAGGTTGTTGTTGACATTGTTGGAGTTTTTCAATGTTGAGGATCTCGTTCAATTTTGTGGTGTTTTTCGTTGTTGAGGTTGTTGTTGTGGAATTTATTGATGTTTTTACATTTTTGAGGATGTTGTTAAGTCTGTTGGTGATTTTCAATATTGAGGTTGTTGTTGAATTTATTGGTGTTATCATTGTTTTTATTAAACGTTTTTGTATTTTTCAAAGTTGAGGTTGCAGTTGAATTTTTTGGTGTTTTTCAATGTTGAGGTTGTTGAATTTGTTGGTATTTTTCAAATTTGAGGTTTTTGTTGAATTTTTTGGTGTTTTTCCTTGTTGAGGTTTTTGTTGAACTTGTTGGTGTTTTTGAATGTTGAAGTTGCTGTTTCATTTGTTGGTGATTTTCAATGTTGAGTTTTTTTTTAATTGTTTGGTGTTTTTCATTGTTGCGGTTGTTGTTGAAACTGTTGTAGTTTTTCCATGTTGAGGTTTTTGTTGATCTTTTTGGTGTTTTTCATTGTTGAAGTTGTTGTTGAATTTGTAGGTGTTTTTGAATGTTGAGGTTGTTGTATTTGTTGGTGTTTTGCAATGTTGAGGTCGTTGTTGAATTTGTTAGTGATTTTCAATATTGAGGTTGTTGTGGAATTTATTGGTGTTATCAATGGCTTTTTTTTTAACTTTTTTATATTTTTCCAAGTTGAGTTTGCAGTTGAGTTTGTTGGTATTTTTCAATGTTGAGGTTTCAGTTGAATTTGTTAATGTTTTTCAAAGTTGAGCTTGTTCTTGAATTTTTTGACGTTTTTCATTCTTGAGGTTGTTGTTGAATTTGTTTGTGATTTTCAATGTTGAGTTTGTTGTTGAATTTTATGGTGTTTATCATTGTTCCGGTTGTTGTTGAAATTGTTGGAGTCTTTCAATGTTGAGGTTGTTGTTGAATTTGTTGGTGATTTTCAATTTTGAGCTTGTTGTTAAACTTATTGGTGTTATCAATGGTTTTTTTAAAACTTTTTTGTATTTTTCAAAGTTGAGGTTGCAGTTGAATTTGTTGGTGCTTTTCAATCTTGAGGTTGTTGTTGAATTTGTTGGCTTTTATCAATGTTGAGGTTGTTGTTGTATTAGTTGGTGTTTTGCAATGTTGAGGTTGTTGTTGAATTTGTTGGTGATTTTCAATATTAAGTTTGTTGTTGAATTTTTTGGTGTTATCAATGGTTTTTTTTGAAATTTTTTGTATTTTTCACAGTTTAGCCTGCATTGGAATTTGTTGGTGTTTTTCAAAGTTGAGGTTGTTGTTGAATTTTTTCATGTTTTTCATTGTTGCGGTTGCTGTTGAAATTATTGGAGTTTTTCAATGTTGAGCTTGTTGTTGAACTTTTTGATGTTTTTCATTGTTGAGGTTGTTGTTGAATTTGTTGATGATTTTCAATATTGAGGTTGTTGTTGAACATTTTGATGTTTTTCATTGTTGAGGTATTTGTTGAATTTGTTGGTGATTTTCAATATTGAGCTTGTTGTTACTTTTTTGTAATTTTCAAAGTTGAGGTTTTTGTTGAACTTCTTGGTGTTTTTGAATGTTGAGATTGTTGTTGAATTTTTTGGTGTTTTACATTGTTGAAGTTGTTGTTGAATTTGTTGGAGTTTTTCAATGTTGAGGTTGTTGTTGTATTTGTTGGTGTTTTGAAATATTAGGTTTGTTGTTGAATTTATTGGTGTTATCAATGCTTTTGTTTGAAATTTTTTGTATTTTTCAAATTTGAGGTTGCATTTGAATTTTTTGGTGTTTTTCAAAGTTGAGGTTGTTGTTGAATTTTTTGGTGTTTTTGATTGTTGAGGTTGTTGTTGAATTTGTTGGTGATTTTCATTACTGCGTTTGTTGTTGAAATTGTTGGAGTTATTCAATGTTGAGGGTGTTACGGTTGAATTTTTTAATGTTTTTCATTGTTGAGGTTGTTGTTGAATTTGTTGGTGATTTTCAATATTGAGTTTGTTTTTGAATTTATTGGTGTTATCACTGGTTTTCTTTTAACTTTTTTGTGTTTTTCAAAGTTGAGGTTGCAGTTGAATTTGTTGGTGGTTTTCAATGTTGAGGTTGTTGAATTGGTTGGTGATTTTCAAATTTGAGGTTGTTGTTGAATTTGTTGGTGATTTTCAATGTTGAGTTTCTTGTTGAATTTTTTGGTGTTTTTCTTAGTTGAGGTTGTTATTGAAATTGTTGGAGTTTTTCAATGTTGAGGTTGTTGTTGTTGAATTTTTTGATGTTTTTCGTTGTTGAGGTTGTTGTTGAATTTGTTGGTGATTTTCAATATTGAGGTTGTTGTTGAATTTATTGGGGATATCAATGTTTTTTTTTTAAGTTTTTTGTATTTTTCAAAGTTGAGGTTGCAGCTGACTTTCATGGTGTTATTCTATGTTGAGGTTGTTGAATTTGTTGGTGTTTTTCAAAGTTGAGGTTTTTGTTGAATTTTTTGATGTTTTTCATTGTTGAGGTTGTTGTTGAATTTGTTGGTGATTTTCAATGTGGAGTTTGTTGTTGAATTTTTTGTTTTTTATCTTTGTTGAGGTTGTTGTTGACATTGTTGGACTTTTTCAATGTTGAGGATCTCGCTCAATTTTGTGGTGTTTTTCGTTGTTGAGGTTGTTGTTGAATTTATTGATGTTTTTTCATTTTTGTGGATGTTATTAAATCTTTTGGTGATTTTCAATATTGAGGTTGCTGTTGAATTTACTGGTGTTATCATTGTTTTTATTAAACGTTTTTGTATTTTTCAAAGTTGAGGTTGCAGTTGAATTTTTTGCTGTTTTTCAATGTTGAGGTTGTTGAATTTGTTGGTATTTTTCAAATTAGAGGTTTTTGTTGAATTTTTTGGTGTTTTTCATTGTTGAGGTTTTTGTTGAACTTGTTGGTGTTTTTGAATGTTGAGGTTGTTGTTGAATTTTTTGGTGTTTTTCATTGCTGAGGTTGTTGTTGAATTTGTAGTTGATTTTCAATATTGAGGTTCTTGTTGAATTTATTAGTGTTAGAAATGGTATTTTTTTAACTTTTTTGAATTTTTCAAAGTTGTGGTTGCAGTTGAATTTCGTGGTGTTTTTCAATGTTGAGGTTCTTGAATTTGTTGGTGTTTTTCAATGTTGAGGTTGTTGTTGAATTTTTTGGTGTTTTTGATTGTTGAAGTTGTTGTTGAATTTGTTGGTGATCTTCAATGTTGAGTTTGTTTTTTGAGTTGTTTGGTGTTTTTCATTGTTGCGGTTGTTGTTGAAATTGTTGTAGTTTTTCCATGTTGAGGTTGTTGTTGATCTTTTTGGTGTTTTTCATTGTTGAAGTTGTTGTTGAATTTGTTGGTGTTTCTGCATGTTGAGGTTGTTGTATTTGTTGGTGTTTTGCAATGTTGAGGTCGTTGTTGAATTTGTTGGTGATTTTCAATATTGAGGTTGTTGTTGAATTTATTGGTGTTTTCAAAGGTTTTTTTTTAACTTTTTTGTATTTTTCCAAGTTGAGTTTGCAGATGAATTTGTTGATATTTTTCAATGTTGAGGTTTCAGTTGAATTTTTTGGTGTTTTTCTTAGTTGAGGTTGTTGTTGAACTTGTTGGAGTTATTCAATGTTGACGTTGTTGTTCTTGAATTTTTTGATGTTTTTCATTGTTGAGGTTGTTGTTGAATTTGTTGGTGATTTTCAATATTAAGGTTGTTGTTGAATTTATTGGTGTTATCAATGTTTTTTTTTTAACTTTTTTGTGTTTTTCAAAGTTGAGGTTGCAGTTGACTTTGTTGGTGTTATTCTATGTTGAAGTTGTTGAATTTGTTGGTGTTTTTCAAAGTTGAGGTTTTTGTTGAATTTTTTGATGTTTTTCATTGTTGAGGTTGTTGTTGAATTTGTTGGCGATTTTCAATGTGGAGTTTGTTGTTGAATTTTTTGTTGTTTATCTTTGTTGAGGTTGTTGTTAACATTGTTGGAGTTTTTCAATGTTGAGGATCCCGTTCAATTTTGTGGTGTTTTTCGTTGTTGAGGTTGTTGTTGTTGAATTTATTGATGTTTTTTTCATTTTTGAGGATGTTGTTAAATCTGTTGGTGATTTTCAATATTGAGGTTGCTGTTGAATTTATTGGTGTTATCTTTGTTTTTGTTAAACGTTTTTGTATTTTTCAAAGTTGAGGTTGCAGTTGAATTTTTTGCTGTTTTTCAATGTTGAGGTTGTTGAATTTGTTGGTATTTTTCAAATTTGAGGTTTTTGTTGAATTTTTTGGTGTTTTTCATTGTTGAGGTTTTGGTTGAACTTGTTGGTGTTTTTGAATGTTCAGGTTGTTGTTGAATTTTTTGGTGTTTTTCATTGTTGAGGTTGTTGTTGAATTTGTTGGTGATTTTCAATATTGAGTTTGTTTTTGAATTTGATGCTGTTTTGCAATGTTGAGTTTGTTGTTGAATATGTAGTTGATTTTCAATATTGAGTTTGTTGTTGAATTTTTTGGTGCTTATCATTGTTGCGGTTGTTGTTGAAATTGTTGGAGTCTTTCAATTTCGAGGTTGTTGTTGAATTTGTTGGTGATTTTCAATATTGAGCTTGTTGTTAAACTTATTGGTGTTATCAATGGTTTTTTTTCAACATTTTTGTATTTTTCAAAGTTGCGGTTGCAGTTGAATTTGTTGGTGTTTTTCAATCTTGAGGTTGTTGTTGAATTTGTTGGCTTTTATCAATGTTGAGGTTGTTGTTGTATTTGTTGGTGTTTTGCAATGTTGAGGTTGTTGTTGAATTTGTTGGTGATTTTCAATATTAAGTTTGTTGTTGAATTTATTGGTGTTATCAATGGTTTTTTTTCAAATTTTTTGTATGTTTCACAGTTGAGGTTTCAGTTGAATTTGTTGGTGTTTTTCATTCTTGAGGCTGTTGTTGAATTTTTTGGTGATTTTCAATGTTGAGTTGGTTGTTGAATTTTTCGGTGTTTTTCATTGTTCCGGTTGTTGTTGAAATTGTTGGAGTCTTTCAATGTTGAGGTTGTTGTTGAATTTGTTGGTGATTTTCAATTTTGAGCTTGTTGTTAAACTTATTGGTGTTATCAATGGTTTTTTTTAAACTTTTTTGTATTTTTCAAAGTTGAGGTTGCAGTTGAATTTGTTGGTGCTTTTCAATCTTGAGGTTGTTGTTGAATTTGTTGGCTTTTATCAATGTTGAGGTTGTTGTTGTATTAGTTGGTGTTTTGCAATGTTGAGGTTGTTGTTGAATTTGTTGGTGATTTTCAATATTAAGTTTGTTGTTGAATTTTTTGGTGTTATCAATGGTTTTTTTTGAAATTTTTTGTATTTTTCACAGTTGAGCCTGCATTGGAATTTGTTGGTGTTTTTCAAAGTTGAGGTTGTTGTTGAATTTTTTCATGTTTTTCATTGTTGCGGTTGCTGTTGAAATTATTGGAGTTTTTCAATGTTGAGCTTGTTGTTGAACTTTTTGATGTTTTTCATTGTTGAGGTTGTTGTTGAATTTGTTGATGATTTTCAATATTGAGGTTGTTGTTGAACTTTTTGATGTTTTTCATTGTTGAGGTTGTTGTTGAATTTGTTGGTGATTTTCAATATTGAGCTTGTTGTTACTTTTTTGTAATTTTCAAAGTTGAGGTTTTTGTTGAACTTCTTGGTGTTTTTGAATGTTGAGATTGTTGTTGAATTTTTTGGTGTTTTACATTGTTGAAGTTGTTGTTGAATTTGTTGGAGTTTTTCAATGTTGAGGTTGTTGTTGTACTTGTTGGTGTTTTGAAATATTAGGTTTGTTGTTGAATTTATTGGTGTTATCAATGCTTTTGTTTGAAATTTTTTGTATTTTTCAAATTTGAGGTTGCATTTGAATTTTTTGGTGTTTTTCAAAGTTGAGGTTGTTGTTGAATTTTTTGGTGTTTTTGATTGTTGAGGTAGTTGTTGAATTTGTTGGTGATTTTCATTACTGCGTTTCTTGTTGAAATTGTTGGAGTTATTCAATTTTGAGTGTCTTGCGGTTGAATTTTTTAATGTTTTTCATTGTTGAGGTTGTTGTTGAATTTGTTGGTGATTTTCAATATTGAGTTTGTTGTTGAATTTATTGGTGTTATCACTGGTTTTTTTTTAACTTTTTTGTATTTTTCAAAGTTGAGGTTGCAGTTGAATTTGTTGGTGGTTTTCAATGTTGAGGTTGTTGAATTTGTTGGTGATTATCAAAGTTGAGGTTGTTGTTGAATTTGTTGGTGATTTTCAATGTTGAGTTTCTTGTTGAATTTTTTGGTGTTTTTCTTAGTTGAGGTTGTTATTGAAATTGTTGGAGTTTTTCAATGTTGAGGTTGTTGTTGTTGAATTTTTTGATGTTTTTCATTGTTGAGGTTGTTGTTGAATTTGTTGGTGATTTTCAATATTGAGGTTGTTGTTGAATTTATTGGGGATATCAATGTTTTTTTTTTAACTTTTTTGTATTTTTCAAAGTTGAGGTTGCAGCTGACTTTGATGGTGTTATTCTATGTTGAGGTTGTTGAATTTGTTGGTGTTTTTCAAAGTTGAGGTTTTTGTTGAATTTTTTGATGTTTTTCATTGTTGAGGTTGTTGTTGAATTTGTTGGTGATTTTCAATGTGGAGTTTGTTGTTGAATTTTTTGTTGTTTATCTTTGTTGAGGTTGTTGTTGACATTGTTGGAGTTTTTCAATGCTGAGGATCTCGCTCAATTTTGTGGTGTTTTTCGTTGTTGAGGTTGTTGTTGAATTTATTGATGTTTTTTCATTTTTGAGGATGTTGTTAAATCTTTTGGTGATTTTCAATATTGAGGTTGCTGTTGAATTTACTGGTGTTATCATTGTTTTTATTAAACGTTTTTGTATTTTTCAAAGTTGAGGTTGCAGTTGAATTTTTTGCTGTTTTTCAATGTTAAGGTTGTTGACTTTGTTGGTATTTTTCAAATTAGAGGATTTTTTTGAATTTTTTGGTGCTTTTTATTGTTGAGGTTTTTGTTGAACTTGTTGGTGTTTTTGAATGTTGAGGTTGTTGTTGAATTTTTTGGTGTTTTTCATTGCTGAGGTTGTTGTTGAATTTGTAGTTGATTTTCAATATTGAGGTTCTTGTTGAATTTATTGGTGTTAGCAATGGTATTTTTTTAACTTTTTTCAATTTTTCAAAGTTGTGGTTGCAGTTGAATTTCGTGGTGTTTTTCAATGTTGAGGTTCTTGAATTTGTTGGTGTTTTTCAATGTTGAGGTTGTTGTTGAATTTTTTGGTGTTTTTGATTGTTGAAGTTGTTGTTGAATTTGTTGGTGATTTTCAATGTTGAGTTTGTTTTTTGAGTTGTTTGGTGTTTTTCATTGTTGCGGTTGTTGTTGAAATTGTTGTAGTTTTTCCATGTTGAGGTTGTTGTTGATCTTTTTGGTGTTTTTCATTGTTGAAGTTGTTGTTGAATTTGTTGGTGTTTCTGCATGTTGAGGTTGTTGTATTTGTTGGTGTTTTGCAATGTTGAGGTCGTTGTTGAATTTGTTGGTGATTGTCAATATTGAGGTTGTTGTTGAATTTATTGGTGTTTTCAAAGGTTTTTTTTTAACTCTTTTGTATTTTTCCAAGTTGAGTTTGCAGATGAATTTGTTGATATTTTTCAATGCTGAGGTTTCAGTTGAATTTTTTGGTGTTTTTCTTAGTTGAGGTTGTTGTTGAACTTGTTGGAGTTATTCAATGTTGACGTTGTTGTTCTTGAATTTTTTGATGTTTTTCATTGTTGAGGTTGTTGTTGAATTTGTTGGTGATTTTCAATATTAAGGTTGTTGTTGAATTTATTGGTGTTATCAATGTTTTTTTTTTTAACTTTTTTGTGTTTTTCAAAGTTGAGGTTTTTGGTGTTTTGTTGGTGTTATTCTATGTTGAGGTTGTTGAATTTGTTGGTGTTTTTCAAAGTTGAGGTTTTTGTTGAATTTTTTGATGTTTTTCATTGTTGAGGTTGTTGTTGAATTTGTTGGCGATTTTCAATGTGGAGTTTGTTGTTGAATTTTTTGTTGTTTATCTTTGTTGAGGTTGTTGTTGACATTGTTGAAGTTTTTCAATGTTGAGGATCTCGTTCAATTTTGTGGTGTTTTTCGTTGTTGAGGTTGTTGTTGTTGAATTTATTGATGTTTTTTCATTTTTGAGGATGTTGTTAAATCTGTTGGTGATTTTCAATATTGAGGTTGCTGTTGAATTTATTGGTGTTATCTTTGTTTTTGTTAAACGTTTTTGTATTTTTCAAAGTTGAGGTTGCAGTTGAATTTTTTGCTGTTTTTCAATGTTGAGGTTGTTGAATTTGTTGGTATTTTTCAAATTTGAGGTTTTTGTTGAATTTTTTGGTGTTTTTCATTGTTGAGGTTTTGGTTGAACTTGTTGGTGTTTTTGAATGTTCAGGTTGTGGTTGAATTTTTTGGTGTTTTACATTGTTGATGTTGTTGTTGAATTTGTTGGTGATTTTCAATATTGAGTTTGTTTTTGAATTTGATGCTGTTTTGCAATGTTGAGGTTGTTGTTGAATTTGTAGTTGATTTTCAATATTGAGTATGTTGTTGAATTTTTTGGTGTTTATCATTGTTGCAGTTGTTGTTGAAATTGTTGGAGTCTTTCAATTTCGAGGTTGTTGTTGAATTTGTTGGTGATTTTCAATATTAAGTTTGTTGTTGAATTTATTGGTGTTATCAATGGTTTTTTTTCAAATTTTTTGTATGTTTCACAGTTGAGGTTTCAGTTGAATTTGTTGGTGTTTTTCATTCTTGAGGCTGTTGTTGAATTTTTTGGTGATTTTCAATGTTGAGTTGGTTGTTGAATTTTTTGGTGTTTTTCATTGTTCCGGTTGTTGTTGATATTGTTGGAGTTTTTCAATGCTGAGGTTGTTGTTAATCTTTTTGGTGTTTTTCATTGTTGAGGTTGTTGTTGAATTTTTTGGTGTTATTCATTTTTGAGGTTGTTGTTGAATTTGTTGGTGATTTTCAATGTTGAGTTTGTTGTTGAATTTGTTGGTAGTTTGCAATGTTGTGGTTGTTGTTGTATTTGTTGGTGATTTTCAATATTGAGGTTGTTGTTGAATTTATTGATGTTAGCAATGTTTTTTTTTAACTTTTTGTTTTTTTCTAAGTTGAGGTTGCAGTTGAATTTGTTGGTGTTTTTCAATGTTGAGGTTGTTGAATATTTTGGTGTTTTTCATTGTTGAGGTCTCTGTTGAATTTGTGTGGTTTTGAATGTTGAGATTGTTGTTGAATTTTTTGTTGTTTTTCAATATTGAGGTTGTTGTTGAAATTGTTGGTGTTTTAAAATGTTAAGGTTGTTGTTGTATTTGTTGGTGTTTTGCAATTTTGAGGTTGTTGTTGAATTTATTGGTGATTTTCAATGTTGATGTTATTGAATTTGTTGTTGTTTTTCAAAGTTGAGATTGTTGTTGAATTTTGTGGTGTTTTTCATTGTTGCGGTTGTTGTTGAAATTGTTGTAGTTTTTCCATGTTGAGGTTGTTGTTGATCTTTTTGGTGTTTTTCATTGTTGAAGTTGTTGTTGAATTTGTTGGTGTTTTTGAATGTTGAGGTTATTGTATTTGTTGGTGTTTTGCAAGGTTGAGGTCGTTGTTGAATGTGTTGGTGATTTTCAATATTGAGGTTGTTGTTGAATTTATTCGTGTTATCAATGGTTTTTTTTTAACTTTATAGTATTTTTCCAAGTTGAGTTTGCAGTTGAATTTGTTGGTATTTTTCAATGTTCCGGTTTCAGTTGAATTTGTTGGTGTTTTTCAAAGTTGAGCTTGTTGTTGAATTTTTTGACGTTTTTCATTCTTGAGGTTGTTGTTGAATTTGTTTGTGATTTTCAATGTTGAGTTTGTTGTTCAATTTGTTCGTGTTTATCATTGTTGCGGTTCTTGTTGAAATTGTTGGAGTCTTTCAATTTTGAGGTTGTTGTTGAATTTGTTGGCGATTTTCAATGTGGAGTTTGTTGTTGAATTTTTTGTTGTTTATCTTTGTTGAGGTTGTTGTTGACATTGTTGGAGTTTTTCAATGTTGAGGATCTCGTTCAATTTTGTGGTGTTTTTCGTTGTTGAGGTTGTTGTTGTTGAATTTCTTGATGTTTTTTCATTTTTGAGGATGTTGTTAAATCTGTTGGTGATTTTCAATATTGAGCTTGTTGTTAAACTTATTGGTGTTATCAATGGTTTTTTTTAAACTTTTTTCTATTTTTAAAAGTTGAGGTTGCAGTTGAATTTGTTGGTTTTTTCAATCTTGAGGTTGTTGTTGAATTTGTTGGTGTTTAACAATGTTGAGGTTGTTGTTGTATTTGTTGGTGTTTTGCAATGTTGAGGTTGTCGTTGAATTTGTTGGTGATTTTCAATATTAAGTTTGATGTTGAATTTTTTGGTGTTATCAATGGTTTTTTTTGAAATTTTTTGTATTTTTCACAGTTGAGGCTGCAGTGGAATTTGTTGGTGTTTTTCAAAGTTGAGGTTGTTGTTGAATTTTTTCTTGTTTTTCATTTTTGCGGTTGCTGTTGAAATTGTTGGAGTTTTTCAATGTTGAGGTTGTTGTTGAATTTTTTGGTGTTTTTCATTGTTGAGGTTGTTGTTGTTTTTAAATGTTGAGGTTGTTGTTGTATTTGTTGGTGTTTTGCAATGTTGAGGTTGTTGTTGAATTTGTTGGTGATTTTCAATATTAAGTTTGTTGTTGAATTTATTGGTGTTATCAATGGTTTTTTTTCAATTTTTTTGTATGTTTCACAGTTGAGGTTTCAGTTGAATTTGTTGGTGTTTTTCATTCTTGAGGCTGTTATTCATTTTGTTTTTCATTGTTGAGGTTGTTGTTGAATTTTTTTGTGTTTTTCCATTTTGAGGTTGTTGTTGAATTTCTTGGTGATTTTCAATGTTGAGTTTGTTGTTGAATTTGTTGGTAGTTTGCAATGTTGTGGTTGTTGTTGCATTTGTTGGTGATTTTCAATTTTGAGGTTGTTGTTGAATTTATTGATGTTAGCAATGGTTTTTTTTGAACTTTTTGTATTTTTCTAAGTTGAGGTTGCAGTTGAATTTGTTGGTGTTATTCATTGCTCAGGTTGTTGAATATTTTGGTGTTATTCATTGTTCAGGTCTCTGTTGAATTTGTGTGGTTTTGAATGTTGAGATTGTTGTTGAATTTTTTGGTGTTTTTCAATATTGAGGTTGTTGTTGAAATTGTTGGTGTTTTAAAATGTTAAGGTTGTTGTTGTATTTGTTGGTGTTTTGCAAGTTTGAGGTTGTTGTTGAATTTGTTGGTGATTTTCAATGTTGATGTTGTTGAATTTGTTGTTGTTTTTCAAAGTTGAGATTGTTGTTGAATTTTGTGGTGTTTTTAATTGTTGAGGTTGTTGTTGTTGAATTTTTTGATGTTTTTCATTGTTAGGTTGTTGTTGAAATTGTGGGAATTTTAAGGTTAATGTTGAGGTTGTTGTTGAATTTTGTGGTGTTTTTCATTGTTGAGGTTGTTGTTGTTGAATTTTTTGATGTTTTTCATTGTTGAGGTTATTGTTAAATTTGTTGGCGATTTTCAATATTGAGGTTTCTGTTGAATTTACTGGTGTTATCAATGTATTTTTAAAAGTGATTGTATTTTTCAAAGTTGAGGTTGCATTTGAATTTGTGGGTGTTTTTCAATGTTGAGGTTGTTGAATTCGTTGGTGTTTTTCAACGTTGAGGTTTTTGTTGAATATTTTGGTGTTTTTACTTGTTGAGGTTTTTGTTGAACTTGTTGGTGTTTTTGAATGTTGAGGTTGTTGTTGAATTTTTTGATGTTTTTCAATGTTGAGGTTGTTGTTGAATTTTTTGAAGTTTTTCATTGTTGGGGTTGTTGTTGAATTTGTTGGTGATTTTCAATGTTGAGGTTTTTGTTGAATTTGTTGGTGTGTTTGAATGTTGAGGTTGTTGTTGATTTTTATGGTGTTAGCAATGGTCTTTTTTTAACTTTTTTGTATTTTTCAAACTTGAGGTTGCAGTTGAATTTTTTGGTGTTTTTCAAAGTTGAGGTTGTTGTTGAATTTTTTGGTGTTTTTCATTGTTGAAGTTGTTGTTGTTTTTAAATGTTGAGGTTGTTGTTGTATTTGTTGGTGTTTTGCAATGTTGAGGTTGTTGTTGAATTTGTTGGTGATTTTCAATATTAAGTTTGTTGTTGAATTTATTGGTGTTATCAATGGTTTTTTTTCAATTTTTTTGTATGTTTCACAGTTGAGGTTTCAGTTGAATTTGTTGGTGTTTTTCATTCTTGAGGCTGTTTTTGAATTTTTTGGTGATTTTCAATGTTGAGTTGGTTGTTGAATTTTTTGGTGTTTTTCATTGTTCCGGTTGTTGTTGAAATTGTTGGAGTTTTTCAATGCTGAGGTTGTTGTTAATCTTTTTGGTGTTTTTCATTGTTGAGGTTGTTGTTGAATTTTTTTGTGTTTTTCAATTTTGAGGTTGTTGTTGAATTTCTTGGTGATTTTCAATGTTGAGTTTGTTGTTGAATTTGTTGGTAGTTTGCAATGTTGTGGTTGTTGTTGCATTTGTTGGTGATTTTCAATTTTGAGGTTGTTGTTGAATTTATTGATGTTAGCAATGGTTTTTTTTGAACTTTTTGTATTTTTCTAAGTTGAGGTTGCAGTTGAATTTGTTGGTATTATTCATTGCTCAGGTTGTTGAATATTTTGGTGTTTTTCATTGTTCAGGTCTCTGTTGAATTTGTGTGGTTTTGAATGTTGAGATTGCTGTTGAATTTTTTGGTGTTTTTCAATATTGAGGTTGTTGTTGAAATTGTTGGTGTTTTAAAATGTTAAGGTTGTTGTTGTATTTGTTGGTGTTTTGCAAGTTTGAGGTTGTTGTTGAATTTGTTGGTGATTTTCAATGTTGATGTTGTTGAATTTGTTGTTGTTTTTCAAAGTTGAGATTGTTGTTGAATTTTGTGGTGTTTTTAATTGTTGAGGTTGTTGTTGTTGAATTTTTTGATGTTTTTCATTGATGAGGTTGTTGTTGAAATTGTGGGAATTTTAAGGTTAATGTTGAGGTTGTTGTTGAATTTTGTGGTGTTTTTCATTGTTGAGGTTGTTGTTGTTGAATTTTTTGATGTTTTTCATTGTTGAGGTTATTGTTAAATTTGTTGGCGATTTTCAATATTGAGGTTGCTGTTGAATTTACTGGTGTTATCAATGTATTTTTAAAATTTATTGTATTTTTCAAAGTTGAGGTTGCATTTGAATTTGTGGGTGTTTTTCAATGTTGAGGTTGTTGAATTCGTTGGTGTTTTTCAACGTTGAGGTTTTTGTTGAATATTTTGGTGTTTTTACTTGTTGAGGTTTTTGTTGAACTTGTTGGTGTTTTTGAATGTTGAGGTTGTTGTTGAATTTTTTGATGTTTTTCAATGTTGAGGTTGTTGTTGAATTTTTTGAAGTTTTTCATTGTTGGGGTTGTTGTTGAATTTGTTGGTGATTTTCAATGTTGAGGTTTTTGTTGAATTTGTTGGTGTGTTTGAATGTTGAGGTTGTTGTTGATTTTTATGGTGTTAGCAATGGTCTTTTTTTAACTTTTTTGTATTTTTCAAACTTGAGGTTGCAGTTGAATTTTTTGGTGTTTTTCAAAGTTGAGGTTTTTGTTGAATTTTTTGGTGTTTTTCATTGTTGAGGTTTTTGTTGAAGTTGTTGGTGATTTTCAATTTGAGGTTGTTGTTGAATTTATTGGTTTTATCAATGTATTTTTTAAACTTTATTGTATTTTTCAAAGTTGAGGTTGCAGTTGAATTTGTGGGTGTTTAGCAATGTTGAGATTGTTGAATTCGTTGGTGTTTTTCAACGTTGAGGTTTTTGTTGGATATTTTGGTGTTTTTAATTGTTGAGGTTTTTGTTGAACTTGTTGGTGTTTTTTTTAATGTTCAGGTTGTTGTTGAATTTTTTGATGTTTTTCATTGTTTAGGTTGTTGTTGAATTTGTTGGTTTTGTTCAAAGTTGAGATTGTTGTTGTATTTGTTGGTGATTTGCAATGTTGAGGTTGTTGTTGAATTTGTTGGTGATTTTCAATTTGAGGTTGTTGTTGAATTTATTGGTTTTATCAATGTATTTTTTAAACTTTATTGTATTTTTCAAAGTTGAGGTTGCAGTTGAATTTGTGGGTGTTTAGCAATGTTGAGATTGTTGAATTCGTTGGTGTTTTTCAACGTTGAGGTTTTTGTTGGATATTTTGGTGTTTTTAATTGTTGAGGTATTTGTTGAACTTGTTGGTGTTTTTTTTAATGTTCAGGTTGTTGTTGAATTTTTTGATGTTTTTCATTGTTTAGGTTGTTGTTGAATTTGTTGGTTTTGTTCAAAGTTGAGATTGTTGTTGTATTTGTTGGTGATTTGCAATGTTGAGGTTGTTGTTGAATTTGTTGGTGATTTTTTATATTAAGTTTGTTGTTGAATTTTTTGGTGTTATCAATGGTTTTTTTTTAAATTTTTTGTATTTTTCACAGTTGAGGCTGCAGTTGAATTTGTTGGTGTCTTTCAAAGTTGAGGTTGTTGTTGAATTTTTTCATGTTTTTCACTGTTGCGGTTGCTGTTGAAATTGTTGGAGCTTTTCAATGCTGAGTTTGTTGTTGTTGAATTTTTTGATGTTTATTCACTGTTGAGGTTGTTCTTGAATTTGTTGGTGATTTTCAATATTGAGGTTGTTGTTAAATTTATTGGTGTTATCAATGGTTTTATTTGAAATTTTTTGCATTTTTCAAAGCTGAGGTTGCAGTTGAATTTGTTGGTGTTTTTCAAAGTTGAGGTCGTTGTTGAATTTTTTGGTGTTTTTCATTGTTGAGGTTTTTGTTGAATTTGTTGGTGTTTTTGAATGTTGAGGTTGTTGTTGAATTTTTTGGTGTTTTTCATTGTTGAGGTTGTTGTTGAATTTGTTGGTGATTTTCAATATTAAGTTTGTTTTTGAATTTATTGGTGTTATCAATGGTTTTTTTTGAAATTTTTTCTATTTTTCACAGTTGAGGTTGTTGTTGAATTTTTTGGTGTTTCTCATTGTTGAGGTTGTTGTTGAATTTGTTGGTGATTTTCAATATTGAGGTTGTTGTTCAATTTATTGGTGTTATCAATGGTTTTTTTTTAACTTTATTGTATTTTTCAAAGTTGAGGTTGCAGTTGAATTTGTTGGTGTTTTTCACTGTTGATGTTTTTGAATTTGTTGATGTTTTTCAAAGTTGAGGTTGTTGTTGAATTTATTGATGTTTTTCATTGTTGAGGTTGTTGTTGAATTTGTTGGTGATTTTCAATGTTGAGTTTGTTGTTGAATTTTTAGTTGAAGTTGTTGTTGAAATTGTTGGAGTTTTTCTAAGTTGAGGTTGTCGTTGAATTTTGTGGTGTTTTTCATTGTTGAGGTTGTTGTTGTTGAATTTATTGATGTTTTTCATTGTTGAGGTTGTTGTTGAATTTGTTGGTGATTTTCAAAGTTGAGTTGGCTGTTGAATTTTTTGGTGCTTTTCATTGTTCCGGTTGTTGTTGAAATTGTTGGAGTTTTTCAATGCTGAGGTTGTTGTTTATCTTTTTGGTGTTTTTCATTGTTGAGGTAGTTGTTGTTGAATTTTTTGGTGTTTTTCATTGCTATGGTTGTTGTTGAATTTGTTGGTGATTTTCAATGTTGAGTTTGTTGTTGAATTTGTTGGTAGTTTGCAATGTTGAGGTTGTTGTTCAATTTGTTGGTGATTTTCAATATTGAGGTTGTTGTTGAATTTATTGGTGTTGGCAATGGTTTTTTTGAACTTTTTGTATTTTTCTAATTTAAGGTTGCAATTGAATTTGTTGGTGTTTTTCAATGTTGAGGTTGTTGAATTTTTTGGTGTTTTTCATTGTTGAGGTCTTTGTTGAATTTGTGCGGCATTGAATGTTGAGATTGTTTCTGAATTTTTTGGTGTTTTTCAATATTGAGGTTGTTGTTGAAATTGATGGTGTTTTAAAATGTTAAGGTTGTTGTTGTATTTGTTGGTGTTTTGCAATTTTGAGGTTGTTGTTGAATTTGTTGGTGATTTTCAATGTTGATGTTGTTGAATTTGTTGTTGTTTTTCAAAGTTGAGATTGTTGTTGAATTTTGTGGTGTTTTTAACTGTTGAGGTTTTTGTTGAAGTTGTTGGTGTTTTTGAATGTTGAGGTTGTTGTTGAATTTTTTGGTGTTTTTCATTGTTGAGGTTGTTGTTGAATTTGTTGGTGTTTTTAAATGTTAAGGTTGTTGTTGTATTTGTTGGTGTTTTGCTATGTTGAGGTTGTTGTTGAATTTGTTGATGTTTGTCATAGTTGAGGTTGTTGAATTCGTTGGTGATTTTCAATGTTGAGTTTGTTGTTAAATTTTGTGGTGTTTTTCATTGTTGAGGTTGTTGTTGTTGAATTTTTTGATGTTTTTTATTGTTGAGGTTATTGTTAAATTTGATGGCGATTTTCAATATTGAGGTTGCTGTTGAATTTACTGGTGTTATCAATGTATTTTTAAAATTTATTGTAATTTTCAGAGTTGAGGTTGCATTTGAATTCGTGGGTGTTTTTCAATGTTGAGTTTGTTGAATTCGTTGGTGTTTTTCAACGTTGAGGTTTTTGTTGAATACTTTGGTGTTTTTCCTTGTTGAGGTTTTTGTTGAACTTGTTGGTGTTTTTGAATGTTGAGGTTGTTGTTGAATTTTTTGATGTTTTTGAATGTTGAAGTTGTTGTTGAATTTATTGATGTTTTTCATTGTTGAGGTTGTTGTTGAATTTGTTGGTGATTTTCAATGTTGAGGTTGTTGTTGATCTTTTTGCTGTTTTTCATTGTTGAGGTTGTAAGTTGTTGTTGAATTTTTTGGTGCTTTTCATTCTTGAGGTTGTTGTTAAATTTGTTGGTGATTTTCAATGTTGAGGTTTTTGTTGAATTTGTTGGTGTTTTTGAATGTTGAGGTTGTTGTTGATTTTTTTGGTGTTTTTCAAAGTTGAGTTTTTTGTTGAATTTTTTGGTGTTTTTCATTGTTGAGGTTTTTGTTGAAGTTGTTGGTGTTTTTGAATGTTGAGGTTGTTGTTGAATTTTTTGATGTTTTTGATTGTTGAGGTTGTTGTTAAATTTGTTGGTGAATTTCAATATTGAGTTTGTTGTTGAATTTATTGGTTTTATCAATGTATTTTTTAAACTTTATTGTATTTTTCAAAGTTGAGGTTGCAGTTGAATTTGTGGGTGTTTAGCAATGTTGAGGTTGTTGAATTCGTTGGTGTTTTTCAACGTTGAGGTTTTTGTTGAATATTTTGATGTTTTTAATTGTTGAGGTTTTTGTTGAACTTGTTGGTGTTTTTTTTAATGTTCAGGTTGTTGTTGAATTTTATGATGTTTTTCATTGTTGAGGTTGTTGTTGAATTTGTTGGTTTTTTTCAAAGTTGAGATTGTTGTTGTATATGTTGGTGTTTTGCAATGTTGAGGTTGTTGTTGAATTTGTTGGTGATTTTCTATATTAAGTTTGTTGTTGAATTTTTTGGTGTTATCAATGGTTTTTTTTTAAATTTTTTGTATTTTTCACAGTTGAGGCTGCAGTTGAATTTGTTGGTGTTTTTCAAAGTTGAGGTTGTTGTTGAATTTTTTCATGTTTTTCACTGTTGCGGTTGCTGTTGAAATTGTTGGAGCTTTTCAATGCTGAGTTTGTTGTTGTTGAATTTTTTGATGTTTATTCACTGTTGAGGTTGTTCTTGAATTTGTTGGTGATTTTCAATATTGAGGTTGTTGTTAAATTTATTGGTGTTATCAATGGTTTTATTTGAAATTTTTTGTATTTTTCAAAGCTGAGGTTGCAGTTGAATTTGTTGGTGTTTTTCAAAGTTGAGGTCGTTGTTGAATTTTTTGGTGTTTTTCATTGTTGAGGTTTTTGTTGAATTTGTTGGTGTTTTTGAATGTTGAGGTTGTTGTTGAATTTTTTGGTGTTTTTCATTGTTGAGGTTGTTGTTGAATTTGTTGGTGATTTTCAATATTAAGTTTGTTTTTGAATTTATTGGTGTTATCAATGGATTTTTTTGAAATTTTTTCTATTTTTCAAAGCTGAGTTTGCAGTTGAATTTGTTGGTGTTTTTCAAAGTTGAGGTTGTTGAATTTTTTGGTGTTTTTCAAAGTTGAGGGTGTTGTTGAATTTATTGATGTTTTTCATTGTTGAGGTTGTTGTTGAATTTGTTGGTGATTTTCAATGCTGAGTTTGTTGTTGAATTTTTAGTTGAAGTTGTTGTTGAAATTGTTAGAGTTTTTCTAAGTTGAGGTTGTCGTTGAATTTTGTGGTGTTTGTCATTGTTGAGGTTGTTGTTGTTGAATTTATTGATGTTTTTCAATGTTGAGGTTGTTGTTGAATTTGTTGGTGATTTTCAATGTTGAGTTGGTTGTTGAATTTTTTGGTGTTTTTCATTGTTCTGGTTGTTGTTGAAATTGTTGGAGTTTTTCAATGCTGAGGTTGTTGTTTATCTTTTTGGTGTTTTTCATTGTTGAGGTAGTTGTTGTTGAATTTTTTGGTGTTTTTCATTGCTATGGTTGTTGTTGAATTTGTTGGTGATTTTCAATGTTGAGTTTGTTGTTGAATTTGTTGGTAGTTTGCAATGTTGAGGTTGTTGTTCAATTTGTTGGTGATTTTCAATATTGAGGTTGTTGTTGAATTTATTGGTGTTAGCAATGGTTTTTTTTGAACTTTTTGTATTTTTCTAATTTGAGGTTGCAATTGAATTTGTTGGTGTTTTTCAATGTTGAGGTTGTTGAATTTTTTGGTGTTTTTCATTGTTGAGGTCTTTGTTGAAAATGTGTGGCTTTGAATGCTGAGATTGTTGTTAAATTTTTTGGTGTTTTTCAATATTGAGGTTGTTGTTGAAATTGTTGGTGTTTTAAAATGTTAAGGTTGTTGTTGTATTTGTTGGTGTTTTGCAATTTTGAGGTTGTTGTTGAATATGTTGGTGATTTTCAATGCTGATGTTGTTGAATTTGTTGTTGTTTTTCAAAGTTGAGATTGTTGTTGAATTTTGTGGTGTTTTTAATTGTTGAGGTTTTTGTTGAAGTTGTTGGTGTTTTTGAATTTTAAGGCTGTTGTTGAATTTTTTGGTGTTTTTCATTGTTGAGGTTGTTGTTGAATTTGTTGGCGTTTTTAAATGTTAAGGTTGTTGTTTTATTTGTTGGTGTTTTGCTATGTTGACGTTGTTGTTGAATTTGTTGATGTTTTTCATAGTTGAGGTTGTTGTTGAATTCGTTGGTGATTTTCAATGTTGAGTTTGTTGTTGAATTTTTTGGTGTTTTTCTTTGTTCAGGTTGTTGTTGTTGAATTATTTGATGTTTTTCATTTTTGAGGTTGTTGTTGAATTTGTCTGTGATTTTCAATATTAAGGTTGTTGTTCAATTTGTTGGTGTTTTGCAATGTTGAGATGTTGTTGAATTTGTTGGTGATTTTCAATATTGAGGTTGATGTTGAATTTATTGGTGTTATCAATGGTTTTTTTTTAACTTTTTTGTATTTTTCAAAGTTGAGTTTGCAGTTGAATTTGTTGGTGTTTTTCAATGTTCAGGTTGTTGAATTTGTTAGTGTTCTTCAAAGTTGAGGTTGCTGTAAATGTTTTGGTGTTTTTCATTGTTGAGATTTTTGTTGAATTTCTTGGTGTTTTTGAATGTTGAGGTTGTTGTTGAATTTTTTGGTGTTTTTCGTTGTTGAGGTTGTTGTTGAATTTGTTGGTGTTTTTCAATGTTGTGATTGTTGTTGTATTTGTTGGTGTTTTGCAATGTTGAGGTTGTTGTTGAATTTGATGGTGATTTTCAATATTAAGTTTGTTGTTGAATTTATTGGTGTTATCAATGGTTTTTTATTAAATATTTTGTATTTTTCACAGTTTAGGTTGCAGTTGAATTTGTTGGTGTTTTTCAAAGTTGAGGTTGTTGTTGATTTTTTTGATGTTTTTCATTGTTGATGTTGTTGTTGAATTTTTTGGTGATTTTCAATATTGAGTTTGTTGTTGAAATTTTTGGTGTTTTTCATTGTTGCGGTTGTTGTTGAAATTGTTGGAGTTTTTCAATGACGAGGTTGTTGTTGATCTTTTTGGTGTTTTTCATTGTTGAGGTTGTTAATGAATTTTTTGGTGGTTTTCATTGTTGAGGTTGTTGTTGTTGAATTGTTTGATGTTTTTCATTTTTGAGGTTGTTCTTGAATTTGTCGGTGATTTTAAATATTGAGGTTGTTGTTTAATTTGTTGTTGATTTTCAATATTGACGTTGTTGTTGAGTTTATTGGAGTTATCAATGGTTTTTTTTAAACTTTTTTGTATTTTTCAAAGTTGAGATTGCAGTTGAATTTGTTGTTGTTTTTCAATGTTGAGGTTGTTGAATTTGTTGGTTTTTTTCAAAGTTGAGGTTGTTGAGGAATTTTTTCGTGTTTTTCATTGTTGGGTTTTTGTTGAATTTTTGGTGTTTTTCAATGTTGAGGTTGTTGTTGTATTTGTTTGTGTTTTGCAATGTTGAGGTTGTTGTTGAATTTGTTGGTGATTTTCAACATTAAGTTGGTTGTTGAATTTGTTGGTGTCTTTCATTTTTGCGGTTGTTGTTGAAATTGTTGGAGTTTTTCAATGCTGAGGTTGTTGTTAATATTTTTGGTGTTTTTCATGGTTCCGGTTGTTCTTGAAATTGTTGGAGTTTTAAAATGCGGAGGTTGTTGTTGATCTTATTGGTGTTTTTCATTGTTGATGTTGTTGTTGAATTTGTTGGTGATTTTCGATGTTGAGTTTGTTTTAGAATTTGTTGGTGTTTTGCAATGGTGAGGTTGTTGTTGAATTTGTTGGTCATTTTCAATATTGTGGTTGTTGTTGAATTTATTGGTGTTAGCACTGGTTTTTTTTGAAATTTTATGTATTTTTCAAAGTTGGGGTTGCAGTTGAATTTGTTGGTGTTTCACAAAGTTGAGGTTGTTGTTGAATTTTTTGGTGTTTTTCATTGTTGAAGTTGTTGTTGAATTTGTTGGTGACTCTTAATGTTGAGGTTGTTGTTGAATTTTTAGGTGTTTTTCATTGTTGCGGTTGTTGTTGAAATTGTTGGAGCTATTCAATGTTGCGGTTGTTGTTGATCTTTTTGGAGTTTTTCATTGTTGAGGTTGTTTTTGAATATTTTGATGTTTTTCATTGTTGAGTTTGTTGTTGTTGAATTTTTTGATGTTTTTCATTTTTGAGGTTGTTGTTGAATTTGTCTTTGATTTTCAATATTAAGGTTGTCGTTCAATTTGTTGGTGTTTTGCAATGTTGAGATGTTGTTGAATTTGTTGGTGATTTTCAATATTGAGGTTGTTGTTGAATTTATTGGTGTTATCAATGGTTTTTTTTAAACTTTTTTGTATTTTTCAAAGTTGAGTTTGCAGTTGAATTTGTTGGTGTTTTTCAATGTTTTGGTTGTTGAATTTGTTAGTGTTTTTCATAGTTGAGGATGCTGTGGAATTTTTTTGGTGTTTTTCATTGTTGAGATTTTTGTTGAATTTCTTGGTGTTTTTGAATGTTGAGGTTGTTGTTGAATTTGTTGGTGATGTTCAACATTAAGTTTGTTGTTGAATTTATTGGTGTCATCAATTGGTTTTTTTTAAAAAATATTTTGCATTTTTCACAGTTGAGGTTGCAGTTGAATTTGTTGGTGTTTTTCAAAGTTGAGGTTGTTGTTAAATTTTTTGATGATTTTCATTGTTGAGGTTGTTGTTGAATTTGTTGGTGATTTTCAATGTTGAGTTTGTTCTTGAATTTTTTGGTGTTTTTCATTGTTGCGGTTGTTGTTGAAATTGTTGGAGTTTTTCAATGACGAGGTTGTTGTTGATCTATTTGGTGCTTTTCATTGCTGAGGTTGTTAATGAATTTTTTGGAGGTTTTCATTGTTGAGGTTGTTGTTGTTGAACTTTTTGATGTTTTTCATTTTTGAGGTTGTTCTTGAATTTGTCGGTGATTTTAAATATTGAGGATGTTGTTGAATTTGTTGTTGATTTTCAATATTGACGTTGTTGTTGAGTTTATTGGTGTTACCAATGGTTTTTTTTTAACTTTTTTGTATTTTTCAAAGTTGAGTTTGCAGTTGAATTTGTTGTTGTTTTTCAATGTTGAGGTTGTTGAATTTGTTGGTTTTTTTCAAGGTTGAGGTTGTTGAGGAATTTTTTCGTGTTTTTCATTGTTGGGGTTTTGTTGAATTTTGAGTGTTTTTCATTGTTGAGGTTGTTATTGAATTTGTTGGTGTTATTCAATGTTGAGGTTGTTGTTGTATTTGTTTGTGTTTTGCAATGTTGAGGTTGTTGTTGAATTTGTTGGTGATTTTCAATATTAAGTTGGTTGTTGAATTTATTGGTGTCATCAATGGTTTTTTTGGAAATTTTTTGTATTTTTCACAGTTGAGGTTGCAGTTGAATTTGTTGGTGTTCTTCAAAGTTGAGGTTGTTGTTGAATTTTTTGATGTTTTTCATTGTTGAGGTTGTTGTTCAATTTGTTGGTGATTTTCAATGTTCAGTTTGCTTTTGAATTTTTTGGTGTTTTTCATTGTTGAGGTTGTTGTTGAAATTGTTGGAGTTTTTCTATGCTGAGTTTTTTGTTGATGTTTTTGGTGTTTTCCATTGTTGAGATTGTTGTTGAATTTGTTGGTGGTTTTCTTGTTGAATTTGTTTTTGAATTTGTTGGTTTTTTGCAATATTGAGGTTGTTGTTGAATTTGTTGGTGATTTTCAATATTGAGGTTGTTGTTGAATTTATTGGTGTTAGCAATGGTTTTTTTTTTTAACTTTTTTGTATTTTTCAAAGTTGAGGTTGCAGTTGAATTTGTTGGTGATTTTCAATGTTGCGTTTGTTGTTGAAATTTTTGGTGTTTTTCATTGTTGCGGTTGTTGTTGAAATTGTTGGAGTTTTTCAATGACGAGGTTGTTGTTGATCTTTTTGGTGTTTTTCATTGTTGAGGTTGTTAATGAATTTTTTGGTGGTTTTCATTGTTGAGGTTGTTATTGATCTTTATTGGTGTTTTTCATTATTAACGTTGTAGTTGAATTTTTTTTTGTTTTTCATTTTTGAGGTAGTTGTTGAATTTGTCGGTGATTTTCCATATTGAGGTTGTTCTTGAATTTGTTGGTGTTTATGCAATGTTGAGGTTGCTGTTGAATTTGTTGGTGATTTTCAATATAGAGGTTGTTGTTGAATTTATTGGTGTTATCAATGGTTATTTTTTAACTTTTTTGTATTATTCAAAGTTGAGTTTGCAGTTGAATTTGTTGGTGTTTTTCAATGTTGAGGTTGTTGAATTTGTTGGTGTTTTTCAAAGGTGAGGTTGTTGTTGAATTTTTTGGTGATTTTCATTGTTGATGTTTTTGTTGAATTTGTTGGTGTTTTTGAATGTTGAGGTTGTTGTTGAATTTATTGGTGTTAGCAATGGTCTTTTTTTAACTTTTTTGTATTGTTCAAAGTTGAGGTTGCAGTTGAATTTTTTGGTGTTTTTCAAAGTTGAGGTTTTTGTTGAATTTTTTGGTGTTTTTCATTGTTGAGGTTTTTGTTGAAGTTGTTGGTGTTTTTGAATGTTGAGGTTGTTGTTGAATTTTTTGATGTTTTTGATTGTTGAGGTTGTTGTTAAATTTGTTGGTGATTTTCAATATTGAGGTTGTTGTTGAATTTTTTGGTTTTATCAATGTATTTTTTAAACTTTATTGTATTTTTCAAAGTTGAGGTTGCAGTTGAATTTGTGGGTGTTTAGCAATGTTGAGGTTGTTGAATTCGTTGGTGTTTTTCACCGTTGAGGTTTTTGTTGAATATTTTGGTGTTTTTAATTGTTGAGGTTTTTGTTGAACTTGTTGCTGCTTTTTTTAATGTTCAGGTTGTTGTTGAATTTTTTTATGTTTTTCATTGTTGAGGTTGTTGTTCAATTTGTTGGAGATTTTCAATGTTGAGTTTTCTTTTGAATTTTTTGGTGTTTTTCATTGTTGAGGTTGTTGTTGAAATTGTTGGAGTTTTTCTATGCTGAGGTTTTGTTGATGTTTTTGGTGTTTTCCATTGTTGAGATTGTTTTTGAATTTGTTGGTGATTTTCTTGTTGAATTTGTTTTTGAATTTGTTGGTTCTTTGTTTTTGTTGTTGTTGTATTTGTTGGTGTTTTGCAATATTAGGTTTGTTGTTGAATTTATTGGTGTTATCGATGGTTTTTTTTGAAATTTATTCTATTTTTCAAAGATACGGTTGCAGTTGAATTTGTTGATGTTTTTCAAAGTTGAGGTTGTTGCTGAATTTTTTGGTGTTTTTCATTGTTGAGGTTGTTGTTGAATTTCTTGGTGATTTTCAACGTTGAGTTTGTTGTTGAATTTTTTGGTGTTCTCTGTGCTGCGTTTGTTGTTGTAATTTGTGGAGTTATTCAATGTTGAGGTTGTTGTTGTTGAATATTTTGTCGTTTTTCATTGTTGAGGTTTTTGTTGAATATGTTGGTGATTTTCAATATTGAGGTTGTTGTTGAATTTATTAATGTTGTCAGTGGTTTCTTTGAAATTATTTGTATTTCTCAAAGTTGAGGTTGCAGTTGAATTTGTTGATGTTTTTCAAAGTTGAGGTTGTTGTTGAATTTTTTGGTGTTTATCATTGTTGCGGTTGTTTTTGAAGTTGTTGGAGTTATTCAATGTTGAGCTTGTTGTTGTTGAATTTTTTGATGTTTTTCATTGTTGAGGTTGTTGTTGAATTTGTTGGTGATTTTCAATATTGAGGTTGTTGTTGAATTTATTGGTGTTATCAATGTTTTTTTTTTAACTTTTTTGTATTTTTCAAAGTTGAGGTTGCAGTTGAATTTGTTGGTGATTTTCAATATTGAGGTTGTTGTTGAATTTATTGCTGTTATCAATGGTTTTTTTTGAACTTTTTGGTATTTTTGAAAGTTGAGGTTGGAGTTGAGTTTGTTTGCGTTTGTCAATGTTGAGGTTGATGAATTTGTGGGTGTTTTTCAAAGTTGAGATTGTTGTTGAATTTTTTGGTGTTTTTCGTTGTTGAGGTTTTTGTTGAATTTGTTGGTGTTTTTGAATGTTGAGGTTGTTGTTGAACTTATTGGTGTTCTTCATTGTTGAGGTTGTTGAATTTGTTGCTGTTTTGCAATGTTGAGGTTGTTGTTGACTTTGTTGCTGATATTCGATACTCAGGTTGTTGTGGAATTTGTTGGTGTTTTGCAATGTTGAGGTTGTTGTTGACTTTGTTGGTGATATTCCATATTCAGGTAATTGTTGAATTTGTTGGTGTTTTCAACTTTTATTTTGTTGAACTTTTTTGTATTTTTAAAAGTTGAGGTTTTTGTTGAATTTGTTGGTGTTTTTCAATGTTGAGGTTGATGAATTTGTTGGTGTTTCTCAAAGTTAAGGTTCTTGTTGAATTTGTTGGTGTTTTTGAATGTTGAGGTTGTTGTTGAATTTGTTGGTGTTTTTCAATGTTAGCGTTGTTGTTGAAATTTTTGGTGTTTTTCATTGTTGAAGTTGTTGTTGAATTTCTTGGACTTTTTAAATGTTGAGGTTGTTGAATTTGTTGGTGTTTTTCAAAGTTGAGGATGTTGTTGAATTTTGTGATCTTTTTCATTGTTGAGGTCTTTGTTGAATTTGTTGGGGCTTTTCAATATTGAGGTTGTTGTTGAGTTTGTTGGTGTTTTTCAATGTTGGGGTTGTTGTTCAATTTTTTGGTGTTATCAATGGTCTTTTTTAAACTTTTTTGTATTATTCAAAGTTGAGTTTGCAGTTGAATTTGTTGGTGTTTTTCAATGTTGAGGTTATTGAATTTGTTGGTGTTTTTCAAAGTCGACGTTGTTGTTGAATTTTTTGGTGTTTTTCATTGTTGAGTTTTTGTTGAACTTGTTGGTGTTTTTGAATGTTGAGGTTCATGTTGAGTTTTTTGATGTTTTTCATTGTTCAGGTTTTTGTTGAATTTATTGGTGTTTTTGAATGTTGAGGTTGTTGTTGAATTTGTTGTTGTTTTTCAATGTTGAGGTTGTTGAATTTGTTGGTGTTTTTCAAATTTAAGGTTGTCGTTGAATTTGTTGGTGTTTTTCAATGTTGAGGTTGTTGTTGAATTTGTTGGGGCTTTTCAATATTGAGGTTGTTGTTGAGTTTGTTGGTGTTTTACAATGTTGGGGTTGTTGTTCAATTTTTTGGTGTTTTTCATTGATGAAATTGTTGTTGAATTTCTTGGAGATTTTCAATATTGAGATTGTTGAATTTGTTGGTGTTTTTCAAAGTTGAGGATGTTGTTGAATTTTGTGATGTTTTTCATTGTTGAGGTCTTTGTTGAATTTGTTGGTGTTTTTGAATGTTGCTGTTGAATTTTTTGATGTTTTTCATTTTTGAGGTTGTTTTTGAATTTGTTGGTGATTTTCAATGTTGAGTTTGTTATTGAATTTTTTTGTGTTTTTCATTGTTGAGGTTTATGTTGAACTTGTTGCTGTTTCTGAATGTTGAAGTTGTTGAATCTGTTGGTGTTTTTCATTGTTGAGGTTGTTGTTGAAGTTGTTGGTGATTTTCAATATTGAGGTTGTTGTTGAATTTATTGGTGTTATCAATGGTTTTTTTTGAACTTTTTTGTATTTTTCAAAGTTGAGGTTGCAGTTGGATTTGTTTGTGTTTGTCAATGTTGAGGTTGATGAATTTGTTGGTGTTTTTCAAAGTTGAGGTTGTTGTTGAATTTTTTGGTGTTTTTCGTTGTTGAGGTTTTTGTTGAATTTGTTGGTGTTTTTCATTGTTGAGGTTGTTGAATTTGTTGGTGTTTTGCAATGTTGAGGTTGTTGTTGACTTTGTTGCTAATGTTCGATATTCAGGTTGTTGTGGAATTTGTTGGTGTTTTTGAATGTTGAGGTTGTTGTTGAATTTGTTGGTGCTTTTCAATAATGAGATTGTTGTTGAATTTGGTGGTGTTTTTCAACGTTGGGGTTGTTGTTGAATTTTTTGGTGTTTTTCATTGTTGAAGTTGTTGTTGAATTTCTTGGAGTTTTTCAATGTTGAGGTTGTTGAATTTGTTGGTGTTTTTCAAAGGTGAGGATGTTGTTGAATTTTTTGGTGCTTTTCATTGTTGAAGTTTTTGTTCAATTTGTTGGTGTATTGGAATGTTAAGGTTCTTGAATCTGTTGGTGTTTTTCAAAGTTGAGGTTGTTGTAGAAATTTGTGATGTTTTTCATTGTTGAGATTGTTTTTGAATTTGTTGGTCATTTTCAATGTTGAGTTTGTTGTTGAATTTTGTGTTGTTTTCATTTGTTAAGGTTTTTGTTGAAATTGTTGGAGTTTTTCAATGTTGAGGTTGTGGTTGAATTTGTTGGTTTTATCAATTTTTATTTTGTTGAACTTTTTTGTATTTTTAAAATTTGAGGTTGTTGTTGAATTCGTTGGATTTTTTTCGATTTTGAGGTTGTTGAATTTGTTGGTGTTTTTCAAAGTTGAGGTTGTTGTTGAATTTGATGGTCATTTTCAATATGGAGGTTGTTGTTTAATTTGTTGGTGTTTTTCAATGTTGGCGTTGTTGTTGAGTTTTTTGGTGTTTTTCATTGTTGAGATTTTTGTTGAACTTGTTGGTGTTTTTGAATGTTGAGGTTGTTGAATCTGTTCGTGTTTTTCATTGTTGAGGTTGTTGTTGGATTTAATGGTGATTTTCAATGTTGAGGTTGTTGTTGAATTTATTGGTGTTATCAATGGGTTTTTTTTAACTTTTTTGTATTTTTCAAAGTTGAGGTTGCAGTTGAATTTCTTTTTGTTTGTCAATGTTGAGGTTGTTGAATTTGTTGGTGTTTTTAAAAGTTGATGTTGTTGTTGAATTTTTCGGTGTTTTTCATTGTTGAGGTTTTTGTTGAATTTGTTGGTGTTTTTGAATGTTGAGGTTGTTGTTGACTTTGTTGGTGATATTCGATATTCAGGTTATTGTTGAATTTGTTGGTGTTTTCAACTTTTATTTTGTTGAACTTTTTTGTATTTTTAAAAGTTGAGGTTTTTGTTGAATTTGTTGGTGTTTTTCAATGTTGAGGTTGATGAATTTGTTGGTGTTTCTCAAAGTTAAGGTTCTTGTTGAATTTGTTGGTGTTTTTGAATGTTGAGGTTGTTGTTGAATTTGTTGGTGTTTTTCAATGTTAGCGTTGTTGTTGAAATTTTTGGTGTTTTTCATTGTTGAAGTTGTTGTTGAATTTCTTGGACTTTTTAAATGTTGAGGTTGTTGAATTTGTTGGTGTTTTTCAAAGTTGAGGATGTTGTTGAATTTTGTGATGTTTTTCATTGTTGAGGTCTTTGTTGAATTTGTTGGGGCTTTTCAATATTGAGGTTGTTGTTGAGTTTGTTGGTGTTTTTCAATGTTGGGGTTGTTGTTCAATTTTTTGGTGTTATCAATGGTCTTTTTTAAACTTTTTTGTATTATTCAAAGTTGAGTTTGCAGTTGAATTTGTTGGTGTTTTTCAATGTTGAGGTTATTGAATTTGTTGGTGTTTTTCAAAGTCGACGTTGTTGTTGAATTTTTTGGTGTTTTTCATTGTTGAGTTTTTGTTGAACTTGTTGGTGTTTTTGAATGTTGAGGTTCATGTTGAGTTTTTTGATGTTTTTCATTGTTCAGGTTTTTGTTGAATTTATTGGTGTTTTTGAATGTTGAGGTTGTTGTTGAATTTGTTGTTGTTTTTCAATGTTGAGGTTGTTGAATTTGTTGGTGTTTTTCAAATTTAAGGTTGTCGTTGAATTTGTTGGTGTTTTTCAATGTTGAGGTTGTTGTTGAATTTGTTGGGGCTTTTCAATATTGAGGTTGTTGTTGAGTTTGTTGGTGTTTTACAATGTTGGGGTTGTTGTTCAATTTTTTGGTGTTTTTCATTGATGAAATTGTTGTTGAATTTCTTGGAGATTTTCAATATTGAGATTGTTGAATTTGTTGGTGTTTTTCAAAGTTGAGGATGTTGTTGAATTTTGTGATGTTTTTCATTGTTGAGGTCTTTGTTGAATTTGTTGGTGTTTTTGAATGTTGCTGTTGAATTTTTTGATGTTTTTCATTTTTGAGGTTGTTTTTGAATTTGTTGGTGATTTTCAATGTTGAGTTTGTTATTGAATTTTTTTGTGTTTTTCATTGTTGAGGTTTATGTTGAACTTGTTGCTGTTTCTGAATGTTGAAGTTGTTGAATCTGTTGGTGTTTTTCATTGTTGAGGTTGTTGTTGAAGTTGTTGGTGATTTTCAATATTGAGGTTGTTGTTGAATTTATTGGTGTTATCAATGGTTTTTTTTTAACTTTTTTGTATTTTTCAAAGTTGAGGTTGCAGTTGGATTTGTTTGTGTTTGTCAATGTTGAGGTTGATGAATTTGTTGGTGTTTTTCAAAGTTGAGGCTGTTGTTGAATTTTTTGGTGTTTTTCGTTGTTGAGGTTTTTGTTGAATTTGTTGGTGTTTTTCATTGTTGAGGTTGTTGAATTTGTTGGTGTTTTGCAATGTTGAGGTTGTTGTTGACTTTGTTGCTAATGTTCGATATTCAGGTTGTTGTGGAATTTGTTGGTGTTTTTGAATGTTGAGGTTGTTGTTGAATTTGTTGGTGCTTTTCAATAATGAGATTGTTGTTGAATTTGGTGGTGTTTTTCAACGTTGGGGTTGTTGTTGAATTTTTTGGTGTTTTTCATTGTTGAAGTTGTTGTTGAATTTCTTGGAGTTTTTCAATGTTGAGGTTGTTGAATTTGTTGGTGTTTTTCAAAGGTGAGGATGTTGTTGAATTTTTTGGTGCTTTTCATTGTTGAAGTTTTTGTTCAATTTGTTGGTGTATTGGAATGTTAAGGTTCTTGAATCTGTTGGTGTTTTTCAAAGTTGAGGTTGTTGTAGAAATTTGTGATGTTTTTCATTGTTGAGATTGTTTTTGAATTTGTTGGTCATTTTCAATGTTGAGTTTGTTGTTGAATTTTGTGTTGTTTTCATTTGTTAAGGTTTTTGTTGAAATTGTTGGAGTTTTTCAATGTTGAGGTTGTGGTTGAATTTGTTGGTTTTATCAATTTTTATTTTGTTGAACTTTTTTGTATTTTTAAAATTTGAGGTTGTTGTTGAATTCGTTGGATTTTTTTCGATTTTGAGGTTGTTGAATTTGTTGGTGTTTTTCAAAGTTGAGGTTGTTGTTGAATTTGATGGTCATTTTCAATATGGAGGTTGTTGTTTAATTTGTTGGTGTTTTTCAATGTTGGCGTTGTTGTTGAGTTTTTTGGTGTTTTTCATTGTTGAGATTTTTGTTGAACTTGTTGGTGTTTTTGAATGTTGAGGTTGTTGAATCTGTTCGTGTTTTTCATTGTTGAGGTTGTTGTTGGATTTAATGGTGATTTTCAATGTTGAGGTTGTTGTTGAATTTATTGGTGTTATCAATGGGTTTTTTTTAACTTTTTTGTATTTTTCAAAGTTGAGGTTGCAGTTGAATTTCTTTTTGTTTGTCAATGTTGAGGTTGTTGAATTTGTTGGTGTTTTTAAAAGTTGATGTTGTTGTTGAATTTTTCGGTGTTTTTCATTGTTGAGGTTTTTGTTGAATTTGTTGGTGTTTTTGAATGTTGAGGTTGTTGTTGACTTTGTTGGTGATATTCGATATTCAGGTTATTGTTGAATTTGTTGGTGTTTTCAACTTTTATTTTGTTGAACTTTTTTGTATTTTTAAAAGTTGAGGTTTTTGTTGAATTTGTTGGTGTTTTTCAATGTTGAGGTTGATGAATTTGTTGGTGTTTCTCAAAGTTAAGGTTCTTGTTGAATTTGTTGGTGTTTTTGAATGTTGAGGTTGTTGTTGAATTTGTTGGTGTTTTTCAATGTTAGCGTTGTTGTTGAAATTTTTGGTGTTTTTCATTGTTGAAGTTGTTGTTGAATTTCTTGGACTTTTTAAATGTTGAGGTTGTTGAATTTGTTGGTGTTTTTCAAAGTTGAGGATGTTGTTGAATTTTGTGATGTTTTTCATTGTTGAGGTCTTTGTTGAATTTGTTGGGGCTTTTCAATATTGAGGTTGTTGTTGAGTTTGTTGGTGTTTTTCAATGTTGGGGTTGTTGTTCAATTTTTTGGTGTTATCAATGGTCTTTTTTAAACTTTTTTGTATTATTCAAAGTTGAGTTTGCAGTTGAATTTGTTGGTGTTTTTCAATGTTGAGGTTATTGAATTTGTTGGTGTTTTTCAAAGTCGACGTTGTTGTTGAATTTTTTGGTGTTTTTCATTGTTGAGTTTTTGTTGAACTTGTTGGTGTTTTTGAATGTTGAGGTTCATGTTGAGTTTTTTGATGTTTTTCATTGTTCAGGTTTTTGTTGAATTTATTGGTGTTTTTGAATGTTGAGGTTGTTGTTGAATTTGTTGTTGTTTTTCAATGTTGAGGTTGTTGAATTTGTTGGTGTTTTTCAAATTTAAGGTTGTCGTTGAATTTGTTGGTGTTTTTCAATGTTGAGGTTGTTGTTGAATTTGTTGGGGCTTTTCAATATTGAGGTTGTTGTTGAGTTTGTTGGTGTTTTACAATGTTGGGGTTGTTGTTCAATTTTTTGGTGTTTTTCATTGATGAAATTGTTGTTGAATTTCTTGGAGATTTTCAATATTGAGATTGTTGAATTTGTTGGTGTTTTTCAAAGTTGAGGATGTTGTTGAATTTTGTGATGTTTTTCATTGTTGAGGTCTTTGTTGAATTTGTTGGTGTTTTTGAATGTTGCTGTTGAATTTTTTGATGTTTTTCATTTTTGAGGTTGTTTTTGAATTTGTTGGTGATTTTCAATGTTGAGTTTGTTATTGAATTTTTTTGTGTTTTTCATTGTTGAGGTTTATGTTGAACTTGTTGCTGTTTCTGAATGTTGAAGTTGTTGAATCTGTTGGTGTTTTTCATTGTTGAGGTTGTTGTTGAAGTTGTTGGTGATTTTCAATATTGAGGTTGTTGTTGAATTTATTGGTGTTATCAATGGTTTTTTTTGAACTTTTTTGTATTTTTCAAAGTTGAGGTTGCAGTTGGATTTGTTTGTGTTTGTCAATGTTGAGGTTGATGAATTTGTTGGTGTTTTTCAAAGTTGAGGTTGTTGTTGAATTTTTTGGTGTTTTTCGTTGTTGAGGTTTTTGTTGAATTTGTTGGTGTTTTTCATTGTTGAGGTTGTTGAATTTGTTGGTGTTTTGCAATGTTGAGGTTGTTGTTGACTTTGTTGCTAATGTTCGATATTCAGGTTGTTGTGGAATTTGTTGGTGTTTTTGAATGTTGAGGTTGTTGTTGAATTTGTTGGTGCTTTTCAATAATGAGATTGTTGTTGAATTTGGTGGTGTTTTTCAACGTTGGGGTTGTTGTTGAATTTTTTGGTGTTTTTCATTGTTGAAGTTGTTGTTGAATTTCTTGGAGTTTTTCAATGTTGAGGTTGTTGAATTTGTTGGTGTTTTTCAAAGGTGAGGATGTTGTTGAATTTTTTGGTGCTTTTCATTGTTGAAGTTTTTGTTCAATTTGTTGGTGTATTGGAATGTTAAGGTTCTTGAATCTGTTGGTGTTTTTCAAAGTTGAGGTTGTTGTAGAAATTTGTGATGTTTTTCATTGTTGAGATTGTTTTTGAATTTGTTGGTCATTTTCAATGTTGAGTTTGTTGTTGAATTTTGTGTTGTTTTCATTTGTTAAGGTTTTTGTTGAAATTGTTGGAGTTTTTCAATGTTGAGGTTGTGGTTGAATTTGTTGGTTTTATCAATTTTTATTTTGTTGAACTTTTTTGTATTTTTAAAATTTGAGGTTGTTGTTGAATTCGTTGGATTTTTTTCGATTTTGAGGTTGTTGAATTTGTTGGTGTTTTTCAAAGTTGAGGTTGTTGTTGAATTTGATGGTCATTTTCAATATGGAGGTTGTTGTTTAATTTGTTGGTGTTTTTCAATGTTGGCGTTGTTGTTGAGTTTTTTGGTGTTTTTCATTGTTGAGATTTTTGTTGAACTTGTTGGTGTTTTTGAATGTTGAGGTTGTTGAATCTGTTCGTGTTTTTCATTGTTGAGGTTGTTGTTGGATTTAATGGTGATTTTCAATGTTGAGGTTGTTGTTGAATTTATTGGTGTTATCAATGGGTTTTTTTTAACTTTTTTGTATTTTTCAAAGTTGAGGTTGCAGTTGGATTTCTTTTTGTTTGTCAATGTTGAGGTTGTTGAATTTGTTGGTGTTTTTAAAAGTTGATGTTGTTGTTGAATTTTTCGGTGTTTTTCATTGTTGAGGTTTTTGTTGAATTTGTTGGTGTTTTTGAATGTTGAGGTTGTTGTTGACTTTGTTGGTGATATTCGATATTCAGGTTATTGTTGAATTTGTTGGTGTTTTCAACTTTTATTTTGTTGAACTTTTTTGTATTTTTAAAAGTTGAGGTTTTTGTTGAATTTGTTGGTGTTTTTCAATGTTGAGGTTGATGAATTTGTTGGTGTTTCTCAAAGTTAAGGTTCTTGTTGAATTTGTTGGTGTTTTTGAATGTTGAGGTTGTTGTTGAATTTGTTGGTGTTTTTCAATGTTAGCGTTGTTGTTGAAATTTTTGGTGTTTTTCATTGTTGAAGTTGTTGTTGAATTTCTTGGACTTTTTAAATGTTGAGGTTGTTGAATTTGTTGGTGTTTTTCAAAGTTGAGGATGTTGTTGAATTTTGTGATGTTTTTCATTGTTGAGGTCTTTGTTGAATTTGTTGGGGCTTTTCAATATTGAGGTTGTTGTTGAGTTTGTTGGTGTTTTTCAATGTTGGGGTTGTTGTTCAATTTTTTGGTGTTATCAATGGTCTTTTTTAAACTTTTTTGTATTATTCAAAGTTGAGTTTGCAGTTGAATTTGTTGGTGTTTTTCAATGTTGAGGTTATTGAATTTGTTGGTGTTTTTCAAAGTCGACGTTGTTGTTGAATTTTTTGGTGTTTTTCATTGTTGAGTTTTTGTTGAACTTGTTGGTGTTTTTGAATGTTGAGGTTCATGTTGAGTTTTTTGATGTTTTTCATTGTTCAGGTTTTTGTTGAATTTATTGGTGTTTTTGAATGTTGAGGTTGTTGTTGAATTTGTTGTTGTTTTTCAATGTTGAGGTTGTTGAATTTGTTGGTGTTTTTCAAATTTAAGGTTGTCGTTGAATTTGTTGGTGTTTTTCAATGTTGAGGTTGTTGTTGAATTTGTTGGGGCTTTTCAATATTGAGGTTGTTGTTGAGTTTGTTGGTGTTTTACAATGTTGGGGTTGTTGTTCAATTTTTTGGTGTTTTTCATTGATGAAATTGTTGTTGAATTTCTTGGAGATTTTCAATATTGAGATTGTTGAATTTGTTGGTGTTTTTCAAAGTTGAGGATGTTGTTGAATTTTGTGATGTTTTTCATTGTTGAGGTCTTTGTTGAATTTGTTGGTGTTTTTGAATGTTGCTGTTGAATTTTTTGATGTTTTTCATTTTTGAGGTTGTTTTTGAATTTGTTGGTGATTTTCAATGTTGAGTTTGTTATTGAATTTTTTTGTGTTTTTCATTGTTGAGGTTTATGTTGAACTTGTTGCTGTTTCTGAATGTTGAAGTTGTTGAATCTGTTGGTGTTTTTCATTGTTGAGGTTGTTGTTGAAGTTGTTGGTGATTTTCAATATTGAGGTTGTTGTTGAATTTATTGGTGTTATCAATGGTTTTTTTTTAACTTTTTTGTATTTTTCAAAGTTGAGGTTGCAGTTGGATTTGTTTGTGTTTGTCAATGTTGAGGTTGATGAATTTGTTGGTGTTTTTCAAAGTTGAGGTTGTTGTTGAATTTTTTGGTGTTTTTCGTTGTTGAGGTTTTTGTTGAATTTGTTGGTGTTTTTCATTGTTGAGGTTGTTGAATTTGTTGGTGTTTTGCAATGTTGAGGTTGTTGTTGACTTTGTTGCTAATGTTCGATATTCAGGTTGTTGTGGAATTTGTTGGTGTTTTTGAATGTTGAGGTTGTTGTTGAATTTGTTGGTGCTTTTCAATAATGAGATTGTTGTTGAATTTGGTGGTGTTTTTCAACGTTGGGGTTGTTGTTGAATTTTTTGGTGTTTTTCATTGTTGAAGTTGTTGTTGAATTTCTTGGAGTTTTTCAATGTTGAGGTTGTTGAATTTGTTGGTGTTTTTCAAAGGTGAGGATGTTGTTGAATTTTTTGGTGCTTTTCATTGTTGAAGTTTTTGTTCAATTTGTTGGTGTATTGGAATGTTAAGGTTCTTGAATCTGTTGGTGTTTTTCAAAGTTGAGGTTGTTGTAGAAATTTGTGATGTTTTTCATTGTTGAGATTGTTTTTGAATTTGTTGGTCATTTTCAATGTTGAGTTTGTTGTTGAATTTTGTGTTGTTTTCATTTGTTAAGGTTTTTGTTGAAATTGTTGGAGTTTTTCAATGTTGAGGTTGTGGTTGAATTTGTTGGTTTTATCAATTTTTATTTTGTTGAACTTTTTTGTATTTTTAAAATTTGAGGTTGTTGTTGAATTCGTTGGATTTTTTTCGATTTTGAGGTTGTTGAATTTGTTGGTGTTTTTCAAAGTTGAGGTTGTTGTTGAATTTGATGGTCATTTTCAATATGGAGGTTGTTGTTTAATTTGTTGGTGTTTTTCAATGTTGGCGTTGTTGTTGAGTTTTTTGGTGTTTTTCATTGTTGAGATTTTTGTTGAACTTGTTGGTGTTTTTGAATGTTGAGGTTGTTGAATCTGTTCGTGTTTTTCATTGTTGAGGTTGTTGTTGGATTTAATGGTGATTTTCAATGTTGAGGTTGTTGTTGAATTTATTGGTGTTATCAATGGGTTTTTTTTAACTTTTTTGTATTTTTCAAAGTTGAGGTTGCAGTTGAATTTCTTTTTGTTTGTCAATGTTGAGGTTGTTGAATTTGTTGGTGTTTTTAAAAGTTGATGTTGTTGTTGAATTTTTCGGTGTTTTTCATTGTTGAGGTTTTTGTTGAATTTGTTGGTGTTTTTGAATGTTGAGGTTGTTGTTGACTTTGTTGGTGATATTCGATATTCAGGTTATTGTTGAATTTGTTGGTGTTATCAATTTTTATTTTGTTGAACTTTTTTGTGTTTTTAAAAGTTGAGGTTTTTGTTGAATTTGTTGGTGTTTTTCAATGTTGAGGTTGATGAATTTGTTGGTGTTTTTCAAAGTTAAGGTTGTTGTTGAATTTGTTGGTGTTTTTCAATGTTGAGGTTGTTGTTGAATTAGTTGGTGTTTTTCAAATTTAAGGTTCTTGTTGAATTTGTTGGTGTTTTTGAATGTTGAGGTCTTTGTTGAATTTGTTGGTGTTTTTGAATGTTGCTGTTGAATTTTTTGATGTTTTTCATTTTTGAGGTTGTTTTTGAATTTGTTGGTAATTTTCAATGTTGAGTTTGTTATTGAATTTTTTTGTGTTTTTCATTGTTGAGGATTATGTTGAACTTGTTGCTGTTTCTGAATGTTGAAGTTGTTGAATCTGTTGGTGTTTTTCATTGTTGAGGTTGTTGTTGAAGTTGTTGGTGATTTTCAATATTGAGGTTGTTGTTGAATTTATTGGTGTTATCAATGGTGTTTTTTTGAACTTTTTTGTATTTTTCAAAGTTGAGGTTGCAGTTGGATTTGTTTGTGTTGGTCAATGTTGAGGTTGATGAATTTGTTGGTGTTTTTCAAAGTTGAGGTTGTTGTTGAATTTTTTGGTGTTTTTCGTTGTTGAGGTTTTTGTTGAATTTGTTGGTGTTTTTGAATGTTGAGGTTGTTGTTGACTTTGTTGGTGATATTCGATATTCAGGTTATTGTTGAATTTGTTGGTGTTATCAACTTTTATTTTGTTGAACTTTTTTGTATTTTTAAAAGTTGAGGTTTTTGTTGAATTTGTTGGTGTTTTTCAATGTTGAGGTTGATGAATTTGTTGGTGTTTTTCAAAGTTAAGGTTGTTGTTGAATTTGTTGGTGTTTTTGAATGTTGAGGTTGTTGTTGAATTTGTTGGTGTTTTTAAAATTTAAGGTTCTTGTTGAATTTGTTGGTGTTTTTGAATGTTGAGGTCTTTGTTGAATTTGTTGGTGTTTTTGAATGTTGCTGTTGAATTTTTTGATGTTTTTCATTTTTGAGGTTGTTTTTGAATTTGTTGGTAATTTTCAATGTTGAGTTTGTTATTGAATTTTTTTGTGTTTTTCATTGTTGAGGTTTATGTTGAACTTGTTGCTGTTTCTGAATGTTGAAGTTGTTGAATCTGTTGGTGTTTTTCATTGTTGAGGTTGTTGTTGAAGTTGTTGGTGATTTTCAATATTGAGGTTGTTGTTGAATTTATTGGTGTTATCAATGGTTTTTTTTGAACTTTTTTGTATTTTTCAAAGTTGAGGTTGCAGTTGGATTTGTTTGTGTTTGTCAATGTTGAGGTTGATGAATTTGTTGGTGTTTTTCAAAGTTGAGGTTGTTGTTGAATTTTTTGGTGTTTTTCGTTGTTGAGGTTTTTGTTGAATTTGTTGGTGTTTTTCATTGTTTAGGTTGTCGAATTTGTTGGTGTTTTGCAATGTTGAGGTTGTTGTTGACTTTGTTGCTGATGTTCGATATTCAGGTTGTTGTGGAATTTGTTGGTGTTTTTGAATGTTGAGGTTGTTGTTGAATTTGTTGGTGCTTTTCAATATTGAGGTTGTTGTTGAATTTGGTGGTGTTTTTCAACGTTGGGGTTGTTGTTGAATTTTCTGGTGTTTTTCATTGTTGAAGTTGTTGTTGAATTTCTTGGAGTTTTTCAATGTTGAGGATGTTGAATTTGTTGGTGTTTTTCAAAGGTGAGGATGTTGTTGAATTTTTTGGTGCTTTTCATTGTTGAAATTGTTGTTGAATTTCTTGGAGTTTTTCAATGTTGATGTTGTTGAATTTGATAGTGTTTTTCAAAGTTGAGGAAGTTGTTGAATTTTTTGGTATTTTTGATTGTTGAAGTTTTTGTTCAATTTGTTGGTGTATTGGAATGTTAAGGTTCTTGAATGTGTTGGTGTTTTTCAAAGTTGAGGTTGTTGTTGAATTTTGTGATGTTTTTCATTGTTGAGGTTGTTTTTGAATTTGTTGGTCATTTTCAATGTTGAGTTTGTTGTTGAATTTTGTGTTGTTTTCATTTGTTAAGGTTTTTGTTGAAAAAGTTGGAGTTTTTCAATGTTGAGGTTGTGGTTGAATTTGTTGGTTTTATCAATTTTTATTTTGTTGAACTTTTTTGTATTTTTTAAATTTGAGGTTGTTGTTGAATTCGTTGGTTGTTTTTCGATTTTGAGGTTGTTGAATTTGTTGGTGTTTTTCAAAGTTGAGGTTGTTGTTGAATTTGATGGTCATTTTCAATATGGAGGTTGTTGTTTAATTTGTTGGTGTTTTTCAATGTTGGCGTTGTTGTTGAGTTTTTTGGTGTTTTTCATTGTTGAGATTTTTGTTGAACTTGTTGGTGTTTTTGAATGTTGAGGTTGTTGAATCTGTTCGTGTTTTTCATTGTTGAGGTTGTTGTTGGATTTAATGGTGATTTTCAATATTGAGGTTGTTGTTGAATTTATTGGTGTTATCAATGGGTTTTTTTTAACTTTTTTGTATTTTTCAAAGTTGAGGTTGCAGTTGAATTTCTTTTTGTTTGTCAATGTTGAGGTTGTTGAATTTGTTGGTGTTTTTAAAAGTTGATGTTGTTGTTGAATTTTTCGGTGTTTTTCATTGTTGAGGTTTTTGTTGAATTTGTTGGTGTTTTTGAATGTTGAGGTTGTTGTTGACTTTGTTGGTGATATTCGATATTCAGGTTATTGTTGAATTTGTTGGTGTTATCAATTTTTATTTTGTTGAACTTTTTTGTATTTTTAAAAGTTGAGGTTTTTGTTGAATTTGTTGGTGTTTTTCAATGTTGAGGTTGATGAATTTGTTGGTGTTTTTCAAAGTTAAGGTTGTTGTTGAATTTGTTGGTGTTTTTGAATGTTGAGGTTGTTGTTGAATTTGTTGGTGCTTTTCAATATTGAGGTTGTTGTTGAATTTGGTGGTGTTTTTCAATGTTGGTGTTGTTGAATTTGTTTGTGTTTTTCAAAGTTGAGGATGTTGTTGAATTTTTTGGTGCTTTTCATTGTTGAAATTGTTGTTGAATTTCTTGGAGTTTTTCAATGTTGAGGTTGTTGAATTTGATAGTGTTTTTCAAAGTTGAGGATGTTGTTGAATTTTTTGGTGCTTTTTATTGTTGAAGTGGTTGTTGAATTTCTTGGAGTTTTTCGATGTTGAGGTTGTTGAATTTGTTGGTGATTTTCAAAGTTGAGGATGTTGTTGAATTTTTTGGTATTTTTCGTTGTTGAGGTTTTTGTTGAACTTGTTGGTGTTTTTGAATGTTGAGGTTGTTGAAACTGTTGCTGTTTTTCAAAGTTGAGGTTGTTGTTGAACTTGTTGGTGTATTATAATGTTGAGGTTGTTGTTGAATTTTATGGTGTTTTTCATTTTTGAAGTTGTTGTTGAATTTGTTGTTGATAATCAATATTGAGGTTGTTGTTGAAGTTTTTGGTGTTTTTCATTGTTGAGGTTTTTGTTGAATTTGTTGATGATTTTCAATGTTGAGTTTGTTTTTGAATTTGTTGGTTATTTGCAATATTGAGGTTGTTGTTGAGTTTGTTGGTGAATTTCAATATTGAGGTTGTTGTTCAATTTATTGGCGTTAGTAATGGTTTTTTTTGAATTTTTTGTATTTTTCAAAGTTGAGGTTGCAGTTGAATTTGTTGGTATTTTTCAAAGTTGAGGTTGTTGAATTTTTTGGTGTTTTTCATTCTTGAAGTTGTTGTTGAATTTGTTAGTGATTTTCAATGTTGAGTTTGTTGTTGAATTTTTTGGTGTTTTTCATTGTTGCGGTTGTTGTTGAGATTGTTGGATTTTTTCAACGTTAAAGTTGTCATTGATCTTTTTGGTGTTTTTCATTATTGAGGTTGTTGTTGAATTTTTTGGTGTTTTTCATTTGTGAGGTTGTAATTGAATTTTTTGATGTTTTTCATTTTTGAGGTTGTTGTTGAATTTGTCAGTGATTTTCAATGTTGAGGTTGTTGTTGAATTTGTTGGTGATTTTCAATATTGATGTTGTTGTTGAATTTATTGGCGTTATCAATGGTCTTTTTTTAACTTTTTTGTATTATTCAAAGTTGAGTTTGCAGTTGAATTTGTTGGTGTTTTTCAATGTTGAGGTTATTGAATTTGTTGGTGTTTTTCAAAGTCGACGTTGTTGTTGAATTTTTTGGTGTTTTTCATTGTTGAGTTTTTGTTGAACTTGTTGGTGTTTTTGAATGTTAAGGTTCATGTTGAGTTTTTTGATGTTTTTCATTGTTCAGGTTTTTTTTGAATTTATTGGTGTTTTTGAATGTTGAGGTTGTTGTTGAATTTGTTGTTGTTTTTCAAATTTAAGGTTGTCGTTGAATTTGTTGGTGTTTTTCAATGTTGAGGTTGTTGTTGAATATGTTGGGGCTTTTCAATATTGAGGTTGTTGTTGAGTTTGTTGGTGTTTTTCAATGTTGGGGTTGTTGTTCAATTTTTTGGTGTTTTTCATTGTTGAAGTTGTTGTTGAATTTCTTGGAGATTTTCAATATTGAGGTTGTTGAATTTGTTGGTGTTTTTCAAAGTTGAGGATGTTGTTGAATTTTGTGATGTTTTTCATTGTTGAGGTCTTTGTTGAATTGTTTGGTCTTTTTGAATGTTGCTGTTGAATTTTTTGATTTTTTTCATTTTTGAGGTTGTTTTTGAATTTGTTGGTGATTTTCAATGTTGAGTTTGTTATTGAATTTTTTTGTGTTTTTCATTGTTGAGGTTTATGTTGAACTTGTTGCTGTTTCTGAATGTTGAAGTTGTTGAATCTGTTGGTGTTTTTCATTGTTGAGGTTGTTGTTGAAGTTGTTGGTGATTTTCAATATTGAGGTTGTTGTTGAATTTATTGGTGTTATCAATGGTTTTTTTTGAACTTTTTTGTATTTTTCAAAGTTGAGGTTGCAGTTGGATTTGTTTGTGTTTGTCAATGTTGAGGTTGATGAATTTGTTGGTGTTTTTCAAAGTTGAGGTTGTTGTTGAATTTTTTGGTGTTTTTCGTTGTTGAGGTTTTTGTTGAATTTGTTGGTGTTTTTCATTGTTGAGGTTGTTGAATTTGTTGGTGTTTTGCAATGTTGAGGTTGTTGTTGACTTTGTTGCTGATGTTCGATATTCAGGTTGTTGTGGAATTTGTTGGTGTTTTTGAATGTTGAGGTTGTTGTTGAATTTGTTGGTGCTTTTCAATATTGAGGTTGTTGTTGAATTTGGTGGTGTTTTTCAACGTTGGGGTTGTTGTTGAATTTTTTGGTGTTTTTCATTGTTGAAGTTGTTGTTGAATTTCTTGGAGTTTTTCAATGCTGAGGTTGTTGAATTTGTTGGTGTTTTTCAAAGGTGAGGATGTTGTTGAATTTTTTGGTGCTTTTCATTGTTGAAATTGTTGTTGAATTTCTTGGAGTTTTTCAATGTTGATGTTGTTGAATTTGATAGTGTTTTTCAAAGTTGAGGATGTTGTTGAATTTTTTGGTATTTTTGATTGTTGAAGTTTTTGTTCAATTTGTTGGTGTATTGGAATGTTAAGGTTCTTGAATCTGTCGGTGTTTTTCAAAGTTGAGGTTGTTGTTGAATTTTGTGATGTTTTTCATTGTTGAGGTTGTTTTTGAATTTGTTGGTCATTTTCAATGTTGAGTTTGTTGTTGAATTTTGTGTTGTTTTCATTTGTTAAGGTTTTTGTTGAAATTGTTGGAGTTTTTCAATGTTGAGGTTGTGGTTGAATTTGTTGGTTTTATCAATTTTTATTTTGTTGAACTTTTTTGTATTTTTAAAATTTGAGGTTGTTGTTGAATTCGTTGGATATTTTTCGATTTTGAGGTTGTTGAATTTGTTGGTGTTTTTGAAAGTTGAGGTTGTTGTTGAATTTGATGGTCATTTTCAATATGGAGGTTGTTGTTTAATTTGTTGGTGTTTTTCAATGTTGGCGTTGTTGTTGAATTTTTTGGTGTTTTTCATTGTTGAGATTTTTGTTGAACTTGTTGGTGTTTTTGAATGTTGAGGTTGTTGAATCTGTTCGTGTTTTTCATTGTTGAGGTTGTTGTTGGATTTAATGGTGATTTTCAATATTGAGGTTGTTGTTGAATTTATTGGTGATATTCGATATTCAGGTTATTGTTGAATTTGTTGGTGTTATCAATTTTTATTTTGTTGATAAATGGTTTTTTTTTAACTTTTTTGTATTTTTCAAAGTTGAGGTTGCAGTTGAATTTCTTTTTGTTTGTCAATGTTGAGGTTGTTGAATTTGTTGGTGTTTTTAAAAGTTGATGTTGTTGTTGAATTTTTCGGTGTTTTTCATTGTTGAGGTTTTTGTTGAATTTGTTGGTGTTTTTGAATGTTGAGGTTGTTGTTGACTTTGTTGGTGATATTCGATATTCAGGTTATTGTTGAATTTGTTGGTGTTATCAATTTTTATTTTGTTGAACTTTTTTGTATTTTTAAAAGTTGAGGTTTTTGTTGAATTTGTTGGTGTTTTTCAATGTTGAGGTTGATGAATTTGTTGGTGTTTTTCAAAGTTAAGGTTGTTGTTGAATTTGTTGGTGTTTTTGAATGTTGAGGTTGTTGTTGAATTTGTTGGTGTTTTTCAAAGTTAAGGTTGTTGTTGAATTTGTTGGTGTTTTTGAATGTTGAGGTTGTTGTTGAATTTGTTGGTGCTTTTCAATATTGAGGTTGTTGTTGAATTTGGTGGTGTTTTTCAATGTTGGTGTTGTTGTTGAATTTTTTGGTGTTTTTCATTGTTGAAGTTGTTGTTGAATTTCTTGGAGTTTTTCAATGTTGAGGTTGTTGAATTTGTTTGTGTTTTTCAAAATTGAGAATGTTGTTGAATTTTTTGGTGCTTTTCATTGTTGAAATTGTTGTTGAATTTCTTGGAGTTTTTCAATGTTGAGGTTGTTGATTTTGGTGGTGTTTTTCAAAGTTGAGGTTGTTGTTAATTTTTTTGATTTTTTTCATTGTTGAGATTGTTGTCGAATGATTTGGTGTTTTTAAATGTTGAGGTTGTTGAATTTGGTCGTGTTTTTCAAAGTTGAGATTGTAGTTGAATTTGTGATGTTTTTGAATGTTGAGGTTGTTGTTGAATTTGTTGGTGTTTTTCAATGTTGAGGTTGTTGAATTTGTTGGTGTTTTTCAAAGTTGAGATTGTGGTTGAATTTGTGGTGTTTTTGAATGTTGAGTTTGTTGTTGAATTTGTTGTGTTTTTCAACGTTGGGGGTGTTGCTGAATTTTTTGCTGTCCTTCATTGTTGAGTTTGTTGTTGAATTTCTTGGAGTTTTTCAATGTTGAGGTTGTTGAATTTGTTGGTGCTTTTCAAAGTTGAGGATGTTGTTGAATTTTTTGGTATTTTTCGTTGTTGAGGTTGTTGGTGAACTTGTTGGTGTTTTTGAATGTTGAGGTTGTTGAATCTGTTGGTGTTTTTCATTGTTGAGGTTGTTGTTGAATTTGTTGGTGTTTTATAATGTTGAGGTTGTTGAATTTTATGGTGTTTTTCATTGTTGAGGTTGTTGTTGAATTTGTTGTTGATAATCAATATTGAGGTTGTTGTTGAACTTTTTGGTGCTTTTCATTGTTGAAATTGTTGTTGAATTTCTTGGAGTTTTTCAATGTTGATGTTGTTGAATTTGATAGTGTTTTTCAAAGTTGAGGGTGTTGTTGAATTTTTTGGTGCTTTTTATTGTTGAAGTGGTTGTTGAATTTCTTGGAGTTTTTCGATGTTGAGGTTGTTGAATTTGTTGGTGCTTTTCAAAGTTGAGGATGTTGTTGAATTTTTTTGGTATTTTTCGTTGTTGAGGTTTTTGTTGAACTTGTTGGTGTTTTTGAATGTTGAGGTTGTTGAAACTGTTGGTGTTTTTCAAAGTTGAGGTTGTTGTTGAACTTGTTGGTGTTTATAATGTTGAGGTTGTTGTTGAATTTTATGGTGTTTTTCATTGTTGAGGTTGTTGTTGAATTTGTTGTTGATAATCAATATTGAGGTTGTTGTTGAAGTTTTTGGTGTTTTTCATTGTTGAGGTTTTTGTTGAATTTGTTGGTGTTTTTGAATGTTGATGTTGTTGTTGAATTTGTTGGTGTTTTTCAATGTTTAGGTTGTTGTTGAATTTGATGGTGATTTTCAATATGGAGGTTGTTGTTGAATTTGTTGGTGTTTTTCAATGTTGGGGTTGTTGTTGAATTTTTTTGTGTTTTTCATTGTTGAGGTTTTTGTTGAACTTGTTGCTGTTTTTGAATGTTGAGGTTGTTGAATCTGTTGGTGTTTTTCATTGTTGAGGTTGTTGTTGAATTTGTTGGTGATTTTCAATATTGAGGTTGTTGTTGAATTTGTTAGTGTTTTTGAATGTTGAGGTTGTTGTTGAATTTCTTGGTGTTTTTCATTGTTGATATTGTTGAATTTGTTGCTTTGTTGCTGTTTTGCAATGTTGAGGTTGTTGTTGACTTTGTTGCTGATATTCGATATTCAGGTTGTTGTGGAATTTGTTGGTGTTTTGCAATGTTGAGGTTGTTGTTGACTTTGTTGGTGATATTCGATATTCAGGTTATTGTTGAATTTGTTGGTGTTATCAATTTTTATTTTGTTGAACTTTTTTGTATTTTTAAAAGTTGAGGTTTTTGTTGAATTTGTTGGTGTTTTTCAATGTTGAGGTTGATGAATTTGTTGGTGTTTTTCAAAGTTAAGGTTGTTGTTGAATTTGTTGGTGTTTTTGAATGTTGAGGTTGTTGTTGAATTTGTTGGTGCTTTTCAATATTGAGGTTGTTGTTGAATTTGTTGTTGTTTTTCAATGTTCGGGTTGTTGTTGAAATTTTTGGTGTTTATCATTGTTGAAGTTGTTGTTGAATTTCTTGGATTTTTTCAATATTGAGGTTGTTTAATTTGTCGGTGTTTTTCAAAGTTGAGGATATTGTTGAATTTTGTGATGTTTTTCATTATTGAGGTCTTTGGTGAATTTGTTGGTGTTTTTGAATGTTGCTGTTGAATTGTTTGATGTTTTTCATTTTTGAGCTTGTTTTTGAATTTGTTGGTGATTTTCAATGTTGAGTTTGTTGTTCAATTTTTTATTGTTTTTCATTGTTGAGGTTTTCGTTGAAATTGTTGGAGTTTTTCAATGTTGAGGTTGTTGTTTAATTTTTTGGTGTTTTTCATTGTTGAGGTTGTTGTAGCATTTTTTGATTTTATTCATTGCTGAGGTTGTTGTTGAATTTGTTGGTGATTTTCTATATTGAGGTTGTTGTTGAATTTATTGGTGTTATCAATGTTTTTTTTTAACTTTTTTGTATTTTTCAAAGTTGAGGTTGCAGTTGAATATGTTGGTGCTTTTCAATGTTGAAGTTGTTCAATTTGGTGGAGTTTTTCAAAGTTGAGGTTGTTAGTTTTTTTGATTTTTTTGATTGTTGAGGTTGTTGTCGAATTATTTGCTGTTTTTCAATGTTGAGGTTGTTGAATTTGGTGGTGATATTCAATATTGAGGTTGTTGTTGAATTTATTGGTGTTATCGATGTTTTTTTTTAACTTTTTTGTATTTTTCAAAGTTGAGGTTGCAGTTGAATATGTTGGTGTTTTTCAACGTTGAAGTTGTTCAATTTGGTGGTGTTTTTCGAAGTTGAGGTTGTTGTTAATTTTTTTGATTTTTTTTGATTGTTGAGGTTGTTGTCGAATTATTTGCTGTTTTTCAATGTTGAGGTTGTTGAATTTGGTGGTGTTTTTCAAAGTTGAGATTGTTGTTGAATTTGTGCTGTTTTTGAATGTTGAGGTTGTTGTTGAATTTCTTGGAGTTCTTCAATGTTGAGGTTGTTGAATTTGTTGGTGCTTTTCAAAGTTGAGGATGTTGTTGAATTTTTTGGTATTTTTCGTTGTTGAGGTTTTTGTTGAACTTGTTGGTGTTTTTGAATGTTGAGGTTGTTGAATCTGTTGGTGTTTTTCAATGTTGAGGTTGTTGCTGAACTTGTTGGTGTTTTATAATGTTGAGGTTGTTGAATTTTATGGTGTTTTTCATTGTTGAGGTTGTTGTTGAATTTGTTGGTGATAATCAATATTGAGGTTGTTGTTGAACTTTTTGGTCTTTTTCATTGTTGAGGTTTTTGTTGAATTTGTTGGTGTTTTTGAATGTTGAGGTTGTTGTTGAATTTGTTGGTGTTTTTCAATGTTGAGGTTGTTGAATTTGTTTTGTTTTTCAATTTTAAGGTTGTAGTTGAATTTGTTGGTGTTTTTGAATGTTGAGGTTGTTGTTGAATTTGATGGTGATTTTCAATATGGAGGTTGTTGTTGAATTTGTTGTTGTTTTTCAATGTTCGGGTTGTTGTTGAAATATTTGGTGATTATCATTGTTGAAGTTGTTGTTGAATTTCTTGGAGTTTTTCAATATTGAGGTTGTTTAATTTGTCGGTGTTTTTCAAAGTTGAGGATATTGTTGAATTTTGTGATGTTTTTCATTGTTGAGCTTGTTTTTGAATTTGTTGGTGATTTTCAATGTTGAGTTTGTTGTTGAATTTTTTGTTGTTTTTCATTGTTGAGGTTTTTGTTGAAATTGTTGGAGTTTTTCAATGTTGAGGTTGTTGTTTAATTTTTTGGTGTTTTTCATTGTTGAGGTTGTTGTTGTAGAATTTTTTGATTTTATTCATTGCTGAGGTTGTTGTTGAATTTGTTGGTGATATTCAATATTGAGGTTGTTGTTGAATTTATTGGTGTTATCGATGTTATTTTTAACTTTTTTGTATTTTTCAACGTTGAGGTTGCAGTTGAATATGTTGGTGTTTTTCAATGTTGAAGTTGTTCAATTTGGTGGTGTTTTTCAAAGTTGAGGTTGTTGTTAATTTTTTTGATTTTTTTGATTGTTGAGGTTGTTGTCGAATTATTTGCTGTTTTTCAATGTTGAGGTTGTTGAATTTGGTGGTGTTTTTCAAAGTTGAGATTGTTGTTGAATTTGTGCTGTTTTTGAATGTTGAGGTTGTTGTTGAATTTCTTGGAGTTCTTCAATGTTGAGGTTGTTGAATTTGTTGGTGCTTTTCAAAGTTGAGGATGTTGTTGAATTTTTTGGTATTTTTCGTTGTTGAGGTTTTTGTTGAACTTGTTGGTGTTTTTGAATGTTGAGGTTGTTGAATCTGTTGGTGTTTTTCGAAGTTGAGGTTGTTGCTGAACTTGTTGGTGTTTTATAATGTTGAGGTTGTAGTTGAATTTTATGGTGTTTTTCAATGTTTAGGTTGTTGTTGAATTTGTTGGTGATAATTAATATTGAGGTTGTTGTTGAACTTTTTGGTGTTTTCCATTGTTGAGGTTTTTGTTGAATTTGTTGGTGTTTTTGAATGTTGAGGTTGTTGTTGAATTTGTTGGTGTTTTTCAATGTTGAGGTTGTTGAATTTGTTTTGTTTTTCAATTTTAAGGTTGTAGTTGAATTTGTTGGTGTTTTTGAATGTTGAGGTTGTTGTTGAATTTGATGGTGATTTTCAATATGGAGGTTGTTGTTGAATTTGTTGGTGTTTTTCAATGTTGGGGTTGTTGTTGAATTTTTTTGTGTTTTTCATTGTTGAGGTTTTTATTGAACTTGTTGCTGTTTTTGAATGTTGAGGTTGTTGAATCTGTTGGTGTTTTTCGTTGTTGAGGTTGTTATTGAATTTGTTGGTGATTTTCAATATTGAGGTTGTTGTTGAATTTGTTAGTGTTTTTGAATGTTGAGGCTGTTGTTGAATTTTTTGGTGTTTTTCATTGTTGATATTGTTGAATGTGTTGCTGTTTTGCAATGTTGAGGTTGTTGTTTACTTTGTTGCTGATATTCGATATTCAGGTTGTTGTGGAATTTGTTGGTGTTTTGCAATGTTGAATTTGTTGTTGACTTTGTTGGTGATATTCGATATTCATGTTATTGTTGAATTTGTTGGTGTTATCAATTTTTATTTTGTTGAACTTTTTTGTTTAACTTTAAAAGTTGAGTTTTTTGTTGAATTTGTTGGTGTTTTTCAATGTTGAGGTTGATGAATTTGTTGGTGTTTTTCAAAGTTAAGGTTGTTGTTGAATTTGTTGGTGTTTTTGAATGTTGAGGTTGTTGATGAATTTGCTGGTGCTTTTCAATATTGAGGTTGTTGTTGAATTTGTTGTTGTTTTTCAATGTTCGGGTTGTTGTTAAATTTTTGGTGTTTATCATTGTTGAAGTTGTTGTTGAATTTCTTGGAGTTTTTCAATATTGTGGTTGTTTAATTTGTTGGTGTTTTTCAAAGTTGAGGATATTGTTGAATTTTGTGATTTTTTTCATTGTTGAGGTCTTTGGTGAATTTGTTGGTGTTTTTGAATGTTGCTGTTGAATTGTTTGATGTTTTTCATTTTTGAGCTTGTTTTTGAAATTGTTGGTGATTTTCAATGTTGAGTTTGTTGTTGAATTTTTTGTTGTTTTTCGTTCTTGAGGTTTTTGTTGAAATTGTTGGAGTTTTTCAATGTTGAGGTTGTTGTTTAATTTTTTGGTGTTTTTCATTGTTGAGGTTGTTGTTGTAGAATTTTTTGATTTTATTCATTGCTGAGGTTGTTGTTGAATTTGTTGGTGATATTCAATATTGAGGTTGTTGTTGAATTTATTGGTGTTATCAATGTTTTTTTTTTAACTTTTTTGTATTTTTCAAAATTGAGGTTGCAGTTGAATATGTTGGTGTTTTTCAATGTTGAGGTTGTTGATTTTGGTGGTGTTTTTCAAAGTTGAGGTTGTTGTTAATTTTTTTGATTTTTTTCATTGTTGAGATTGTTGTCGAATGATTTGGTGTTTTTAAATGTTGAGGTTGTTGAATTTGGTGGTGTTTTTCAAAGTTGAGATTGTTGTTGAATTTGTGATGTTTTTGAATGTTGAGGTTGTTGTTGAATTTGTTGGTGTTTTTCAATGTTGAGGTTGTTGAATTTGTTGGTGTTTTTCAAAGTTGAGATTGTGGTTGAATTTGTGGTGTTTTTGAATGTTGAGTTTGTTGTTGAATTTGTTGTGTTTTTCAACGTTGGGGGTGTTGCTGAATTTTTTGCTGTCTTTCATTGTTGAGGTTGTTGTTGAATTTCTTGGAGTTTTTCAATGTTGAGGTTGTTGAATTTGTTGGTGCTTTTCAAAGTTGAGGATGTTGTTGAATTTTTTGGTATTTTTCGTTGTTGAGGTTGTTGGTGAACTTGTTGGTGTTTTTGAATGTTGAGGTTGTTGAATCTGTTGGTGTTTTTCAAAGTTGAGGTTGTTGTTGAACTTGTTGGTGTTTTATAATGTTGAGGTTGTTGAATTTTATGGTGTTTTTCATTGTTGAGGTTGTTGTTGAATTTGTTGTTGATAATCAATATTGAGGTTGTTGTTGAACTTTTTGGTGCTTTTCATTGTTGAAATTGTTGTTGAATTTCTTGGAGTTTTTCAATGTTGATGTTGTTGAATTTGATAGTGTTTTTCAAGTTGAGGATGTTGTTGAATTTTTTGGTGCTTTTTATTGTTGAAGTGGTTGTTGAATTTCTTGGAGTTTTTCGATGTTGAGGTTGTTGAATTTGTTGGTGCTTTTCAAAGTTGAGGATGTTGTTGAATTTTTTGGTATTTTTCGTTGTTGAGGTTTTTGTTGAACTTGTTGGTGTTTTTGAATGTTGAGGTTGTTGAAACTGTTGGTGTTTTTCAAAGTTGAGGTTGTTGTTGAACTTGTTGGTGTTTTTGAATGATGAGGTTGTTGTTGAATTTTATGGTGTTTTTCATTGTTGAGGTTGTTGTTGAATTTGTTGTTGATAATCAATATTGAGGTTGTTGTTGAAGTTTTTGGTGTTTTTCATTGTTGAGGTTTTTGTTGAATTAGTTGGTGTTTTTGAATGTTGATGTTGTTGTTGAATTTGTTGGTGTTTTTCAATGTTCAGGTTGTTGTTGAATTTGATGGTGATTTTCAATATGGAGGTTGTTGTTGAATTTGTTGCTGTTTTTCAATGTTGGGTTTGTTGTTGAATTTTTTTGTGTTTTTCATTCTTGAGGTATTTGTTGAACTTGTTGCTGTTTTTGAATGTTGAGGTTGTTGAATCTGTTGGTGTTTTTCATTGTTGAGGTTGTTGTTGAATTTGTTGGTGATTTTCAATATTGAGGTTGTTGTTGAATTTGTTAGTGTTTTTGAATGTTGAGGTTGTTGTTGAATTTCTTGGTGTTTTTCATTGTTGATATTGTTGAATTTGTTGCTTTGTTGCTGTTTTGCAATGTTGAGGTTGTTGTTGACTTTGTTGCTGATATTCGATATTCAGGTTGTTGTGGAATTTGTTGGTGTTTTGCAATGTTGAGGTTGTTGTTGACTTTGTTGGTGATATTCGATATTCAGGTTATTGCTGAATTTGTTGGTGTTATCAATTTTTATTTTGTTAAACTTTTTTGTTTAACTTTAAAAGTTGAGGTTTTTGATGAATTTGTTGGTGTTTTTCAATGTTGAGGTTGATGAATTTGTTGGTGTTTTTCAAAGTTAAGGTTGTTGTTGAATTTGTTGGTGTGTTTGAATGTTGAGGTTGTTGTTGAATTTGTTGGTGCTTTTCAATATTGAGGTTGTTGTTGAATTTGTTGTTGTTTTTCAATGTTCGGGTTGTTGTTGAAATTTTTGGTGTTTATCATTGTTGAAGTTGTTGTTGAATTTCTTGGAGTTTTTCAATATTGAGGTTGTTTAATTTGTCGGTGTTTTTCAAAGTTGAGAATATTGTTGAATTTTGTGATGTTTTTCATTATTGAGGTCTTTGGTGAATTTGTTGGTGTTTTTGAATGTTGCTGTTGAATTGTTTGATGTTTTTCATTTTTGAGCTTGTTTTTGAATTTGTTGGTGATTTTCAATGTTGAGTTTGTTGTTCAATTTTTTGTTGTTTTTCATTGTTGAGGTTTTCGTTGAAATTGTTGGAGTTTTTCAATGTTGAGGTTGTTGTTTAATTTTTTGGTGTTTTTCATTGTTGAGGTTGTTGTTGTAGAATTTTTTGATTTTATTCATTGCTGAGGTTGTTGTTGAATTTGTTGGTGATATTCAATATTGAGGTTGTTGTTGAATTTATTGCTGTTATCAATGTTTTTTTTAACTTTTTTGTATTTTTCAAAGTTGAGGTTGCAGTTGAATATGTTGGTGTTTTTCAATGTTGAAGTTGTTCAATTTGGTGGTGTTTTTCAAAGTTGAGGTTGTTAGTTTTTTTGATTTTTTTGATTGTTGAGGTTGTTGTCGAATTATTTGCTGTTTTTCAATGTTGAGGTTGTTGAATTTGGTGGTGATTTTCAAAGTTGAGATTGTTGTTGAATTTGTGTTGTTTTTGAATGTTGAGGTTGTTGTTGAATTTCTTGGAGTTCTTCAATGTTGGGGTTGTTGAATTTGTTGGTGCTTTTCAAAGTTCAGGATGTTGTTGAATTTTTTGGTATTTTTCGTTGTTGAGGTTTTTGTTGAACTTGTTGCTGTTTTTGAATGTTGAGGTTGTTGAATCTGTTGGTGTTTTTCGAAGTTGAGGTTGTTGCTGAACTTGTTGGTGTTTTATAATGTTGAGGTTGTTGTTGAATTTTATGGTGTTTTTCATTGTTGAGGTTGTTGTTGAATTTGTTGGTGATAATCAATATTGAGGTTGTTGTTGAACTTTTTGGTCTTATTCATTGTTGAGGTTTTTGTTGAATTTGTTGGTGTTTTTGAATGTTGAGGTTGTTGTTGAATTTGTTGGTGTTTTTCAATGTTGAGGTTGTTGAATTTGTTTTGTTTTTCAATTTTAAGGTTGTAGTTGAATTTGTTGGTGTTTTTGAATGTTGATGTTGAATTGTTTGATGTTTTTCATTTTTGAGGTTGTTTTTGAACTTGTTGGTGATTTTCAATGTTGAGTTTGTTGTTGAATTTTTTGTTGTTTTTCATTGTTGAGGTTTTTGTTGAAATTGTTGGAGTTTTTCAATGTTGAGGTTGTTGTTTAATTTTTTGGTGTTTTTCATTGTTGAGGTTGTTGTTGAATTTGTTGGTGATATTCAATATTGAGGTTGTTGTTGAATTTATTGGTGTTATCGATGTTTTTTTTAACTTTTTTGTATTTTTCAAAGTTGAGGTTGCAGTTGAATATGTTGGTGTTTTTCAATGTTGAAGTTGTTCAATTTGGTGGTGTTTTTCAAAGTTGAGGTTGTTGTTAATTTTTTTGATTTTTTTGATTGTTGAGGTTGTTGTCGAATGATTTGGTGTTTTTAAATGTTGAGGTTGTTGAATTTGGTGGTGTTTTTCAAAGTTGAGATTGTTGTTGAATTTGTGCTGTTTTTGAATGTTGAGGTTGTTGTTGAATTTCTTGGAGTTCTTCAATGTTGAGGTTGTTGAATTTGTTGGTGCTTTTCAAAGTTGAGGATGTTGTTGAATTTTTTGGTATTTTTCGTTGTTGAGGTTTTTGTTGAACTTGTTGGTGTTTTTGCATGTTGAGGTTGTTGAATCTGTTGGTATTTTTCGAAGTTGAGGTTGTTGCTGAACTTGTTGGTGTTTTATAATGTTGAGGTTGTTGTTGAATTTTATGGTGTTTTTCATTGTTGAGGTTGTTGTTGAATTTTATGGTGTTTTTCATTGTTGAGGTTGTTGTTGAATTTGTTGGTGATATTCAATATTGAGGTTGTTGTTGAACTTTTTGGTCTTTTTCATTGTTGAGGTTTTTGTTGAATTTGTTTGTGTTTTTGAATGTTGAGGTTGTTGTTGAATTTGTTGGTGTTTTTCAATGTTGAGGTTGTTGAATTTGTTTTGTTTTTCAATTTTAAGGTTGTAGTTGAATTTGTTGGTGTTTTTGAATGTTGAGGTTGTTGTTGAATTTGATGGCGATTTTCAATATGGAGGTTGTTGTTGAATTTGTTGGTGTTTTTCAATGTTGGGGTTGTTGTTGAATTTTTTTCTGTTTTTCAGTGTTGAGGTTTTTAGTGAACTTGTTGCTGTTTTTGAATGTTGAGGTTGTTGAATTTGTTGGTGTTTTTAGTTGTTGAGGTTGTTGTTGAATTTGTTGGTGATTTTCAATATTGAGGTTGTTGTTGAATTTGTTAGTGTTTTTGAATGTTGAGGCTGTTGTTGAATTTTTTGGTGTTTTTCATTGTTGATATTGTTGAATGTGTTGCTGTTTTGCAATGTTGAGGTTGTTGTTTACTTTGTTGCTGATATTCGATATTCAGGTTGTTGTGGAATTTGTTGGTGTTTTGCAATGTTGAAGTTGTTGTTGACTTTGTTGGTGATATTAGATATTCAGGCTATTGTTGAATTTGTTGGTGTTATCAATTTTTATTTTGTTAAACTTTTTTGTTTAACTTTAAATGTTGAGTTTTTTGTTGAATTTGTTGGTGTTTTTCAATGTTGAGGTTGATGAATTTGTTGGTGTTTTTCAAAGTTAAGGTTGTTGTTGAATTTGTTGGTGTTTTTGAATGTTGAGGTTGTTGTTGAATTTGCTGGTGCTTTTCAATATTGAGGTTGTTGTTGAATTTGTTGTTGTTTTTCAATGTTCGGGTTGTTGTTAAATTTTTGGTGTTTATCATTGTTGAAGTTGTTGTTGAATTTCTTGGAGTTTTTCAATATTGTGGTTGTTTAATTTGTTGGTGTTTTTCAAAGTTGAGGATATTGTTGAATTTTGTGATTTTTTTCATTGTTGAGGTCTTTGGTGAATTTGTTGGTGTTTTTGAATGTTGCTGTTGAATTGTTTGATGTTTTTCATTTTTGAGCTTGTTTTTGAATTTGTTGGTGATTTTCAATGTTGAGTTTGTTGTTGAATTTTTTGTTGTTTTTCATTCTTGAGGTTTTTGTTGAAATTGTTGGAGTTTTTCAATGTTGAGGTTGTTGTTTAATTTATTGGTGTTTTTCATTGCTGAGGTTGTTGTTGTAGAATTTTTTGATTTTATTCATTGCTGAGGTTGTTGTTGAATTTGTTGGTGATATTCAATATTGATGTTGTTGTTGAATTTATTGGTGTTATCAATGTTTTTTTTTTTAACTTTTTTGTATTTTTCAAAGTTGAGGTTGCAGTTGAATATGTTGGTGTTTTTCAATGTTGAGGTTGTTGATTTTGGTGGTTTTTTTTCAAAGTTGAGGTTGTTGTTAATTTTTTTGATTTTTTTCATTGTTGAGATTGTTGTCGATTGATTTGGTGTTTTTAAATGTTGAGGTTGTTGAATTTGGTGGTGTTTTTCAAAGTTGAGATTGTTGTTGAATTTGTGATGTTTTTGAATGTTGAGGTTGTTGTTGAATTTGTTGGTGTTTTTCAATGTTGAGGTTGTTGAATTTGTTGGTGTTTTTCAAAGTTGAGATTGTGGTTGTATTTGTGGTGTTTTTGAATGTTGAGTTTGTTGTTGAATTTGTTGTGTTTTTCAACGTTGGGGGTGTTGCTGAATTTTTTGCTGTCTTTCATTGTTGAGGTTGTTGTTGAATTTCTTGGAGTTTTTCAATGTTGAGGTTGTTGAATTTGTTGGTGCTTTTCAAAGTTGAGGATGTTGTTGAATTTTTTGGTATTTTTCGTTGTTGAGGTTGTTGTTGAACTTGTTGGATTTTTTGAATGCTGAGGTTGTTGAATCTGTTGGTGTTTTTCAAAGTTGAGGTTGTTGTTGAACTTGTTGGTGTTTTATAATGTTGAGGTTGTTGAATTTTATGGTGTTTTTCATTGTTGAGGTTGTTGTTGAATTTGTTGGTGATAATTAATATTGAGGTTGTTGTTGAACTTTTTGGTGCTTTTCATTGTTGAGGTTTTTGTTGAATTTGTTGTTGTTTTTGAATGTTGAGATTGTGGTTGAATTTTTTGATGTTTTTCATTGTGAGGTTGTTGTTGAATTTGTTGGTGATTTTCAATGTTGAGGTTGTTTTTGAATTTTTTGGTGTTTTTCATTGTTGATGTTGTTGTTGAATTTGGTGGTGTTATCAATGGTTTTTTTTTAAAATTTTTTGTATTTTTCAATGTGGAGGTTGCAGTTGAATTTGATGGTGTTTGTCAATGTTGAGGTTGTTGAAATTGCTGGTGTTTTTCAAAGTTGAGGTTGTTGTTGAATTTTTTGGTGTTTTTCATTGTTGAGGTTATTGTTGAATTTGTTGTTGTTTTTGAATGTTGAGGTTGTTGTTGAATTTTTTTGGTGTTTTTCATTGTTGAGGTTATTGTTGAATTTGTTGTTGGTTTTGAATGTTGAGGTTGTTGTTGAATTTTTTGATGTTTTTCATTGTGAGGTTGTTGTTGAATTTGTTGGTGATTTTGAATGTTGAGATGGTTGTTTTTCATTGATGATGTTGTGATTGAATTTGTTGGTGTTATCGATGGTTTTTTTTTTAACTTTTTTTGTATTTTTCAAAGTTGAGGATGCTGTTGAATTTTTTGGTGTTTTTCATTGTTGAAGTTGTTGTTGAATTTCTTGTAGTTTTTGAATGTTGAGGTTGCTGTTGAATTTTTGATGTTTTTCATTGTTGAGGTTTTTGTTGAATTTGCTGCTCTTTTTCATTGTTGAGGTTGTTGCATTTGTTGGTGTTTTTCAAAGTTGAGGTTGTTGTTGAATTTGTTGGTGGTATTCAATATTGAGGTGGTTGTTGAATTTGTTGGTATTTTTCAATGTTGAGGTTGATGAATTTGTTGGTGTTTTTCAAAGTTGAGATTGTTGCTGAATTTAGTGGTGTTTTTCGTTGTTGAGGTCTTTGTTGAATTTGTTGGTGTTTTTGAATGTTAGGTTGCTGTTGAATTTTTAGTGGTTTTTCATTGTTGTGGTTGTTGTTGAAATTGTTGGAGTTATTCAATGTTGAGGTTGTTGTTGTAGAATTCTTTGATGTTATTCATTGCTGAGGTTGTTGTTGAATGTGTTGGTGATATTCAATATTGAGGTTGTTGTTGAATTTATTGGTGTTACCAATGATATTTTTTGAACTTTTTCGTATTTTTCAATGTTGAGGTTGTTGTTCAATTTTTTGGTGTTTTTCATTGTTGAAGTTGTTGTTGAATTTCTTGGAGTTTTTCAATGTTGAGATTGTTGTTGTATAATTTTTTGTTGTTATTCATTTTTGAGGTTGTTGTTGAATTTTTTGGAGTTTTTCAATGTTGAAGTTGTTGTTGAATTTGTTGGTGATATTCAATATTGAGGTTGTTGTTGAATTTGTTGGTGTTTTTCAATGTTGAGGATTTTAAATTTGTTGGTGTTTTTCAAAGTTGAGTTTGTTGTTGAATTTTGTGGTGTTTTTCAATGTTGAGGTTATTGTTGAATTTGTTGGTGTTTTTGAATGTTGAGGTTGTTGTTGAATTTTTTGGTGTTTTTCATTGTTGAGGTTGTTGTTGAATTTGTTGGTGATATTTGAATATTGAGGTTGTTGCTGAATTTGTTGATGTTATCAATTTTTATTTTGTTGAACTTTTTTGTATTTTTATAAGTTGAGGTTGTTGTTGAATTTGTTTGTGTTTTTCAATGTTGAGGTTGTTGTATTTGTTGATGTTTTTCAAAGTGGAGGTTGTTGTTGAATTTGTTGGTGTTATTGAATGTTATGGTTGTTGTTGAATTTGATGGTGATTTTCAATATGTAGGATGTTGTTGAATTTGTTGGTGTTTTTCAATGTTAGGGTTGTTCTTGCATTTTTTGGTGTTTTTTGATTGTTGAGGTTTATGTTGAACTTGTTCGTGTTTTTGAATGTTGAGGTTGTTGAATCTGTTGGTGTTTTTCATTGATGTAGTTGTTGTTGAATTTGTTGATGATTTTCAATATTGAGGTTGTTGTTGAATTTTTTGTTGTTACCAATGATATTTTTTGAACTTTTTTGTATTTTTCAAAGTTGAGGTAGTTGTTCAATTTTTTGGTGTTTTTCATTGTTGAAGTTGTTGTTGAATTTCTTGGAATTTTTCAATGTTGAGGTTGTTGATGCATTTAATGGTGTTTTTCATTGTTGAGGTTGTTGTTGAATTTGTTGATGATATTCAATATTGAGGTTGTTGTTGAATTTGTTGGTGTTATCAATTTTTATTTTGTTGAACTTTTTGTATTTTTAAATGTTCAGGTTGTTGTTGAATTTGTTGGTGTTTTTCAATGTTAAGGTTGTTGAATTTGTTGGTGTTTTTCAAAGTTGAGGTTGTTGTTGAATTTGTTGGTTTTTTGAATGTTGGTGTTGTTGTTGAATTTTTTGGTGTTTTTGATTTTTGAGCTTTTTGTTGATATTGTTGTTGTTTTTGAATGTTGAGATTGTGGTTGAATTTTTTGATGTGTTTCATTGTGAGGTTGTTGTTGAATTTTTTGGTGATTTTCAATGTTGAGGTTGTTGAATTTGTTGATGTTTTTCAAAGTGGAGGTTGTTGTTGAATTTGTTGGTGTTTTTGAATGTTGAGGTTGTTGGTGAATTTGATGGTGATTTTCAATATGTAGGATGTTGTTGAATTTGTTGGTGTTTTTCAATGTTGGGGTTGTTGTTGTATTTTTTGGTGTTTTTCATTGTTGAGGTTTATGTTGAACTTGTTCGTGTTTTTGAATGTTGAGGTTGTTGAATCTGTTGGTGTTTTTCATTGATGAGGTTGTTGTTGAATTTATTGATGATTTTCAATGTTGAGGTTTCTGTTGAATTTTTTGGTGTTTTTCATTGTAAAGGTTATTGTTGAATTTGTTGGTGATTTTGAATGTTGAGGTTGTTGTTGAATTTTTTGGTGCTTTTCATTGATGAGGTTGTGGTTGAATTTGATGGTGTTATCGATGGTTTTTTTTGATCTTTTTTGTATTTTTCAAAGCTGAGGATGTTGTTGAAATTTTTGGTGTTTTTCATTGTTGAGGTTATTGTTGAATTTGTTGGTGTTTTTGTATGTTGAGGTTGTTGTTGAATTTTTTGGTTTTTTTCATTGTTGAGGTTGTTGTTGAATTTGTTGGTGATATTTGAATATTGAGGTTGTTGCTGAATTTGTTGGTGTTATCCATTTTTATTTTGTTGAACTTTTTTGTATTTTTATAAGTTGAGGTTGTTGTTGAATTTGTTTGTGTTTTTCAATGTTGAGGTTGTTGAATTTGTTGATGTTTTTCAAAGTGGAGGTTGTTGTTGAATTTGTTGGTGTTTTTGAATGTTGAGGTTGTTGGTGAATTTGATGGTGATTTTCAATATGTAGGATGTTGTTGAATTTGTTGGTGTTTTTCAATGTTGGGGTTGTTGTTGTATTTTTTGGTGTTTTTCATTGTTGAGGTTTATGTTGAACTTGTTCGTGTTTTTGAATGTTGAGGTTGTTGAATCTGTTGGTGTTTTTCATTGATGAGGTTGTTGTTGAATTTGTTGATGATTTTCAATGTCGAGGTTTCCGTTGAATTTTTTGGTGTTTTTCATTATAAAGGTTATTGTTGAATTTGTTGGTGATTTTGAATGTTGAGGTTGTTGTTGAATTTTTTGGTGCTTTTCATTGATGAGGTTGTGGTTGACTTTGATGGTGTTATCGATGGTTTTTTTTGATCTTTTTTGTATTTTTCAAAGTTGAGGATGTTGTTGAATTTTTTGGTGTTTTTCATTGTTGAAGTTGTTGTTGAATTTCTTGTAGTTTTTCAATGTTGAGGTTGTTGTTGAATTTTTTGGTGTTTTTCAGTGTTGAGGTTTTTGTAGAATTTGTTGGTGTTTTTGAATGTTGAGGTTGTTGTTGAATATTTGATGTTTTTCATTGTTGAGGTTGTTGTTGAATTTGCTGCTCTTTTTCATTGTTGAGGTTCTTGCATTTGTTGGTGTTTTTCAAAGTTGAGGTTGTTTTTGAATTTGTTGGTGGTATTCAATATTGAGGTGGTTGTTGAATTTGTTGGTATTTTTCAATGTTGAGGTTTCTGTTGAATTTTTTGGTGTTTTTCATTTTTGAGGTTGTTGTTGAATTTGTTGGTGCTTTTCAATATTGAGGTTGTTTTTGAATTTATTGATGTTTTTCATTGTTGAGGTTTTTTTTGAAATTGTTGGAGTTTTTCAATGTTGAGGATGTTGTTGAATTTTTTGGAATTTTTCATAGTTGATGTTTTTGTTGAACTTGATGGTGTTTTTGAATGTTGAGGTTGTTGAATCTGTTGGTGTTTTTCAAAGTTGAGGTTGTTGTTGAATTTTGTGGTGTTTTTCATTTTGAGCTTTTTGTTGAATTTGTTCGTGTTTTTAAATGTTGAGGTTGTCGTTGAATTTTTTGATGTTTTTCATTGTGAGGTTGTTGTTGAATTTGTTGGTGATTTTGAATGTTGAGGTTGTTGTTGAATTTTTTGGTGTTTTTCATTGATGAGGTTGTGGTTGAATTTGTTGGTGTTATCGATGGCTTTTTTTGAACTTTTTTGTATTTTTCAAAGTTGAGGATGTTGTTGAATTTTTTGGTGTTTTTTATTGTTGAAGTTGTTGTTGAATTCCTTGTAGTTTTTCAATGTTGAGGTTGTTGTTGAATTTTTTGGTATTTTTCAGTGTTGAGGTTTTTGTAGAATTTGTTGGTGTTTTTGAATGTTGAGGTTATTGTTGAATTTTTGACGTTTTTCATTGTTGATGTTGTTGTTGAATTTGCTGCTCTTTTTCATTGTTGAGGTTGTTGCATTTGTTGGTGTTTTTCAATATTGAGGTGGTTGTTGAATTTGTTGGTATTTTTCGTTGATGAGGTCTTTGTTGAATTTGTTGGTGTTTTTGAATGTTAGGTTGCTGTTGAATTTTTTGTGGCTTTTCATTGTTGAGGTTGTTGTTGAAATTGTTGGAGTTTTTCAATGTTGAGGTTCTTGTTTAAATTTTTGGTGTTTTTCATTGTTGAGATTGTTGTTTTATAATTTTTTGATGTTATTCATTGCTGAGGTTGTTGTTGAATTTGTTGGTGATATTCAATATTGAGGTTGTTGTTGAATTTATTGTTGTTACCAATTATATTTTTTGAACTTTTTTGTATTTTTCAAAGATGAGGTTGTTGTTCAATTTTCTGGTGTTTTTCATTGTTGAAGTTGTTGTTGAATTTCTTGGAGTTTTTCAATGTTGAGGTTTTTGTTGAAATTTTTTGTTGTTCTTCAGTGTTGAGGGTTTTGTAGAATTTGTTGGTGTTTTTGAATGTTGAGGTTGTTGTTGAATTTAATGGTGTTTTTCATTGTTGAGGTTGTTGTTGAATTTGTTGGTGATATTCAATATTGAGGTTGTTGTTGAATTTGTTGGTGTTATCAATTTTTATTTTGTTGAACTTTTTGTATTTTTAAATGTTCAGGTTGTTGTTGAATTTTTTGGTGTTTTTCAATGTTGAGGTTGTTGAATTTGTTGGTGTTTTTCAAAGTTGAGGTTGTTGTTGAATTTGTTGGTATTTTTGAATGTTGAGGTTGTTGTGGAATTTGAGGGTGATTTTCAATATTGAGGTTGTAGTTGAATTTGTTGTTGTTTTTCAATGTTGGGGTTGTTGTTGAATTTTTTGGTGTTTTTGATTGTTGAGCTTTTTGTTGAATTTGTTGTTGTTTTTGAATGTTGAGATTGTGATTGAATTTTTTGATGTTTTTCATTGTGAGGTTGTTGTTGAATTTGTTGGTGATTTTCAATGTTGAGGTTGTTTTTGAATTTTTTGGTGTTTTTCATTGTTGATGTTGTTGTTGAATTTGATGGTGCTATCAATGGTTTTTTTTTAACTTTTTTGCATTTTTCGATGTGGAGGTTGCAGTTGAATTTGTTGGTGTTTGTCAAAGTTGAGGTTGTTGAATTTGCTGGTGTTTTTCAAAGTTGAGTTTGTTGTTGAATTTTGTGGTGTTTTTCAATGTTGAGGTTATTGTTGAATTTGTTGGTGTTTTTGAATGTTGAGGTTGTTGTTGAATTTTTTGGTGTTTTTCATTGTTGAGGTTGTTGTTGAATTTGTTGGTGATATTTGAATATTGAGGTTGTTGCTGAATTTGTTGATGTTATCAATTTTTATTTTGTTGAACTTTTTTGTATTTTTATAAGTTGAGGTTGTTGTTGAATTTGTTTGTGTTTTTCAATGTTGAGGTTGTTGTATTTGTTGATGTTTTTCAAAGTGGAGGTTGTTGTTGAATTTGTTGGTGTTTTTGAATGTTATGGTTGTTGTTGAATTTGATGGTGATTTTCAATATGTAGGATGTTGTTGAATTTGTTGGTGTTTTTCAATGTTAGGGTTGTTCTTGCATTTTTTGGTGTTTTTTGATTGTTGAGGTTTATGTTGAACTTGTTCGTGTTTTTGAATGTTGAGGTTGTTGAATCTGTTGGTGTTTTTCATTGATGTAGTTGTTGTTGAATTTGTTGATGATTTTCAAAATTGAGGTTGTTTTTGAATTTACTGATGTTTTTCATTGTTGAGGTTTTTTTTGAAATTGTTGGAGTTTTTCAATGTTGAGGATGTTGTTGAATTTTTTGGAATTTTTCATAGTTGATGTTTTTGTTGAACTTGATGGTGTTTTTGAATGTTGAGGTTGTTGAATCTGTTGGTGTTTTTCAAAGTTGAGGTTGTTGTTGAATTTTGTGGTGTTTTTCATTTTGAGATTTTTGTTGAATTTGTTCATGTTTTTGAATGTTGAGGTTGTCGTTGAATTTTTTGATGTTTTTCATTGTGAGGTTGTTGTTGAATTTGTTGGTGATTTTGAATGTTGAGGTTGTTGTTGAATTTTTTGGTGTTTTTCATTGATGAGGTTGTGGTTGAATTTGTTGGTGTTATCGATGGTTTTTTTTGAACTTTTTTGTATTTTTCAAAGTTGAGGATGTTGTTGAATTTTTTGGTGTTTTTCATTGTTGAAGTTGTTGTTGAATTTCTTGTAGTTTTTCAATGTTGAGGTTGTTGTTGAATTTTTTGGTGTTTTTCAGTGTTGAGGTTTTTGTAGAATTTGTTGGTGTTTTTGAATGTTGAGGTTGTTGTTGAATATTTGATGTTTTTCATTGTTGAGGATGTTGTTGAATTTGCTGCTCTTTTTCATTGTTGAGGTTGTTGCATTTGTTGGTGTTTTTCAAAGTTGAGGTTGTTGTTGAATTTGTTGGTGATATTCAATATTGAGGTTGTTGTTGAATTTGTTGGTGTTATCAATTTTTATTTTGTTGAACTTTTTGTATTTTTAAATGTTCAGGTTGTTGTTGAATTTGTTGGTGTTTTTCAATGTTAAGGTTGTTGAATTTGTTGGTGTTTTTCAAAGTTGAGGTTGTTGTTGAATTTGTTGGTTTTTTGAATGTTGGTGTTGTTGTTGAATTTTTTGGTCTTTTTGATTTTTGAGCTTTTTGTTGAATTTGTTGTTGTTTTTGAATGTTGAGATTGTGTTTGAATTTTTTGATGTGTTTCATTGTGAGGTTGTTGTTGAATTTGTTGGTGATTTTCAATGTTGAGGTTGTTTTTGAATTTTTTGGTGTTTTTCATTGTTGATGTTGTTGTTGAATTTGATGGTGTTATCAATGGTATTTTTTTAACTTTTTTGTATTTTTCGATGTGGAGGTTGCAGTTGAATTTGTTGGTGTTTGTCAATGTTGAGGTTGTTGAATTTGCTGGTGTTTTTCAATGTTGAGTTTGTTGCTAAATTTTTTGGTGTTTTTCATTGTTGAGGTTATTGCTGAATTTGTTGGTGTTTTTGAATGTTGAGGTTGTTGTTGAATTTTTTGGTTTTTTTCATTGTTGAGGTTGTTGTTGAATTTGTTGGTGATATTTGAATATTGAGGTTGTTGCTGAATTTGTTGGTGTTATAAATTTTTATTTTGTTGAACTTTTTTGTATTTTTATAAGTTGAGGTTGTTGTTGAATTTGTTTGTGTTTTTCAATGTTGAGGTCGTTGAATTTGTTGATGTTTTTCAAAGTGGAGGTTGTTGTAGAATTTGTTGGCGTTTTTGAATGTTGAGGTTGTTGGTGAATTTGATGGTGATTTTCAATATGTAGGATGTTGTTGAATTTGTTGGTGTTTTTCAATGTTGGGGTTGTTGTTGGATTTTTTGGTGTTTTTCATTGTTGAGGTTTATGTTGAACTTGTTCGTGTTTTTGAATGTTGAGGTTGTTGAATCTGTTGGTGTTTTTCATTGATGAGGTTGTTGTTGAATTTGTTGATGATTTTCAATGTTGAGGTTTCTGTTGAATTTTTTGGTGTTTTTCATTGTAAAGGTTATTGTTGAATTTGTTGGTGATTTTGAATGTTGAGGTTGTTGTTGAATTTTTTGGTGTTTTTCATTGATGAGGTTGTGGTTGACTTTGATGGTGTTATCGATGGTTTTTTTTGATCTTTTTTGTATTTTTCAAAGTTGAGGATGTTGTTGAATTTTTTGGTGTTTTTCATTGTTGAAGTTGTTGTTGAATTTCTTGTAGTTTTTCAATGTTGAGGTTGTTGTTGAATTTTTTGGTGTTTTTCAGTGTTGAGGTTTTTGTAGAATTTGTTGGTGTTTTTGAATGTTGAGGTTGTTGTTGAATATTTGATGTTTTTCATTGTCGAGGTTGTTGTTGAATTTGCTGCTCTTTTTCATTGTTGAGGTTCTTGCATTTGTTGGTGTTTTTCAAAGTTGAGGTTGTTTTTGAATTTGTTGGTGGTATTCAATATTGAGGTGGTTGTTGAATTTGTTGGTATTTTTCAATGTTGAGGTTTCTGTTGAATTTTTTGGTGTTTTTCATTTTTGAGGTTGTTGTTGAATTTGTTGGTGCTTTTCAATATTGAGGTTGTTTTTGAATTTATTGATGTTTTTCATTGTTGAGGTTTTTTTTGAAATTGTTGGAGTTTTTCAATGTTGAGGATGTTGTTGAATTTTTTGGAATTTTTCATAGTTGATGTTTTTGTTGAACTTGATGGTGTTTTTGAATGTTGAGGTTGTTGAATCTGTTGGTGTTTTTCAAAGTTGAGGTTGTTGTTGAATTTTGTGGTGTTTTTCATTTTGAGCTTTTTGTTGAATTTGTTCGTGTTTTTGAATGTTGAGGTTGTTGTTGAATTTGATGGTGATTTTCAATATGTAGGTTGTTGTTGAATTTGTTGGTGTTTTTCATTGTTGAGGTTTTTGTTGAACTGTTCGTGTTTTTGAATGTTGAGATTGTTGAATCTGTTGGTGTTTTTCATTGATGAGGTTGTTGTTGAATTTGTTGAGGATTTTCAATGTTGAGGTTTTTGTTGAATTTTTAGGTGTTTTTCATTCTTGAGGTTGTTGTTGAATTTGTTGGTGCTTTTCAATATTGAGGTTGTTTTTGAATTTATTGATGTTTTTCATTGTTGAGGTTTTTTTGAGATTGTTGGAGGTTTTCAATGTTGAGGTTGTTGTTGAATTATTTGGAATTTTTCATTGTTGAGGTTTTTGTTGAACTTGATGGTGTTTTTGAATGTTCAGGTTGCTGAATCTGTTGGTGTTTTTCAAAGTTGAGGTCGTTGTTGAATGTGTTGGTGTTTTTTATTTTGAGCTTTTTGTTGAATTTGTTCGTGTTTTTGAATGTTGAGGTTGTCGTTGAATTTTTTGATGTTTTTCATTGTGAGGTTGTTGTTGAATTTGTTGGTGATTTTGAATGTTGAGATGGTTGTTGAATTTTTTGGTGTTTTTCATTGATGATGTTGTGGTTGAATTTGTTGGTGTTATCGATGGTTTTTTTTTGAACTTTTTTGTATTTTTCAAAGTTGAGGATGCTGTTGAATTTTTTGGTGTTTATCATTGTTGAAGTTGTTGTTGAATTTCTTGTAGTTTTTGAATGTTGAGGTTGCTGTTGAATTTTTGATGTTTTTCATTGTTGAGGTTTTGTTGAATTTGCTGCTCTTTTTCATTGTTGAGGTTGTTGCATTTGTTGGTGTTTTTCAAAGTTGAGGTTGTTGTTGAATTTGTTGGTGGTATTCAATATTGAGGTGGTTGTTGAATTTGTTGGTATTTTTCAATGTTGAGGTTGATGAATTTGTTGGTGTTTTTCAAAGTTGAGATTGTTGCTGAATTTAGTTTTGTTTTTCGTTGTTGAGGTCTTTGTTGAATTTGTTGGTGTTTTTGAATGTTAGGTTGCTGTTGAATTTTTTGTGGTTTTTCTTTGTTGTGGTTGTTGTTGAAATTGTTGGAGTTATTCAATGTTGAGGTTGTTGTTGTAGAATTTTTTGATGTTATTCATTGCTGAGGTTGTTGTTGAATTTGTTGGTGATATTCAATATTGAGGTTGTTGTTGAATTTGTTGGTGTTATCAATTTTTATTTTGTTGAACTTTTTGTATTTTTAAATGTTCAGGTTGTTGTTGAATTTGTTGGTGTTTTTCAATGTTGAGGATTTTGAATTTGTTGGTGTTTTTCAAAGTTGAGGTTGTTGTTGAATTTGTTGGTGTTTTTGAATGTTGAGGCTGATGTTGAATTTGAGGGTGATTTTCAATATTGAGGTTGTAGTTGAATTTGTTGGTGTTTTTCAATGTTGGGGTTGTTGTTGAATTTTTTGGTGTTTTTGATTGTTGAGCTTTTTGTTGAATTTGTTGTTGTTTTTGAATGTTGAGATTGTGATTGAATTTTTTGATGTTTTTCATTGTGAGGTTGTTGTTGAATTTGTTGGTGATTTTCAATGTTGAGGTTGTTTCTGAATTTTTTGGTGTTTTTCATTGTTGATGTTGTTGTTGAATTTGATGGTGCTATCAATGGGTTTTTTTAACTTTTTTGCATTTTTCGATGTGGAGGTTGCAGTTGACTTTGTTGGTGTTTGTCAAAGTTGAGGTTGTTGAATTTGCTGGTGTTTTTTTCAAAGTTGAGTTTTTTGTTGAATTTTTTGGTGTTTTTCAATGTTGAGGTTATTGTTGAATTTGTTGGTGTTTTTGAATGTTGAGGTTTTTGTTGAATTTTTTGGTGTTTTTCATTGTTGAGGTTGTTGTTGAATTTGTTGGTGATATTTGAATATTGAGGTTGTTGCTGAATTTGTTGGTGTTATCAATTTTTATTTTGTTGAACTTTTTTGTATTTTTATAAGTTGAGGTTGTTGTTGAATTTGTTTGTGTTTTTCAATGTTGAGGTTGTTGTATTTGTTGATGTTTTTCAAAGTTGAGTTTGTTGTAGAATTTGTTGGTGTTTTTGAATGTTATGGTTGTTGTTGAATTTGATGGTGATTTTCAATATGTAGGATGTTGTTGAATTTGTTGGTGTTTTTCAATGTTAGGGTTGTTCTTGCATTTTTTGGTGATTTTCATTGTTGAGGTTTATGTTGAACTTGTTCGTGTTTTTGAATGTTGAGGTTGTTGAATCTGTTGGTGTTTTTCATTGATGTAGTTGTTGTTGAATTTGTTGATGATTTTCAATATTGAGGTTGTTTTTGAATTTATTGATGTTTTTCATTGTTGAGGTTTTTTTCGAAATTGTTGGAGTTTTTCAATGTTGAGGATGTTGTTGAATTTTTTGGAATTTTTCATAGTTGATGTTTTTGTTGAACTTGATGGTGTTTTTGAATGTTGTGGTTGTTGAATCTGTTGGTGTTTTTCAAAGTTGAGGTTGTTGTTGAATTTTGTGGTGTTTTTCATTTAGAGCTTTTTGTTGAATTTGTTCGTGTTTTTGAATGTTGAGGTTGTCGTTGAGTTTCTTGATGTTTTTCATTGTGAGGTTGTTGTTGAATTTGTTGGTGATTTTGAATGTTGAGGTTGTTGTTGAATTTTTTGGTGTTTTTCATTGATGAGGTTGTGGTTGAATTTGATGGTGTTATCGATGGTTTTTTTTTAACTTTTTAGTATTTTTCAAAGTTGAGGATGTTGTTGAATTTTTTGGTGTTTTTCATTGTTGAAGTTGTTGTTGAATTTCTTGTAGTTTTTCAATGTTGAGTTTGTTGTTGAATTTTTTGGTGTTTTTCAGTGTTGAGGTTTTTGTAGAATTTGTTGATGTTTTTGAATGTTGAGGTTGTTGTTGAATATTTCATGTTTTTCATTGTTGAGGTTGTTGTTGAATTTGCTGCTCTTTTTCATTGTTGAGGTTGTTGCATTTGTTGGTGTTTTTCAAAGTTGAGGTTGTTGATGGTATTCAATATTGAGGTGGTTGTTGAATTTGTTGGTATTTTTCAATGTTGAGGTTGATGAATTTGTTGGTGTTTTTCAAAGTTGAGATTGTTGCTGAATTCAGTGGTGTTTTTCGTTGTTGAGGTCTTTGTTTAATTTGTTGGTGTTTTTGAATGTTAGGTTGCTGTTGAATTTTTTGTGGTTTTTCATTGTTGAGGTTGTTGTTGAATTTGTTGGAGTTTTTCAATGTTGAGGTTCTTGTTTAAATTTTTGCTGTTTTTCATTGTTGAGATAGTTGTTGTATAATTTTTTGATGTTATCCATTGCTGAGGTTGTTGTGGAATTTGTTGGTGATATTCAATATTGAGGTTGTTGTTGAATTTTTTGTTGTTACCAATGATATTTTTTGAACTTTTTTGTATCTTTCAAAGTTGAGGTTGTTGTTCAATTTTTTGGTGTTTTTCATTGTTGAAGTTGTTGTTGAATTTCTTGGAGTTTTTCAATGTTGAGGTTGTTGTTGAATTTAATGGTGTTTTTCATTGTTGAGGTTGTTGTTGAACTTGTTGGTGATATTCAATATTGAGGTTGTTGTTGAATTTGTTGGTGTTATCAATTTTTATTTTGTTGAACTTTTTGTATTTTTAAATGTTCAGGTTGTTGTTGAATTTGTTGGTGTTTTTCAATGTTAAGGTTGTTGAATTTGTTGGTGTTTTTCAAAGTTGAGGTTGTTGTTGAATTTGTTGGTTTTTTGAATGTTGGTGTTGTTGTTGAATTTTTTGGTCTTTTTGATTTTTGAGCTTTTTGTTGAATTTGTTGTTGTTTTTGAATGTTGAGATTGTGGTTGAATTTTTTGATGTGTTTCATTGTGAGGTTGTTGTTGAATTTGTTGGTGATTTTCAATGTTGAGGTTGTTTTTGAATTTTTTGGTGTTTTTCATTGTTGATGTTGTTGTTGAATTTGATGGTGTTATCAATGGTTTTTTTTAACTTTTTTGTATTTTTCGATGTGGAGGTTGCAGTTGAATTTGTTGGTGTTTGTCAATGTTGAGGTTGTTGAATTTGCTGGTGTTTTTCAAAGTTGAGTTTGTTGCTAAATTTTTTGGTGTTTTTCATTTTTGAGGTTATTGTTGAATTTGTTGGTGTTTTTGAATGTTGAGGTTGTTGTTGAATTTTTTGGTTTTTTTCATTGTTGAGGTTGTTGTTGAATTTGTTGGTGAAATTTGAATATTGAGGTTGTTGCTGAATTTGTTGGTGTTATCAATTTTTATTTTGTTGAACTTTTTTGTATTTTATAAGTTGAGGTTGTTGTTGAATTTGTTTGTGTTTTTCAATGTTGAGGTTGTTGAATTTGTTGATGTTTCTCAAAGTGGAGGTTGTTGTTGAATTTGTTGGTGTTTTTGAATGTTGAGGTTGTTGGTGAATTTGATGGTGATTTTCAATATGTAGGATGTTGTTGAATTTGTTGGTGTTTTTCAATGTTGGTGTTGTTGTTGGATTTTTTGGTGTTTTTCATTGTTGAGGTTTATGTTGAACTTGTTCGTGTTTTTGAATGTTGAGGTTGTTGAATCTGTTGGTGTTTTTCATTGATGAGGTTGTTGTTGAATTTGTTGATGATTTTCAATGTTGAGGTTTCTGTTGAATTTTTTGGTGTTTTTCATTGTAAAGGTTATTGTTGAATTTGTTGGTGATTTTGAATGTTGAGGTTGTTGTTCAATTTTTTGGTGTTTTTCATTGATGAGGTTGTGGTTGAATTTGATGGTGTTATCGATGGTTTTTTTTGATCTTTTTTGTATTTTTCAAAGTTGAGGATGTTGTTGAATTTTTTGGTGTTTTTCATTGTTGAAGTTGTTGTTGAATTTGTTGGTGTTTTTCAAAGTTGAGGTTGTTGTTGAATTTGTTGGTGTTTTTCAAAGTTGAGGTTGTTGTTGAATTTATTGGTGTTTTTGAATGTTGATGTTGTTGTGGAATTTGAGGGTGATTTTCAATATGGCGGTTGTAGATGAATTTATTGGTGTTTTTCAATGTTGGTGTTGTTGTTGAATTTTTTGGTGTTTTTGATTGTTGAATTTGTTGTTGTTTTTGAATGTTGAGATTGTGGTTGAATTTTTTGATGTTTTTCATTGTGAGGTTGTTGTTGAATTTTTTGGTGATTTTCAATGTTGAGGTTGTTTTTGAATTTTTTGGTGTTTTTCATTGTTGATGTTGTTGTTGAATTTGATGGTGCTATCAATGGTTTTTTTTTAACTTCTTTGTATTTTTCGATGTGGAGGTTGCAGTTGAATTTGTTGGTGTTTGTCAATGTTGAGGTTGTTGAATTTGCTGGTGTTTTTCAAAGTTGAGTTTTTTGTTGAATTTTTTGGTGTTTTTCATTGTTGAGGTTATTGTTGAATTTGTTGGTGTTTTTTAATGTTGAGTTTGTTGTTGAATTTTTTGGTGTTTTTCATTGTTGAGGTTGTTGTTGAATTTGCTGGTGATATTTGAATATTGAGGTTGTTGCTGAATTTGTTGGTGTTATCAATTTTTATTTTGTTGAACTTTTTTGTATTTTTATAAGTTCAGGTTGTTGTTGAATTTGTTTGTGTTTTTCAATGTTGAGGTTGTTGAATTTGTTGATGTTTTTCAAAGTGGAGGTTGTTGTTGAATTTGTTAGTGTTTTTGAATATTGAGGTTGTTTGTGAATTTGATGGTGATTTTCAATATGTAGGATGTTGTTGAATTTGTTGGTGTTTTTCAATGTTGGTGTTGCTGTTGGATTTTTTGGTGTTTTTCATTGTTGAGGTTTATGTTGAACTTGTTCGTGTTTTTGAATGTTGAGGTTGTTGAATCTGTTGGTGTTTTTCATTGATGAGGTTGTTGTTGAATTTGTTGATGATTTTCAATGTTGAGGTTTCTGTTGAATTTTTTGGTGTTTTTCATTTATGAGGTTGTTGTTGAATTTGTTGGTGCTTTTCAATATTGAGGTTGTTTTTGAATTTATTGATGTTTTTCATTGTTGAGGTTTTTTTTGAAATTGTTGGAGTTTTTCAATGTTGAGGATGTTGTTGAATTTTTTGGAATTTTTCATAGTTGATGTTTTTGTTGAACTTGATGGTGTTTTTGAATGTTGGGGTTTTTAACTTTTTTTTATTTTTCAAAGATGAGGTTGCAGTTGAATTTGTTGGTGTTTTTCAATGTTGAGGTTGTTGTTGAATTTTTTTTAGTGATTTTCATTGTTGAGGTTGTTGTTCAATTTGTTGGTGTTTTGCAATGTTGAGGTTGTTGTTGACTTTGTTTGTGATTTTCAATATTGAGGTTGTTGTTGAATTTATTGGTGTTATCAATGGTTTTTTTTAATCATTTTTTTATTTTTCAAAGATCAGGTTGCAGTTGAATTTGTTGGAGTTTTTGGAAGTTGAGGTTGTTGTTGAATTTTTTGATGTTTTTCATTGTTGAGGTTGTTGTTGAATTTGCCGCTCTTTTTCAATGATGAGGTTGTTGAATTGGTTGGTATTTTTCGAAGTTGAGGTTGTTGTTGAATTTTTTGGTGTTTTTGAATGTTGAGGTTGTTGAATTTGTGGTTGTTTTTCAAAGTTGAGTATTTTGTTGAATTTTTTGGTGTTTTTCATTGTTGAGGTTTTTGTTGAATCTGTTGGTGTTTTTGAACGTTGACGTTGTTGTTGAATTTATTGGTGTTATCAATGTTTTTTTAAAAACTATTTTGTATTTTTCAAAGTTGAGGTTGCAGGTGAATTTGTTGGTGTTTTTCAATGTAGAGGATGTTGAATTTGTTGGTGTTTTTCAAAGTTGAGGTTGTTGTTCTATTTTTTGGTGTTTTGCAATGTTGTGGTTGTTATTGAATTTGAGGGTGATTTTCAATATTGAGGTTGTTGTTGAATTTATTGGTGTTTTCAATGCTTTTTTTTAGAACTTTTTTGTATTTTTCAAAGTTGAGGTTGCAGTTGAATTTGTTGCTCTTTTTCAATGTTGAGGTTTTTGAAATTGTTGGTGTATTTCAAAGTTGAGCATGTTGTTGAATATTTTTTGGTGTTTTTCATTGTTAAGGTTGTTGTTGAATTTGTTGATGTTTTGCAATGTTGAGGTTGTTGTTAAATTTTTTGGTGTTTTTGAATGTTGAGGTTGTTGAATTTGTTGGTGTTTTTCAAAGTTGAGGATGTTGTTGAATTTTTTGGTTTTTTTCATTGTTTGATGATTTTTTTGAATTTGTTGGTGTTTTTGAATGTTGAGGTTGTTGTTGAATTTTTTGGTGTTTTTGATTGTTGAGGTTTCTGTTGAATTTGCTGTTGTTTTTGAATGTTGAGGTTCTTGTTGAATTTTTTGATGTTTTTCATTGTTGAGGTTTTTGTTGAATTTGTTGGTGATTTTCAATGTTGAGTTTGTTGTTGAATTTTTTGGTGTTTTTCATTGCTGAGGTTGTTGTTGAAATTGTTGGAGTTTTTCGATGTTGAGGTTGTTATTGAATTTTTTTGCGTTTTTCATTGCTGAGGTTGTTGTTGAATTTTTTGATGTTATTCATTCAATAACAACCTCAATATTGAAAATCACCAGCAAATTCAACAACACCCTCAACAGGTTGTTGTTGAATTTGCTGGTGATTTTCAATATTGAGGTTGTTATTGAATTAATTGGTGTGATCAATGGGTTTTTTTGAACTTTTTTGTGTTTTTCAAGTTTGAGGTTGCTGTTGAATTTGTTGGTGTTTTTCAATGTTGAGGTTGTTGTTGAATTTTTTTTAGTGATTTTCATTGTTGAGGTTGTTGTTCAATTTGTTGGTGTTTTGCAATGTTGAGGTTGTTGTTGACTTTGTTTGTGATTTTCAATATTGAGGTTGTTGTTGAATTTATTGGTGTTATCAATGGTTTTTTTTAATCTTTTTTTTATTTTTCAAAGATCAGGTTGCAGTTGAATTTGTTGGAGTTTTTGGAAGTTGAGGTTGTTGTTGAATTTTTTGATGTTTTTCATTGTTGAGGTTGTTGTTGAATTTGCCGCTCTTTTTCAATGATGAGGTTGTTGAATTGGTTGGTATTTTTCGAAGTTGAGGTTGTTGTTGAATTTTTTGGTGTTTTTGAATGTTGAGGTTGTTGAATTTGTGGTTGTTTTTCAAAGTTGAGGATTTTGTTGAATTTTTTGGTGTTTTTCATTGTTGAGGTTTTTGTTGAATCTGTTGGCGTTTTTGAATGTTAAGGTTGTTGTTGAATTTATTGGTGCTTTCAATGTTTTTTTAAAAACTGTTTTGTATTTTTCAAAGTTCAGGTTGCAGGTGAATTTGTTGGTGTTTTTCAATGTAGAGGATGTTGAATTTGTTGGTGTTTTTAAAAAGTTGAGGTTGTTGTTCAATTTTTTGGTGTTTTGCAATGTTTTGGTTGTTGTTGAATTTGTGGGTGATTTTCAATATTGAGGTTGTTGTTGAATTTATTGGTGTTTTCAATGCTTTTTTTAGAACTTTTTTGTATTTTTTAAAGTTGAGGTTGCAGTTGAATTTGTTGCTTTTTTTCAATGTTGAGGTTTTTGAATTAGTTGGTGTATTTCAAAGTTGAGCATGTTGTTGTATATTTTTTGGTGTTTTTCATTGTTGAGGTTGTTGTTGAATTTGTTGGTGTTTTGCAATGTTGAGGTTGTTGTTTTCTTTGTTGGTGATTTTCAATATTGAACTGTTGTTTAATTTATTGGTGTTATCATTGGTATTTTTTGAACTTTTTTTATTTTTCAAAGTTGAGGTTGAAGTTGAATTTGTTGGAGTTTATCAAAGTTGAGGTTGTTGTTGAATTTTTTTATGTTTTTCATTGTTGATGTTGCTGCTCTTTTTAAATGTTGAGGTTGTTCAATTTGTTGGTGTTTTTCAAAGTTGAGGTTGTTGTTGCATTTGTTGGTGATATTCAATATTGAGGTTGTTGTTGAATTTGCTTTGTGTTTTTCAATGTTGACGTTGTTGAATTTCTTGGTGTTTTTCAAAGTTGAGGTTGTTGTTGCATTTGTTGGTGTTTTTGAATGTTGAGGTTGTGTTGAATTTATTGGTGTTTGTCAATGTTGAGGTTGTTGAATCTGTTGGTGTTTTTCAAAGTTGAGGTTGTTGTTGAATTTTTTGGTGTTTTTCATTGTTGAGCTTTTTGTTGAATTTGTTGCTGTTTTTCAATATTGTGGTTGCTGTTGACTTTGTTGGTGATTTTCAATATTGAGGTCTTGTTGAATTTATTGGTGTTATCATTGGTTTTGTTTGAACTTTTTTTTATTTTTCAAAGTTGAGGTTGAAGTTGAATTTGTTGGTGTTTTTCAAATTTGTGGATGTTGTTGAATTTGCTGCTCTTTTTAAATGTTGAGGTTGTTGAATTTGTTTGTGTTTTTCAAAGTTGAGGTTGTTGTTGAATTTGTTGTTAATATTCAATAGTGAGGTTGTTGTTGAATTTGCTTTGTGTTGTTCAATGTTGAGGTTGTTGAATTACTTGGTGTTTTTCAAAGTTGAGGTTGTTGTTGCATTTGTTGGTGTTTTTGAATGTTGAGGTTGTTGTTGAATTTGTTGGTGATTTTCAATATTGAGGTTGTTGTTGAATTTGTTGGTGTTTTTCAATGTTGGGGTTGTTGTTTAATTTTTTGGTGTTTTTCATTGTTGAGGTTTTTTTTTGAATATCTAGGTCTTTTTCAATGTTGAGGTTCATGAACCTGTTGGTGTTTTTCAAAGTTGAGGTTGTTGTTGAATTTTTTGGTATTTTTCATTGTTGAGGTTTTTGTTGAATTTGTTGGTGTTTTTCAATTTTGAGTTTGTTGTTGAATTTTTTTGGTGTTTTTCATTGTTGAGGTTGTTGTTGAAATTGTTGGAGTTTTTCAATGTTGAGGTTGTTATTGAATTTTTTGGCGTGTTTCATTGCTGAGGTTGTTGTTGAATTTTTTGATGTTATTCATTCAATAACAACCTCAATATTGAAAATCACCAGCAAATTCAACAACAACCTCAACAGGTTGTTGTTGAATTTGCTGGTGATTTTCAATATTGAGGTTGTTATTGAATTAATTGGTGTGATCAATGGGTTTTTTTGAACTTTTTTGTGTTTTTCAAATTTGAGGTTGCTGTTGAATTTGTTGGTGTTTTTCAATGTTGAGGTTGTTGAATTTCTTGGTGTTTTTCAAAGTTGAGGTTGTTGTTGCATTTGTTGGTGTTTTTGAATGTTGAGGTTGTGTTGAATTTGTTGGTGTTTGTCAATGTTGAGGTTGTTGAATCTGTTGGTGTTTTTCAAAGTTGAGGTTGTTGTTCAATTTTTTGGTCTTTTTCATTGTTGAGGTTTTTGTTGAATTTGTTGATCTTTTTCAATATTGAGGTTGTTGTTGACTTTGTTGGTGATTTTCAATATTGAGGTCTTGTTGAATTTATTGGTGTTATCATTGTTTTTTTTGAACTTTTTTTTATTTTTCAAAGTTGAGGTTGAAGTTGAATTTGTTGGTGTTTTTCAAATTTGTGGTTGTTGTTGAATTTGCTGCTCTTTTTAAATGTTGAGGTTGTTGAATTTGTGTTTTTCAAAGTTGAGGTTGTTGTTGAATTTGTTGGTGATATTCAATAGTGAGGTTGTTTTTGAATTTCCTTTGTGTTTTTCAATGTTGAGGTTGTTGAATTTCTTGGTGTTTTTCAAAGTTGGGGTTGTTGTTGCATTTGTTGGTGTTTTTGAATGTTGAGGTTGTTGTTGAATTTGTTGGTGATTTTCAATATTGAGGTTGTTGTTGAATTTGTTGGTGTTTTTCAATGTTGTGGTTGTTGTTGAATTTTTTGGTGTTTTTCATTGTTGAGGTTTGTTTTGAATTTCTAGGTCTTTTTCAATGTTGAGGTTGTTGAATTTGTTGGTGTTTTCAAAGTTGAGGTTGCAGTTGAATTTGTTGCTGTTTTTCATTGTTGAGATTTTTGAAATTGTTGGTGTATTTCAAAGTTGAGCATGTTGTTGAATTTTTTTTGGTGTTTTTCATTGTTGAGGTTGTTGTTCAATTTGTTGGTGTTTTGCAATGTTGAGGTTGTTGTTTACTTTGTTGGTGACTTTCAATATTGAACTGTTGTTTAATTTATTGGTGTTATCATTGGTATTTTTTGAACTTTTTTTTATTTTTCAAAGTTGATGTTGAAGTTGAATTTGTTGGCGTTTATCAAAGTTGAGGTTGTTGTTGAATTTTTTTATGTTTTTCATTGTTGATGTTGTTGTTGAATTTGCTGCTCTTTTTAAATGTTGAGGTTGTTGAATTTGTTGGTGTTTTTGATTGTTGAGGTTTCTGTTGAATTTGTTGGTGATTTTCAATATTGAGGTTGTTGTTGAATTTTTTAGTTTAATCAATGTGTTTTTTTGAACTGTTTTTTATTTTACAAAGTTGATGTTGAAGTTGAATTTGTTGGTGTTTTTCAAATTTGAGGTTGTTGTTGAAATTGCTGCTCTTTTTAAATGTTGAGGTTGTTGAATTTGTTGGTGTTTTTCAAAGTTGAGGTTGTTGTTGAATTTGTTGGTGATATTCAATAGTGAGGTTGTTTTTGAATTTGCTTTGTGTTTTTCAAAGTTGAGGTTGTTGAATTTCTTGGTGTTTTTCAAAGTTGAGGTTGTTGTTGCATTTGTTGGTGTTTTTCAATGTTGGGGTTGTTGTTGAATTTTTTGGTGTTTTTCATTGTTGAGGTTTTTTTTTGAATTTCTAGGTCTTTTTCAATGTTGAGGTTCATGAACCTGTTGGTGTTTTTCAAAGTTGAGGTTGTTGTTGAATTTTTTGGTATTTTTCATTGTTGAGGTTTTTTTTGAATTTGTTGGTCTTTTTGAATATTGAGGTTGTTTTTGAATTTTTTGGTGTTTTTGATTGTTGAGGTTTCTGTTGAATTTGCTGGTGTTTTTGAATGTTGAGGTTTTTGTTGAATCTGTTGGTGTTTTTGAATGTTGAGGTTGTTGTTGAATTTATTGGTGCTTTCAATGTTTTTTTAAAAACTGTTTTGTATTTTTCAAAGTTGAGGTTGCAGGTGAATTTGTTGTTGTTTTTCAATGTAGAGGATGTTGAATTTGTTGGTGTTTTTCAAAGCTGAGGTTGTTGTTCAATTTTTTGGTATTTTACAATGTTGTGGTTGTTGTTGAAATTGTGGGTGATTTTCAATATTGAGATTGTTGTTGAATTTATTGGTGTTTTCAATGCTTTTTTTAGAACTTTTTTGTATTTTTCAAAGTTGAGGTTGCAGTTGATTTTGTTGCTGTTTTTCAATGTTGAGGTTTTTGAATTTGTTGGTGTATTTCAAAGTTGAGCATGTTGTTGAATAATTTTTGGTGTTTTTCATTGTTGAAGTTGTTGTTGAATTTGTTGGTGTTTTTGAATGTTGAGGTTGTTGTATTTGTTGGTGTTTTGCAATGTTGAGGTCGTTGTTGAATTTGTTGGTGATTTTCAATATTGAGGTTGTTGTGGAATTTATTGGTGTTATCAATGGCTTTTATTTTAACTTTTTTGTATTTTTCAAAGTTGAGGTTGCAGTTGACATTGTTGGTGTTATTCTATGTTGAGGTTTTGAATTTGTTGGTGTTTTTCAAACTTGAGGTTTTTGTTGAATTTTTTGATGTTTTTCATTGTTGAGGTTGTTGTTGAATTTGTTGGCGATTTTCAATATTGAGGTTGTTGTTGAATTTATTGGTGTTATACTGCTTTTTTTTTAACTTTTTTGTATTTTTCAAAATTGAGGTTGCAGTTGAATTTGTTGGTGTTTTTCAATGTTGAGGTTGTTGAATTTGTTGGTGTTTTTCAAAGTTGAGGTTGTTTTTGAATTTGTTGGTCATTTCAATGTTGAGTTTGTTGTTGAATTTTTTGGTGTTTTTCTTAGTTGAGGTTGTTGTTGAAATTGTTGGAGTTTTGCAATGTTGAGGTTGTTGTTGAATTTGTTGGAGTTATTCAATGTTGAGGTTGTTGTTGTTGAATTTTTTGATGTTTTTCATTGTTGAGGTTGTTGTTGAATTTGTTGGTGATTTTCAACATTGAGGTGGTTGTTGAATTTATTGGTGTTATCAATGTTTTTTTTTTAACTTTTTTGTATTTTTCAAAGTTGAGGTTGCAGTTGACTTTGTTGGTGTTATTCTATGTTGAGGTTGTTGAATTTGTTGGTGTTTTTCAAAGTTGAGGTTTTTGTTGAATTTGTTGGCGATTTTCAATGTGGAGTTTGTTGTTGAATTTTTTGTTGTTTATCTTTGTTGAGGTTGTTGTGGACATTGTTGGACTTTTTCAATGTTGAGAATCTCGTTCAATTTTGTGGTGTTTTTCGTTGTTGAGGTTGTTGTTGTTGAATTTATTGATGTATTTTCATTTTTGAGGATGTTGTTACATCTGTTGGTGATTTTCAATATTGAGGTTGTTGTTGAATTTATTGGTGTTATCATTGTTTTTATTAAACGGTTTTGTATTTTTCAAAGTTGAGGTTGCAGTTGAATTTTTTGCTGTTTTTCAATGTTGAGGTTGTTACAATTTTTTGGTGTGTTTCAAATTTGAGGTTTTTGTTGAATTTTTTGGTGTTTTCATTGTTGAGGTTTTTGTTGAACTTGTTGGTGTTTTTGAATGTTGAGGTTGTTGTTGAATTTTTTGGTGTTTTTCATTGTTGAGGTTGTTGTTGAATTTGTTGGTGATTTTCAATATTGAGTTTGTTTTTGAATTTGATGTTGTTTTGCAATGTTGAGGTTGTTGTTGAATTTGTAGTTGATTTTCAATATTGAGGTTGTTGTTGAATTTATTGGTGTTAGCAATGGTATTTTTTTAACTTTTTTGTATTTTTCAAAGTTGTGGTAGCAGTTGAATTTCGTGGTGTTTTTCAATGCTTAGGTTCTTGAATTTGTTGGTGTTTTTCAATGTTGAGGTTGTTGTTGAATTTTTTCATGTTTTTCATTGTTGCGGTTGCTGTTGAAATTGTTGGAGTTTTTCAATGTTGAGGTTGTTGTAGAACTTTTTGATGTTATTCATTGTTGAGGTTGTTGTTGAATTTATTGGTGATTTTCAATATTGAGGTTGTTATTACTTTTTTGTATTTTTCAAAGTTGAGGTTTTTGTTGAATTTCTTGGTGTTTTTGAATGTTGAGGTTGTTGTTGAATTTTTGGTGTTTTACATTGTTGAAGTTGTTGTTGAATTTTTTGGAGTTTTTCAATGTTGAGGTTGTTGTTTTACTTGTTGGTGTTTTGAAATATTAGGCTTGTTGTTGAATTTATTGGTGTTATCAATGCTTTTGTTTGCAATTTTTTGTATTTTTCAAAGTTGAGGTTGCAGTTGAATTTGTTGGTGTTTTTCAAAGTTGAGGTTGATGTTGAATTTTTTGTTGTTTTTGATTGTTGAGGCTGTTGTTGAATTTGTTGGTGATTTTCATTACTGCGTTTGTTGTTGAAATTGTTGGAGTTAATCAATGTTGAGGTTGTTGCGGTTGAATTCTTTGATGTTTTTCATATGTTGAGGTTGTTGTTGAATTTGTTGGTGATTTTCAATATTGAGGTTGTTCTTGAATTTATTGGTGTTATCACTGGTTTTTTTTTTAAACTTTTTTGTATTTTTCAGAGTTGAGGTTGCCGTTGAATTTGTTGGTGTTTTTCAAAGTTGAGGTTGCTAAATTTGTTGGTGTTTTTCAAAGTTGAGGTTGTTTTTGAATTTGTTGGTCGTTTTCAATGTTGAGTTTGTTGTTGAATTTCTTGGTGATTTTCTTAGTTGAGGTTGTTGTTGAAATTGTTGGAGTTTTTCAATGTTGAGGTTGTTGTTGAATTTGTTGGAGTTATTCAATGTTGAGGCTGTTGTTGTTGAATTTTTTGATGTTTTTCATTGTTGAGGCTGTTGTTGAATTTGTTGGTGATTTTCAATATTGAGGTTGTTGTTGAATTTATTGGTGTTATCAATGTTATTTTTTAACTATTTTGTATTTTTCAAAGTTGAGGTTGCAGTTGACTTTGTTGGTGTTATTCTATGTTGAGGTTGTTGAATTTGTTGGTGTTTTTCAAAGTTGAGGTTTTTGTTGAATTTTTTGATGTTTTTCATTGTTGAGGTTGTTGAATTTGTTGGCGATTTTCAATGTGGAGTTTGTTGTTGAATTTTTTGTTGTTTAACTTTGTTGAGGTTGTTGTTGACATTGCTGGAGTTTTTCAATGTTGAGGATCTCGTTCAATTTTGTGGTGCTTTTCGTTGTTGAGGTTGTTGTTGCTGAATATATTGACGTTTTTTCATTTTTGAGGATGTTGTTAAATCTGTTGGTGATTTTCAATATTGAGGTTGTTGTTGAATTTACTGGTGTTATCATTGTTTTTATTAAACGTTTTTGTATTTTTCAAAGTTGAGGTTGCAGATGAATTTTTTGCTGTTTTTCAATGTTGAGGTTGTTACAATTTGTTGGTGTATTTCAAATTTGAGGTTGTTGTTGAATTAATTGGTGTTAGCAATGGTATTTCTTTAACTTTTTGTATTTTTCAAAGTTGTGGTTGCAGTTGAATTTCGTGGTGTTTTTCAATGTTGAGGTTCTTGAATTTGTTGGTGTTTTTCAATGTTGAGGTTGTTGTTGAATTTTTTGGTCTTTTTGATTGTTGAAGTTGTTGTTGAATTTGTTGGTGATTTTCAATGTTGAGTTTGTTTTTTGAGTTGTTTGGTGTTTTTCATTGTTGCGGTTGTTGTTGAAATTGTTGTAGTTTTTCCATGTTGTGGTTGTTGTTGATCTTTTTGGTGTTTTTCATTGTTGAAGTTGTTGTTGAATTTGTTGGTGTTTTTGAATGTTGAGTTTGTTGTATTTGTTGGTGTTTTGCAATGTTGAGGTCGTTGTTGAATTTGTTGCTGATTTTCAATATTGAGGTTGTTGTTGAATTTTATGGTGTTTATCATTGTTGCGGTTGTTGTTGAAATTGTTGGAGTCTTTCAATGTTGAGGTTGTTGTTGAATCTGTTGGTGATTTTCAATATTGAGCTTGTTGTTAAACTTATTGGTGTTATCAATGGTTTTTTTTAAACTTTTTTGTATTTTTCAAAGTTGAGGTTGCAGTTGAATTTGTTGGTGCTTTTCAATCTTGAGGTTGTTGTTGAATTTGTTGGCTTTTATCAATGTTGAGGTTGTTGTTGTATTTGTTGGTGTTTTGCAACGTTGAGGTTGTTGTTGAATTTGTTGGTGATTTTCAATATTAAGTTTGTTGTTGAATTTTTTGGTGTTATCAATGGTTTTTTTTGAAATTTTTTGTATTTTTCACAGTTGAGCTTGCAGTGGAATTTGTAGGTGTTTTTCAAAGTTGAGGTTGTTGTTGAATTATTTCATGTTTTTCATTGTTGCGGTTGCTGTTGAAATTGTTGGAGTTTTTCAATGTTGAGGTTGTTGTTGAACTTTTTGATGTTTTTCAGTGTTGAGGTTGTTTTTGAATTTGTTGGTCGTTTTCAATGTTGAGTTTGTTGTTGAAGTTTTTGGTGTTTTTCTTAGTTGAGGTTGTTGTTGAAATTGTTGGAGTTTTTCAATGTTGAGGTTGTTGTTGAATTTGTTGGAGTTATTCAATGTTGAGGCTGTTGTTGTTGAATTTTTTGATGTTTTTCATTGTTGAGGTTGTTGTTGAATTTGTTGGTGATTTTCAATATTGAGGTTGTTGTTGAATTTATTGGTGTTCTCAATGTTTTTTTTAACTTTTTTGTATTTTTCAAAGTTGAGGTTGCAGCTGACTTTGATGGTGTTATTCTATATTGAGGTTTTTGTTGAATTTCTTGCTGTTTTTGAATGTTGAGGTTGTTGTTGAATTTTTTGGTGTTTTACATTGTTGAAGTTGTTGTTGAATTTGTTGGAGTTTTTCAATGTTGAGGTTGTTGTTGTATTTGTTGGTGTTTTGAAATATTAGGTTTGTTGTTGAATTTATTGGTGTTATCAATGCTTTTGTTTGAAATTTTTTGTATTTTTCAAAGTTGAGGTTGTTGTTGAATTTTTTGGTGTTTTTGATTGTTGCGGTTGTTGTTGAATTTTTTGGTGATTTTCATTACTGCGTTTGTTGTTGAAATTGTTGGAGTTATTCAATGTTGAGGTTGTTGCAGTTGAATTTTTTGATGTTTTTCATTGTTGAGGTTATTGTTGAATTTGTTGGTGATTTTCAATATTGAGGTTGCAGTTGAATTTGTTGGTGTTTTTCAATGTTGAGGTTGTTGAATTTGTTGGTGAATTTCAAAGTTGAGGTTGTTGTTGAATTTGTTGGTGATTTTCAATGTTGAGTTTCTTGTTGAATTTTTTGGTGTTATCAATGTTTTTTTTTAAACTTTTTTGTATTTTTCAAAGTTGAGGTTGCAGCTGACTTTGATGGTGTTATTCTATGTTGAGGTTGTTGAATTTGTTGGTGTTTTTCAAAGTTGAGGTTTTTGTTGAATTTTTTGATGTTTTTCATTGTTGAGGTTGTTGTTGAATTTGTTGGCGATTTTCAATGTGGAGATTGTTGTTGAATTTTTTTGTTTTTTATCTTTGTTGAGGTTGTTGTTGACATTGTTGGAGTTTTTCAATGTCGCGGATCTCGTTCAATTTTGTGGTGTTTTTCGTTGTTGAGGTTGTTGTTGTGGAATTTATTGATGTTTTTTCATTTTTGAGGATGTTGTTAAATGTGTTGGTGATTTTCAATATTGAGGTTGTTGTTGAATTTATTGGTGTTATCATTGTTTTTATTAAACGTTTTTCTATTTTCCAAAGTTGAGGTTGCAGTTCAATTTCTTGCTGTTTTTCAATGTTGAGGTTGTTGAATTTGTTGGTATTTTTCAAATTTGAGGTTTTTGTTGAATTTTTTGGTGTTTTTCATTGTTGAGGTTTTTGTTGAACTTGTTGGTGTTTTTGAATGTTGAAGTTGTTGTTGAATTTTTTGGTGTTTTTCATTGTTGAGGTTGTTGTTGAATTTGTTGGTGATTTTCAATAATGAGGTTGTTGTTGAATTTATTGGTGTTAGCAATGGTATTTTTTTAACTTTTTTGTATTTATCAAAGTTGTGGTTGCAGTTGAATTTCATGGTGTTTTTCAATGTTGAGGTTCTTGAATTTGTTGGTGTTTTTCAATGTTGAGGTTGTTGTTGAATTTTTTGGTGTTTTTGATTGTTGAAGTTGTTGTTGAATTTGTTGGTGAATTTCAATGTTGAGTTTGTTTTTTGAGTTGTTTGGTGTTTTTCATTGTTGCGCTTGTTGTTGATATTGTTGTAGTTTTTCCATGTTGAGGTTGTTGTTGATCTTTTTGGTGTTTTTCATTGTTGAAGTTGTTGTTGAATTTGTTGGTGTTTTTGAATGTTGAGGTTGTTGTATTTCTTGGTGTTTTGCAATGTTGAGGTCGTTGTTGAATTTGTTGGTTATTTTCAATATTGAGGTTGTTGTTGAATTTATTGGTGTTTTCAATGTTTTTTTTTTTAACTTTTTTGTATTTTCCCAAGTTGAGTTTGCAGTTGAATTTGTTGATATTTTTCAATGTTGGGGTTTCAGTTGAATTTGTTGGTGTTTTTCAAAGTTGAGCTTGTTGTTGAATTTTTTGACGTTTTTCATTCTTGAGGTTGTTGTTGAATTTGTTTGTGATTTTCAATGTTGAGTTTGTTGTTTGAATTGTTTGGTGTTCTTCATTGTTGCGGTTGTTGTTGAAATTGTTGTAGTTTTTCCATGTTGAGGTTGTTGTTGATCTTTTTGGTGTTTTTCATTGTTGAAGTTGTTGTTGAATTTGTTGGTGTTTTTGAATGTTGAGGTTGTTGTATTTGTTGGTGTTTTGCAATGTTGAGGTCGTTGTTGAATGTGTTGGTGATTTTCAATATTGAGTTTGTTGTTGAATTTATTTGTGTTATCAATGGTTTTTTTTTAAGTTTATTGTATTTTTCAAAGTTGAGTTTGCAGTTGAATTTGTTGGTATTTTTCAATGTTGAGGTTTCAGTTGAATTGATTGGTGTTTTTCAAAGTTGAGCTTGTTGTTGAATTTTTTGACGTTTTTCATTCTTGAGGTTGTTGTTGAATTTGTTTGTGATTTTCAATGTTGAGTTTGGTGTTGAATTTTTTGGTGTTTATCATTGTTGCGGTTGTTTTTGAAATTGTTGGAGTCTTTCAATGTTGAGGTTGATGTTGAATTTTTTGGTCTTTTTGATTGTTGAAGTTGTTGTTGAATTTGTTTGTGATTTTCAATGTTGAGTTTGGTGTTGAATTTCGTGGTGTTTTTCAATGTTGAGGTTCTTGAATTTGTTGGTGTTTTTCAATGTTGAGGTTGTTGTTGAATTTTTTGGTCTTTTTGATTGTTGAAGTTGTTGTTGAATTTGTTGGTGATTTTCAATGTTGAGTTTGTTTTTTGAGTTGTTTGGTGTTTTTCATTGTTGCGGTTGTTGTTGAAATTGTTGTAGTTTTTCCATGTTGTGGTTGTTGTTGATCTTTTTGGTGTTTTTCATTGTTGAAGTTGTTGTTGAATTTGTTGGTGTTTTTGAATGTTGAGTTTGTTGTATTTGTTGGTGTTTTGCAATGTTGAGGTCGTTGTTGAATTTGTTGCTGATTTTCAATATTGAGGTTGTTGTTGAATTTTATGGTGTTTATCATTGTTGCGGTTGTTGTTGAAATTGTTGGAGTCTTTCAATGTTGAGGTTGTTGTTGAATCTGTTGGTGATTTTCAATATTGAGCTTGTTGTTAAACTTATTGGTGTTATCAATGGTTTTTTTTAAACTTTTTTGTATTTTTCAAAGTTGAGGTTGCAGTTGAATTTGTTGGTGCTTTTCAATCTTGAGGTTGTTGTTGAATTTGTTGGCTTTTATCAATGTTGAGGTTGTTGTTGTATTTGTTGGTGTTTTGCAACGTTGAGGTTGTTGTTGAATTTGTTGGTGATTTTCAATATTAAGTTTGTTGTTGAATTTTTTGGTGTTATCAATGGTTTTTTTTGAAATTTTTTGTATTTTTCACAGTTGAGCTTGCAGTGGAATTTGTAGGTGTTTTTCAAAGTTGAGGTTGTTGTTGAATTATTTCATGTTTTTCATTGTTGCGGTTGCTGTTGAAATTGTTGGAGTTTTTCAATGTTGAGGTTGTTGTTGAACTTTTTGATGTTTTTCATTGTTGAGGTTGTTTTTGAATTTGTTGGTCGTTTTCAATGTTGAGTTTGTTGTTGAAGTTTTTGGTGTTTTTCTTAGTTGAGGTTGTTGTTGAAATTGTTGGAGTTTTTCAATGTTGAGGTTGTTGTTGAATTTGTTGGAGTTATTCAATGTTGAGGCTGTTGTTGTTGAATTTTTTGATGTTTTTCATTGTTGAGGTTGTTGTTGAATTTGTTGGTGATTTTCAATATTGAGGTTGTTGTTGAATTTATTGGTGTTCTCAATGTTTTTTTTAACTTTTTTGTATTTTTCAAAGTTGAGGTTGCAGCTGACTTTGATGGTGTTATTCTATATTGAGGTTTTTGTTGAATTTCTTGCTGTTTTTGAATGTTGAGGTTGTTGTTGAATTTTTTGGTGTTTTACATTGTTGAAGTTGTTGTTGAATTTGTTGGAGTTTTTCAATGTTGAGGTTGTTGTTGTATTTGTTGGTGTTTTGAAATATTAGGTTTGTTGTTGAATTTATTGGTGTTATCAATGCTTTTGTTTGAAATTTTTTGTATTTTTCAAAGTTGAGGTTGTTGTTGAATTTTTTGGTGTTTTTGATTGTTGCGGTTGTTGTTGAATTTTTTGGTGATTTTCATTACTGCGTTTGTTGTTGAAATTGTTGGAGTTATTCAATGTTGAGGTTGTTGCAGTTGAATTTTTTGATGTTTTTCATTGTTGAGGTTATTGTTGAATTTGTTGGTGATTTTCAATATTGAGGTTGCAGTTGAATTTGTTGGTGTTTTTCAATGTTGAGGTTGTTGAATTTGTTGGTGAATTTCAAAGTTGAGGTTGTTGTTGAATTTGTTGGTGATTTTCAATGTTGAGTTTCTTGTTGAATTTTTTGGTGTTATCAATGTTTTTTTTTAAACTTTTTTGTATTTTTCAAAGTTGAGGTTGCAGCTGACTTTGATGGTGTTATTCTATGTTGAGGTTGTTGAATTTGTTGGTGTTTTTCAAAGTTGAGGTTTTTGTTGAATTTTTTGATGTTTTTCATTGTTGAGGTTGTTGTTGAATTTGTTGGCGATTTTCAATGTGGAGATTGTTGTTGAATTTTTTTGTTTTTTATCTTTGTTGAGGTTGTTGTTGACATTGTTGGAGTTTTTCAATGTCGCGGATCTCGTTCAATTTTGTGGTGTTTTTCGTTGTTGAGGTTGTTGTTGTGGAATTTATTGATGTTTTTTCATTTTTGAGGATGTTGTTAAATGTGTTGGTGATTTTCAATATTGAGGTTGTTGTTGAATTTATTGGTGTTATCATTGTTTTTATTAAACGTTTTTCTATTTTCCAAAGTTGAGGTTGCAGTTCAATTTCTTGCTGTTTTTCAATGTTGAGGTTGTTGAATTTGTTGGTATTTTTCAAATTTGAGGTTTTTGTTGAATTTTTTGGTGTTTTTCATTGTTGAGGTTTTTGTTGAACTTGTTGGTGTTTTTGAATGTTGAAGTTGTTGTTGAATTTTTTGGTGTTTTTCATTGTTGAGGTTGTTGTTGAATTTGTTGGTGATTTTCAATAATGAGGTTGTTGTTGAATTTATTGGTGTTAGCAATGGTATTTTTTTAACTTTTTTGTATTTATCAAAGTTGTGGTTGCAGTTGAATTTCATGGTGTTTTTCAATGTTGAGGTTCTTGAATTTGTTGGTGTTTTTCAATGTTGAGGTTGTTGTTGAATTTTTTGGTGTTTTTGATTGTTGAAGTTGTTGTTGAATTTGTTGGTGAATTTCAATGTTGAGTTTGTTTTTTGAGTTGTTTGGTGTTTTTCATTGTTGCGCTTGTTGTTGATATTGTTGTAGTTTTTCCATGTTGAGGTTGTTGTTGATCTTTTTGGTGTTTTTCATTGTTGAAGTTGTTGTTGAATTTGTTGGTGTTTTTGAATGTTGAGGTTGTTGTATTTCTTGGTGTTTTGCAATGTTGAGGTCGTTGTTGAATTTGTTGGTTATTTTCAATATTGAGGTTGTTGTTGAATTTATTGGTGTTTTCAATGTTTTTTTTTTTAACTTTTTTGTATTTTCCCAAGTTGAGTTTGCAGTTGAATTTGTTGATATTTTTCAATGTTGGGGTTTCAGTTGAATTTGTTGGTGTTTTTCAAAGTTGAGCTTGTTGTTGAATTTTTTGACGTTTTTCATTCTTGAGGTTGTTGTTGAATTTGTTTGTGATTTTCAATGTTGAGTTTGTTGTTTGAATTGTTTGGTGTTCTTCATTGTTGCGGTTGTTGTTGAAATTGTTGTAGTTTTTCCATGTTGAGGTTGTTGTTGATCTTTTTGGTGTTTTTCATTGTTGAAGTTGTTGTTGAATTTGTTGGTGTTTTTGAATGTTGAGGTTGTTGTATTTGTTGGTGTTTTGCAATGTTGAGGTCGTTGTTGAATTTGTTGCTGATTTTCAATATTGAGGTTGTTGTTGAATTTATTGGTGGTTTTTCTTTTAACTTTTAACAAACTAAAATGTTCTTTTTTTAACTTTTTTGTATTTTTCCAGGTTGAGTTTGCAGTTGAATTTGTTGGTATTTTTCAATGTTTAGGTTTCAGTTGAATTTGTTGGTGTTTTTCAAAGTTGAGCTTGTTGTTGAATTTTTTGACGTTTTTCATTCTTGAGGTTGTTGTTGAATTTGTTTTTGATTTTCAATGTTGAGTTTGTTGTTGAATTTTTTGGTGTTTATCATTGTTGCGGTTGTTGTTGAAATTGTTGGAGTCTTTCAATGTTGAGGTTGTTGTTGAATTTGTTGGTTATTTTCAATATTGAGCTTGTTGTTGAACATATTGGTGTTATCAATGGTTTTTTATAAACTTCTTATTATTCTTCAAAGTTGAGGTTGCAGTTGAATTTGTTGGTGTTTTTCAATCTTGAGGTTGTTGTTGAATTTGTTGGCTTTTATCAATGTTGAGGTTGTTGTTGAATTTGTTGGTGATTTACAATATTGAGGTTGTAGTTGAATTTATTGGTGTTATCACTGGTTTTTTTTTTAACTTTTTTGTATTTTTCAAAGTTGAGGTTGCAGTTGAATTTGTTATTGTTTTTCAATGTTGAGGTTGTTGAATTTGTTGGTGATTTTCAAAGTTGAGGTTGCTGTTGAATTTGTTGGTGATTTTCAATGTTGAGCTTGTTGTTGAATTTTTTGGTGTTTTTCTTAGTTGAGGTTGTTATTGAAATTGTTGGAGTTTTTCAATGTTGAGGTTGTTGTTGAAATTGTTGGAGTTAATCAATGTTGAGGTTGTTGTTGAATTTTTTGATGTTTTTCATTGTTGAGGTTGTTGTTGAATTTATTGGTGTTATCAATGTTTTTTTTTAACTTTTTTGTATTTTTCAAAGTTGAGGTTGCAGTTGGCTTTGTTGGTGTTATTCTATGTTGAGGTTGTTGAATTTGTTGGTGTTTTTCAAAGTTGAGGTTTTTGTTGAATTTTTTGATGTTTTTCATTGTTGAGGTTGTTGTTGAATTTGTTGGCGATTTTCAATGTGGAGTTTGTTGTTGAATTTTTGTTTTTTATCTTTGTTGAGGTTGTTGTTGACATTGTTGGAGTTTTTCAATGTTGAGGATCTCGTTCAATTTTGTGGTGTTTTTCGTTGTTGAGTTTGTTGTTGTGGAATTTATTGATGTTTTTTCATTTTTGAGGATGTTGTTAAGTCTGTTGGGGATTTTCAATATTGAGGTTGTTGTTGAATTTATTGGTGTTATCATTGTTTTTATTAAACGTTTTTGTATTTTTCAAAGTTGAGGTTGCAGTTGAATTTTTTGCTGTTTTTCAATGTTGAGCTGGAGGAATTTGTTGGTATTTTTCAAATTTGAGGTTTTTGTTGAATTTTTTGGTGTTTTTCGTTGTTGAGGTTTTTGTTGAACTTGTTGGTGTTTTTGAATGTTGACGTTGTTGTTGAATTTGTTGGTGATTTTCAATGTTGAGTTTTTTTTTTAATTGTTTGGTGTATTTCATTGTTACGGTTGTTGTTGAAACTGTTGTAGTTTTTCCATGTTGAGGTTTTTGTTGATCTTTTTGGTGTTTTTCATTGTTGAAGTTGTTGCTGAATTTGTTGGTGTTTTTGAATGTTGAGGTTGTTGTATTTGTTGGTGTTTTGCAATGTTGAGGTTGTTGTGGAATTTATAGGTGTTATCAATGGCTTTTTTTTTAGCATTTTGTATTTTTCCAAGTTAAGTTTGCAGTTGAATTTGTTGGTATTTTTCAATGTTGAGGTTTCAGTTGAATTTGTTGATGTTTTTCAAAGTTGAGCTTGTTGTTGAATTTTTTGACGTTTTTCATTCTTGAGGTTGTTGTTGAATTTGTTTGTGATTTTCAATGTTGAGTTTGTTGTTGAATTTTATGGTGTTTATCATTGTTGCGGTTGTTGTTGAAATTGTTGGAGTCTTTCAATGTTGAGGTTGTTGTTGAATTTGTTGGTGATTTTCAATTTTGAGCTTGTTGTTAAACTTATTGGTGTTATCAATGGTTTTTTTTAAACTTTTTTGTATTTTTCAAAGTTGAGGTTGCAGTTGAATTTGTTGGTGCTTTTCAATCTTGAGGTTGTTGTTGAAATTGTTGGCTTTTATCAATGTTGAGGTTGTTGTTGTATTAGTTGGTTTTTTGCAATGTTGAGGTTGTTGTTGAATTTGTTGGTGATTTTCAATATTAAGTTTGTTGTTGAATTTTTTGGTGTTATCAATGGTTTTTTTTGAAATTTTTTGTATTTTTCACAGTTGAGCCTGCAGTGGAATTTTTTGGTGTTTTTCAAAGTTGAGGTTGTTGTTGAATTTTTTCATGTTTTTCATTGTTGCAGTTGCTGTTGAAATTGTTGGAGTTTTTCAATGTTGAGGTTGTTGTTGAACTTTTTGATGTTTTTCATTGTTGAGGTTGTTGTTGAATTTGTTGGTGATTTTCAATATTGAGGTTGTTGTTGAACTTTTTGATGTTTTTCATTGTTGAGGTTGTTGTTGAATTTGTTGGTGATTTTCAATATTGAGCTTGTTGTTACTTTTTTGTAATTTTCAAAGTTGAGGTTTTTGTTGAACTTCTTGGTGTTTTTGAATGTTGAGGTTGTTGTTGAATTTATTGATGTTTTACATTGTTGAAGTTGTTGTTGAATTTGTTGGAGTTTTTCAATGTTGAGGTTGTTGTTGTATTTGTTGGTGTTTTGAAATATTAGGTTTGTTGTTGAATTTATTGGTGTTATCTATGCTTTTGTTTGAAATTTTTTGTATTTTTCAAAGTTGAGGTTGCAGTTGAATTTGTTGGTGTTTTTCAAAGTTGAGGTTGTTGTTGAATTTTTTGGTGTTTTTGATTGTTGAGGTTGTTGTTGAATTTGTTGGTGATTTTCATTACTGCGTTTGTTGTTGAAATTGTTGGAGTTATTCAATGTTGAGGTTGTTGCGGTTGAATTTTTTGCTGTTTTTCATTGTTGAGGTTGTTGTTGAATTTGTTGGTGATTTTCAATATTGAGGTTGTTGTTGAATTTATTGGTGTTATCACTGTTTTTTTTTTTAACTTTTTGTGTTTTTCAAAGTTGAGGTTGCAGTTGAATTTGTTGGTGTTTTTCAATGTTGAGGTTGTTGAATTTGTTGGTGATTTTCAAAGTTGAGGTTGTTGTTGAATTTGTTGGTGATTTTCAATGTTGAGTTTCTTGTTCAATTTTTTGGTGTTTTTCTTAGTTGAGGTTGTTATTGAAATTGTTGGAGTTTTTCAATGTTGAGGTTGTTGTTGAATTTTTTGATGTTTTTCATTGTTGAGGTTGTTGTTGAATTTGTTGGTGATTTTCAATATTGAGGTTGTTGTTGAATTTATTGGTGTTATCAATGTTTTTTTTAACTTTTTTGTATTTTTCAAAGTTGAGGTTGCAGCTGACTTTGATGGTGTTATTCTATGTTGAGGTTGTTGAATTTGTTGGTGTTTTTCAAAGTTGAGGTTTTTGTTGAATTTTTTGATGTTTTTCATTGTTGAGGTTGTTGTTGAATTTGTTGGCAATTTTCAATGTGGAGTTTGTTGTTGAATTTTTTGTTTTTTATCTTTGTTCAGGTTGTTGTTGACATTGTTGGAGTTTTTCAATGTCGAGGATCTCGTTCAATTTTGTGGTGTTTTTCGTTGTTGAGGTTGTTGTTGTGGAATTTATTGATGTTTTTTCATTTTTGAGGATGTTGTTAAATCTGTTGGTGATTTTCAATATTGAGGTTGTTGTTGAATTTACTGGTGTTATCATTGTTTTTATTAAACGTTTTTGTATTTTTCAAAGTTGAGGTTGCAGATGAATTTTTTGGTGTTTTTCATTGTTGAGGTTTTTGTTGAACTTGTTGGTGTTTTTGAATGTTGAGGTTGTTGTTGAATTTTTGGTGTTTTTCATTGTTGAGGTTGTTGTTGAATTTGTTGGTGATTTTCAATATTGTGTTTGTTTTTGAATTTGATGTTGTTTTGCAATGTTGAGGTTGTTGTTGAATTTGTAGTTGATTTTCAATATTGAGGTTGTTGTTGAATTTATTGGTGTTAGCAATGGTATTTTTTTAACTTTTTTGTATTTTTCAAAGTTGTGGTTGCAGTTGAACTTCGTGGTGTTTTTCAATGTTGAGGTTCTTGAATTTGTTGGTGTTTTTCAATGTTGAGGTTGTTGTTGAATTGTTTGGTGTTTTTGATTGTTGAGTTTGTTTCTTGAGTTGTTTGGTGTTTTACATTGTTGCGGTTGTTGTTGAAATTGTTGTAGTTTTTCCATGTTGAGGTTGTTGTTGATCTATTTGGTGTTTTTCATTGTTGAAGTTGTTGTTGAATTTGTTGGTGTTTTTGAATGTTGAGGTTGTTGTATTTGTTGGTGTTTTGCAATGTTGAGGTCGTTGTTGAATTTGTTGCTGATTTTCAATATTGAGGTTGTTGTTGAATTTGTTGGCTTTTATCAATGTTGAGGTTGTTGTTGAACTTTTTGATGTTTTTCATTGTTGAGGTTGTTGTTGAACTTGTTGGTGATTTTCAATATTGAGGTTGTTGTTACTTTTTTGTATATTTCAAAGTTGAGGTTTTTGTTGAATTTCTTGGTGTTTTTGAATGTTAAGGTTGTTGTTGAATTTTTTGGTGTTTTACATTGTTGAAGTTGTTGTTGAATTTGTTGGAGTTTTTCAATGTTGAGGTTGTTGTTGTATTTGTTGGTGTTTTGAAATATTAGGTTTGTTGTTGAATTTATTGGTGTTATCAATGCTTTTGCTTGAAATTTTTTGTATTTTTCAAAGTTGAGGTTGCAGTTGAATTTGTTGGTGTTTTTCAAAGTTGAGGTTGTTGTTGAATTTTTTGGTGTTTTTGATTGTTGAGGTTGTTGTTGAATTTGTTGGTGATTTTCATTACTGCGTTTGTTGTTGAAATTGTTGGAGTTATACAATGTTGAGGTTGTTGCGGTTGAATTTTTTAATGTTTTTCATTGTTGAGGTTGTTGTTCAATTTGTTGGTGATTTTCAATATTGAGGTTGTTGTTGAATTTATTGGTGTTATCACTGGGTTTTTTTTTAACTTTTTTGTATTTTTCAAAGTTGAGGTTGCAGTTGAATTTGTTGATGTTTTTCAATGTTGAGGTTGTTGAATTTGTTGGTGGTTTTCAAAGTTGAGTTTGTTGTTGAATTTGTTGGTGATTTTCAATGTTGAGTTTCTTGTTGAATTTTTTGGTGTTTTTCTTAGTTAAGGTTGTTATTGAAATTGTTGGAGTTTTTCAATGTTGAGGTTGTTGTTGAAATTGTTGGAGTTTTTCAATGTTGAGGTTGTTGTTGTTGAATTTTTTGCTGTTTTTCATTGTTGAGGTTGTTGTTGAATTTGTTGGTGATTTTCAATATTGAGGTTGTAGTTGAATTTATTGGTGTTATCAATGTTTTTTTTTTAACTTTTTTTATTTTTCAAAGTTGAGGTTGCACTTGACTTTGTTGGTGTTATTCTATGTTGAGGTTGTTGAATTTGTTGGTGTTTTTCAAAGTTGAGGTTTTTGTTGAATTTTTTGATGTTTTTCATTGTTGAGGTTGTTGTTGAATTTGTTGGCGATTTTCAATGTGGAGTTTGTTGTTGAATTTTTTGTTGTTTATCTTTGTTGAGGTTGTTGTTGACATTGTTGGAGTTTTTCAATGTTGAGGATCTCGTTCAATTTTGTGGTGTTTTTCGTTGTTGAGGTTGTTGTTGTGGAATTTATTGATGTTTTTTCATTTTTGAGGATGTTGTTAAATCTGATGGTGATTTTCAATATTGAAGTTGTTGTTGAATTTATTGGTGTTATCATTGTTTTTATTAAACGTTTTTGTATTTTTCACATTTGAGGTTTTTGTTGAATTTTTTGGTGTTTTTCATTGTTGAGGTTGTTGTTGAATTTGTTGTTGATTTTCAATATTGAGTTTGTTTTTGAATTTGATGTTGTTTTGCAATGTTGAGGTTGTTGTTGAATTCGTAGTTGATTTTCAATATTGAGGTTGTTGTTGAATTTATTGGTGTTAGCAAAGGTATTTTTTTAACTTTTTTGTATTTTTCAAAGTTGAGGTTGCAGTTGAATTTCGTGGTGTTTTTCAATGTTGAGGTTCTTGAATTTGTTGGTGTTTTTCAATGTTGAGGTTGTTGTTGAATTTTTTGGTGTTTTTGATTGTTGAAGTTGTTGTTGAATTTGTTGCTGATTTTCAATGTTGAGTTTGTTTTTTGAATTGTTTGGTGTTTTTCATTGTTGTGGTTGTTGTAGAAATTGTTGTAGTTTTTCCATGTTGAGGTTGTTGTTGATCTTTTTGTTGTTTCTCATTGTTGAAGTTGTTGTTGAATTTGTTGTTGTTTTTGAATGTTGAGGTTGTTGTATTTGTTGGTGTTTTGCAATGTTGAGGTCGTTGTTGAATGTGTTGGTGATTTTCAATATTGAGTTTGTTGTTGAATTTATTTGTGTTATCAATGGTTTTTTTTTAAGTTTATTGTATTTTTCAAAGTTGAGTTTGCAGTTGAATTTGTTGGTATTTTTCAATGTTGAGGTTTCAGTTGAATTGATTGGTGTTTTTCAAAGTTGAGCTTGTTGTTGAATTTTTTGACGTTTTTCATTCTTGAGGTTGTTGTTGAATTTGTTTGTGATTTTCAATGTTGAGTTTGGTGTTGAATTTTTTGGTGTTTATCATTGTTGCGGTTGTTTTTGAAATTGTTGGAGTCTTTCAATGTTGAGGTTGATGTTGAATTTTTTGTTGTTTTTGATTGTTGAGGCTGTTGTTGAATTTGTTGGTGATTTTAATTACTGCGTTTGTTGTTGAAATTGTTGGAGTTATTCAATGTTGAGGTTGTTGCAGTTGAATTTTTTGATGTTTTTCATTGTTGAGGTTGTTGTTGAATTTGTTGGTGATTTTCAATATTGAGGTTGTTCTTGAATTTATTGATGTTATCACTGGTATTTTTTTTAACTTTTTTGTATTTTTCAGAGTTGAGGTTGCAGTTGAATTTGTTGGTGTTTTTCAAAGTTGAGGTTGCTAAATTTGTTGGTGTTTTTCAAAGTTGAGGTTGTTTTTGAATTTGTTGGTCATTTTCAATGTTGAGTTTGTTGTTGAATTTTTTGGTGTTTTTCTTAGTTGAGGTTGTTGTTGAAATTGTTGGAGTTTTTCAATGTTGAGGTTATTGTTGAATTTGTTGGAGTTATTCAATGTTGAGGTTGTTGTTGAATTTTTTGATGTTTTTCATTGTTGAGGTTGTTGTTGAATTTGTTGGTGATTTTCAATATTGAGGTTGTTGTTGAATTTATTGGTGTTATCAATGTTTTTTTATTAACTTTTTGTATTTTTCAAAGTTGAGGTTGCAGTTGACTTTGTTGGTGATATTCTATGTTGAGGTTGTTGAATTTGTTGGTGTTTTTCAAAGTTGAGGTTTTTGTTGAATTTTTTGATGTTTTTCATTGTTGAGGTTGTTGTTGAATTTGTTGGCGATTTTCAATGTGGAGTTTGTTGTTGAATTTTTTGTTGTTTAACTTTGTTGAGGTTGTTGTTGACATTGTTGGAGTTTTTCAATGTTGAGGATCTCGTTCAATTTTGTGGTGTTTTTCGTTGTTGAGGTTGTTGTTGCTGAATATATTGACGTTTTTTCATTTTTGAGGATGTTGTTAAATCTGTTGGTGATTTTCAACATTGAGGTTGTTGTCGAATTTAGTGGTGTTATCATTGTCTTTATTAAACGTTTTTGTATTTTTCAAAGTTGAGGTTGCAGATGAATTTTTTGCTGTTTTTCAATGTTGAGGTTGTTACAATTTGTTGGTGTATTTCAAATTTGAGGTTGTTGTTGAATTTATTGGTGTTAGCAATGGTATTTTTTTAACTTTTTTGTATTTATCAAAGTTGTGGTTGCAGTTGAATTTCGTGGTGTTTTTCAATGTTGAGGTTCTTGAATTTGTTGGTGATTTTCAATGTTGAGTTTGTTTTTTGAGTTGTTTGGTGTTTTTCATTGTTGCGGTTGTTGTTGAAATTGTTGTAGTTTTTCCATGTTGAGGTTGTTGTTGATCTTTTTGGTGTTTTTCATTGTTGATGTTGTTGTTGAATTTGTTGGTGTTTTTGAATGTTGAGGTTGTTGTATTTGTTGGTGTTTTGCAATGTTGAGGTCGTTGTTGAATGTGTTGGTGATTTTCAATATTGAGGTTGTTGTTGAATTTATTCGTGTTATCAATGGTTTTTTTTTAACTTTATTGTATTTTTCCATGTTGAGGTTTCAGTTGAATTTGTTGGTATTTTTCAATGTTGAGGTTTCAGTTGAATTTGTTGGTGTTTTTCAAAGTTGAGCATGTTGTTGAATTTTTTGACGTTTTTCATTCTTGAGGTTGTTGTTGAATTTGTTTGTGATTTTCAATGTTGAGTTTGTTGTTTGAATTGTTTGGTGTTTTTCATTGTTGCGTTTGTTGTTGAAATTGTTGTAGTTTTTCCATGTTGCGGTTGTTGTTGATCTTTTTGGTGTTTTTCATTGTTGAAGTTGTTGTTGAATTTGTTGGTGTTTTTGAATGTTGAGGTTGTTGTATTTGTTGGTGTTTTGCAATGTTGAGATCGTTGTTGAATTTGTTGCTGATTTTCAATATTGAGGTTGTTGTTGAATTTTATGGTGTTTCTCATTGTTGCGGTTGTTGTTGAAATTGTTGGAGTCTTTCAATGTTGAGGTTATTGTTGAATTTGTTGGTGATTTTCAATCTTGAGGTTGTTGTTGTATTTGTTGGTGTTTTGCAATGTTGAGGTTGTTGTTGAATTTGTTGGTGATTTTCAATATTAAGTTTGTTGTTGAATTTTTTGGTGTTATCAATGGTTTTTTTTGAAATTTTTTGTATTTTTCACAGTTGAGCCTGCAGTGGAATTTGTTGGTGTTTTTCAAAGTTGAGGTTGTTGTTGAATTTTTTCATGTTTTTCATTGTTGCGGTTGCTGTTGAAATTGTTGGAGTTTTTCAATGTTGAGGTTGTTGTTGAACTTTTTGATGTTTTTCATTGTTGAGGTTGTTGTTGAATTTGTTGGTGATTTTCAACATTGAGGTTGTTGTTACTATTTTGTAATTTTCAAATTGAGGTTTTTGCTGAATTTCTTGGTGTTTTTGAATGTTGAGGTTGTTGTTGAATTTTTTGGTGTTTTACATTGTTGATGTTGTTGCTGAATTAGTTGGTGTTTTTCAATGTTGAGGTTGTTGTATTTGTTGGTGTTTTGAAATATTAGGTTTGTTGTTGAATTTATTGGTGTTATCAATGCTTTTGCTTGAAATTTTTTGTATTTTTCAAAGTTGAGGTTGCAGTTGAATTTGTTGGTGTTTTTCAAAGTTGAGGTTCTGGTTGAATTTTTTGGTGTTTTTGATTGTTGCGTTTGTTGTTGAATTTGTTGGTGATTTTCATTACTGCGTTTGTTGTTGAAATTGTTGGAGTTATTCAATGTTGAGGTTGTTGCGGTTGAATTTTTTGATGTTTTTCATTGTTGAGGTTGTTGTTGAATTTGTTTGTGATTTTCAATATTGAGGTTGTTGTTGAATTTATTGGTGTTATCACTGGTTTTTTTTTAACTTATTTGTGTTTTTCAAAGTTGAGGTAGCATTTGAATTTGTTGGTGTTTTTCAATGTTGAGGTTGTTGAATTTGTTGGTGTTTTTCAAAGTTGAGGTTGTTGTTGAATTTGTTGGTGATTTTCAATGTTGAGTTTCTTGTTGAATTTTTTGGTGTTTTTCTTAGTTGAGGTTGTTATTGAAATTGTTGGAGTTTTTCAATGTTGACGTTGTTGTTGAAATTGTTGGAGTTATTCAATGTTGAGGTTGTTGTTGTTGAATTTTTTGATGTTTTTCATTGTTGAGGTTGTTGTTGAATTTGTTGGTGATTTTCAATATTGAGGTTGTTGAATTTATTGTTGTTATCAATGTTTTTTTTTAAACTTTTTTGTATTTTTCAAAGTTGAGGTTGCAGCTGACTTTGATGGTGTTATTCTAAGTTGAGGTTGTTGAATTTGTTGGTGTTTTTCAAAGTTGAGGTTTTTGTTGAATTTTTTGATGTTTTTCATTGTTGAGGTTGTTGTTGAATTTGTTGGCGATTTTCAATGTGGAGTTTGTTGTTGAATTTTTTGTTTTTTATCTTTGTTGAGGTTGTTGTTGACATTGTTGGAGTTTTTCAATGTCGCGGATCTCGTTCAATTTTGTGGTGTTTTTCGTTGTTGAGGTTGTTGTTGTGGAATTTATTGATGTGTTTTCATTATTGTGGATGTTGGTAAATCTGTTGCTGATTTTCAATATTGAGGTTGTTGTTGAATTTACTGGTGTTATCATTGTTTTTATTAAACGTTTTTGTATTTTTCAAAGTTGAGGTTGCAGTTGAATTTTTTGCTGTTTTTCAATGTTGAGGTTGTTGAATTTGTTGGTATTTTTCAAATTTGAGGTTTTTGTTGAATTTTTTGGTGTTTATCATTGTTGACGTTTTTGTTGAACTTGTTGGTGTTTTTGAATGTTGAAGTTGTTGTTGAATTTTTTGGTGTTTCCATTGTTGAGGTTGTTGTTGAATTTGTTGGTGATTTTCAATGTTGAGTTTGTTTTTTGAGTTGTTTGGTGTTTTTCATTGTTGCGGTTGTTGTTGGAATTGTTGTAGTTTTTCCATGTTGTGGTTGTTGTTGATCTTTTTGGTGTTTTTCATTGTTGAAGTTGTTGTTGAATTTGTTGGTGTTTTTGAATGTTGAGTTTGTTGTATTTGTTGGTGTTTTGCAATGTTGAGGTCGTTGTTGAATTTGTTGCTGATTTTCAATATTGAGGTTGTTGTTGAATTTTATGGTGTTTATCATTGTTGCGGTTGTTGTTGAAATTGTTGGAGTCTTTCAATGTTGAGGTTGTTGTTGAATTTTTTGATGTTTTTCATTGTTGAGGTTGTTGTTGAATTTGTTGGCGATTTTCAATGTGGAGTTTGTTGTTGAATTTTTTGTTGTTTATCTTTGTTGAGGTTGTTGTTGACATTGTTGGAGTTTTTCAATGTTGAGGATCTCGTTCAATTTTGTGGTGCTTTTCGTTGTTGAGGTTGTTGTTGCTGAATATATTGACGTTTTTTCATTTTTGAGGATGTTGTTAAATCTGTTGGTGATTTTCAATATTGAGGTTGTTGTTGAATTTACTGGTGTTATCATTGTTTTTATTAAACGTTTTTGTATTTTTCAAAGTTGAGGTTGCAGATGAATTTTTTGCTGTTTTTCAATGTTGAGGTTGTTACAATTTGTTGGTGTATTTCAAATTTGAGGTTGTTGTTGAATTAATTGGTGTTAGCAATGGTATTTCTTTAACTTTTTGTATTTTTCAAAGTTGTGGTTGCAGTTGAATTTCGTGGTGTTTTTCAATGTTGAGGTTCTTGAATTTGTTGGTGTTTTTCAATGTTGAGGTTGTTGTTGAATTTTTTGGTCTTTTTGATTGTTGAAGTTGTTGTTGAATTTGTTGGTGATTTTCAATGTTGAGTTTGTTTTTTGAGTTGTTTGGTGTTTTTCATTGTTGCGGTTGTTGTTGAAATTGTTGTAGTTTTTCCATGTTGTGGTTGTTGTTGATCTTTTTGGTGTTTTTCATTGTTGAAGTTGTTGTTGAATTTGTTGGTGTTTTTGAATGTTGAGTTTGTTGTATTTGTTGGTGTTTTGCAATGTTGAGGTCGTTGTTGAATTTGTTGGTGATTTTCAATATTGAGGTGGTTGTTGAATTTATTGGTATTTTCAATGGTTTTTTTTTTAACTTTTTTGTATTTTTCCAAGTTGAGTTTGCAGTTGAATTTATTGATATTTTTCAATGTTGAGGTTTCAGTTGAATTTGTTGGTGTTTTTCAAAGTTGAGCTTGTTGTTGAATTTTTTGACGTTTTTCATTCTTGAGATTGTTGTTGAATTTGTTTGTGATTTTCAATGTTGAGTTTGTTGTTTGAATTGTTTGGTGTTTTTCATTGTTGCGGTTGTTGTTGAAATTGTTGTAGTTTTTCCATGTTGAGGTTGTTGTTGATCTTTTTGGTGTTTTTCATTGTTGAAGTTGTTGTTGAATTTGTTGGTGTTTTTCAATATTGAGGTTGTTGTTGAATTTATTGGTGGTTTTTCTTTTAACTTTTAACAAACTAAAATGGTTTTCTTTTAACTTATTTGTATTTTTCCAAGTTGAGTTTGCAGTTGAATTTGTTGGTATTTTTCAATGTTTAGGTTTCAGTTGAATTTGTTGGTGTTTTTCAAAGTTGAGCTTGTTGTTGAATTTTTTGACGTTTTTCATTCTTGAGGTTGTTGTTGAATTTGTATTTGATTTTCAATGTTGAGTTTGTTGTTGAATTTTTTGGTGTTTATCATTGTTGCGGTTGTTGTTGAAATTGTTGGAGTCTTTCAATGTTGAGGTTGTTGTTGAATTTGTTGGTTATTTTCAATATTGATCTTGTTGTTGAACATATTGGTGTTATCAATGGTTTTTTTTACACTTCTTATTATTCTTCAAAGTTGAGGTTGCAGTTGAATTTGTTAGTGTTTTTCAATCTTGAGGTTGTTGTTGAATTTGTTGGCTTTTATCAATGTTGAGGTTGTTGTTGAATTTGTTGGTGATTTACAATATTGAGGTTGTTGTTGAATTTATTGGTGTTATCACTGGTTTTTTTTTTAATTTTTTTGTATTTTTCAAAGTTGAGGTTGCAGTTGAATTTGTTATTGTTTTTCAATGTTGAGGTTGTTGAATTTGTTGGTGATTTTCAAAGTTGAGGTTGTTGCTGAATTTGTTGGTGATTTTCAATGTTGAGTTTGTTGTTGAATTTTTTGGTGTTTTTCATAGTTGAGATTGTTGTTGAAATTGGTGGAGTTTTTCCATGTTGAGGTTGTTGCTGCAATTGTTGGAGTTATTCAATGTTGAGGTTGTTGTTGTTGAATTTTTTGATGTTTTTCATTGTTGAGGTTGTTGTTGAATTTATTGGTGTTATCAATGTTTTTTTTTAAACTTTTTTGTATTTTTCAAAGCTGAGGTTGCAGTTGACTTTGTTGGTGTTATTCTATGTCGAGGTTGTTGAATTTGTTGGTGTTTTTCAAAGTTGAGGTTTTTGTTGAATTTTTTGATGTTTTTCATTGTTGAAGTTGTTGTAGAATTTGTTGGCGATTTTCAATGTGGAGTTTGTTGTTGAATTTTTTATTGTTTATCTTTGTTGAGGTTGTTGTTGACATTGTTGGAGTTTTTCAATGTTGAGGATCTCGTTCAATTTTGTGGTGTTTTTCGTTGTTTAGGTTGTTGTTGTGGAATTTATTGATGTTTTTTCAATTTTGAGGATGTTGTTAAGTCTGTTGGTGATTTTCAATATTGAGGTTGTTGTTGAATTTATTGGTGTTATCATTGCTTTTATTAAACGTTTTTGTAGTTTTCAAAGTTGAGGTTGCAGTTGAATTTTTTGCTGTTTTTCAATGTTGAGGTTGTTGACTTTGTTGGTATTTTTCAAATTTGAGGTTTTTGTTGAATTTTTTGGTGTTTTTCGTTGTTGAGGTTTTTGTTGAACTTGTTGGTGTTTTTGAATGTTGAAGTCGTTGTTGAATTTGTTGGTGATTTTCAATGTTGAGGTTTTTTTTAATTGTTTGGTGTTTTTCATTGTTGCGGTTGTTGTTGAAACTGTTGTAGTTTTTCCATGTTGAGGTTTTTGTTGATCTTTTTGGTGTTTTTCATTGTTGAAGTTGTTGTTGAATTTGTTGGTGTTTTTGAATGTTGAGGTTGTTGTATTTGTTGGTGTTTTGCAATGTTGAGGACGTTGTTGAATTTGTTGGTGATTTTCAATATTGAGGTTGTTGTGGAATTTATTGGTGTTATCAATGGCTTTTTTTTTAACTTTTTTGTATTTTTCCAAGTTGAGTTTGCAGTAGAATTTGTTGGTATTTTTCAATGTTGAGGTTTCAGTTGAATTTGTTGATGTTTTTCAAAGTTGAGGTTGTTGTTGAATTTTTTGGTGTTTTTGATTGTTGAGGTTGTTGTTGAATTTGTTGGTGATTTTCATTACTGCGTTTGTTGTTGAAATTGTTGGAGTTATTCAATGTTGAGGTTGTTGCGGTTGAATTTTTTGATGTTTTTCATTGTTGAGGTTGTAATTGAATTTGTTGTTGATTTTCAATATTGAGGTTGTTGTTGAATTTATTCGTGTTATCAATGGTTTTTTTTTAACTTTATTGTATTTTTCCAAGTTGAGTTTGCAGTTGAATTTGTTGGTATTTTTCAATGTTGAGGTTTCAGTTGAATTTGTTGGTGTTTTTCAAAGTTGAGCTTGTTGTTGAATTTTTTGACGTTTTTCATTCTTGAGGTTGTTGTTGAATTTCTTTGTGATTTTCAATGTTGAGTTTGTTGTTGAATTTTTTGGTGTTTATCATTGTTGCGGTTTTTGTTGAAATTGTTGGAGTCTTTCAATGTTGAGGTTGTTGTTGAATTTGTTGGTGATTTTCAATATTGAGCTTGTTGTTAAACTTATTGGTGTTATCAATGGTTTTTTTTAAAGTTTTTTGTATTTTTCAAAGTTGAGGTTGCAGTTGAATTTGTTGGTGTTTTTCAATCTTGAGCTTGTTGTTGAATTTGTTGGTGTTTATCAATGTTGAGGTTGTTGTTATATTTGTTGGTATTTCGCAATGTTGAGGTTGTTGTTGAATTTGTTGGTGATTTTCAATTTTAAATTTGTTATTGAATTTTTTGGTGTTAACAATGGTTTTTTTTGAAATTTTTTGTATTTTTCACAGTTGAGGCTGCAGTGGAATTTGTTGGTGTTTTTCAAAGTTGAGGTTGTTGTTGAATTTTTTCATGTTTTTCATTGTTGCGGTTGCTGTTGAAATTGTTGGAGTTTTTCAATGTTGAGCTTTTTGATGTTATTCATTGTTGAGGTTGTTGTTGAATTTGTTGGTGACTTTCAATATTGAGGTTGTTGTTACTTTTTTGTATTTTTCAACGTTGAGGTTTTTGTTGATTTTCTTGGTGTTTTTGAATGTTGAGGTTGTTGTTCAATTTTTTGGCGTTTTACATTGTTGAAGTTGTTGTTGAATTTGTTGGAGTTTTCATTGTTGAGGTTGTTGTAGTATTTGTTTTTTCTTTTGAAATATTAGGTTTGTTGTTGAATTTATTGTTGTTATCAATGCTTTTGCTTGAAATACTTTGTATTTTTCAAAGTTGAGGTTGGAGTTGAATTTGTTGGTGTTTTTCAAAGTTGAGGTTGTTGTTGAATTTTTTGGTGTTTTTGATTGTTGAGGTTGTTGTTGAATTTGTTGGTGATTTTCATTACTGCGTTTGTTGTTGATATTGTTGGAGTTATTCAATGTTGAGGTTGTTGCGGTTGAATTTTTTTATGTTTTTCATTGTTTAGGTTGTTGTTGAATTTATTCGTGATTTACAATATTGAGGTTGTTGTTGAATTTATTGGTGTTATCACTGGTTTTTTTTTAACTTTTTTGTATTTTTCAAAGTTGAGGTTGCAGTTGAATTTGTCGGTGTTTTTCAAAGTTGATGTTGTTGAATTTGTTGGTGATTTTCAAAGTTGAGGTTGTTGTTGAATTTGTTGGTGATTTTCAATGTTGAGTTTGTTGTTGAATTTTTTGGTGTTTTTCTTAGTTGAGGTTGTTGTTGAACTTGTTGGAGTTATTCAATGTTGAGGTTGTTGTTCTTGAATTTTTTGATGTTTTTCATTGTTGAGGTTGTTGTTGAATTTGTTGGTGATTTTCAATATTGAGGTTGTTGTTGAATTTATTGGTGTTATCAATGTTTTTTTTTTAACTTTTTTGTATTTTTCAAAGTTGAGGTTGCAGTTGACTTTGTTGGTGTTATTCTATGTTGAGGTTGTTGAATTTGTTGGTGTTTTTCAAAGTTGAGGTTTTTGTTCAATTTTTTGATGTTTTTCACTGTTGAGGTTGTTGTTGAATTTGTTGGCGATTTTCAATGTGGATTTTGTTGTTGAATTTTTTGTTGTTTATCTTTGTTGAGGTTGTTGTTGACATTGTTGGAGTTTTTCAATGTTGAGGATCTCGTTCAATTTTGTGGTGTTTTTCGTTGTTGAGGTTGTTGTTGTAGAATTGATTGATGTTTTTTCATTTTTGAGGATGTTGTTAAGTCTGTTGGTGATTTTCAATATTGAGGTTGCTGTTGAATTTATTGGTGTTATCATTGTTTTTGTTAAACGTTTTTGTATTTTTCAAAGTTGAGGTTGCAGTTGAATTTTTTGGTGTTTTTCAATGATGAGGTTGTTGAATTTGTTGGTATTTTTCAAATTTGAGGTTTTTGTTGAATTTTTTGGTGTTTTTCATTGTTGAGGTTTTGGTTGAACTTGTTGGTGTTTTTGAATGTTGAAGTTGTTGTTGAATTTTTTGGTGTCTTTCATTGTTGAGGTTGTTGTTGAATTTGTTGGTGATTTTCAATATTGAGTTTGTTTTTGAATTTGATGCTGTTTTGCAATGTTGAGGTTGTTGTTGAATTTGTAGTTGATTTTCAATATTGAGTTTGTTATTGAATTTTTTGGTGTTTATCATTGTTGCGGTTGTTGTAGAAATTGTTGGAGTCTTTCAATTTTGAGGTTGTTGTTGAATTTGTTGGTGATTTTCAATATTGAGCTTGTTGTTAAACTTATTGGTGTTATCAATGGTTTTTTTAAAACTTTTTTGTATTTTTCAAAGTTGCGGTTGCAGTTGAATTTGTTGGTGTTTTTCAATCTTGAGGTTGTTGTTGAATTTGTTGGCTTTTATCAATGTTGAGGTTGTTGTTGTATTTTTTGGTGTTTTTCATTGTTGAGGTTGTTGTTGTTTTTAAATGTTGAGGTTGTTGTTGTATTTGTTGGTGTTTTGCAATGTTGAGGTTGTTGTTGAATTTGTTGGTGATTTTCAATATTAAGTTTGTTGTTGAATTTATTGGTGTTATCAATGGTTTTTTTTCAAATTTTTTGTATGTTTCACAGTTGAGGTTTCAGTTGAATTTGTTGGTGTTTTTCATTGTTGAGGCTGTTGCTGAATTTTTTGGTGATTTTCAATGTTGAGTTGGTTGTTGAATTTATTGGTGTTTTTCATTGTTACGGTTGTTGTTGAAATTGTTGGAGATTTTCAATGCTGAGGCTGTTGTTAATCTTTTTGGTGTTTTTCATTGTTGATGTTGTTGTTGAATTTTTTGGTGTTTTTCATTTTTGAGGTTGTTTTTGAATTTGTTGGTGATTTTCAATGTTGAGTTTGTTGTTGAATTTGTTGGTAGTTTGCAATGCTGTGGTTGTTGTTGTATTTGTTGGTGATTTTCAATATTGAGGTTGTTGTTGAATTTATTGATGTTAGCAATGTTTTTTTTTTAACTTTTTGTATTTTTCTAAGTTGAGGTTGCAGTTGAATTTGTTGGTGTTTTTCAATGTTGAGGTTGTTGAATATTTCGGTCTTTTTCATTGTTGAGGTCTCTGTTGAATTTGTGTGGTTTTGAATGTTGAGATTGTTGTTGAATTTTTTGGTGTTTTCAATATTGAGGTTGTTGTTGAAATTGTTGGTGTTTTAAAATGTTAAGGTTGTTGTTGTATTTGTTGGTGTTTTGCAATTTTGAGGTTGTTGTTGAATTTGTTGGTGATTTTCAATATTAAGTTTGTTGTTGAATTTATTGGTGTTATCAATGGTTTTTTTTCAAATTTTTTGTATGTTTCACAGTTGAGGTTTCAGTTGAATTTGTTGGTGTTTTTCATTGTTGAGGCTGTTGCTGAATTTTTTGGTGATTTTCAATGTTGAGTTGGTTGTTGAATTTTTTGGTGTTTTTCATTGTTACGGTTGTTGTTGAAATTGTTGGAGATTTTCAATGCTGAGGCTGTTGTTAATCTTTTTGGTGTTTTTCATTGTTGATGTTGTTGTTGAATTTTTTGGTGTTTTTCATTTTTGAGGTTGTTGTTGAATTTGTTGGTGATTTTCAATGTTGAGTTTGTTGTTGAATTTGTTGGTAGTTTGCAATGTTGTGGTTGTTGTTGTATTTGTTGGTGATTTTCAATATTGAGGTTGTTGTTGAATTTATTGATGTTAGCAATGTTTTTTTTTTAACTTTTTGTATTTTTCTAAGTTGAGGTTGCAGTTGAATTTGTTGGTGTTTTTCAATGTTGAGGTTGTTGAATATTTCGGTCTTTTTCATTGTTGAGGTCTCTGTTGAATTTGTGTGGTTTTGAATGTTGAGATTGTTGTTGAATTTTTTGGTGTTTTCAATATTGAGGTTGTTGTTGAAATTGTTGGTGTTTTAAAATGTTAAGGTTGTTGTTGTATTTGTTGGTGTTTTGCAATTTTGAGGTTGTTGTTGAATTTGTTGGTGATTTTCAATGTTGATGTTGTTGAATTTGTTGTTGTTTTTCAAAGTTGAGATTGTTGTTGAATTTTGTGGTGTTTTTCATTGTTGCGGTTGTTGTTGAAATTGTTGTAGTTTTTCCATGTTGAGGTTGTTGTTGATCTTTTTGGTGTTTTTCATTGTTGAAGTTGTTGTTGAATTTGTTGGTGTTTTTGAATGTTGAGGTTGTTGTATTTGTTGGTGTTTTGCAATGTTGAGGTCGTTGTTGAATGTGTTGGTGATTTTCAATATTGAGGTTGTTGTTGAATTTATTCGTGTTATCAATGGTTTTTTTTTAACTTTTTTGTATTTTTCCAAGTTGAGTTTGCAGTTGAATTTGTTGGTAGTTTTCAATGTTGAGGTTTCAGTTGAATTTGTTGGTGTTTTTCAAAGTTGAGCTTGTTGTTGAATTTTTTGACGTTTTTCATTCTTGAGGTTGTTGTTGAATTTGTTTGTGATTTTCAATGTTGAGTTTGTTGTTTGAATTGTTTGGTGTTTTTCATTGTTGCGGTTGTTGTTGAAATTGTTGGAGTCTTTCAATTTTGAGGTTGTTGTTGAATTTGTTGGCGATTTTCAATGTTGAGTTTGTTGTTGAATTTTTTGGTGTTTATCATTGTTGCGGTTGTTGTTGAAATTGTTGGAGTCTTCAATTTTGAGGTTGTTATTGAATTTGTTGGCGATTTTCAATGTGGAGTTTGTTGTTGAATTTTTTGTTGTTTATCTTTGTTGAGGTTGTTGTTGACATTGTTGGAGTTTTTCAATGTTGATGATCTCGTTCAATTTTGTGGTGTTTTTCGTTGTTGAGGTTGTTCTTGTTGAATTTATTGATGTTTTTTCATTTTTGAGGAAGTTGTTAAATCTGTTGGGGATTTTCAATATTGAGGTTGCTGTTGAATTTATTGGTGTTATCATTGTTTTTGTTAAACGTTTTTGTATTTTTCAAAGTTGAGGTTGCAGTTGAATTTTTTGGTGTTTTTCAATGTTGAGGTTGTTGAATTTGTTGGTGATTTTCAAAGTTGAGTTTGTTGTTGAATTTGTTGGTGATTTTCAATGTTGAGTTTCTTGTTGAATTTTTTGGTGTATTTCTTAGTTGAGGTTGTTGTTGAAATTGGTGGAGTTTTTCAATGTTTAGGTTGTTGTTGAAATTGTTGGAGTTATTCAATGTTGAGGTTGTTGTTGTTGAATTTTTTGATGTTTTTCATTGTTGAGGTTGTTGTTGAATTTGTTGGTGATTTTCAATATTGAGGTTGTTGTTGAATTCATTGGTGTTATCAATGTATTTTTTTAACTTTTTTGTATTTTTCAAAGTTGAGGTTGCAGTTGACTTTGTTGGTGTTATTCTATGTTGAGGTTGTTGAATTTGTTGGTGTTTTTCAAAGTTGAGGTTTTTGTTGAATTTTTTGATGTTTATCTTTGTTGAGGTTGTTGTTGTCATTGTTGGAGTTTTTCAATGTTGAGCATCTCGTTCAATTTTGTGGTGTTTTTCGTTGTTGAGGTTGTTGTTGTAGAATTGATTGATGTTTTTTTCATTTTTGAGGATGTTGTTAAGTCTGTTGGTGATTTTCAATATTGAGGTTGCTGTTGAATTTATTGGTGTTATCATTGTTTTTGTTAAACGTTTTTGTATTTTTCAAAGTTTAGGTTGCAGTTGAATTTTTTGGTGTTTTTCAATGATGAGGTTGTTGAATTTGTTGGTATTTTTCAAATTTGAGGTTTTTGTTGAATTTTTTGGTGTTTTTCATTGTTGAGGTTTTGGTTGAACTTGTTGGTGTTTTTGAATGTTCAGGTTGTTGTTGAATATTTTGGTGTCTTTCATTGTTGAGGTTGTTGTTGAATTTGTTGGTGATTTTCAATATTGAGTTTGTTTTTGAATTTGATGCTGTTTTGCAATGTTGAGGTTGTTGTTGAATTTGTAGTTGATTTTCAATATTGAGTTTGTTGTTGAATTTTTTGGTGTTTATCATTGTTGCGGTTGTTGTAGAAATTGTTGGAGTCTTTCAATTTTGAGGTTGTTGTTGAATTTGTTGGTGATTTTCAATATTGAGCTTGTTGTTAAACTTATTGGTGTTATCAATGGTTTTTTTAAAACTTTTTTGTATTTTTCAAAGTTGCGGTTGCAGTTGAATTTGTTGGTGTTTTTCAATCTTGAGGTTGTTGTTGAATTTGTTGGCTTTTATCAATGTTGAGGTTGTTGTTGTATTTGTTGGTGTTTTGCAATGTTGAGGTTATTGTTGAATTTGTTGGTGATTTTCAATATTAAGTTTGTTGTTGAATTTTTTGGTGTTATCAATGGATTTTTTTGAAATTTTTTGTATTTTTCACAGTTGAGGCTGCAGTGGAATTTGTTGGTGTTTTTCAAATTTGAGGTTGTTGTGGAATTTTTTCTTGTTTTTCATTGTTGCGGTTGCTGTTGAAATTGTTGGAGCTTTTCAATGTTGAGGTTGTTGTTGAATTTTTTGGTGTTTTTCATTGTTGAGGTTGTTGTTGTTTTTAAATGTTGAGGTTGTTGTTGTATTTGTTGGTGTTTTGCAATGTTGAGGTTGTTGTTGAATTTGTTGGTGATTTTCAATATTAAGTTTGTTGTTGAATTTATTGGTGTTATCAATGGTTTTTTTTCAAATTTTTTGTATGTTTCACAGTTGAGGTTTCAGTTGAATTTGTTGGTGTTTTTCATTGTTGAGGCTGTTGCTGAATTTTTTGGTGTTTTTCGTTGTTGATGTTGTTGTTGAATTTTTTGGTGTTTTTCATTTTTGAGGTTGTTGTTGAATTTGTTGGTGATTTTCAATGTTGAGTTTGTTGTTGAATTTGTTGGTAGTTTGCAATGTTGTGGTTGTTGTTGTATTTGTTGGTGATTTTCAATATTGAGGTTGTTGTTGAATTTATTGATGTTGGCAATGGTTTTTATTTAACTTCTTGTATTTTTCTCAACAGGTTGCAGTTGAATTTGTTGGTGTTTTTCAATGTTGAGGTTGTTGAATATTTCGGTCTTTTTCATTGTTGAGGTCTCTGTTGAATTTGTGTGGTTTTGAATGTTGAGATTGTTGTTGAATTTTTTGGTGTTTTCAATATTGAGGTTGTTGTTGAAATTGTTGGTGTTTTAAAATGTTAAGGTTGTTGTTGTATTTGTTGGTGTTTTGCAATTTTGAGGTTGTTGTTGAATTTGTTGGTGATTTTCAATGTTGATGTTGTTGAATTTGTTGTTGTTTTTCAAAGTTGAGATTGTTGTTGAATTTTGTGGTGTTTTTCATTGTTGCGGTTGTTGTTGAAATTGTTGTAGTTTTTCCATGTTGAGGTTGTTGTTGATCTTTTTGGTGTTTTTCATTGTTGAAGTTGTTGTTGAATTTGTTGGTGTTTTTGAATGTTGAGGTTGTTGTATTTGTTGGTGTTTTGCAATGTTGAGGTCGTTGTTGAATGTGTTGGTGATTTTCAATATTGAGGTTGTTGTTGAATTTATTCGTGTTATCAATGGTTTTTTTTTAACTTTATTGTATTTTTCCAAGTTGAGTTTGCAGTTGAATTTGTTGGTAGTTTTCAATGTTGAGGTTTCAGTTGAATTTGTTGGTGTATTTAAAAGTTGAGCTTGTTGTTGAATTTTTTGACGTTTTTCATTCTTGAGGTTGTTGTTGAATTTGTTTGTGATTTTCAATGTTGAGTTTGTTGTTTGAATTGTTTGGTGTTTTTCATTGTTGCGGTTGTTGTTGAAATTGTTGGAGTCTTTCAATTTTGAGGTTGTTGTTGAATTTGTTGGCGATTTTCAATGTTGAGTTTGTTGTTGAATTTTTTGGTGTTTATCATTGTTGCGGTTGTTGTTGAAATTGTTGGAGTCTTCAATTTTGAGGTTGTTATTGAATTTGTTGGCGATTTTCAATGTGGAGTTTGTTGTTGAATTTTTTGTTGTTTATCTTTGTTGAGGTTGTTGTTGACATTGTTGGAGTTTTTCAATGTTGATGATCTCGTTCAATTTTGTGGTGTTTTTCGTTGTTGAGGTTGTTCTTGTTGAATTTATTGATGTTTTTTCATTTTTGAGGAAGTTGTTAAATCTGTTGGGGATTTTCAATATTGAGGTTGCTGTTGAATTTATTGGTGTTATCATTGTTTTTGTTAAACGTTTTTGTATTTTTCAAAGTTGAGGTTGCAGTTGAATTTTTTGGTGTTTTTCAATGTTGAGGTTGTTGAATTTGTTGGTGATTTTCAAAGTTGAGTTTGTTGTTGAATTTGTTGGTGATTTTCAATGTTGAGTTTCTTGTTGAATTTTTTGGTGTATTTCTTAGTTGAGGTTGTTGTTGAAATTGGTGGAGTTTTTCAATGTTTAGGTTGTTGTTGAAATTGTTGGAGTTATTCAATGTTGAGGTTGTTGTTGTTGAATTTTTTGATGTTTTTCATTGTTGAGGTTGTTGTTGAATTTGTTGGTGATTTTCAATATTGAGGTTGTTGTTGAATTCATTGGTGTTATCAATGTATTTTTTTAACTTTTTTGTATTTTTCAAAGTTGAGGTTGCAGTTGACTTTGTTGGTGTTATTCTATGTTGAGGTTGTTGAATTTGTTGGTGTTTTTCAAAGTTGAGGTTTTTGTTGAATTTTTTGATGTTTTTCATTGTTGAGGTTGTTGTTGAATTTGTTGGCGATTTTCAATGTGGAGTTTGTTGTTGAATTTTTTGTTGTTTATCTTTGTTGAGGTTGTTGTTGACATTGTTGGAGTTTTTCAATGTTGAGGATCTCGTTCAATTTTGTGGTGTTTTTCGTTGTTGTTGTGGAATTGATTGATGTTTTTTCATTTTTGAGGATGTTGTTAAGTCTGTTGGTGATTTTCAATATTGAGGTTGTTGTTGAATTTATTGGTGTTATCATTGTTTTTATTAAACGTTTTTGTATTTTTCAAAGTTGAGGTTGCAGTTGAATTTTTTGGTGTTTTTCAATGTTGAGGTTGTTGAATTTGTTGGTATTTTTCAAATTTGAGGTTTTTGTTGAATTTTTTGGGTTTTTTTCGTTGTTGAGGTTTTTGTTGAACTTGTTGGTGTTTTTGAATGTTGAAGTTGCTGTTGAATTTGTTTGTGATTTTCAATGTTGAGTTATTTTTAATTGTTTGGTGTTTTTCATTGTTGCGGTTGTTGTTGAAACTGTTGTAGTTTTTCCATGTTGAGGTTTTTGTTAATCTTTTTGATGGTTTTCATTGCTGATGTTGTTGTTGAATTTGTAGGTGTTTTTGAATGTTGAGGTTGTTGTATTTGTTGGTGTTTTGCAATGTTGAGGTCGTTGTTGAATTTGTTGGTGATTTTCAATATTGAGGTTGTTGTGGAATTTATTGGTGTTATCAATGGCTTTTTTTTTAACTTTTTTGTATTTTTCCAAGTTGAGTTTGCAGTTGAATTTGTTGGTATTTTTCAATGTTGAGGTTTCAGTTGAATTTGTTGATGTTTTTCAAAGTTGAGCTTGTTGTTGAATTTTTTGACGTTTTTCATTCTTGAGGTTGTTGTTGAATTTGTTTGTGATTTTCAATGTTGAGTTTGTTGTTGAATTTTATGGTGTTTATCATTGTTGCGGTTGATGTTGAAATCTTTGGAGTCTTTCAATGTTGAGGTTGTTGTTGAATTTGTTGGTGATTTTCAATTTTGAGCTTGTTGTTAAAGTTATTGGTGTTATCAATGGTTTTTTTAAAACTTTTTTGTATTTTTCAAAGTTGAGGTTGCAGTTGAATTTGTTGGTGCTTTTCAATCTTGAGGTTGTTGTTGAATTTGTTGGCTTTTATCAATGTTGAGGTTGTTGTTGTATTAGTTGGTGTTTTGCAATGTTGAGGTTGTTGTTGAATTTGTTGGTGATTTTCAATATTAAGTTTGTTGTTGAATTTTTTGGTGTTATCAATGGTTTTTTTTGAAATTTTTTGTATTTTTCACAGTTGAGCCTGCAGTGGAATTTGTTGGTGTTTTTCAAAGTTGAGGTTGTTGTTGAATTTTTTCATGTTTTTCATTGTTGCGGTTGCTGTTGAAATTGTTGGAGTTTTTCAATGTTGAGGTTGTTGTTGAACTTTTTGATGTTTTTCATTGTTGAGGTTGTTGTTGAATTTGTTGGTGATTTTCAATATTGAGGTTGTTGTTGAACTTTTTGATGTTTTTCATTGTTGAGGTTGTTGTTGAATTTGTTGGTGATTTTCAATATTGAGCTTGTTGTTACTTTTTTGTAATTTTCAAAGTTGAGGTTCTTGTTCAACTTCTTGGTGTTTTTCAATGTTGAGGTTGTTGTTGTATTTGTTGGTGTTTTGAAATATTAGGTTTGTTGTTGATTTTATTGGTGTTATCAATGCTTTTGTTTGAAATTTTTTGTATTTTTCAAAGTTGAGGTTGTTGTTGAATTTTTTGGTGTTTTTGATTGTTGAGGTTGTTGTTGAATTTGTTGGTGATTTTCATTACTGCGTTTGTTGTTGAAATTGTTGGAGTTAATCAATGTTGAGGTTGTTGCGGTTGAATTTTTTAATGTTTTTCAAAGTTGAGGGTGCAGTTGAATTTGTTGGTGGTTTTCAATGTTGAGGTTGTTGAATTTGTTGGTGATTATCAATGTTGAGGTTGTTGTTGAATTTGTTGGTGACTTTCAATGTTGAGTTTCTTGTAGAATTTTTTGGTGTTTTTCTTAGTTGAAGTTGCTTTGAAATTGTTGGAGTTTTTCAATGTTGAGGTTGTTGTTGTTGAATTTTTTTGATGTTTTTCATTGTTGAGGTTGTTGTTGAATTTGTTGGTGATTTTCAATATTGAGGTTGTTGTTGAATTTATTGGTGGTATCAATGTTTTTTTTTTAACTTTTTTGTATTTTTCAAAGTTGATGTTGCAGCTGACTTTGATGGTGTTATTCTATGTTGAGGTTGTTGAATTTGTTGGTGTTTTTCAAAGTTGAGGGTTTTGTTGAATTTTTTGATGTTTTTCATTGTTGAGGTTGTTGTTGAATTTGTTGGCGATTTTCAATATGGAGTTTGTTGTTGAATTTTATGTTTTTTATCTTTGTTGAGGTTGTTGTTGACATTGTTGGAGTTTTTCAATGTTGAGGATCTCGTTCAATTTTGTGGTGTTTTTCGTTGTTGAGGTTGTTGTTGTGGAATTTATTGATGTTTTTTCATTTTTGAGGATGTTGTTAAATCTGTTGGTGATTTTCAATATTGAGGTTGCTGTTGAATTTACTGGTGTTATCATTGTTTTTATTAAACGTTTTTGTATTTTTCAATGTTGAGGTTGCAGTTGAATTATTTGCTGTTTTTCATTGTTGAGGTTGTTGAATTTGTTGGTATTTTTCAAATTTGAGGTTTTTGTTGAATTTTTTGGTGTTTTTCATTGTTGAGGTTTTTGTTGAACTTGTTGGTGTTTTTGAATGTTGAGGTTGTTGTTGAATTTTTTGGTGTTTTTCATTGTTGAGGTTGTTGTTGAATTTGTTGGTGATTTTCAATATTGTGTTTGTTTTTCAATTTGATGTTGTTTTGCAATGTTGAGGTTGTTGTTGAATTTGTAGTTGATTTTCAATATTGAGGTTGTTGTTGAATTTATTGGTGTTAGCAATGGTATTTTTTTAACTTTTTTGTATTTTTCAAAGTTGTGGTTGCAGTTGAACTTCGTGGTGTTTTTCAATGTTGAGGTTCTTGAATGTGTTGGTGTTTTTCAATGTTGAGGTTGTTGTTGAATTTTTTGGTGGTTTTGATTGTTGAAGTTGTTGTTGAATTTGTTGGTGATTTTCAATGTTGAGTTTGTATTTGGAGTTGTTTGGTGTTTTTCATTGTTGCGGTTGTTGTTGAAATTGTTGTAGTTTTTCCATGTTGAGGTTGTTGTTGATCTTTTTGGTGTTTTTCATTGTTGAAGTTGTTGTTGAATTTGTTGGTGTTTTTGCATGTTGAGGTTGTTGTATTTGTTGGTGTTTTGCAATGTTGAGGTCGTTGTTGAATTTGTTGGTGATTTTCAATATTGAGGTTGTTGTTGAATTTATTGGTGTTTTCAATGGTTTTTTTTTTAACTTTTTTGTATTTTTCAAAGTTGAGGTTGCAGTTGAATTTCTTGATATTTTTCAATGTTGAGGTTTCAGTTGAATTTGTTGGTGTTTTTCTTAGTTGAGGTTGTTGTTGAACTTGTTGGAGTTATTCAATGTTGAGGTTGTTGTTCTTGAATTTTTTGATGTTTTTCATTGTTGAGGTTGTTGTTGAATTTATTGGTGATTTTCAATATTGAGGTTGTTGTTGAATTTATTGGTGTTATCAATGTTTTTTTTTTAACTTTTTTGTATTTTTCAAAGTTGAGGTTGCAGTTGACTTTGTTGGTGTTATTCTATGTTGAGGTTGTTGAATTTGTTGGTGTTTTTCAAAGTTGAGGTTTTTGTTGAATTTTTTGATGTTTTTCATTGTTGAGGTTGTTGTTGAATTTGTTGGCGATTTTCAATGTGGAGTTTGTTGTTGAATTTTTTGTTGTTTATCTTTGTTGAAGTTGTTGTTGACATTGTTGAAGTTTTTCAATGTTGAGGATCTCGTTCAATTTTGTGCTGTTTTTCGTTGTTGAGGTTGTTGTTGTTGAATTGATTGATGTTTTTTTCATTTTTGAGGATGTTGTTAAATCTGTTGGTGATTTTCAGTATTGATGTTGCTGTTGAATTTATTGGTGTTATCTTTGTTTTTGTTAAACGTTTTTGTATTTTTCAAAGTTGAGGTTGCAGTTGAATTTTTTGGTGTTTTTCAATGTTGAGGTTGTTGAATTTGTTGGTATTTTTCAAATTTGAGGTTTTTGTTGAATTTTTTGGTGTTTTACATTGTTGAGGTTTTGGTTGAACTTGTTGGTGTTTTTGAATGTTCAGGTTGTTGTTGAATTTTTTGGTGTTTTTCATTGTTGAGGTTGTTGTTGAATTTGTTGGTGATTTTCAATATTGAGATTGTTTTTGAATTTAATGCTGTTTTGCAATGTTGAGGTTGTTGTTGAATTTGTAGTTGATTTTCAATATTGAGTTTGTTGTTGAATTTTTTGGTGTTTATCATTGTTGCGGTTGTTGTTGAAATTGTTGGAGTCTTTCAATTTTGAGGTTGTTGTTGAATTTGTTGGCGATTTTCAATGTTGAGTTTGTTGTTGAATTTTTTGGTGTTTATCATTGTTGCAGTTGTTGTTGAAATTGTTGGAGTCTTTCAATTTTGAGGTTGTTGTTGAATTTGTTGGTGATTTTCAATGTTGAGTTTGTTGTTGAATTTTTTGGTGTTTATCATTGTTGCGGTTGTTGTTGAAATTGTTGGAGTCTTCAATTTTGAGGTTGTTATTGAATTTGTTGGCGATTTTCAATGTGGAGTTTGTTGTTGAATTTTTTGTTGTTTATCTTTGTTGAGGTTGTTGTTGACATTGTTGGAGTTTTTCAATGTTGATGATCTCGTTCAATTTTGTGGTGTTTTTCGTTGTTGAGGTTGTTCTTGTTGAATTTATTGATGTTTTTTCATTTTTGAGGAAGTTGTTAAATCTGTTGGGGATTTTCAATATTGAGGTTGCTGTTGAATTTATTGGTGTTATCATTGTTTTTGTTAAACGTTTTTGTATTTTTCAAAGTTGAGGTTGCAGTTGAATTTTTTGGTGTTTTTCAATGTTGAGGTTGTTGAATTTGTTGGTGATTTTCAAAGTTGAGTTTGTTGTTGAATTTGTTGGTGATTTTCAATGTTGAGTTTCTTGTTGAATTTTTTGGTGTATTTCTTAGTTGAGGTTGTTGTTGAAATTGGTGGAGTTTTTCAATGTTTAGGTTGTTGTTGAAATTGTTGGAGTTATTCAATGTTGAGGTTGTTGTTGTTGAATTTTTTGATGTTTTTCATTGTTGAGGTTGTTGTTGAATTTGTTGGTGATTTTCAATATTGAGGTTGTTGTTGAATTCATTGGTGTTATCAATGTATTTTTTTAACTTTTTTGTATTTTTCAAAGTTGAGGTTGCAGTTGACTTTGTTGGTGTTATTCTATGTTGAGGTTGTTGAATTTGTTGGTGTTTTTCAAAGTTGAGGTTTTTGTTGAATTTTTTGATGTTTTTCATTGTTGAGGTTGTTGTTGAATTTGTTGGCGATTTTCAATGTGGAGTTTGTTGTTGAATTTTTTGTTGTTTATCTTTGTTGAGGTTGTTGTTGACATTGTTGGAGTTTTTCAATGTTGAGGATCTCGTTCAATTTTGTGGTGTTTTTCGTTGTTGTTGTGGAATTGATTGATGTTTTTTCATTTTTGAGGATGTTGTTAAGTCTGTTGGTGATTTTCAATATTGAGGTTGTTGTTGAATTTATTGGTGTTATCATTGTTTTTATTAAACGTTTTTGTATTTTTCAAAGTTGAGGTTGCAGTTGAATTTTTTGGTGTTTTTCAATGTTGAGGTTGTTGAATTTGTTGGTATTTTTCAAATTTGAGGTTTTTGTTGAATTTTTTGGGTTTTTTTCGTTGTTGAGGTTTTTGTTGAACTTGTTGGTGTTTTTGAATGTTGAAGTTGCTGTTGAATTTGTTTGTGATTTTCAATGTTGAGTTATTTTTAATTGTTTGGTGTTTTTCATTGTTGCGGTTGTTGTTGAAACTGTTGTAGTTTTTCCATGTTGAGGTTTTTGTTAATCTTTTTGATGGTTTTCATTGCTGATGTTGTTGTTGAATTTGTAGGTGTTTTTGAATGTTGAGGTTGTTGTATTTGTTGGTGTTTTGCAATGTTGAGGTCGTTGTTGAATTTGTTGGTGATTTTCAATATTGAGGTTGTTGTGGAATTTATTGGTGTTATCAATGGCTTTTTTTTTAACTTTTTTGTATTTTTCCAAGTTGAGTTTGCAGTTGAATTTGTTGGTATTTTTCAATGTTGAGGTTTCAGTTGAATTTGTTGATGTTTTTCAAAGTTGAGCTTGTTGTTGAATTTTTTGACGTTTTTCATTCTTGAGGTTGTTGTTGAATTTGTTTGTGATTTTCAATGTTGAGTTTGTTGTTGAATTTTATGGTGTTTATCATTGTTGCGGTTGATGTTGAAATCTTTGGAGTCTTTCAATGTTGAGGTTGTTGTTGAATTTGTTGGTGATTTTCAATTTTGAGCTTGTTGTTAAAGTTATTGGTGTTATCAATGGTTTTTTTAAAACTTTTTTGTATTTTTCAAAGTTGAGGTTGCAGTTGAATTTGTTGGTGCTTTTCAATCTTGAGGTTGTTGTTGAATTTGTTGGCTTTTATCAATGTTGAGGTTGTTGTTGTATTAGTTGGTGTTTTGCAATGTTGAGGTTGTTGTTGAATTTGTTGGTGATTTTCAATATTAAGTTTGTTGTTGAATTTTTTGGTGTTATCAATGGTTTTTTTTGAAATTTTTTGTATTTTTCACAGTTGAGCCTGCAGTGGAATTTGTTGGTGTTTTTCAAAGTTGAGGTTGTTGTTGAATTTTTTCATGTTTTTCATTGTTGCGGTTGCTGTTGAAATTGTTGGAGTTTTTCAATGTTGAGGTTGTTGTTGAACTTTTTGATGTTTTTCATTGTTGAGGTTGTTGTTGAATTTGTTGGTGATTTTCAATATTGAGGTTGTTGTTGAACTTTTTGATGTTTTTCATTGTTGAGGTTGTTGTTGAATTTGTTGGTGATTTTCAATATTGAGCTTGTTGTTACTTTTTTGTAATTTTCAAAGTTGAGGTTCTTGTTCAACTTCTTGGTGTTTTTCAATGTTGAGGTTGTTGTTGTATTTGTTGGTGTTTTGAAATATTAGGTTTGTTGTTGATTTTATTGGTGTTATCAATGCTTTTGTTTGAAATTTTTTGTATTTTTCAAAGTTGAGGTTGTTGTTGAATTTTTTGGTGTTTTTGATTGTTGAGGTTGTTGTTGAATTTGTTGGTGATTTTCATTACTGCGTTTGTTGTTGAAATTGTTGGAGTTAATCAATGTTGAGGTTGTTGCGGTTGAATTTTTTAATGTTTTTCAAAGTTGAGGGTGCAGTTGAATTTGTTGGTGGTTTTCAATGTTGAGGTTGTTGAATTTGTTGGTGATTATCAATGTTGAGGTTGTTGTTGAATTTGTTGGTGACTTTCAATGTTGAGTTTCTTGTAGAATTTTTTGGTGTTTTTCTTAGTTGAAGTTGCTTTGAAATTGTTGGAGTTTTTCAATGTTGAGGTTGTTGTTGTTGAATTTTTTTGATGTTTTTCATTGTTGAGGTTGTTGTTGAATTTGTTGGTGATTTTCAATATTGAGGTTGTTGTTGAATTTATTGGTGGTATCAATGTTTTTTTTTTAACTTTTTTGTATTTTTCAAAGTTGATGTTGCAGCTGACTTTGATGGTGTTATTCTATGTTGAGGTTGTTGAATTTGTTGGTGTTTTTCAAAGTTGAGGGTTTTGTTGAATTTTTTGATGTTTTTCATTGTTGAGGTTGTTGTTGAATTTGTTGGCGATTTTCAATATGGAGTTTGTTGTTGAATTTTATGTTTTTTATCTTTGTTGAGGTTGTTGTTGACATTGTTGGAGTTTTTCAATGTTGAGGATCTCGTTCAATTTTGTGGTGTTTTTCGTTGTTGAGGTTGTTGTTGTGGAATTTATTGATGTTTTTTCATTTTTGAGGATGTTGTTAAATCTGTTGGTGATTTTCAATATTGAGGTTGCTGTTGAATTTACTGGTGTTATCATTGTTTTTATTAAACGTTTTTGTATTTTTCAATGTTGAGGTTGCAGTTGAATTATTTGCTGTTTTTCATTGTTGAGGTTGTTGAATTTGTTGGTATTTTTCAAATTTGAGGTTTTTGTTGAATTTTTTGGTGTTTTTCATTGTTGAGGTTTTTGTTGAACTTGTTGGTGTTTTTGAATGTTGAGGTTGTTGTTGAATTTTTTGGTGTTTTTCATTGTTGAGGTTGTTGTTGAATTTGTTGGTGATTTTCAATATTGTGTTTGTTTTTCAATTTGATGTTGTTTTGCAATGTTGAGGTTGTTGTTGAATTTGTAGTTGATTTTCAATATTGAGGTTGTTGTTGAATTTATTGGTGTTAGCAATGGTATTTTTTTAACTTTTTTGTATTTTTCAAAGTTGTGGTTGCAGTTGAACTTCGTGGTGTTTTTCAATGTTGAGGTTCTTGAATGTGTTGGTGTTTTTCAATGTTGAGGTTGTTGTTGAATTTTTTGGTGGTTTTGATTGTTGAAGTTGTTGTTGAATTTGTTGGTGATTTTCAATGTTGAGTTTGTATTTGGAGTTGTTTGGTGTTTTTCATTGTTGCGGTTGTTGTTGAAATTGTTGTAGTTTTTCCATGTTGAGGTTGTTGTTGATCTTTTTGGTGTTTTTCATTGTTGAAGTTGTTGTTGAATTTGTTGGTGTTTTTGCATGTTGAGGTTGTTGTATTTGTTGGTGTTTTGCAATGTTGAGGTCGTTGTTGAATTTGTTGGTGATTTTCAATATTGAGGTTGTTGTTGAATTTATTGGTGTTTTCAATGGTTTTTTTTTTAACTTTTTTGTATTTTTCAAAGTTGAGGTTGCAGTTGAATTTCTTGATATTTTTCAATGTTGAGGTTTCAGTTGAATTTGTTGGTGTTTTTCTTAGTTGAGGTTGTTGTTGAACTTGTTGGAGTTATTCAATGTTGAGGTTGTTGTTCTTGAATTTTTTGATGTTTTTCATTGTTGAGGTTGTTGTTGAATTTATTGGTGATTTTCAATATTGAGGTTGTTGTTGAATTTATTGGTGTTATCAATGTTTTTTTTTTAACTTTTTTGTATTTTTCAAAGTTGAGGTTGCAGTTGACTTTGTTGGTGTTATTCTATGTTGAGGTTGTTGAATTTGTTGGTGTTTTTCAAAGTTGAGGTTTTTGTTGAATTTTTTGATGTTTTTCATTGTTGAGGTTGTTGTTGAATTTGTTGGCGATTTTCAATGTGGAGTTTGTTGTTGAATTTTTTGTTGTTTATCTTTGTTGAAGTTGTTGTTGACATTGTTGAAGTTTTTCAATGTTGAGGATCTCGTTCAATTTTGTGCTGTTTTTCGTTGTTGAGGTTGTTGTTGTTGAATTGATTGATGTTTTTTTCATTTTTGAGGATGTTGTTAAATCTGTTGGTGATTTTCAGTATTGATGTTGCTGTTGAATTTATTGGTGTTATCTTTGTTTTTGTTAAACGTTTTTGTATTTTTCAAAGTTGAGGTTGCAGTTGAATTTTTTGGTGTTTTTCAATGTTGAGGTTGTTGAATTTGTTGGTATTTTTCAAATTTGAGGTTTTTGTTGAATTTTTTGGTGTTTTACATTGTTGAGGTTTTGGTTGAACTTGTTGGTGTTTTTGAATGTTCAGGTTGTTGTTGAATTTTTTGGTGTTTTTCATTGTTGAGGTTGTTGTTGAATTTGTTGGTGATTTTCAATATTGAGATTGTTTTTGAATTTAATGCTGTTTTGCAATGTTGAGGTTGTTGTTGAATTTGTAGTTGATTTTCAATATTGAGTTTGTTGTTGAATTTTTTGGTGTTTATCATTGTTGCGGTTGTTGTTGAAATTGTTGGAGTCTTTCAATTTTGAGGTTGTTGTTGAATTTGTTGGCGATTTTCAATGTTGAGTTTGTTGTTGAATTTTTTGGTGTTTATCATTGTTGCAGTTGTTGTTGAAATTGTTGGAGTCTTTCAATTTTGAGGTTGTTGTTGAATTTGTTGGTGATTTTCAATGTTGAGTTTGTTGTTGAATTTTTTGGTGTTTATCATTGTTGCGGTTGTTGTTGAAATTGTTGGAGTCTTCAATTTTGAGGTTGTTATTGAATTTGTTGGCGATTTTCAATGTGGAGTTTGTTGTTGAATTTTTTGTTGTTTATCTTTGTTGAGGTTGTTGTTGACATTGTTGGAGTTTTTCAATGTTGATGATCTCGTTCAATTTTGTGGTGTTTTTCGTTGTTGAGGTTGTTCTTGTTGAATTTATTGATGTTTTTTCATTTTTGAGGAAGTTGTTAAATCTGTTGGGGATTTTCAATATTGAGGTTGCTGTTGAATTTATTGGTGTTATCATTGTTTTTGTTAAACGTTTTTGTATTTTTCAAAGTTGAGGTTGCAGTTGAATTTTTTGGTGTTTTTCAATGTTGAGGTTGTTGAATTTGTTGGTGATTTTCAAAGTTGAGTTTGTTGTTGAATTTGTTGGTGATTTTCAATGTTGAGTTTCTTGTTGAATTTTTTGGTGTATTTCTTAGTTGAGGTTGTTGTTGAAATTGGTGGAGTTTTTCAATGTTTAGGTTGTTGTTGAAATTGTTGGAGTTATTCAATGTTGAGGTTGTTGTTGTTGAATTTTTTGATGTTTTTCATTGTTGAGGTTGTTGTTGAATTTGTTGGTGATTTTCAATATTGAGGTTGTTGTTGAATTCATTGGTGTTATCAATGTATTTTTTTAACTTTTTTGTATTTTTCAAAGTTGAGGTTGCAGTTGACTTTGTTGGTGTTATTCTATGTTGAGGTTGTTGAATTTGTTGGTGTTTTTCAAAGTTGAGGTTTTTGTTGAATTTTTTGATGTTTTTCATTGTTGAGGTTGTTGTTGAATTTGTTGGCGATTTTCAATGTGGAGTTTGTTGTTGAATTTTTTGTTGTTTATCTTTGTTGAGGTTGTTGTTGACATTGTTGGAGTTTTTCAATGTTGAGGATCTCGTTCAATTTTGTGGTGTTTTTCGTTGTTGTTGTGGAATTGATTGATGTTTTTTCATTTTTGAGGATGTTGTTAAGTCTGTTGGTGATTTTCAATATTGAGGTTGTTGTTGAATTTATTGGTGTTATCATTGTTTTTATTAAACGTTTTTGTATTTTTCAAAGTTGAGGTTGCAGTTGAATTTTTTGGTGTTTTTCAATGTTGAGGTTGTTGAATTTGTTGGTATTTTTCAAATTTGAGGTTTTTGTTGAATTTTTTGGGTTTTTTTCGTTGTTGAGGTTTTTGTTGAACTTGTTGGTGTTTTTGAATGTTGAAGTTGCTGTTGAATTTGTTTGTGATTTTCAATGTTGAGTTATTTTTAATTGTTTGGTGTTTTTCATTGTTGCGGTTGTTGTTGAAACTGTTGTAGTTTTTCCATGTTGAGGTTTTTGTTAATCTTTTTGATGGTTTTCATTGCTGATGTTGTTGTTGAATTTGTAGGTGTTTTTGAATGTTGAGGTTGTTGTATTTGTTGGTGTTTTGCAATGTTGAGGTCGTTGTTGAATTTGTTGGTGATTTTCAATATTGAGGTTGTTGTGGAATTTATTGGTGTTATCAATGGCTTTTTTTTTAACTTTTTTGTATTTTTCCAAGTTGAGTTTGCAGTTGAATTTGTTGGTATTTTTCAATGTTGAGGTTTCAGTTGAATTTGTTGATGTTTTTCAAAGTTGAGCTTGTTGTTGAATTTTTTGACGTTTTTCATTCTTGAGGTTGTTGTTGAATTTGTTTGTGATTTTCAATGTTGAGTTTGTTGTTGAATTTTATGGTGTTTATCATTGTTGCGGTTGATGTTGAAATCTTTGGAGTCTTTCAATGTTGAGGTTGTTGTTGAATTTGTTGGTGATTTTCAATTTTGAGCTTGTTGTTAAAGTTATTGGTGTTATCAATGGTTTTTTTAAAACTTTTTTGTATTTTTCAAAGTTGAGGTTGCAGTTGAATTTGTTGGTGCTTTTCAATCTTGAGGTTGTTGTTGAATTTGTTGGCTTTTATCAATGTTGAGGTTGTTGTTGTATTAGTTGGTGTTTTGCAATGTTGAGGTTGTTGTTGAATTTGTTGGTGATTTTCAATATTAAGTTTGTTGTTGAATTTTTTGGTGTTATCAATGGTTTTTTTTGAAATTTTTTGTATTTTTCACAGTTGAGCCTGCAGTGGAATTTGTTGGTGTTTTTCAAAGTTGAGGTTGTTGTTGAATTTTTTCATGTTTTTCATTGTTGCGGTTGCTGTTGAAATTGTTGGAGTTTTTCAATGTTGAGGTTGTTGTTGAACTTTTTGATGTTTTTCATTGTTGAGGTTGTTGTTGAATTTGTTGGTGATTTTCAATATTGAGGTTGTTGTTGAACTTTTTGATGTTTTTCATTGTTGAGGTTGTTGTTGAATTTGTTGGTGATTTTCAATATTGAGCTTGTTGTTACTTTTTTGTAATTTTCAAAGTTGAGGTTCTTGTTCAACTTCTTGGTGTTTTTCAATGTTGAGGTTGTTGTTGTATTTGTTGGTGTTTTGAAATATTAGGTTTGTTGTTGATTTTATTGGTGTTATCAATGCTTTTGTTTGAAATTTTTTGTATTTTTCAAAGTTGAGGTTGTTGTTGAATTTTTTGGTGTTTTTGATTGTTGAGGTTGTTGTTGAATTTGTTGGTGATTTTCATTACTGCGTTTGTTGTTGAAATTGTTGGAGTTAATCAATGTTGAGGTTGTTGCGGTTGAATTTTTTAATGTTTTTCAAAGTTGAGGGTGCAGTTGAATTTGTTGGTGGTTTTCAATGTTGAGGTTGTTGAATTTGTTGGTGATTTTCAATGTTGAGGTTGTTGTTGAATTTGTTGGTGACTTTCAATGTTGAGTTTCTTGTAGAATTTTTTGGTGTTTTTCTTAGTTGAAGTTGCTTTGAAATTGTTGGAGTTTTTCAATGTTGAGGTTGTTGTTGTTGAATTTTTTTGATGTTTTTCATTGTTGAGGTTGTTGTTGAATTTGTTGGTGATTTTCAATATTGAGGTTGTTGTTGAATTTATTGGTGGTATCAATGTTTTTTTTTTAACTTTTTTGTATTTTTCAAAGTTGATGTTGCAGCTGACTTTGATGGTGTTATTCTATGTTGAGGTTGTTGAATTTGTTGGTGTTTTTCAAAGTTGAGGGTTTTGTTGAATTTTTTGATGTTTTTCATTGTTGAGGTTGTTGTTGAATTTGTTGGCGATTTTCAATATGGAGTTTGTTGTTGAATTTTATGTTTTTTATCTTTGTTGAGGTTGTTGTTGACATTGTTGGAGTTTTTCAATGTTGAGGATCTCGTTCAATTTTGTGGTGTTTTTCGTTGTTGAGGTTGTTGTTGTGGAATTTATTGATGTTTTTTCATTTTTGAGGATGTTGTTAAATCTGTTGGTGATTTTCAATATTGAGGTTGCTGTTGAATTTACTGGTGTTATCATTGTTTTTATTAAACGTTTTTGTATTTTTCAATGTTGAGGTTGCAGTTGAATTTTTTGCTGTTTTTCATTGTTGAGGTTGTTGAATTTGTTGGTATTTTTCAAATTTGAGGTTTTTGTTGAATTTTTTGGTGTTTTTCATTGTTGAGGTTTTTGTTGAACTTGTTGGTGTTTTTGAATGTTGAGGTTGTTGTTGAATTTTTTGGTGTTTTTCATTGTTGAGGTTGTTGTTGAATTTGTTGGTGATTTTCAATATTGTGTTTGTTTTTCAATTTGATGTTGTTTTGCAATGTTGAGGTTGTTGTTGAATTTGTAGTTGATTTTCAATATTGAGGTTGTTGTTGAATTTATTGGTGTTAGCAATGGTATTTTTTTAACTTTTTTGTATTTTTCAAAGTTGTGGTTGCAGTTGAACTTCGTGGTGTTTTTCAATGTTGAGGTTCTTGAATGTGTTGGTGTTTTTCAATGTTGAGGTTGTTGTTGAATTTTTTGGTGTTTTTGATTGTTGAAGTTGTTGTTGAATTTGTTGGTGATTTTCAATGTTGAGTTTGTATTTGGAGTTGTTTGGTGTTTTTCATTGTTGCGGTTGTTGTTGAAATTGTTGTAGTTTTTCCATGTTGAGGTTGTTGTTGATCTTTTTGGTGTTTTTCATTGTTGAAGTTGTTGTTGAATTTGTTGGTGTTTTTGCATGTTGAGGTTGTTGTATTTGTTGGTGTTTTGCAATGTTGAGGTCGTTGTTGAATTTGTTGGTGATTTTCAATATTGAGGTTGTTGTTGAATTTATTGGTGTTTTCAATGGTTTTTTTTTTAACTTTTTTGTATTTTTCAAAGTTGAGGTTGCAGTTGAATTTCTTGATATTTTTCAATGTTGAGGTTTCAGTTGAATTTGTTGGTGTTTTTCTTAGTTGAGGTTGTTGTTGAACTTGTTGGAGTTATTCAATGTTGAGGTTGTTGTTCTTGAATTTTTTGATGTTTTTCATTGTTGAGGTTGTTGTTGAATTTATTGGTGATTTTCAATATTGAGGTTGTTGTTGAATTTATTGGTGTTATCAATGTTTTTTTTTTAACTTTTTTGTATTTTTCAAAGTTGAGGTTGCAGTTGACTTTGTTGGTGTTATTCTATGTTGAGGTTGTTGAATTTGTTGGTGTTTTTCAAAGTTGAGGTTTTTGTTGAATTTTTTGATGTTTTTCATTGTTGAGGTTGTTGTTGAATTTGTTGGCGATTTTCAATGTGGAGTTTGTTGTTGAATTTTTTGTTGTTTATCTTTGTTGAAGTTGTTGTTGACATTGTTGAAGTTTTTCAATGTTGAGGATCTCGTTCAATTTTGTGCTGTTTTTCGTTGTTGAGGTTGTTGTTGTTGAATTGATTGATGTTTTTTTCATTTTTGAGGATGTTGTTAAATCTGTTGGTGATTTTCAGTATTGAGGTTGCTGTTGAATTTATTGGTGTTATCTTTGTTTTTGTTAAACGTTTTTGTATTTTTCAAAGTTGAGGTTGCAGTTGAATTTTTTGGTGTTTTTCAATGTTGAGGTTGTTGAATTTGTTGGTATTTTTCAAATTTGAGGTTTTTGTTGAATTTTTTGGTGTTTTACATTGTTGAGGTTTTGGTTGAACTTGTTGGTGTTTTTGAATGTTCAGGTTGTTGTTGAATTTTTTGGTGTTTTTCATTGTTGAGGTTGTTGTTGAATTTGTTGGTGATTTTCAATATTGAGATTGTTTTTGAATTTAATGCTGTTTTGCAATGTTGAGGTTGTTGTTGAATTTGTAGTTGATTTTCAATATTGAGTTTGTTGTTGAATTTTTTGGTGTTTATCATTGTTGCGGTTGTTGTTGAAATTGTTGGAGTCTTTCAATTTTGAGGTTGTTGTTGAATTTGTTGGCGATTTTCAATGTTGAGTTTGTTGTTGAATTTTTTGGTGTTTATCATTGTTGCAGTTGTTGTTGAAATTGTTGGAGTCTTTCAATTTTGAGGTTGTTGTTGAATTTGTTGGTGATTTTCAATATTGAGCTTGTTGTTAAACTTATTGGTGTTATCAATGGTTTTTTTTCAACTTTTTTGTATTTTTCAAAGTTGCGGTTGCAGTTGAATTTGTTGGTGTTTTTCAATCTTGAGGTTGTTGTTGAATTTGTTGGCTTTTATCAATGTTGAGGTTGTTGTTGTATTTGTTAGAGTTTTGCAATGTTGAGGTTGTTGTTGAATTTGTTGGTGATTTTCAATATTGAGGTTGTTGTTGAATTTATTGGTGTTAGCAATGGTATTTTTTTAACTTTTTTGTATTTTTCAAAGTTGTGGTTGCAGTTGAATTTCGTGGCGTTTTTCAATTTTGAGGTTCTTGAATTTGTTGGTGTTTTTCAATGTTGAGGTTGTTGTTGAATTTTTTGGTGTTTTTGATTGTTGAAGTTGTTGTTGAATTTGTTGGTGATTTTCAATGTTGAGTTTGTTTTTTGAGTTGTTTGGTGTTTTTCATTGTTGCGGTTGTTGTTGAAATTGTTGTAGTTTTTCCATGTTGAGGTTGTTGTTGATCTTTTTGGTGTTTTTCATTGTTGAAGTTGTTGTTGAATTTGTTGGTGTTTCTGCATGTTGAGGTTGTTGTATTTGTTGGTGTTTTGCAATGTTGAGGTCGTTGTTGAATTTGTTGGTGATTTTCAATTTTGAGGTTGTTGTTGAATTTATTGGTGTTTTCAATGGTTTTTTTTTTAACTTTTTTGTATTTTTCCAAGTTGAGTTTGCAGGTGAATTTGTTGATATTTTTTTTAATGTTGAGGTTTCAGTTGTATTTTTTGGTGTTTTTCTTAGTTGAGGTTGTTGTTGAATTTGTTGGTAATTTTCAATATTGAGGTTGTTGTTGAATTTATTGGTGTTATCAATGTTTTTTTTTTAACTTTTTTGTATTTTTCAAAGTTGAGGTTGCAGTTGACTTTGTTGGTGTTATTCTATGTTGAGGTTGTTGAATTTGTTGGTGTTTTTCAAAGTTGAGGTTTTTGTTGAATTTTTTGATGTTTTTCATTGTTGAGGTTGTTGTTGAATTTGTTGGCGATTTTCAATGTGGAGTTTGTTGTTGAATTTTTTGTTGTTTATCTTTGTTGAGGTTGTTGTTGACATTGTTGAAGTTTTTCAATGTTGAGGATCTCGTTCAATTTTGTGGTGTTTTTCGTTGTTGAGGTTGTTGTTGTTGAATTTATTGATGTTTTTTCATTTTTGAGGATGTTGTTAAATCTGTTGGTGATTTTCAATATTGAGGTTGCTGTTGAATTTATTGGTGTTATCATTGTTTTTGTTAAAAGTTTTTGTATTTTCCAAAGTTGAGGTTGCAGTTGAATTTTTTGGTGTTTTTCAATGTTGAGGTTGTTGAATTTGTTGGTATTTTTCAAATTTGAGGTTTTTGTTGAATTTTTTGGTGTTTTTCATTGTTGAGGTTTTGGTTGAACTTGTTGGTGTTTTTGAATGTTCAGGTTGTTGTTGAATTTTTTGGTGTCTTTCATTGTTGAGGTTGTTGTTGAATTTGTTGGTGATTTTCAATATTGAGATTGTTTTTGAATTTAATGCTGTTTTGCAATGTTGAGGTTGTTGTTGAATTTGTTGGTGATTTTCAATATTGAGGTTGTTGTTGAATTTATTGGTGTTAGCAATGGTATTTTTTTAACTTTTTTGTATTTTTCAAAGTTGTGGTTGCAGTTGAATTTCGTGGCGTTTTTCAATTTTGAGGTTCTTGAATTTGTTGTTGTTTTTCAATGTTGAGGTTGTTGTTGAATTTTTTGGTGTTTTTGATTGTTGAAGTTGTTGTTGAATTTGTTGGTGATTTTCAATGTTGAGTTTGTTTTTTGAGTTGTTTGGTGTTTTTCATTGTTGCGGTTGTTGTTGAAATTGTTGTAGTTTTTCCATGTTGAGGTTGTTGTTGATCTTTTTGGTGTTTTTCATTGTTGAAGTTGTTGTTGAATTTGTTGGTGTTTCTGCATGTTGAGGTTGTTGTATTTGTTGGTGTTTTGCAATGTTGAGGTCGTTGTTGAATTTGTTGGTGATTTTCAATTTTGAGGTTGTTGTTGAATTTATTGGTGTTTTCAATGGTTTTTTTTTTTAACTTTTTTGTATTTTTCCAAGTTGAGTTTGCAGGTGAATTTGTTGATATTTTTTTTAATGTTGAGGTTTCAGTTGTATTTTTTGGTGTTTTTCTTAGTTGAGGTTGTTGTTGAATTTGTTGGTAATTTTCAATATTGAGGTTGTTGTTGAATATATTGGTGTTATCAATGTTTTTTTTTTAACTTTTTTGTATTTTTCAAAGTTGAGGTTGCAGTTGACTTTGTTGGTGTTATTCTATGTTGAGGTTGTTGAATTTGTTGGTGTTTTTCAAAGTTGAGGTTTTTGTTGAATTTTTTGATGTTTTTCATTGTTGAGGTTGTTGTTGAATTTGTTGGCGATTTTCAATGTGGAGTTTGTTGTTGAATTTTTTGTTGTTTATCTTTGTTGAGGTTGTTGTTGACATTGTTGAAGTTTTTCAATGTTGAGGATCTCGTTCAATTTTGTGGTGTTTTTCGTTGTTGAGGTTGTTGTTGTTGAATTTATTGATGTTTTTTCATTTTTGAGGATGTTGTTAAATCTGTTGGTGATTTTCAATATTGAGGTTGCTGTTGAATTTATTGGTGTTATCATTGTTTTTGTTAAAAGTTTTTGTATTTTCCAAAGTTGAGGTTGCAGTTGAATTTTTTGGTGTTTTTCAATGTTGAGGTTGTTGAATTTGTTGGTATTTTTCAAATTTGAGGTTTTTGTTGAATTTTTTGGTGTTTTTCATTGTTGAGGTTTTGGTTGAACTTGTTGGTGTTTTTGAATGTTCAGGTTGTTGTTGAATTTTTTGGTGTCTTTCATTGTTGAGGTTGTTGTTGAATTTGTTGGTGATTTTCAATATTGAGATTGTTTTTGAATTTAATGCTGTTTTGCAATGTTGAGGTTGTTGTTGAATTTGTTGGTGATTTTCAATATTGAGGTTGTTGTTGAATTTATTGGTGTTAGCAATGGTATTTTTTTAACTTTTTTGTATTTTTCAAAGTTGTGGTTGCAGTTGAATTTCGTGGCGTTTTTCAATTTTGAGGTTCTTGAATTTGTTGGTGTTTTTCAATGTTGAGGTTGTTGTTGAATTTTTTGGTGTTTTTGATTGTTGAAGTTGTTGTTGAATTTGTTGGTGATTTTCAATGTTGAGTTTGTTTTTTGAGTTGTTTGGTGTTTTTCATTGTTGCGGTTGTTGTTGAAATTGTTGTAGTTTTTCCATGTTGAGGTTGTTGTTGATCTTTTTGGTGTTTTTCATTGTTGAAGTTGTTGTTGAATTTGTTGGTGTTTTTGAATGTTGAGGTTGTTGTATTTGTTGGTGTTTTGCAATGTTGAGGTCGTTGTTGAATGTGTTGGTGATTTTCAATATTGAGGTTGTTGTTGAATTTATTCGTGTTATCAATGGTTTTTTTTTAACTTTATTGTATTTTTCCAAGTTGAGTTTGCAGTTGAATTTGTTGGTAGTTTTCAATGTTGAGGTTTCAGTTGAATTTGTTGGTGTTTTTCAAAGTTGAGCTTGTTGTTGAATTTTTTGACGTTTTTCATTCTTGAGGTTGTTGTTGAATTTGTTTGTGATTTTCAATGTTGAGTTTGTTGTTTGAATTGTTTGGTGTTTTTCATTGTTGCGGTTGTTGTTGAAATTGTTGGAGTCTTTCAATTTTGAGGTTGTTGTTGAATTTGTTGGCGATTTTCAATGTTGAGTTTGTTGTTGAATTTTTTGGTGTTTATCATTGTTGCGGTTGTTGTTGAAATTGTTGGAGTCTTCAATTTTGAGGTTGTTATTGAATTTGTTGGCGATTTTCAATGTGGAGTTTGTTGTTGAATTTTTTGTTGTTTATCTTTGTTGAGGTTGTTGTTGACATTGTTGGAGTTTTTCAATGTTGATGATCTCGTTCAATTTTGTGGTGTTTTTCGTTGTTGAGGTTGTTCTTGTTGAATTTATTGATGTTTTTTCATTTTTGAGGAAGTTGTTAAATCTGTTGGGGATTTTCAATATTGAGGTTGCTGTTGAATTTATTGGTGTTATCATTGTTTTTGTTAAACGTTTTTGTATTTTTCAAAGTTGAGGTTGCAGTTGAATTTTTTGGTGTTTTTCAATGTTGAGGTTGTTGAATTTGTTGGTGATTTTCAAAGTTGAGTTTGTTGTTGAATTTGTTGGTGATTTTCAATGTTGAGTTTCTTGTTGACTTTTTTGGTGTATTTCTTAGTTGAGGTTGTTGTTGAAATTGGTGGAGTTTTTCAATGTTTAGGTTGTTGTTGAAATTGTTGGAGTTATTCAATGTTGAGGTTGTTGTTGTTGAATTTTTTGATGTTTTTCATTGTTGAGGTTGTTGTTGAATTTGTTGGTGATTTTCAATATTGAGGTTGTTGTTGAATTCATTGGTGTTATCAATGTATTTTTTTAACTTTTTTGTATTTTTCAAAGTTGAGGTTGCAGTTGACTTTGTTGGTGTTATTCTATGTTGAGGTTGTTGAATTTGTTGGTGTTTTTCAAAGTTGAGGTTTTTGTTGAATTTTTTGATGTTTTTCATTGTTGAGGTTGTTGTTGAATTTGTTGGCGATTTTCAATGTGGAGTTTGTTGTTGAATTTTTTGTTGTTTATCTTTGTTGAGGTTGTTGTTGACATTGTTGGAGTTTTTCAATGTTGAGGATCTCGTTCAATTTTGTGGTGTTTTTCGTTGTTGTTGTGGAATTGATTGATGTTTTTTCATTTTTGAGGATGTTGTTAAGTCTGTTGGTGATTTTCAATATTGAGGTTGTTGTTGAATTTATTGGTGTTATCATTGTTTTTATTAAACGTTTTTGTATTTTTCAAAGTTGAGGTTGCAGTTGAATTTTTTGGTGTTTTTCAATGTTGAGGTTGTTGAATTTGTTGGTATTTTTCAAATTTGAGGTTTTTGTTGAATTTTTTGGGTTTTTTTCGTTGTTGAGGTTTTTGTTGAACTTGTTGGTGTTTTTGAATGTTGAAGTTGCTGTTGAATTTGTTTGTGATTTTCAATGTTGAGTTATTTTTAATTGTTTGGTGTTTTTCATTGTTGCGGTTGTTGTTGAAACTGTTGTAGTTTTTCCATGTTGAGGTTTTTGTTAATCTTTTTGATGGTTTTCATTGCTGATGTTGTTGTTGAATTTGTAGGTGTTTTTGAATGTTGAGGTTGTTGTATTTGTTGGTGTTTTGCAATGTTGAGGTCGTTGTTGAATTTGTTGGTGATTTTCAATATTGAGGTTGTTGTGGAATTTATTGGTGTTATCAATGGCTTTTTTTTTAACTTTTTTGTATTTTTCCAAGTTGAGTTTGCAGTTGAATTTGTTGGTATTTTTCAATGTTGAGGTTTCAGTTGAATTTGTTGATGTTTTTCAAAGTTGAGCTTGTTGTTGAATTTTTTGACGTTTTTCATTCTTGAGGTTGTTGTTGAATTTGTTTGTGATTTTCAATGTTGAGTTTGTTGTTGAATTTTATGGTGTTTATCATTGTTGCGGTTGATGTTGAAATCTTTGGAGTCCTTCAATGTTGAGGTTGTTGTTGAATTTGTTGGTGATTTTCAATTTTGAGCTTGTTGTTAAAGTTATTGGTGTTATCAATGGTTTTTTTAAAACTTTTTTGTATTTTTCAAAGTTGAGGTTGCAGTTGAATTTGTTGGTGCTTTTCAATCTTGAGGTTGTTGTTGAATTTGTTGGCTTTTATCAATGTTGAGGTTGTTGTTGTATTAGTTGGTGTTTTGCAATGTTGAGGTTGTTGTTGAATTTGTTGGTGATTTTCAATATTAAGTTTGTTGTTGAATTTTTTGGTGTTATCAATGGTTTTTTTTGAAATTTTTTGTATTTTTCACAGTTGAGCCTGCAGTGGAATTTGTTGGTGTTTTTCAAAGTTGAGGTTGTTGTTGAATTTTTTCATGTTTTTCATTGTTGCGGTTGCTGTTGAAATTGTTGGAGTTTTTCAATGTTGAGGTTGTTGTTGAACTTTTTGATGTTTTTCATTGTTGAGGTTGTTGTTGAATTTGTTGGTGATTTTCAATATTGAGGTTGTTGTTGAACTTTTTGATGTTTTTCATTGTTGAGGTTGTTGTTGAATTTGTTGGTGATTTTCAATATTGAGCTTGTTGTTACTTTTTTGTAATTTTCAAAGTTGAGGTTCTTGTTCAACTTCTTGGTGTTTTTCAATGTTGAGGTTGTTGTTGTATTTGTTGGTGTTTTGAAATATTAGGTTTGTTGTTGATTTTATTGGTGTTATCAATGCTTTTGTTTGAAATTTTTTGTATTTTTCAAAGTTGAGGTTGTTGTTGAATTTTTTGGTGTTTTTGATTGTTGAGGTTGTTGTTGAATTTGTTGGTGATTTTCATTACTGCGTTTGTTGTTGAAATTGTTGGAGTTAATCAATGTTGAGGTTGTTGCGGTTGAATTTTTTAATGTTTTTCAAAGTTGAGGGTGCAGTTGAATTTGTTGGTGGTTTTCAATGTTGAGGTTGTTGAATTTGTTGGTGATTTTCAATGTTGAGGTTGTTGTTGAATTTGTTGGTGTTTTTCAAAGTTGAGGTTTTTGTTGAATTTTTTGATGTTTTTCATTGTTGAGGTTGTTGTTGAATTTGTTGGCGATTTTCAATGTGGAGTTTGTTGTTGAATTTTTTGTTGTTTATCTTTGTTGAGGTTGTTGTTGACATTGTTGGAGTTTTTCAATGTTGAGGATCTCGTTCAATTTTGTGGTGTTTTTCGTTGTTGTTGTGGAATTGATTGATGTTTTTTCATTTTTGAGGATGTTGTTAAGTCTGTTGGTGATTTTCAATATTGAGGTTGTTGTTGAATTTATTGGTGTTATCATTGTTTTTATTAAACGTTTTTGTATTTTTCAAAGTTGAGGTTGCAGTTGAATTTTTTGGTGTTTTTCAATGTTGAGGTTGTTGAATTTGTTGGTATTTTTCAAATTTGAGGTTTTTGTTGAATTTTTTGGGTTTTTTTCGTTGTTGAGGTTTTTGTTGAACTTGTTGGTGTTTTTGAATGTTGAAGTTGCTGTTGAATTTGTTTGTGATTTTCAATGTTGAGTTATTTTTAATTGTTTGGTGTTTTTCATTGTTGCGGTTGTTGTTGAAACTGTTGTAGTTTTTCCATGTTGAGGTTTTTGTTAATCTTTTTGATGGTTTTCATTGCTGATGTTGTTGTTGAATTTGTAGGTGTTTTTGAATGTTGAGGTTGTTGTATTTGTTGGTGTTTTGCAATGTTGAGGTCGTTGTTGAATTTGTTGGTGATTTTCAATATTGAGGTTGTTGTGGAATTTATTGGTGTTATCAATGGCTTTTTTTTTAACTTTTTTGTATTTTTCCAAGTTGAGTTTGCAGTTGAATTTGTTGGTATTTTTCAATGTTGAGGTTTCAGTTGAATTTGTTGATGTTTTTCAAAGTTGAGCTTGTTGTTGAATTTTTTGACGTTTTTCATTCTTGAGGTTGTTGTTGAATTTGTTTGTGATTTTCAATGTTGAGTTTGTTGTTGAATTTTATGGTGTTTATCATTGTTGCGGTTGATGTTGAAATCTTTGGAGTCTTTCAATGTTGAGGTTGTTGTTGAATTTGTTGGTGATTTTCAATTTTGAGCTTGTTGTTAAAGTTATTGGTGTTATCAATGGTTTTTTTAAAACTTTTTTGTATTTTTCAAAGTTGAGGTTGCAGTTGAATTTGTTGGTGCTTTTCAATCTTGAGGTTGTTGTTGAATTTGTTGGCTTTTATCAATGTTGAGGTTGTTGTTGTATTAGTTGGTGTTTTGCAATGTTGAGGTTGTTGTTGAATTTGTTGGTGATTTTCAATATTAAGTTTGTTGTTGAATTTTTTGGTGTTATCAATGGTTTTTTTTGAAATTTTTTGTATTTTTCACAGTTGAGCCTGCAGTGGAATTTGTTGGTGTTTTTCAAAGTTGAGGTTGTTGTTGAATTTTTTCATGTTTTTCATTGTTGCGGTTGCTGTTGAAATTGTTGGAGTTTTTCAATGTTGAGGTTGTTGTTGAACTTTTTGATGTTTTTCATTGTTGAGGTTGTTGTTGAATTTGTTGGTGATTTTCAATATTGAGGTTGTTGTTGAACTTTTTGATGTTTTTCATTGTTGAGGTTGTTGTTGAATTTGTTGGTGATTTTCAATATTGAGCTTGTTGTTACTTTTTTGTAATTTTCAAAGTTGAGGTTCTTGTTCAACTTCTTGGTGTTTTTCAATGTTGAGGTTGTTGTTGTATTTGTTGGTGTTTTGAAATATTAGGTTTGTTGTTGATTTTATTGGTGTTATCAATGCTTTTGTTTGAAATTTTTTGTATTTTTCAAAGTTGAGGTTGTTGTTGAATTTTTTGGTGTTTTTGATTGTTGAGGTTGTTGTTGAATTTGTTGGTGATTTTCATTACTGCGTTTGTTGTTGAAATTGTTGGAGTTAATCAATGTTGAGGTTGTTGCGGTTGAATTTTTTAATGTTTTTCAAAGTTGAGGGTGCAGTTGAATTTGTTGGTGGTTTTCAATGTTGAGGTTGTTGAATTTGTTGGTGATTTTCAATGTTGAGGTTGTTGTTGAATTTGTTGGTGACTTTCAATGTTGAGTTTCTTGTAGAATTTTTTGGTGTTTTTCTTAGTTGAAGTTGCTTTGAAATTGTTGGAGTTTTTCAATGTTGAGGTTGTTGTTGTTGAATTTTTTTGATGTTTTTCATTGTTGAGGTTGTTGTTGAATTTGTTGGTGATTTTCAATATTGAGGTTGTTGTTGAATTTATTGGTGGTATCAATGTTTTTTTTTTAACTTTTTTGTATTTTTCAAAGTTGATGTTGCAGCTGACTTTGATGGTGTTATTCTATGTTGAGGTTGTTGAATTTGTTGGTGTTTTTCAAAGTTGAGGGTTTTGTTGAATTTTTTGATGTTTTTCATTGTTGAGGTTGTTGTTGAATTTGTTGGCGATTTTCAATATGGAGTTTGTTGTTGAATTTTATGTTTTTTATCTTTGTTGAGGTTGTTGTTGACATTGTTGGAGTTTTTCAATGTTGAGGATCTCGTTCAATTTTGTGGTGTTTTTCGTTGTTGAGGTTGTTGTTGTGGAATTTATTGATGTTTTTTCATTTTTGAGGATGTTGTTAAATCTGTTGGTGATTTTCAATATTGAGGTTGCTGTTGAATTTACTGGTGTTATCATTGTTTTTATTAAACGTTTTTGTATTTTTCAATGTTGAGGTTGCAGTTGAATTATTTGCTGTTTTTCATTGTTGAGGTTGTTGAATTTGTTGGTATTTTTCAAATTTGAGGTTTTTGTTGAATTTTTTGGTGTTTTTCATTGTTGAGGTTTTTGTTGAACTTGTTGGTGTTTTTGAATGTTGAGGTTGTTGTTGAATTTTTTGGTGTTTTTCATTGTTGAGGTTGTTGTTGAATTTGTTGGTGATTTTCAATATTGTGTTTGTTTTTCAATTTGATGTTGTTTTGCAATGTTGAGGTTGTTGTTGAATTTGTAGTTGATTTTCAATATTGAGGTTGTTGTTGAATTTATTGGTGTTAGCAATGGTATTTTTTTAACTTTTTTGTATTTTTCAAAGTTGTGGTTGCAGTTGAACTTCGTGGTGTTTTTCAATGTTGAGGTTCTTGAATGTGTTGGTGTTTTTCAATGTTGAGGTTGTTGTTGAATTTTTTGGTGTTTTTGATTGTTGAAGTTGTTGTTGAATTTGTTGGTGATTTTCAATGTTGAGTTTGTATTTGGAGTTGTTTGGTGTTTTTCATTGTTGCGGTTGTTGTTGAAATTGTTGTAGTTTTTCCATGTTGAGGTTGTTGTTGATCTTTTTGGTGTTTTTCATTGTTGAAGTTGTTGTTGAATTTGTTGGTGTTTTTGCATGTTGAGGTTGTTGTATTTGTTGGTGTTTTGCAATGTTGAGGTCGTTGTTGAATTTGTTGGTGATTTTCAATATTGAGGTTGTTGTTGAATTTATTGGTGTTTTCAATGGTTTTTTTTTTAACTTTTTTGTATTTTTCAAAGTTGAGGTTGCAGTTGAATTTCTTGATATTTTTCAATGTTGAGGTTTCAGTTGAATTTGTTGGTGTTTTTCTTAGTTGAGGTTGTTGTTGAACTTGTTGGAGTTATTCAATGTTGAGGTTGTTGTTCTTGAATTTTTTGATGTTTTTCATTGTTGAGGTTGTTGTTGAATTTATTGGTGATTTTCAATATTGAGGTTGTTGTTGAATTTATTGGTGTTATCAATGTTTTTTTTTAACTTTTTTGTATTTTTCAAAGTTGAGGTTGCAGTTGACTTTGTTGGTGTTATTCTATGTTGAGGTTGTTGAATTTGTTGGTGTTTTTCAAAGTTGAGGTTTTTGTTGAATTTTTTGATGTTTTTCATTGTTGAGGTTGTTGTTGAATTTGTTGGCGATTTTCAATGTGGAGTTTGTTGTTGAATTTTTTGTTGTTTATCTTTGTTGAAGTTGTTGTTGACATTGTTGAAGTTTTTCAATGTTGAGGATCTCGTTCAATTTTGTGCTGTTTTTCGTTGTTGAGGTTGTTGTTGTTGAATTGATTGATGTTTTTTTCATTTTTGAGGATGTTGTTAAATCTGTTGGTGATTTTCAGTATTGAGGTTGCTGTTGAATTTATTGGTGTTATCTTTGTTTTTGTTAAACGTTTTTGTATTTTTCAAAGTTGAGGTTGCAGTTGAATTTTTTCGTGTTTTTCAATGTTGAGGTTGTTGAATTTGTTGGTATTTTTCAAATTTGAGGTTTTTGTTGAATTTTTTGGTGTTTTACATTGTTGAGGTTTTGGTTGAACTTGTTGGTGTTTTTGAATGTTCAGGTTGTTGTTGAATTTTTTGGTGTTTTTCATTGTTGAGGTTGTTGTTGAATTTGTTGGTGATTTTCAATATTGAGATTGTTTTTGAATTTAATGCTGTTTTGCAATGTTGAGGTTGTTGTTGAATTTGTAGTTGATTTTCAATATTGAGTTTGTTGTTGAATTTTTTGGTGTTTATCATTGTTGCGGTTGTTGTTGAAATTGTTGGAGTCTTTCAATTTTGAGGTTGTTGTTGAATTTGTTGGCGATTTTCAATGTTGAGTTTGTTGTTGAATTTTTTGGTGTTTATCATTGTTGCAGTTGTTGTTGAAATTGTTGGAGTCTTTCAATTTTGAGGTTGTTGTTGAATTTGTTGGTGATTTTCAATATTGAGCTTGTTGTTAAACTTATTGGTGTTATCAATGGTTTTTTTTCAACTTTTTTGTATTTTTCAAAGTTGCGGTTGCAGTTGAATTTGTTGGTGTTTTTCAATCTTGAGGTTGTTGTTGAATTTGTTGGCTTTTATCAATGTTGAGGTTGTTGTTGTATTTGTTAGAGTTTTGCAATGTTGAGGTTGTTGTTGAATTTGTTGGTGATTTTCAATATTGAGGTTGTTGTTGAATTTATTGGTGTTAGCAATGGTATTTTTTTAACTTTTTTGTATTTTTCAAAGTTGTGGTTGCAGTTGAATTTCGTGGCGTTTTTCAATTTTGAGGTTCTTGAATTTGTTGGTGTTTTTCAATGTTGAGGTTGTTGTTGAATTTTTTGGTGTTTTTGATTGTTGAAGTTGTTGTTGAATTTGTTGGTGATTTTCAATGTTGAGTTTGTTTTTTGAGTTGTTTGGTGTTTTTCATTGTTGCGGTTGTTGTTGAAATTGTTGTAGTTTTTCCATGTTGAGGTTGTTGTTGATCTTTTTGGTGTTTTTCATTGTTGAAGTTGTTGTTGAATTTGTTGGTGTTTCTGCATGTTGAGGTTGTTGTATTTGTTGGTGTTTTGCAATGTTGAGGTCGTTGTTGAATTTGTTGGTGATTTTCAATTTTGAGGTTGTTGTTGAATTTATTGGTGTTTTCAATGGTTTTTTTTTTAACTTTTTTGTATTTTTCCAAGTTGAGTTTGCAGGTGAATTTGTTGATATTTTTTTTAATGTTGAGGTTTCAGTTGTATTTTTTGGTGTTTTTCTTAGTTGAGGTTGTTGTTGAATTTGTTGGTAATTTTCAATATTGAGGTTGTTGTTGAATTTATTGGTGTTATCAATGTTTTTTTTTTAACTTTTTTGTATTTTTCAAAGTTGAGGTTGCAGTTGACTTTGTTGGTGTTATTCTATGTTGAGGTTGTTGAATTTGTTGGTGTTTTTCAAAGTTGAGGTTTTTGTTGAATTTTTTGATGTTTTTCATTGTTGAGGTTGTTGTTGAATTTGTTGGCGATTTTCAATGTGGAGTTTGTTGTTGAATTTTTTGTTGTTTATCTTTGTTGAGGTTGTTGTTGACATTGTTGAAGTTTTTCAATGTTGAGGATCTCGTTCAATTTTGTGGTGTTTTTCGTTGTTGAGGTTGTTGTTGTTGAATTTATTGATGTTTTTTCATTTTTGAGGATGTTGTTAAATCTGTTGGTGATTTTCAATATTGAGGTTGCTGTTGAATTTATTGGTGTTATCATTGTTTTTGTTAAAAGTTTTTGTATTTTCCAAAGTTGAGGTTGCAGTTGAATTTTTTGGTGTTTTTCAATGTTGAGGTTGTTGAATTTGTTGGTATTTTTCAAATTTGAGGTTTTTGTTGAATTTTTTGGTGTTTTTCATTGTTGAGGTTTTGGTTGAACTTGTTGGTGTTTTTGAATGTTCAGGTTGTTGTTGAATTTTTTGGTGTCTTTCATTGTTGAGGTTGTTGTTGAATTTGTTGGTGATTTTCAATATTGAGATTGTTTTTGAATTTAATGCTGTTTTGCAATGTTGAGGTTGTTGTTGAATTTGTTGGTGATTTTCAATATTGAGGTTGTTGTTGAATTTATTGGTGTTAGCAATGGTATTTTTTTAACTTTTTTGTATTTTTCAAAGTTGTGGTTGCAGTTGAATTTCGTGGCGTTTTTCAATTTTGAGGTTCTTGAATTTGTTGGTGTTTTTCAATGTTGAGGTTGTTGTTGAATTTTTTGGTGTTTTTGATTGTTGAAGTTGTTGTTGAATTTGTTGGTGATTTTCAATGTTGAGTTTGTTTTTTGAGTTGTTTGGTGTTTTTCATTGTTGCGGTTGTTGTTGAAATTATTGTAGTTTTTCCATGTTGAGGTTGTTGTTGATCTTTTTGGTGTTTTTCATTGTTGAAGTTGTTGTTGAATTTGTTGGTGTTTCTGCATGTTGAGGTTGTTGTATTTGTTGGTGTTTTGCAATGTTGAGGTCGTTGTTGAATTTGTTGGTGATTTTCAATTTTGAGGTTGTTGTTGAATTTATTGGTGTTTTCAATGGTTTTTTTTTTAACTTTTTTGTATTTTTCCAAGTTGAGTTTGCAGGTGAATTTGTTGATATTTTCTTTAATGTTGAGGTTTCAGTTGTATTTTTTGGTGTTTTTCTTAGTTGAGGTTGTTGTTGAATTTGTTGGTAATTTTCAATATTGAGGTTGTTGTTGAATTTATTGGTGTTATCAATGTTTTTTTTTTAACTTTTTTGTATTTTTCAAAGTTGAGGTTGCAGTTGACTTTGTTGGTGTTATTCTATGTTGAGGTTGTTGAATTTGTTGGTGTTTTTCAAAGTTGAGGTTTTTGTTGAATTTTTTGATGTTTTTCATTGTTGAGGTTGTTGTTGAATTTGTTGGCGATTTTCAATGTGGAGTTTGTTGTTGAATTTTTTGTTGTTTATCTTTGTTGAGGTTGTTGTTGACATTGTTGAAGTTTTTCAATGTTGAGGATCTCGTTCAATTTTGTGGTGTTTTTCGTTGTTGAGGTTGTTGTTGTTGAATTTATTGATGTTTTTTCATTTTTGAGGATGTTGTTAAATCTGTTGGTGATTTTCAATATTGAGTTTGTTGTTGAATTTTTTGGTGTTTATCATTGTTGCGGTTGTTGTTGAAATTGTTGGAGTCTTTCAATTTTGAGGTTGTTGTTGAATTTGTTGGTGATTTTCAATATTAAGTTTGTTGCTGAATTTATTGGTGTTATCAATGGTTTTTTTTCAAATTTTTTGTATGTTTCACAGTTGAGGTTTCAGTTGATTTTTTGGTGTTTTTCAATCTTGAGGTTTTGGTTGAACTTGTTGGTGTTTTTGAATGTTCAGGTTGTTGTTGAATTTTTTGGTGTTTTTCATTGTTCCGGTTGTTGTTGAAATTGTTGGAGTTTTTCAATGCTGAGGTTGTTGTTAATCTTTTTGGTGTTTTTCATTGTTGAGGTTGTTGTTGAATTTTTTGGTGTTTTTCATTTTTGAGGTTGTTGTTCAATTTGTTGGTGATTTTCAATGTTGAGTTTGTTGTTGAATTTGTTGGTAGTTTGCAATGTTGTGGTTGTTGTTGTATTTGTTGGTGATTTTCAATATTGAGGTTGTTGTTGAATTTATTGATGTTAGCAATGGTTTTTTTTAACTTTTTGTATTTTTCTAAGTTGAGTTTGCAGTTGAATTGGTTGGTGTTTTTCAATGTTGAGGTTGTTGAATATTTTGGTGTTTTTCATTGTTGAGGTCTCTGTTGAATTTGTGTGGTTTTGAATGTTGAGATTGTTGTTGAATTTTTTGGTGTTTTTCATTGTTGAGGTTGTTGTTGTTTTTAAATGTTGAGGTTGTTGTTGTATTTGTTAGTGTTTTGCAATGTTGAGGTTGTTGTTGAATTTGTTGGTGATTTTCAATATTAAGTTTGTTGTTGAATTTAATGGTGTTAACAATGGTTTTTTTTCTAATTTTTTGTATGTTTCTATGTTAAGGTTTCAGTTGAATTTGTTGGTGTTTTTCATTGTTGAGGCTGTTGTTGAATTTTTTGGTGATTTTCAATGTTGAGTTGGTTGTTAATCTTTTTGGTGTTTTCCATTGTTGAGGTTGTTGTTGAATTTTTTGGTGTTTTTCATTTTTGAGGTTGTTGTTGAATTTGTTGGTGATTTTCAATGTTGAGTTTGTTGTTGAATTTGTTGGTAGTTTGCAATGTTGTGGTTGTTGTTGTATTTGTTGGTAATTTTCAATATTGAGGTTGTTGTTGAATTTATTGATGTTAGCAATGGTTTTTTTTAACTTTTTGTATTTTTCTAAGTTGAGGTTGCAGTTGAATTTGTTGGTGCTTTTCAGTGTTGAGGTTGTTGAATATTTTGGTGTTTTTCATTGTTGAGGTCTCTGTTGAATTTGTGTGGTTTTGAATGTTGAGATTGTTGTTGAATTTTTTGGTGTTTTTCAATATTGAGGTTGTTGTTGAAATTGTTGGTGTTTTAAAATGTTAAGGTTGTTGTTGTATTTGTTGGTGTTTTGCAATTTTGAGGTTGTTGTTGAATTTATTGGTGATTTTCAATGTTGATGTTGTTGAATTTGTTGTTGTTTTTCAAAGTTGAGATTGTTGTTGAATTTTGTGGTGTTTTTCATTGTTGCGGTTGTTGTTGAAATTGTTGTAGTTTTTCCATGTTGAGGTTGTTGTTGATCTTTTTGGTGTTTATCATTGTTGAAGTTGTTGTTGAATTTGTTGGTGTTTTTGAATGTTGAGGTTGTTGTATTTGTTGGTGTTTTGCAATGTTGAGGTCGTTGTTGAATGTGTTGGTGATTTTCAATATTGAGGTTGTTGTTGAATTTATTCGTGTTATCAATGGTTTTTTTTTAACTTTATTGTATTTTTCCAAGTTGAGTTTGCAGTTGAATTTGTTGGTATTTTTCAATGTTGAGGTTTCAGTTGAATTTGTTGGTGTTTTTCAAAGTTGAGCTTGTTGTTTAATTTTTTGACGTTTTTCATTCTTGAGGTTGTTGTTGAATTTGTTTGTCATTTTCAATGTTGAGTTTGTTGTTGAATTTGTTCGTGTTTATCATTGTTGCATTTGTTGTTGAAATTGTTGGAGTCTTTCAATTTTGAGGTTGTTGTTGAATTTGTTGGCGATTTTCAATGTGGAGTTTGTTGTTGAATTTTTTGTTGTTTATCTTTGTTGAGGTTGTTGTTGACATTGTTGGAGTTTTTCAATGTTGAGGATCTCGTTCAATTTTGTGGTGTTTTTCGTTGTTGAGGTTGTTGTTGTTGAATTTATTGATGTTTTTTCATTTTTGAGGATGTTGTTAAATCTGTTGGTGATTTTCAATATTGAGCTTGTTGTTAAACTTATTGGTGTTATCAATGGTTTTTTTAAACTTTTTTCTGTTTTTCAAAGTTGATTTTGCAGTTGAATTTGTTGGTGTTTTTCATTCTTGAGGTTGTTGTTGAATTTGTTGGTGTTTATCAATGTTGAGCTTGTTGTTGTATTTGTTGGTGTTTTTCATTGTTGAGGTTGTTGTTGTTTTTAAATGTTGAGGTTGTTGTTGAATTTATTGGTGTTTTTCATTCTTGAGGCTGTTGTTGAATTTTTTGGTGATTTTCAATGTTGAGTTGGTTGTTGAATTTTTTGGTGTTTTTCATTGTTCCGGTTGTTGTTGAAATTGTTGGAGTTTTTCAATGCTGAGGTTGTTGTTAATCTTTTTGGTGTTTTTCATTGTTGAGGTTGTTGTTGAATTTTTTGGTGTTTTTCATTTTTGAGGTTGTTGTTGAATTTGTTGGTGATTTTCAATGTTGAGTTTGTTGTTGAATTTGTTGGTAGTTTGCTATGTTGTGGTTGTTGTTGTATTTGTTGGTGATTTTCAATATTGAGGTTGTTGTTGAATTTATTGATGTTAGCAATGGTTTTTTTTAACTTTTTGTATTTTTCTAAGTTGAGGTTGCAGTTGAATTTGTTGGTGTTTTTCATTGTTCTGGTTGTTGAATATTTTGGTGTTTTTCATTGTTGAGGTCTCTGTTGAATTTGTGTGGTTTTGAATGTTGAGATTGTTGTTGAATTTTTTGGTGTTTTTCAATATTGAGGTTGTTGTTGAAATTGTTGGTGTTTTAATATGTTAAAGTTGTTGTTGTATTTGTTGGTGTTTTGCAAGTTTGAGGTTGTTGTTGAATTTGCTGGTGATTTTCAATGTTGATGTTGTTGAATTTGTTATTGTTTTTCAAAGTTGAGATTGTTGTTGAATTTTGTGGTGTTTTTAATTGTTGAGGTTGTTGTTGAATTTTTTGATGTTTTTCATTGTTGAGGATGTTGTTGAAATTGTGGGAGTTTTAAGGTTAATGTTGAGGTTGTTGTTGAATTTTGTGCTGTTTTTCATTGTTGACGTTGTTGTTGAATTTTTTGATGTTTTTCATTGTTGAGGTTATTGTTAAATTTGTTGGCGATTTTCCATATTGAGGTTGCTGTTGAATTTACTGGTGTTATCAATGTATTTTTAAAATTTATTGTATTTTTCAAAGTTGAGGTTGCATTTGAATTTGTGGGTGTTTTTCAATGTTGAGGTTGCTGAATTCGTTGTTGTTTTTTTTAACGTTGGGGTTTTTGTTGAATATTTTGGTGTTTTTCCTTGTTGAGGTTTTTGTTGAACTTGTTGGTGTTTTTGAATGTTGAGGTTGTTGTTGAATTTTTTGATGTTTTTCAATGTTGAGGTTGTTGTTGAATTTTTTGATGTTTTTCATTGTTGGGGTTGTTGTTGAATTTGTTGGTGATTTTCAATGTTGAGGTTGTTGTTGATCTTTTTGCTGTTTTTCATTGTTGACGTTGTTGTTGTTGAATTTTTTGGTGCTTTTCATTGTTGAGGTTGTTGTTAAATTTGTTGGTGATTTTCAATGTTGAGGTTTTTGTTGAATTTGTTGGTGTGTTTGAATGTTGAGGTTGTTGTTGATTTTTATGGTATTAGCAATGGTCTTTTTTTAACTTTTTTGTATTTTTCAAACTTGAGGTTGCAGTTGAATTTTTTGGTGTTTTTCAAAGTTGAGGTTTTTGTTGAATTTTTTGGTGTTTTTCATTGTTGAGGTTTTTGTTGAAGTTGTTGGTGATTTTCAATTTGAGGTTGTTGTTGAATTTATTGGTTTTATCAATGTATTTTTTAAACTTTATTGTATTTTTCAAAGTTGAGGTTGCAGTTGAATTTGTGGGTGTTTAGCAATGTTGAGGTTGTTGAATTCGTTGGTGTTTTTCAACGTTGAGGTTTTTGTTGAATATTTTGATGTTTTTAATTGTTGAGGTTGCAGTTGAATTTGTTGGTGTTTTTCACTGTTGATGTTTTTGAATTTGTTGGTGTTTTTCAAAGTTGAGGTTGTTGTTGAATTTTTAGTTGAAGTTGTTGTTGAAATTGTTGGAGTTTTTCTAAGTTGAGGTTGTCGTTGAATTTTGTGATGTTTTTCATTGTTGAGGTTGTTGTTGTTGAATTTATTGATGTTTTTCATTGTTGAGGTTGTTGTTGAATTTGTTGGTGATTTTTAATGTTGAGTTGGTTGTTGAATTTTTTGGTGTTTTTAATTGTTCCGGTTGTTGTTGAAATTGTTGGAGTTTTTCAATGCTGAGATTGTTGTTTATCTTTTTGGTGTTTTTCATTGTTGAGGTAGTTGTTGTTGAATTTTTTGGTGTTTTTCATTGCTATGGTTGTTGTTGAATTTGTTGGTGATTTTCAATGTTGAGTTTGTTGTTGAATTTTTAGTTGAAGTTGTTGTTGAAATTGTTGGAGTTTTTCTAAGTTGAGGTTGTCGTTGAATTTTGTGATGTTTTTCATTGTTGAGGTTGTTGTTGTTGAATTTATTGATGTTTTTCATTGTTGAGTTTGTTGTTGAATTTGTTGGTGATTTTCAATGTTGAGTTGGCTGTTGAATTTTTTGGTGTTTTTCATTGTTCCGGTTGTTGTTGAAATTGTTGGAGTTTTTCAATGCTGAGGTTGTTGTTTATCTTTTTGGTGTTTTTCATTGTTGAGGTAGTTGTTGTTGAATTTTTTGGTGTTTTTCATTGCTATGGTTGTTGTTGAATTTGTTGGTGATTTTCAATGTTGAGTTTGTTGTTGAATTTGTTGGTAGTTTGCAATGTTGAGGTTGTTGTTCAATTTGTTGGTGATTTTCAATATTGAGGTTGTTGTTGAATTTATTGGTGTTGGCAATGGTTTTTTTTGAACTTTTTGTATTTTTCTAATTTAAGGTTGCAATTGAATTTGTTGGTGTTTTTGAATGTTGAGGTTGTTGAATTTTTTGGTGTTTTTCATTGTTGAGGTCTTTGATGAATTTGTGCGGCTTTGAATGTTGAGATTGTTGCTGAATTTTTTGGTGTTTTTCAATATTGAGGTTGTTGTTGAAATTGATGGTGTTTTAAAATGTTAAGGTTGTTGTTGTATTTGTTGGTGTTTTGCAATTTTGAGGTTGTTGTTGAATTTGTTGGTGATTTTCAATGTTGATGTTGTTGAATTTGTGGTTGTTTTTCAATGTTGAGATTGTTGTTGAATTTTGTGGTGTTTTTAATTGTTGAGGTTTTTGTTGAAGTTGTTGGTGTTTTTGAATGTTGAGGTTGTTGTTGAATTTTTTGGTGTTTTTCATTGTTGAGGTTGTTGTTGAATTTGTTGGTGTTTTTAAATGTTAAGGTTGTTGTTGTATTTGTTGGTGTTTTGCTATGTTGAGGTTGTTGTTGAATTTGTTGATGTTTTTCATAGTTGAGGTTGTTGAATTCGTTGGTGATTTTCAATGTTGAGTTTGTTGTTGAATTTTTTGCTGTTTTTCTTTGCTGAGGTTGTTGTTGAAATTGTGGGAGTTTTTCAATGTTGAGGTTGTTGTTGAATTTTGTGGTGTTTTTCATTGTTGAGGTTGTTGCTGTTGAATTTTTTGATGTTTTTCATTGTTGAGGTTATTGTTAAATTTGATGGCGATTTTCAATATTGAGGTTGCTGTTGAATTTACTGGTGTTATCAATGTATTTTTAAAATTTATTGTAATTTTCAAAGTTGAGGTTGCATTTGAATTTGTGGGTGTTTTTCAATGTTGAGTTTGTTGAATTCGTTGGTGTTTTTCAACGTTGAGGTTATTGTTGAATACTTTGGTGTTTTTCCTTGTTGAGGTTTTTGTTGAACTTGTTGGTGTTTTTGAATGTTGAGGTTGTTGTTGAATTTTTTGATGTTTTTGAATGTTGAGGTTGTTGTTGAATTTATTGATGTTTTTCATTGTTGAGGTTGTTGTTGAATTTGTTGGTGATTTTCAATGTTGAGGTTGTTGTTGATCTTTTTACTGTTTTTCATTGTTGAGGTTGTTGTTGTTGTTGAATTTTTTGGTGCTTTTCATTCTTGAGGTTGTTGTTAAATTTGTTGGTGATTTTAAATGTTGAGGTTTTTGTTGAATTTGTTGGTGTTTTTGAATGTTGAGGTTGTTGTTGATTTTATTGGTGTTAGCAATGGTCTTTTTTTAACTTTTTTGAATTTTTCAAAGTTGAGGTTGCAGTTGAATGTTTTGGTGTTTTTCAAAGTTGAGGTTTTTGTTGAATTTTTTGGTGTTTTTCATTGTTGAGGTTTTTGTTGAAGTTGTTGGTGTTTTTGAATGTTGAGGTTGTTGTTGAATTTTTTGATGTTTTTGATTGTTGAGGTTGTTGTTAAATTTGTTGGTGATTTTCAATATTGAGGTTGTTGTTGAATTTATTGGTTTTATCAATGTATTTTTTAAACTTTATTGTATTTTTCAAAGTTGAGGTTGCAGTTGAATTTGTGGGTGTTTAGCAATGTTGAGGTTGTTGAATTCGTTGGTGTTTTTCAACGTTGAGGCTTTTGTTGAATATTTTGATGTTTTTAATTGTTGAGGTTTTTGTTGAACTTGTTGGTGTTTTTTTTAATGTTCAGGTTGTTGTTGAATTTTTTGATGTTTTTCATTGTTGAGGTTGTTGTTGAATTTGTTGGTTTTTTTCAAAGTTGAGATTGTTGTTGTATTTGTTGGTGTTTTGCAATGTTGAGGTTGTTGTTGAATTTGTTGGTGATTTTCTATATTAAGTTTGTTGTTGAATTTTTTGGTGTTATCAATGGTTTTTTTTAAAATTTTTTGTATTTTTCACAGTTGAGGCTGCAGTTGAATTTGTTGGTGCTTTTCAAATCTGAGGTTGTTGTTGAATTTTTTCATGTTTTTCACTGTTGCGGTAGCTGTTGAAATTGTTGGAGCTTTTCAATGTTGAGTTTGTTGTTGTTGAATTTTTTGATGTTTATTCACTGTTGAGGTTGTTCTTGAATTTGTTGGTGATTTTCAATATTGAGGTTGTTGTTAAATTTATTGGTGTTATCAATGGTTTTATTTGAAATTTTTTGTATTTTTCAAAGCTGAGGTTGCAGTTGAATTTGTTGGTGTTTTTCAAAGTTGAGGTTGTTGTTGAATTTTTTGGTGATTTTCATTGTTGAGGTTTTTGTTGAATTTGCTGGTGTTTTTGAATGTTGAGGTTGTTGTTGAATTTTTTGGTGTTTTTCATTGTTGAGGTTGTTGTTGAATTTGTTGGTGATTTTCAATATCAAGTTGGTTTTTGAATTTATTGGTGTTATCAATGGTTTTGTTTGAATTTTTTTCTATTTTTCAAAGCTGAGGTTGCAGTTGAATTTGTTGGTGATTTTCAAAGTTGAGGTTGTTGTTGAATTTTTTGGTGTTTCTCATTGTTGAGGTTGTTGTGGAATTTGTTGGTGATTTTCATTGCTGCGTTTGTGTTGAAATTGTTGGAGTTATTCAATATTGAGCTTGTTGCGGTTGAATTTTTTGATGTTTTTCATTGTTGAGGTTGTTGTTGAATTTGTTGGTGATTTTCAATATTGAGGTTGTTGTTCAATTTATTGGTGTTATCAATGGTTTTTTTTTAACTTTTTTGTATTTTTCAAAGTTGAGGTTGCAGTTGAATTTGTTGGTGTTTTTCACTGTTGATGTTTTTGATTTTGTTGGTGTTTTTCAAAGTTGAGGTTGTTGTTGAATTTATTGATGTTCTTCATTGTTGAGGTTGTTGTTGAATTTGTTGGTGATTTTCAATGTTGAGATTGTTGTTGAATTTTTAGTTGAAGTTGTTGTTGAAATTGTTGGAGTTTTTCTAAGTTGAGGTTGTCGTTGAATTTTGTGGTGTTTGTCATTGTTGAGGTTGTTGTTGTTGAATTTATTGATGTTTTTCATTGTTGAGGTTGTTGTTGAATTTGTTGGTGATTTTCAATGTTGAGTTGGTTGTTGAATTTTTTGGTGTTTTTCATTGTTCCGGTTGTTGTTGAAATTGTTGGAGTTTTTCAATGCTGAGGTTGTTGTTTATCTTTTTGGTGTTTTTCATTGTTGAGGTAGTTGTTGTTTAATTTTTTGGTGTTTTTCATTGCTATGGTTGTTGTTGAATTTGTTGGTGATTTTCAATGTTGAGTTTGTTGTTGAATTTGTTGGTAGTTTGCAATGTTGAGGTTGTTGTTCAATTTGTTGGTGATTTTCAATATTGAGGTTGTTGTTGAATTTATTGGTGTTAGCAATGGTTTTTTTTGAACTTTTTGTATTTTTCTAATTTGAGGTTGCAATTGAATTTGTTGGTGTTTTTCAATGTTGAGGTCTTTGTGGAATTTGTGTGGCTTTGAATGTTGAGATTGTTGTTGAATTTTTTGGTGTTTTTCAATATTGAGGTTGTTGTTGAAATTGTTTGTGTTTTAAAATGTTAAGGTTGTTGTTGTATTTGTTGGTGTTTTGCAATTTTGAGGTTGTTGTTGAATTTGTTGGTGATTTTCAATGTTGATGTTGTTGAATTTGTTGTTGTTTTTCAAAGTTGAGATTGTTGTTGAATTCGTTGGTGATTTTCAATGTTGAGTTTGTTGTTGAATTTTTGGTGTTTTTCTTTGTTGAGGTTGTTGTTGAATTTTTTGATGTTTTTCATTTTTGAGGTTGTTGTTGAATTTGTCTGTGATTTTCAATATTAAGGTTGTTGTTCAATTTGTTGGTGTTTTGCAATGTTGAGATGTTGTTGAATTTGTTGGTGATTTTCAATATCGAGGTTGTTGTTGAATTTATTGGTGTTATCAATGGTTTTTTTTTAACTTTTTTGTATTTTTCAAAGTTGAGTTTGCAGTTGAATTTGTTGGTGTTTTTCAATATTGAGGTTGTTGTTGAAATTGTTGGTGTTTTAAAATGTTAAGGTTGTTGTTGTATTTGTTGGTGTTTTGCAATTTTGAGGTTGTTGTTGAATTTGTTGGTGATTTTCAATGTTGATGTTGTTGAATTTGTTGTTGTTTTTCAAAGTTGAGATTGTTGTTGAATTTTGTGGTGTTTTTAATTGTTGAGGTTTTTGTTGAAGTTGTTGGTGTTTTTCAATGTTCAGGCTGTTGTTGAATTTTATGGTGTTTTTCATTGTTGAGGTTGTTGTTGAATTTGTTGGTGTTTTTAAATGTTAAGGTTGTTGTTGTATTTGTTGGTGTTTTGCTATGTTGAGGTTGTTGTTGAATTTGTTGATGTTCTTCATAGTTGAGGTTGTTGTTGAATTCGTTGGTGATTTTCAATGTTGAGTTTGTTGTTGAATTTTTTGGTGTTTTTCTTTGTTGAGGTTGTTGTTGTTGAATTTTTTGATGTTTTTCATTTTTGAGGTTGTTGTTGAATTTGTCTGTGATTTTCAATATTAAGGTTGTTGTTCAATTTGTTGGTGTTTTGCAATGTTGAGATGTTGTTGAATTTGTTGGTGATTTTCAATATTGAGGTTGTTGTTGAATTTATTGGTGTTATCAATGGTTTTTTTTTAACTTTTTTGTATTTTTCAAAGTTGAGTTTGCAGTTGAATTTGTTGGTGTTTTTCAATGTTCAGGTTGCTGAATTTGTTAGTGTTCTTCAAAGTTGAGGTTGCTGTTAAATTTTTTGGTGTTTTTCATTGTTGAGATTTTTGTTCAATTTCTTGGTGTTTTTGAATGTTGAGGTTGTTGTTGAATTTTTTGGTGTTTTTCGTTGTTGAGGTTGTTGTTGAATTTGTTGGTGTTTTTCAATGTTGAGATTGTTGTTGTATTTGTTGGTGTTTTTCAAAGTTGAGGTTGTTGTTGAATTTTTTGATGTTTTTCATTGATGAGGTTGTTGTTGAATTTGTTGGTGATTTTCAATGTTGAGTTTGTTGTTGAAATTTTTGGTGTTTTTCATTGTTGCGGTTGTTGTTGAAATTGTTGGAGTTTTTCAATGACGAGGTTGTTGTTGATCTTTTTGGTGTTTTTCATTGTTGAGGTTGTTAATGAATTTTTTGGTGGTTTTCATTGTTGAGGTTGTTGTTGTTGAATTGTTTGATGTTTTTCATTTTTGAGGTTGTTCTTGAATTTGTCGGTGATTTTAAATATTGAGGTTGTTGTTGAATTTGTTGTTGATTTTCAATATTGACGTTGTTGTTGAGTTTATTGGAGTTATCAATGGATTTTTTTTAACTTTTTTGTATTTTTCAAAGTTGAGATTGCAGTTGAATTTGTTGTTGTTTTTCAATGTTGAGGTTGTTGAATTTGTTGGTTTTTTTCAAAGTTGAGGTTGTTGAGGAATTTTTTCGTGTTTTTCATTGTTGGGTTTTTGTTGAATTTTTGGTGTTTTTCAATGTTGAGGTTGTTGTTGTATTTGTTTGTGTTTTGCAATGTTGAGGTTGTTGTTGAATTTGTTGGTGATTTTCAATATTAAGTTGGTTTTTGAATTTGTTGGTGTCTTTCATTTTTGCGGTTGTTGTTGAAATTGTTGGAGTTTTTCAATGCTGAGGTTGTTGTTGATATTTTTGGTGTTTTTCATGGTTCCGGTTGTTGTTGAAATTGTTGGAGTTTTAAAATGCGGAGGTTGTTGTTGATCTTATTGGTGTTTTTCATTGTTGATGTTGTTGTTGAATTTGTTGGTGATTTTCGATGTTGAGTTTGTTTTAGAATTTGTTGGTGTTTTGCAATGGTGAGGTTGTTGTTGAATTTGTTGGTCATTTTCAATATTGTGGTTCTTGTTGAATTTATTGGTGTTAGCACTGGTTTTTTTTGAAATTTTATGTATTTTTCAAAGTTGGGGTTGCAGTTGAATTTGTTGGTGTTTTACAAAGTTGATGTTGTTGTTGAATTTTTTGGTGTTTTTCATTGTTGAAGTTGCTGTTGAATTTGTTGGTGACTCTTAATGTTGAGGTTGTTGTTGAATTTTTAGGTGTTTTTCATTGTTGCGGTTGTTGTTGAAATTGTTGGAGCTATTCAATGTTGCGGTTGTTGTTGATCTTTTTGGAGTTTTTCATTGTTGAGGTTGTTTTTGAATTTTTTGATGTTTTTCATTGTTGAGTTTGTTGTTGTTGAATTTTTTGATGTTTTTCATTTTTGAGGTTGTTGTTGAATTTGTCTTTGATTTTCAATATTAAGGTTGTTGTTCAATTTGTTGGTGTTTTGCAATGTTGAGATGTTGTTGAATTTGTTGGTGATTTTCAATATTGAGGTTGTTGTTGAATTTATTGGTGTTATCAATGGTTTTTTTTAAACTTTTTTGTATTTTTCAAAGTTGAGTTTGCAGTTGAATTTGTTGGTGTTTTTCAATGTTGAGGTTGTTGAATTTGTTAATGTTTTTCATAGTTGAGGTTGCTGTGGAATTTTTTGGTGTTTTTCATTGTTGAGATTTTTGTTGAATTTCTTGGTGTTTTTGAATGTTGAGGTTGTTGTTGAATTTGTTGGTGATGTTCAATATTAAGTTTGTTGTTGAATTTATTGGTCTCATCAATTGTTTTTTTTTAAATATTTTGCATTTTTCACAGTTGAGGTTGCAGTTGAATTTGTTGGTGTTTTTCAAAGTTGAGGTTGTTGTTGAATTTTTTGATAATTTTCATTGTTGAGGTTGTTGTTGAATTTGTTGGTGATTTTCAATGTTGAGTATGTTCTTGAATTTTTTGGTGTTTTTCATTGTTGCGGTTGTTGTTGAAATTGTTGGAGCTTTTCAATGACGAGGTTGTTGTTGATCTTTTTGGTGCTTTTCATTGTTGAGGTTGTTAATGAATTTTTTGGAGGTTTTCATTGTTGAGGTTGTTGTTGTTGAATTTTTTGATGTTTTTCATTTTTGAGGTTGTTCTTGAATTTGTCGGTAATTTTAAATATTGAGGATGTTGTTGAATTTGTTGTTGATTATGAATATTGACGTTGTTGTTGAGTTTATTGGTGTTACCCATGGTTTTTTTTTAACTTATTTGTATTTTTCAAAGTTGAGTTTGCAGTTGAATTTGTTGTTGTTTTTCAATGTTGAGGTTGTTGAATTTGTTGGTTTTTTTCAAGGTTGAGGTTGTTGAGGAATTTTTTCGTGTTTTTCATTGTTGGGTTTTTGTTGAATTTTGAGTGTTTTTCATTGTTGAGGTTGTTGTTGAATTTGTTGGTGTTTTTCAATGTTGAGGTTGTTGTTGTATTTGTTTGTGTTTTGCAATGTTGAGGTTGTTGTTGAATTTGTTGGTGATTTTCAATATTAAGTTGGTTGTTGAATTTATTGGTGTCATCAATGGTATTTTTGGAAATTTTTTGTATTTTTCACAGTTGAGGTTGCAGTTGAATTTGTTGGTGTTCTTCAAAGTTGAGGTTGTTGTTGAATTTTTTGATGTTTTTCATTGTTGAGGTTGTTGTTCAATTTGTTGGTGATTTTCAATGTTGAGTTTGCTTTTGAATTTTTTGTGTTTTTCATTGTTGAGGTTGTTGTTGAAATTGTTGGTTTTTTGCAATATTGAGGTTGTTGTTGAATTTGTTGGTGATTTTCAATATTAACGTTGTAGTTGAATTTTTTTTTGTTTTTCATTTTTGAGGTTGTTGTTGAATTTGTCGGTGATTTTCCATATTGAGGTTGTTCTTGAGTTTGTTGGTGTTTATGCAATGTTGAGGTTGTTGTTGAATTTGTTGGTGATTTTCAATATAGAAGCTGTTGTTGAATTTATTGGTGTTATCAATGGTTATTTTTTAACTTTTTTGTATTATTCAAAGTTGAGTTTGCAGTTGAATTTTTTGGTGTTTTTCATTGTTGAGGTTTTTGTTGAATTTGTTGGTGTTTTTGAATGTTGAGGTTGTTGTTGAATTTTTTGGTGTTAGCAATGGTCTTTTTTTAACTTTTTTGTATTGTTCAAAGTTGAGGTTGCAGTTGAATTTTTTGGTGTTTTTCAAAGTTGAGGTTTTTGTTGAATTTTTTGGTGTTTTTCATTGTTGAGGTTTTTCTTGAAGTTGTTGGTATTTTTGAATGTTGAGGTTGTTGTTGAATTTTTTGATGTTTTTCATTGTTGAGGTTGTTGTTAAATTTGTTGGTGAATTTCAATATTGAGGTTGTTGTTGAATTTATTAGTTTTATCAATGTATTTTTTAAACTTTATTGTATTTTTCAAAGTTGAGGTTGCAGTTGAATTTGTGGGTGTTTTGCAATGTTGAGGTTGTTGAATTCGTTGGTGTTTTTCAACGTTGAGGTTTTTGTTGAATATTTTGGTGTTTTTAATTGTTGAGGTTTTTGTTGAACTTGTTGGTGCTTTTTTTAATGCTCAGGTTGTTGTTGAATTTTTTTATGTTTTTCATTGTTGAGGTTGTTGTTCAATTTGTTGGTGATTTTCAATGTTGAGTTTGCTTTTGAATTTTTTGGTGTTTTTCATTATTGAGGTTCTTGTTGAAATTGTTGGAGTTTTTCTATGCTGAGGTTTTTGTTGATGTTTTTGGTGTTTTCCATTGTTGTGATTGTTGTTGAATTTCTTGGTGATTTTCTTGTTGAATTTGTTTTTGAATTTGTTGGTTTTTTGCAATATTGAGGTTGTTGTTGAATTTGTTGGTGATTTTCAATATTGAGGTTGTTGTTCAATTTATTGGTGTTAGCAATGGTTTTATTTGAAATTTTTTGTATTTTTCAAAGTTGAGGTTGCAGTTGAATTTGTTGGTGTTTTTCAAAGTTGAGGTTGTTGAATTTTTTGGTGTCTTTCATTGTTGAAGTTGTTGTTGAATTTTTTGGTGATTTTCAATGTTGAGTTTGTTGTTGAATTTTTTGGTGTCTTTCATTGTTGCGGTTGTTGTTGAATTTGTTGGTGATTTTCAATATTGAGGTTGTTATTGATCTTTATTGGTATTTTTTATCATTAACGTTGTAGTTGAATTTTTTTTTGTTTTTCATTTTTGAGGTAGTTGTTGAATTTGTCGGTGATTTTCCATATTGAGGTTGTTCTTGAATTTGTTGGTGTTTATGCAATGTTGAGGTTGTTGTTGAATTTGTTGGTGATTTTCAATATAGAGGTTGTTGTTGAATTTATTGGTGTTATCAATGGTTATTTTTTAACTTTTTTGTATTATTCAAAGTTGAGTTTGCAGTTGAATTTGTTGGTGTTTTTCAATGTTGAGGTTGTTGAATTTGTTGTTGTTTTTCAAAGGTGAGGTTGTTGTTGAATTTTTTGGTGTTTTTCATTGTTGAGGTTTTTGTTGAATTTGTTGGTGTTTTTGAATGTTGAGGTTGTTGTTGAATTTTTGGTGTTTTTCTTTGTTGAGGTTGTTGTTGAAATTGTTGGAGTTTTTCAATGTTCAGGTTGTTGTTGAATTTTGTGATGTTTTTCGTTGTTGAGGTTGTTGTTGTTGAATTTATTGATGTTTTTCATTGTTCAGGTTGTTGTTAAATTTGTTGGTCATTTTCAATATTGAGGTTGATGTTGAATTTATTGGTGTTATAAATGTTTTTTTCAAACTTTTTTGTATTTTTCAAAGTTGAGGTTGCAGTTGAATTGTTTGGTGCTTTTAAATGTTAAGGTTCTTGAATTTGTTGGTGTTTTTCAAATTGATGTTTTTGTTCAATTTTTTGGTGTTATTCATTGTTGAGGTTTTTGTTGAACTTGTTGGTGTTTTTGAATGTTGAGATTGTTGTTGAATTTTTTGGTGTTAATGATTGTTGAAGTTGTTGTTGAATTTGTTGGCGATTTTCAATGTTGAGTTTGTTTTTTGAGTTGTTTGGTGTTTTTCATTGTTGCGGTTGTTGTTGAAATTGTTGTAGTTTTTCCATGTTGAAGTTGTTGTTGATCTTTTTGGTGTTTTTCATTGTTGAGGTTGTTGTTGAATTTGTTGGTGATCTTCAATATTGAGGTTGTTGTTGAATTTATTAGTGTTAACAATGGTTTTTTTTTAACTTTTATGTATTTTCAAAGTTGAGGTTGCAGTTGAATTTGTTGGTGTTTTTCAACGTTGAGGTTGTTGTTGTATTTGTTGATGTTTTGCAATATTAGGTTTGTTGTTGAATTTATTGGTGTTATCAATGCTTTTTTTTGAAATTTATTCTATTTTTCAAAGTTGCGGTTGCAGTTGAATTTGTTAGTGTTTTTCAAAGTTGAGGTTGTTGTTGAATTTATTGGTGTTATCAATGGTTTCTTTGAAATTATTTGTATTTCTCAAAGTTGAGGTTGCAGTTGAATTTGTTGGTGTTTTTCATTGTTGAGGTTTTTGTTGAACTTGTTGCTGTTTTTGAATCTTGAGGTTGTTGAATCTGTTGGTGTTTTTCGTTGTTGAGGTTGTTGTTGAATTTGTTGGTGATTTTCAATATTGAGGTTGTTGTTGAATTTATTGGTGTTATCAATGGTTTTTTTTGAACTTTTTTGTATTTTTGAAAGTTGAGGTTGCAGTTGAGTTTGTTTGCGTTTGTCAATGTTGATGTTGATGAATTTGTGGGTGTTTTTCAAAGTTGAGGTTGTTGTTGAATTTTCTGGAGTTTTTCGTTGTTGAGGTTTTTGTTGAATTTGTTGGTGTTTTTGAATGTTGAGGTTGTTGTTGAATTTTTTGGTGTTTTTCATTGTTCAGGTTGTTGAATTTGTTGCTGTTTTGCAATGCTGAGATTGTTGTTGACTTTGTTGCTGATATTCGATATTCAGGTTGTTGTGGAATTTGTTGGTGTTTTGCAATCTTGAGGTTGTTGTTGAATTTTTTGGTGTTTTTCATTGTTGAGGTTGTTGTTGACTTTGTTGGTGATATTCGATATTCAGGTTATTGTTCAATTTGTTGGTGTTTTCAACTTTTATTTTGTTGAACTTTTTGTATTTTTAAAAGTTGAGGTTTTTGTTGAATTTGTTGTTGTTTTTCAATGTTGAGGTTGATGAATTTGTTGGTGTTTTTCAAAGTTAAGGTTGTTGTTGAATTTGTTGGTGTTTTTGAATGTTGAGGTTGTTGTTGAATTTGTTGGTGTTTTTCAATGTTAGCGTTGTTGTTGAAATTTTTGGTGTTTTTCATTGTTGAAGTTGTTGTTGAATTTCTTGGACTTTTTAAATGTTGAGGTTGTTGAATTTGTTGGTGTTTTTCAAAGTTGAGGATGTTGTTGAATTTTGTGATGTTTTTCATTGTTGAGATCTTTGTTGAATTTGTTGGTGATTTGAATGTTGCTGTTGAATTTTTTGTTGTTTTTCATTTTTGAGGTTGTTTTTGAATTTGTTGGTGATTTTCAATGTTGAGTTTGTTGTTGAATTTTTTGTTGTTTTTCATTGTTGAGGTTTTTGTTGAATTTGTTGGTGTTTTTCAATGTTGAGGTTGTTGTTGAATTTTTTGGTGTTTTTGATTGTTGAAGTTGTTGTTGAATTTGTTGGTGATTTTCAATGTTGAGTTTGTTTTTTGAGTTGTTTGGTGTCTTTCATTGTTGCGGTTGTTGTTGAAATTGTTGTAGTTTTTCCATGTTGAGGTTGTTGTTGATCTTTTTGGTGTTTTTCATTGTTGAGGTTGTTGTTGAATTTGTTGGTGATCTTCAATATTGAGGTTGTTGTTGAATTTATTAGTGTTAACAATGGTTTTTTTTTAACTTTTATGTATTTTCAAAGTTGAGGTTGCAGTTGGATTTGTTGGTGTTCTTCAATGTTGAGGTTGTTGTTGAATTTATTGGTGTTATCAATGGTTTCTTTGAAATTATTTGTATTTCTAAAAGTTGAGGTTGCAGTTGAATTTGTTGGTGTTTTTCACTGTTGAGGTTTTTGTTGACTTTGTTGGTGATATTCGATATTCAGGTTATTGTTGAATTTGTTGGTGTTATCAATTTTTATTTTATTGAACTTTTTTGTATTTTTAAAAGCTGAGGTTTTTGTTGAATTTGTTGGTGTTTTTCAATGTTGAGGTTGATGAATTTGTTGGTGTTTTTCAAAGTTAAGGTTGTTGTTGAATTTGTTGGTGTTTTTGAATGTTGAGGTTGTTGTTGAATTTGTTGGTGTTTTTCAATGTTGGGGTTGTTGTTGAAATTTTTGGTGTTTTTCATTGTTGAAGTTGTTGTTGAATTCCTTGGAGTTTTTCAATATTGAGGTTGTTGAATTTGTTGGTGTTTTTCAAAGTTGAGGATGTTGTTGAATTTCTTGGTGCTTTTCATTGTTGAAGTTGTTGTTGAATTTCTTGGAGTTTTTCAATGTTGAGGTTGTTGAATTTGTTGGTGCTTTTCAAAGTTGAGGATGTTGTTGAATTTTTTGGTATTTTTCGTTGTTGAGGTTTTTGTTGAACTTGTTGCTGTTTTTGAATCTTGAGGTTGTTGAATCTGTTGGTGTTCTTCGTTGTTGAGGTTGTTGTTGAATTTGTTGGTGTTATCAATGGTTTTTTTTGAACTATTTTGTATTTTTGAAAGTTGAGGTTGCAGTTGAGTTTGTTTGCGTTTGTCAATGTTGAGGTTGATGAATTTGTGGCTGTTTTTCAAAGTTGAGGTTGTTGTTGAATTTTTTGGTGTTTTTCGTTGTTGAGGTTTTTGCTGAATTTGTTGATGTTTTTGAAGTATGAGGTTGTTGTTGAATTTTTTGGTGTTTTTCATTGTGCAGGTTGTTGAATTTGTTGCTGTTTTGCAATGCTGAGATTGTTGTTGACTTTGTTGCTGATATTCGATATTCAGGTTGTTGTGGAATTTGATGGTGTTTTGCAATCTTGAGATTGTTGTTGACTTTGTTGGTGATATTCGATATTCAGGTTATTGTTGAATTTGTTGGTGTTATCAATTTTTATTTTGTTGAACTTTTTTGTATTTTTAAAAGCTGAGGTTTTTGTTGAATTTGTTGGTGTTTTTCAATGTTGAGGTTGATGAATTTGTTGTTGTTTTTCAAAGTTAAGGTTGTTGTTGAATTTGTTGGTGTTTTTGAATGTTGAGGTTGTTGTTGAATTTGTTGGTGCTTTTCAATATTGAGGTTGTTGAATTTGTTGGTGTTTTTCAAAGTTGAGGATGTTGTTGAATTTCTTGGTGCTTTTCATTGTTGAAGTTGTTGTTGAATTTCTTGGAGTTTTTCAATGTTGAGGTTGTTGAATTTGTTGGTGCTTTTCAAAGTTGAGGATGTTGTTGAATTTGTTGGTGTTTTTGAATGTTGAGGTTGTTGTTGAATTTGTTGGTGTTTTTCAATGTTGGGGTTGTTGTTGAAATTTTTGGTGTTTTTCATTGTTGAAGTTGTTGTTGAATTCCTTGGAGTTTTTCAATATTGAGGTTGTTGAATTTGTTGGTGTTTTTCAAAGTTGAGGATGTTGTTGAATTTCTTGGTGCTTTTCATTGTTGAAGTTGTTGTTGAATTTCTTGGAGTTTTTCAATGTTGAGGTTGTTGAATTTGTTGGTGCTTTTCAAAGTTGAGGATGTTGTTGAATTTTTTGGTATTTTTCGTTGTTGAGGTTTTTGTTGAACTTGTTGCTGTTTTTGAATCTTGAGGTTGTTGAATCTGTTGGTGTTCTTCGTTGTTGAGGTTGTTGTTGAATTTGTTGGTGTTATCAATGGTTTTTTTTGAACTATTTTGTATTTTTGAAAGTTGAGGTTGCAGTTGAGTTTGTTTGCGTTTGTCAATGTTGAGGTTGATGAATTTGTGGCTGTTTTTCAAAGTTGAGGTTGTTGTTGAATTTTTTGGTGTTTTTCGTTGTTGAGGTTTTTGCTGAATTTGTTGATGTTTTTGAAGTATGAGGTTGTTGTTGAATTTTTTGTGTTTTTCATTGTGCAGGTTGTTGAATTTGTTGCTGTTTTGCAATGCTGAGATTGTTGTTGACTTTGTTGCTGATATTCGATATTCAGGTTGTTGTGGAATTTGATGGTGTTTTGCAATCTTGAGATTGTTGTTGACTTTGTTGGTGATATTCGATATTCAGGTTATTGTTGAATTTGTTGGTGTTATCAATTTTTATTTTGTTGAACTTTTTTGTATTTTTAAAAGCTGAGGTTTTTGTTGAATTTGTTGGTGTTTTTCAATGTTGAGGTTGATGAATTTGTTGGTGTTTTTCAAAGTTAAGGTTGTTGTTGAATTTGTTGGTGTTTTTGAATGTTGAGGTTGTTGTTGAATTTGTTGGTGCTTTTCAATATTGAGGTTGTTGTTGAATTTGCTGGTGTTTTTCAATGTTGGGGTTGTTGTTGAAATTTTTGGTGCTTTTCATTGTTGAAGTTGTTGTTGAATTCCTTGGAGTTTTTCAATATTGAGGTTGTTGAATTTGTTGGTGTTTTTCAAAGTTGAGGATGTTGTTGAATTTCTTGGTGCTTTTCATTGTTGAAGTTGTTGTTGAATTTCTTGGAGTTTTTCAATGTTGAGGTTGTTGAATTTGTTGGTGCTTTTCAAAGTTGAGGATGTTGTTGAATTTTTTGGTATTTTTCGTTGTATGAGGTTTTTGTTGAACTTGTTGGTGTTTTTGAATGTTGAGGTTGTTGAGACTGTTGGTGTTTTTCAAAGTTGAGGTTGTTGTTGAACTTGTTGGTGTTTTATAATGTTGAGGTTGTTTTTGAATTTTATGGTGTTTTTCATTGTTGAGGTTGTTGTTGAATTTGTTGGTGATAATCAATATTGAGGTTGTTGTTGAGGTTTTTCGTGTTTTCCATTGATTAGGTTTTTGTTGAATTTGTTTTTATTTTTGAATGTTGAGGTTGTTGTTGAATTTGTTGATGTTTTTCAGTGTTCAGGTTGTTGAATTTGTTTTGTTTTTCAAATTTAAGGTTGTTGTTGAATTTGTTGGTGTTTTTGAATGTTGAGGTTGTTGTTGAATTTGATGGTGATTTTCAATATGGAGGTTGTTGTTGAATTTGTTGGTGTTTTTCAATGTTGGGGTTGTTGTTGAGTTTTTTTGTGCTTTTCATTGTTGAGGTTTTTGTTGAACTTGTTGCTGTTTTTGAATGTTGAGGTTGTTGAATCTGTTGGTGCTTTTCATTGTTGAGGTTGTTGTTGAATTTGTTGGTGATTTTCAATATTGAGGTTGTTGTTCAATTTATTGCTGTTATCAATGGTTTTTTTTGAACTTTTTTGTATTTTTGAAAGTTGAGGTTGCAGTTGAGTTTGTTTGTGCTTGTCAATGTTGAGGTTGATGAATTTGTGGCTGTTTTTCAAAGTTGAGGTTGTTGTTGAATTTTTTGGTGTTTTTCGTTGTTGAGGTTTTTGTTGAATTTGTTGGTGTTTTTGAATGTTGAGGTTGTTGTTGAATTTTTTGATGTTTTTCATTGTTGAGGTTGTTGAATTTGTTGCTGTTTTGCAATGTTGAGGTTGTTGTTGACTTTGTTGCTGATATTCGATATTCAGGTTGTTGTGGAATTTGTTGGTGTTTTGCAATGTTGAGGTTGTTGTTGACTTTGTTGGTGATATTCGATATTCAGGTTATTGTTGAATTTGTTGGTGTTTTCAACTTTTATTTTGTTGAACTTTTTTGTATTTTTAAAAGTTGAGGTTTTTGTTGAATTTGTTGGTGTTTTTCAATGTTGAGGTTGATGAATTTGTTGGTGTTTTTCAAAGTTAAGGTTCTTGTTGAATTTGTTGGTGTTTTTGAATGTTGAGGTTGTTGTTGAATTTGTTGATGTTTTTCAATGTTAGCGTTGTTGTTGAAATTTTTGGTGTTTTTCATTGTTGAAGTTGTTGTTGAATTTCTTGGACTTTTTAAATGTTGAGGTTGTTGAATTTGTTGGTGTTTTTCAAAGTTGAGGATGTTGTTGAATTTTGTGATGTTTTTCATTGTTGAGGTCTTTGTTGAATTTGTTGGTGATTTGAATGTTGCTGTTGAATTGTTTGTTGTTTTTCATTTTTGAGGTTGTTTTTGAATTTGTTGGTGATTTTCAATGTTGAGTTTGTTGTTGAATTTTTTGTTGTTTTTCATTGTTGAGGTTTTTGTTGAAATTGTTGGAATTTTTCAATGCTGAGGTTGTTGTTTAATTTATTGGTGTTTTTCATTGTTGAGGTTGTTGTTGTAGAATTTTTTGATTTTATTCATTGCAGAGGTTGTTGTTGAATTTGTTGGTGATATTCAATATTGAGGTTGCAGTTGAAGTTATTGGTGTTATCAATGTTTTTTTTTAACTTTTTTGTGTTCTTCAAAGTTGAGATTGCAGTTGAATATGTTGGTGTTTTTCAATGTTGAGGTTGTTGAATTTGGTGGTGCTTTTCAAAGTTGAGGTTGTTGTTAATTTTTTTGATTTTTTTCATTGTTGAGGTTGCTGTCGAATTATTTGGTGTTTTTCAATGTTGAGGTTGTTGAATTTGTTGTTGTTTTTAAAAGTTGAGATTGTTGTTGAATTTGTGGTGTTTTTGAATGTTGAGGTTATTGTTGAATTTGTTGGTGTTTTTCAATGTTGAGGTTGTTGAATTTGTTGGTGTTTTTCAATGTTGAGGTTGTTGTTGAATTTGTTGGTGTTTTTCAATGTTGGGGTTGTTGCTGAATTTTTTTGTGTTTTTCATTGTTGAGGTTGTTGTTGAATTTCTTGCAGTTTTTCAATGTTGAGGTTGCTGAATTTGTTGGTGCTTTTCAAAGTTGAGGATGTTGTTGAATTTTTTGGTATTTTTCGTTGTTGAGGTTTTTGTTGAACTTGTTGGTGTTTTTGAATGTTGAGGTTGTTGAATCTGTTGGTGTTCTTCAAAGTTGAGGTTGTTGTTGAACTTGTTGGTGTTTTATAATGTTGAGGTTGTTGTTGAATTTTATGGTGTTTTTCATTGTTGAAGTTGTTGTTGAATTTGTTTGTGATAATCAATATTGAGGTTGTTGTTGAACTTTTTGGTGTTTTTCATTGTTGTGGTTTTTGTTGAATTTGTAGGTGTTTTTGAATTTTGAGGTTGTTGTTGAATTTGTTGGTGTTTTTCAATGTTGAGGTTGTTGAATTTGTTGGTGTTTTTCAAATTTAAGGTTGTTGTTGAATTTTTTGGTGTTTTTCATTGTTGAGGTTTTTGTTGAACTTGTTGCTGTTTTTGAATGTTGAGGTTGTTGAATCTGTTGGTGTTTTTAGTTCTTGAGGTTGTTGTTGAATTTGTTGGTGATTTTCAATATTGAGGTTGTTGAATTTGTTGGTGTTTTTCAAAGTTGAGGTTGTTGTTGAATTTTTTGGTGTTTTTCATTGTTGAGGTTTTTGTTGAATTTGTTGGTGTTTTTGAATGTTGGAGTTTTTCAATGTTCAGGTTGTTGTTGAATTTTGTGATGTTTTTCGTTGTTGAGGTTGTTGTTGTTGAATTTATTGATGTTTTTCATTGTTCAGGTTGTTGTTAAATTTGTTGGTGATTTTCAGTATTGAAGTCGTTGTTGAATTTATTCGTCTTATCAATGTTTTTTTCAATCTTTTTTGTATTTTTCAAAGTTGAGGTTGCAGTTGAATTGTTTGGTGCTTTTCAATGTTAAGGTTGTTGAATTTGTTGGTGTTTTTCAAATTGAGGTTTTTGTTGAATTTTTTGGTGTTTTTCATTGTAGAGGTTTTTGTTGAACTTGTTGGTGTTTTTGAATGTTGAGGTTGATGTTGAGTTTTTTGATGTTTTTCATTGTTCAGGTTGTTGTTGAATTTGTTGGTGATTTTCAATGTTGAGTTTTTTTGTTGAATTTTTTGGAGTTTTTCATTGTTGCGGTTGTTGTTGAAATTGTTGGAGTTTTACAATGCTGACGTTGTTGTTGATTTTTTTGGTGTTTTTCATTGTTCCGGTTGTTGTTGAAATTGTTGGAGTTTATCAAAGCGGAGGTTGTTGTTGATCTTATTGGTGTTTTTCATTATTGAGGTTGTTGTTCAATTTGTTGGTGATTTTCAATGTTGAGTTTGTTTTTGAAATTGTTTGTGTTTTGCAATGTTGAGTTTGTTGTTGAATTTTTTGGTGTTTTTCATTGTTGAGGTTGTTGTCGAAAATGTTGGTGTTTTTCAATGTTGAGGTTGTTTTTGAATTTGTTGGAGTTTTTCAGTGTTGAGGTTGTTGTTGTATTTGTTGATGTTTTGCAATATTAGGTTTGTTGTTGAATTTATTGGTGTTATCAATGGTTTTTTTTTGAAATTTATTCTATTTTCAAAGATGCGGTTGCAGTTGAATTTTTTGATGTTTTTCAAAGTTGAGGTTGTTGCTGAATTTTTTGGTGTTTTTCATTGTTGAGGTTGTTGTTGAATTTCTTGGTGATTTTCAACGTTGAGTTTGTTGTTGAATTTTTTGGTGTTTTCTGTGCTGCGTTTGTTGTTTTAATTTGTGGAGTTATTCAATGTTGAGGTTGTTGTTGTTGAATATTTTGTTGTTTTTCATTGTTGAGGTTGTTGTTGAATATGTTGGTGATTTTCAAAATTGAGGTTGTTGTTGAATTTATTAGTTTTGTCAGTGGTTTCTTTGAAATTATTTGTATTTCTCAAAGTTGAGGTTGCAGTTGAATTTGTTGATGTTTTTCAAAGTTGAGGTTGTAGTTGAAATTTTTGGTGTTTTTCATTGTTGCTGTTGTTTTTGAATTTGTTGGTGATCTTCAATATTGAGGTTGTTGTTGAATTTATTGGTGTTAACAATGGTTTTTTTTCAACTTTTTTGTATTTTCAAAGTTGAGGTTGCAGTTGAATTTGTTGGTGTTTTTCAATGTTGAGGTTGTTGAATTTGTTGTTGTTTTTCAAGGTTGAGGTTGTTGTTGAATTTTTTGATGTTTTTCATTGTTGAGTTTGTTGTTGAATTTGTTGGTGAATATCAATGTTGAGTTTGTTCTTGAATTTTTTGGTGTTTTTCTTTGTTGAGGTTGTTGAAATTGTTGGAGGTTTTCAATGCTGAGGTTGTTGTTGATGTTTTTGGTGTTTTTCATTGTTGAGGTTGTTGTTGAATTTGTTGATGATTTTCAATGTTGAGTTTGTTTTTGAATTTGTTGGTGATTTTCAATATTGAGGTTGTTGTTCAATTTATTGGCGTTAGTAATGGTTTTTTTTGAATTTTTTGTATTTTTCAAAGTTGAGGTTGCAGTTGAATTTGTTGGTATTTTTCAAAGTTGAGGTTGTTGAATTTTTTGGTCTTTTTCATTCTTGAAGTTGTTGTTGAATTTGTTAGTGATTTTCAATGTTGAGTTTGTTGTTGAATTTGTTGGTGATCTTCAATATTGAGGTTGTTGTTGAATTTATTGGTGTTAACAATGGTTTTTTTTTAACTTTTTTGTATTTTCAAAGTTGAGGTTGCAGTTGAATTTGTTGGTGTTTTTCAATGTTGAGGTTGTTGAATTTGTTGTTGTTTTTCAAAGTTGAGGTTGTTGTTGAATTTTTTGATGTTTTTCATTGTTGAGTTTGTTGTTGAATTTGTTGGTGAATATCAATGCTGAGGTTGTTGTTGATGTTTTTGGTGTTTTTCATTGTTGAGGTTGTTGTTGAATTTGTTGATGATTTTCAATGTTGAGTTTGTTTTTGAATTTGTTGGTTATTTGCAATATTGAGGTTGTTGTTGAGTTTGTTGGTGATTTTCAATATTGAGGTTGTTGTTCAATTTATTGGCGTTAGTAATGGTTTTTTTTGAATTTTTTGTATTTTTCAAAGTTGAGGTTGCAGTTGAATTTGTTGGTATTTTTCAAAGTTGAGGTTGTTGAATTTTTTGGTGTTTTTCATTCTTGAAGTTGTTGTTGAATTGGTTAGTGAATTTCAATGTTGAGTTTGTTGTTGAATTTTTTGGTGTTTTTCATTGTTGCGGTTGTTGTTGAAATTGTTGGATTTTTTCAACGTTAAAGTTGTCATTGATCTTTTTGGTGTTTTTCATTATTGAGGTTGTTGTTGAATTTTTTGGTGTTTTTCATTTGTGAGGTTGTAGTTGAATTTTTTGATGTTTTTCATTTTTGAGGTTGTTGTTCAATTTGTCAGTGATTTTCAATGTTGAGGTTTTTGTTGAATTTGTTGGTGATTTTCAATATTGATGTTGTTGTTGAATTTATTGGTGTTATCAATGGTCTTTTTTATCTTTTTTGTATTATTCAAAGTTGAGTTTGCAGTTGAATTTGTTGGTGTTTTTCAATGTTGAGGTTATTGAATTTGTTGGTGTTTTTCAAAGACGACGTTGTTGTTGAATTTTTTGGTGTTTGTCATTGTTGAGTATTTGTTGAACTTGTTGGTGTTTTTGAATGTTGAGGTTCATGTTGAGTTTTTTGATGTTTTTCATTGTTCAGGTTTTTGTTGAATTTATTGGTGTTTTTGAATGTTGAGGTTGTTGTTGAATTTGTTGTTGTTTTTCAATGTTGAGGTTGTTGAATTTGTTGGTGTTTTTCAAATTTAAGGTTGTCGTTGAATTTGTTGGTGTTTTTCAATGTTGAGGTTGTTGTTGAATTTGTTGGGGCTTTTCAATATTGAGGTTGTTGTTGAGTTTGTTGGTGTTTTTCAATGTTGGGGATGTTGTTGAATTTTTTGGTGTTTTTCATTGTTCAGGTTGTTGAATTTGTTGCTGTTTTGCAATGTTGAGGTTGTTGTTGACTTTGTTGCTGATATTCGATATTCAGGTTGTTGTGGAATTTGTTGTTGTTTTGCAATCTTGAGGTTGTTGTTGACTTTGTTGGTGATATTCGATATTCAGGTTATTGTTGAATTTGTTGGTGTTATCAATTTTTATTTTGTTGAACTTTTTTGTATTTTTAAAAGCTGAGGTTTTTGTTGAATTTGTTGGTGTTTTTCAATGTTGAGGTTGATGAATTTGTTGGCGTTTTTCAAAGTTAAGGTTGTTGTTGAATTTGTTGGTGTTTTTGAATGTTGAGGTTGTTGTTGAATTTGTTGGTGCTTTTCAATATTGAGGTTGTTGTTGAATTTGTTGGTGTTTTTCAATGTTGAAGTTGTTGTTGAATTTCTTGGAGTTTTTCAATGTTGAGGTTGTTGAATTTGTTGGTGTTTTTCAAAGTTGAGGATGTTGTTGAATTTCTTGGTGCTTTTCATTGTTGAAGTTGTTGTTGAATTTCTTGAAGTTTTTCAATGTTGAGGTTGTTGAATTTGTTGGTGCTTTTCAAAGTTGAGGATGTTGTTGAATTTTTGGGTATTTTTCGTTGTTGCGGTTTTCGTTGAACTTGTTGGTGTTTTTGAATGTTGAGGTTGTTGAAACTGTTGGTGTTTTTCAAAGTTGAGGTTGTTGTTGAACTTGTTGGTGTTTTATAATGTTGAGGTTGTTTTTGAATTTTATGGTGTTTTTCATTGTTGAGGTTGTTGTTGAATTTGTTGGTGATAATCAATATTGAGGTTGTTGTTGAAGTTTTTGGTGTTTTTCATTGTTGAGGTTTTTGTTGAATTTGTTGTTGTTTTTCAATGTTCAGGTTGTTGTTGAATTTGATGGTGATTTTCAATATGGAGGTTGTTGTTGAATTTGTTGCTGTTTTTCAATGTTGGGGTTGTTGTTGAATTTATTGGTGTTTTTCATTGTTGATGTTTTTGTTGAACTTGTTGCTGTTTTTGAATGTTGAGGTTGTTGAATCTGTTGGTGTTTTTCATTGTTGAGGTTGTTGTTGAATTTGTTGGTGATTTTCAATATTTAGGTTGTTGTTGAATTTGTTAGTGTTTTTGAATGTTGAGGTTGTTGTTGAAATTTTTGGTGTTTTTCATTGTTGATATTGTTGAATTTGTTGCTTTGTTGCTGTTTTGCAATGTTGAGTTTGTTGTTGACTTTGTTGCTGATATTCGATATTCAGGTTGTTGTGGAATTTGTTGGTGTTTTGCAATGTTGAGGTTGTTGTTGACTTTGTTGGTGATATTCGATATTCAGGTTATTGTTGAATTTGTTGGTGTTATCAATTTTTATTTTGTTGAACTTTTTTGTTTTACTTTAAAAGTTGAGGTTTTTGTTGAATTTGTTGTTGTTTTTCAATGTTGAGGTTGATGAATTTGTTGGTGTTTTTCAAAGTTAAGGTTGTTGTTGAATTTGTTGGTGTTTTTGAATGTTGAGGTTGTTGTTGAATTTGTTGGTGCTTTTCAATATTGAGGTTGTTGTTGAATTTGTTGTTTTTCAATGTTCGGGATGTTGTTGAAATTTTTGGTGTTTATCATTGTAAAAGTTGTTGTTGAATTTCTTGGAGTTTTTCAATATTGAGGTTGTTTAATTTGTCGGTGTTTTTCAAAGTTGAGGATATTGTTGAATTTTGTGATGTTTTTCATTATTGAGGTCTTTGGTGAATTTTTTGGTGTTTTTGAATGTTGCTGTTGAATTGTTTGATGTTTTTCATTTTTGAGCTTGTTTTTGAATTTGTTGGTGATTTTCAATGTTGAGTTTGTTGTTGAATTTTTTGTTGTTTTTCATTCTTGAGGTTTTTGTTGAAATTGTTGGAGTTTTTCAATGTTGAGGTTGTTGTTTAATTTATTGGTGTTTTTCATTGTTGAGGTTGTTGTTGTAGAATTTTTTGATTTTATTCATTGCAGAGGTTGTTGTTGAATTTGTTGGTGATATTCAATATTGAGGTTGTTGTTGAATTTATTGGTGTTATCAATGTTTTTTTTTAACTTTTTTGTGTTCTTCAAAGTTGAGGTTGCAGTTGAATATGTTGGTGTTTTTAAATGTTGAAGTTGTTCAATTGGGTGGTGTTTTTCAAAGTTGAGGTTGTTGTTAGTTTTTTTGATTTTTTTGATTGTTGAGGTTGTTGTCGAATTATTTGCTGTTTTTCAATGTTGAGATTGTTGAATTTGGTGGTGATATTCAATATTGAGGTTGTTGTTGAATTTATTGCTGTTATCAATGTTTTTTTTTAACTTTTTTGTATTTTTCAAAGTTGAGGTTGCAGTTGAATATGTTGGTGTTTTTCAACGTTGAAGTTGTTCAATTTGGTGGTGTTTTTCGAAGTTGAGGTTGTTGTTAATTTTTTTGATTTTTTTGATTGTTGAGGTTGTTGTCGAATTATTTGCTTTTTTTCAATGTTGAGGTTGTTGAATTTGGTGGTGTTTTTCAAAGTTGAGATTGTTGTTGAATTTGTGCTGTTTTTGAATGTTGAGGTTGTTGTTGAATTTCTTGGAGTTCTTCAATGTTGGGGTTGTTGAAGTTGTTGGTGCTTTTCAAAGTTGAGGATGTTGTTGAATTTTTTGGTATTTTTCGTTGTTGAGGTTTTTGTTGAACTTGTTGGTGTTTTTGAATGTTGAGGTTGTTGACTCTGTTGGTGTTTTTCGAAGTTGAGGTTGTTGCTGAACTTGTTGGTGCTTTATAATGTTGAGGTTGTTGTTGAATTTTATGGTGTTTTCATTGTTGAGGTTGTTGTTGAATTTGTTGGTGATAATCAATATTGAGGTTGTTGTTGAACTTTTTGGTCTTATTCATTGTTGAGGTTTTTGTTGAATTTGTTGGTGTTTTTGAATGTTGAGGTTGTTGTTGAATTTGATGGTGATTTTCAATATGGAGGTTGTTGTTGAATTTGTTGGTGTTTTTCAATGTTGGGGTTGTTGTTGAGTTTTTTTGTGCTTTTCATTGTTGAGGTTTTTGTTGAACTTGTTGCTGTTTTTGAATGTTGAGGTTGTTGAATCTGTTGGTGCTTTTCATTGTTGAGGTTGTTGTTGAATTTGTTGGTGATTTTCAATATTGAGGTTGTTGTTGAATTTATTGCTGTTATCAATGGTTTTTTTTGAACTTTTTTGTATTTTTGAAAGTTGAGGTTGCAGTTGAGTTTGTTTGCGTTTGTCAGTGTTGAGGTTGATGAATTTGTGGGTGTTTTTCAAAGTTGAGGTTGTTGTTGACTTTGTTGGTGATATTCGATATTCAGGTTATTGTTGAATTTGTTGGTGTTATCAATTTTTATTTTGTTGAACTTTTTTGTATTTTTAAAAGCTGAGGTTTTTGTTGAATTTGTTGGTGTTTTTGAATGTTGAGGTTGATGAATTTGTTGGTGTTTTTCAAAGTTAAGGTTGTTGTTGAATTTGTTGGTGTTTTTGAATGTTGAGGTTGTTGTTGAATTTGTTGGCGCTTTTCAATATTGAGGTTGTTGTTGAATTTGTTGGTGTTTTTCAATGTTGGGGTTGTTGTTGAAATTTTTTGTGTTTTTCATTGTTGAAGTTGTTGTTGAATTTCTTGGAGTTTTTCAATATTGAGGTTGTTGAATTTGTTGGTGTTTTTCAAAGTTGAGGATGTTGTTGAATTTCTTGGTGCTTTTCAGTGTTGAGGTTGTTGAATTTGTTGGTGCTTTTCAAAGTTGAGGATGTTGTTGAATTTTTTGGTATTTTTCGTTGTTGAGGTTTTTGTTGAACTTGTTGGTGTTTTTGAATGTTGAGGTTGTTGAAACTGTTGGTGTTTTTCAAAGTTGAGGTTGTTGTTGAATGTGTTGGTGATTTTCAATATTGAGGTTGTTGTTGAATTTATTGCTGTTATCAATGGTTTTTTTGAACTTTTTTGTATTTTTGAAAGTTGAGGTTGCAGTTGAGTTTGTTTGCGTTTGTCAGTGTTGAGGTTGATGAATTTGTGGGTGTTTTTCAAAGTTGAGGTTGTTGTTGACTTTGTTGGTGATATTCGATATTCAGGTTATTGTTGAATTTGTTGGTGTTATCAATTTTTATTTTGTTGAACTTTTTTGTATTTTTAAAAGCTGAGGTTTTTGTTGAATTTGTTGGTGTTTTTGAATGTTGAGGTTGATGAATTTGTTGGTGTTTTTCAAAGTTAAGGTTGTTGTTGAATTTGTTGGTGTTTTTGAATGTTGAGGTTGTTGTTGAATTTGTTGGCGCTTTTCAATATTGAGGTTGTTGTTGAATTTGTTGGTGTTTTTCAATGTTGGGGTTGTTGTTGAAATTTTTTGTGTTTTTCATTGTTGAAGTTGTTGTTGAATTTCTTGGAGTTTTTCAATATTGAGGTTGTTGAATTTGTTGGTGTTTTTCAAAGTTGAGGATGTTGTTGAATTTCTTGGTGCTTTTCAGTGTTGAGGTTGTTGAATTTGTTGGTGCTTTTCAAAGTTGAGGATGTTGTTGAATTTTTTGGTATTTTTCGTTGTTGAGGTTTTTGTTGAACTTGTTGGTGTTTTTGAATGTTGAGGTTGTTGAAACTGTTGGTGTTTTTCAAAGTTGAGGTTGTTGTTGAACATGTTGGTGTTTTATAATGTTGAGGTTGTTTTTGAATTTTATGGTGTTTTTCATTGTTGAGGTTGTTGTTGAATTTGTTGGTGATAATCAATATTGAGGTTGTTGTTGAAGTTTTTGGTGTTTTTCATTGTTGAGGTTTTTGTTGAATTTGTTGGTGTTTTTGCATGTTGAGGTTGTTGTTGAATTTGTTGATGTTTTTCAGTGTTCAGGTTGTTGAATTTGTTTTGTTTTTCAAATTTAAGGTTGTTGTTGAATTTGTTGGTGTTTTTGAATGTTGAGGTTGTTGTTGAATTTGATGGTGATTTTCAATATGGAGGTTGTTGTTGAATTTGTTGGTGTTTTTCAATGTTGGGGTTGTTGTTGAGTTTTTTTGTGCTATTCATTGTTGAGGTTTTTGTTGAACTTGTTGCTGTTTTTGAATGTTGAGGTTGTTGAATCTGTTGGTGCTTTTCATTGTTGAGGTTGTTGTTGAATTTGTTGGTGATTTTCACTATTGAGATTGTTGTTGAATTTATTGCTGTTATCAATGGTTTTTTTTGAACTTTTTTGTATTTTTGAAAGTTGAGGTTGCAGTTGAGTTTGTTTGCGTTTGTCAATGTTGAGGTTGATGAATTTGTGGCTGTTTTTCAAAGTTGAGGTTGTTGTTGAATTTTTTGGTGTTTTTCGTTGTTGAGGTTTTTGTTGAATTTGTTGGTGTTTTTGAATGTTGAGGTTGTTGTTGAATTTTTTGGTGTTTTTCATTGTTCAGGTTGTTGACTTTGTTGCTGATATTCGATACTCAGGTTGTTGTGGAATTTGTTGGTGTTTTGCAATGTTGAGGTTGTTGTTGACTTTCTTGGTGATATTCGATATTCAGGTTATTGTTGAATTTGTTGGTGTTTTCAACTTTTATTTTGTTGAACTTTTTTGTATTTTTAAAAGTTGAGGTTTTTGTTGAATTTGTTGGTGCTTTTCAATGTTGAGGTTGATGAATTTGTTGGTGTTTTTCAAAGTTAAGGTTGTTGTTGAATTTGTTGGTGTTTTTGAATGTTGACGTTGTTGTTGAATTTGTTGGTGTTTTTCAATGTTAGCGTTGTTGTTGAAATTTTTGGTGTTTTTCATTGTTGAAGTTGTTGTTGAATTTCTTGGACTTTTTAAATGTTGAGGTTGTTGAATTTGTTGGTGTTTTTCAAAGTTGAGGATGTTGTTGAATTTTGTGATGTTTTTCATTGTTGAGGTCTTTGTTGAATTTGTTGATGATTTGAATGTTGCTGTTGAATTTTTTGATGTTTTTCATTTTTGAGGTTGTTTTTGAATTTGTTGGTGATTTTCAATGTTGAGTTTGTTGTTGAATTTTTTGTTGTTTTTCATTGTTGAGGTTTTTGTTGAAATTGTTGGAGTTTTTCAATGTTGAGGTTGTTGTTTAATTTATTGGTGTTTTTCATTGTTGAGGTTGTTGCTGTAGAATTTTTTGATTTTATTCATTGCAGAGGTTGTTGTTGAATTTGTTGGTGATATGCAATATTGAGGTTGCAGTTGAAGTTATTGGTGTTATCAATGTTTTTTTTTAACTTTTTTGTGTTCTTCAAAGTTGAGGTTGCAGTTGAATATGTTGGTGTTTTTCAATGTTGAGGTTGTTGAATTTGGTGGTGCTTTTCAAAGTTGAGGTTGTTGTTAATTTTTTTGATTTTTTTCATTGTTGAGGTTGCTGTCGAATTATTTCGTGTTTTTCAATGTTGAGGTTGTTGAATTTGTTGTTGTTTTTCAAAGTTGAGATTGTTGTTGAATTTGTGGTGTTTTTGAATGTTGAGGTTGTTGTTGAATTTGTTGGTGTTTTTCAATGTTGAGGTTGTTGAATTTGTTGGTGTTTTTCAAAGTTGAGATTGTTGTTGAATTTGTGCTGTTTTTGAATGTTGAGGTTGTTGTTGAATTTGTTGGTGCTTTTCAAAGTTGAGGATGTTGTTGAATTTTTTGGTATTTTTCGTTGTTGAGGTTTTTGTTGAACTTGTTGGTGTTTTTGAATGTTGAGGTTGTTGAATCTGTTGGTGTTCTTCAAAGTTGAGGTTGTTGTTGAACTTGTTGGTGTTTTATAATGTTGAGGTTGTTGTTGAATTTTATGGTGTTTTTCATTGTTGAGGTTGTTGTTGAATTTGTTGGTGATAATCAATATTGAGGTTGTTGTTGAACTTTTTGGTGTTTTTCATTGTTGTGGTTTTTGTTGAATTTGTTGGTGTTTTTGAATGTTGAGGTTGTTGTTGAATTTGTTGGTGTTTTTCAATGTTGAGGTTGTTGAATTTGTTGGTGTTTTTCAAATTTAAGGTTGTTGTTGAATTTGTTGGTGTTTTTGAATGTTGAGGTTGTTGTTGAATTTGATGGTGATTTTCAATATGGAGGTTGTTTTTGAATTTGTTGGTGTATTTCAGTGTCGGGGCTGTTGTTGAATTTTTTTGTGTTTTTCATTGTTGTGGTTTTTGTTGAACTTGTTGCTGCTTTTGAATGTTGAGGTTGTTGAATCTGTTGGTGTTTTTCGTTGTTGAGGTTGTTGTTGAATTTGTTGGTGATTTTCAATATTGAGGTTGTTGAATTTGTTGGTGTTTTTCAAAGTTGAGGTTGTTGTTGAATTTTTTGGTGTTTTTCATTGTTGAGGTTTTTGTTGAATTTGTTGGTGTTTTTGAATGTTGAGGTTGTTGCTGAATTTTTTGGTGTTTTTCTTTGTTGAGGTTGTTGTTGAAATTGTTGGAGTTTTTCAATGTTCAGGTTGTTGTTGAATTTTGTGATGTTTTTCGTTGTTGAGGTTGTTGTTGTTGAATTTATTAATGTTTTTCATTGTTCAGGTTGTTGTTAAATTTGTTGGTGATTTTCAGTATTGAAGTTGTTGTTGAATTTATTGGTGTTATCAATGTTTTTTTCAATCTTTTTTGTATTTTTCAAAGTTGAGGTTGCAGTTGAATTGTTTGGTGCTTTTCAATGTTAAGGTTGTTGAATTTGTTGGTGTTTTTCAAATTGAGGTTTTTGTTGAATTTTTTGGTGTTTTTCATTGTAGAGGTTTTTGTTGAACTTGTTGGTGTTTTTGAATGTTGAGGTTGATGTTGAGTTTTTTGATGTTTTTCATTGTTCAGGTTGTTGTTGAAATTGTTGGAGTTTTACAATGCTGACGTTGTTGTTGATTTTTTTGGTGTTTTTCATTGTTCCGGTTGTTGTTGAAATTGTTGGAGTTTATCAAAGCGGAGTTTTTTGTTGATCTTATTGGTGTTTTTCATTATTGAGGTTGTTGTTCAATTTGTTGGTGATTTTCAATGTTGAGTTTGTTTTTGAATTTTTTGGTGTTTTGCAATGTTGAGGTTGTTGTTGAATTTTTTGGTGTTTTTCATTGTTGAGGTTGTTGTTGAAATTGTTGGTGTTTTTCAATGTTGAGGTTGTTGTTGAATTTGTTGTAGTCTTTCAGTGTTGAGGTTGTTGTATTTGTTGATGTTTTGCAATATTAGGTTTGTTGTTGAATTTATTGGTGTTATCAATGGGTTTTTTTGAAATTTATTCTATTTTTCAAAGATGCGGTTGCAGTTGAATTTTTTGATGTTTTTCAAAGTTGAGGTTGTTGCTGAATTTTTTGGTGTTTTTCATTGTTGAGGTTGTTGTTGAATTTCTTGGTGATTTTCAACGTTGAGTTTGTTGTTGAATTTTTTGGTGTTTTCTGTGCTGCGTTTGTTGTTGTAATTTTTGGAGTTATTCAATGTTGAGGTTGTTGTTGTTGAATATTTTGTTGTTTTTCATTGTTGAGGTTGTTGTTGAATATGTTGGTGATTTTCAAAATTGAGGTTGTTGTTGAATTTATTAGTGTTGTCAGTGGTTTCTTTGAAATTATTTGTATTTCTCAAAGTTGAGGTTGCAGTTGAATTTGTTGACGTTTTTCAAAGTTGAGGTTGTAGTTGAATTTTTTGGTGTTTTTCATTGTTGCGGTTGTTTTTGAATTTGTTGAAGTTATTCAATGTTGCACTTGTTGTTGTTGATTTTTTTGATGTTTTTCATTGTTGAGGTTGTTGTTGAATTTGTTGGTGATCTTCAATATTGAGGTTGTTGTTGAATTTATTGGTGTTAACAATGGTTTTTTTTTAACTTTTTTGTATTTTCAAAGTTGAGGTTGCAGTTGAATTTGTTGGTGTTTTTCAATGTTGAGGTTGTTGTTGAATTTTTTGATGTTTTTCATTGTTGAGGTTGTTGTTGAATTTGTTGGTGAATATCAATGTTGAGTTTGTTCTTGAATTTTTTGGTGTTTTTCTTTGTTGAGGTTGTTGTTGAAATTGTTGGAGGTTTTCAATGCTGAGGTTGTTGTTGATGTTTTTGGTGTTTTTCATTGTTGAGGTTGTTGTTGAATTTGTTGATGATTTTCAATGTTGAGTTTTTTTTTGAATTTGTTGGTGATTTTCAATATTGAGGTTGTTGTTGAGTTTGTTGGTGATTTTCAATGTTGAGGTTGTTGTTCAATTTATTGGCGTTAGTAATGGTTTTTTTTTTGAATTTTTTGTATTTTTCAAAGTTGAGTTTGCAGTTGAATTTGTTGGTATTTTTCAAAGTTGAGGTTGTTGAATTTTTTGGTGTTTTTCATTCTTGAGGTTGTTGTTGAATTTGTTGCTGATATTCGATACTCAGGTTGTTGTGGAATTTGTTGGTGTTTTGCAATGTTGAGGTTGTTGTTGACTCTCTTGGTGATATTCGATATTCAGGTTATTGTTCAATTTGTTGGTGTTTTCAACTTTTATTTTGTTGAACTTTTTTGTATTTTTAAATGTTGAGGTTTTTGTTGAATTTGTTGGTGTTTTTCAATGTTGAGGTTGATGAATTTGTTGGTGTTTTTCAAAGTTAAGGTTGTTGTTGAATTTGTTGGTGTTTTTGAATGTTGACGTTGTTGTTGAATTTGTTGGTGTTTTTCAATGTTAGCGTTGTTGTTGAAATTTTTGGTGTTTTTCATTGTTGAAGTTGTTGTTGAATTTCTTGGACTTTTTAAATGTTGAGGTTGTTGAATTTGTTGGTGTTTTTCAAAGTTGAGGATGTTGTTGAATTTTGTGATGTTTTTCATTGTTGAGGTCTTTGTTGAATTTGTTGATGATTTGAATGTTGCTGTTGAATTTTTTGATGTTTTTCATTTTTGAGGTTGTTTTTGAATTTGTTGGTGATTTTCAATGTTGAGTTTGTTGTTGAATTTTTTGTTGTTTTTCATTGTTGAGGTTTTTGTTGAAATTGTTGGAGTTTTTCAATGTTGAGGTTGTTGTTTAATTTATTGGTGTTTTTCATTGTTGAGGTTGTTGCTGTAGAATTTTTTGATTTTATTCATTGCAGAGGTTGTTGTTGAATTTGTTGGTGATATGCAATATTGAGGTTGCAGTTGAAGTTATTGGTGTTATCAATGTTTTTTTTTAACTTTTTTGTGTTCTTCAAAGTTGAGGTTGCAGTTGAATATGTTGGTGTTTTTCAATGTTGAGGTTGTTGAATTTGGTGGTGCTTTTCAAAGTTGATGTTGTTGTTAATTTTTTTGATTTTTTTCATTGTTGAGGTTGCTGTCGAATTATTTGGTGTTTTTCAATGTTGAGGTTGTTGAATTTGTTGTTGTTTTTCAAAGTTGAGATTGTTGTTGAATTTGTGGTGTTTTTGAATGTTGAGGTTGTTGTTGAATTTGTTGGTGTTTTTCAATGTTGAGGTTGTTGAATTTGTTGGTGTTTTTCAAAGTTGAGATTGTTGTTGAATTTGTGCTGTTTTTGAATGTTGAGGTTGTTGTTGAATTTGTTGGTGTTTTTCAATGTTGAGGTTGCTGAATTTGTTGGTGCTTTTCAAAGTTGAGGATGTTGTTGAATTTTTTGGTATTTTTCGTTGTTGAGGTTTTTGTTGAACTTGTTGGTGTTTTTGAATGTTGAGGTTGTTGAATCTGTTGGTGTTCTTCAAAGTTGAGGTTGTTGTTGAACTTGTTGGTGATAATCAATGTTGAGGTTGTTGTTGAACTTTTTGGTGTTTTTCATTGTTGTGGTTTTTGTTGAATTTGTTGGTGTTTTTGAATGTTGAGGTTGTTGTTGAATTTGTTGGTGTTTTTCAATGTTGAGGTTGTTGAATTTGTTGGTGTTTTTCAAATTTAAGGTTGTTGTTGAATTTGTTGGTGTTTTTGAATGTTGAGGTTGTTGAATCTGTTGGTGTTTTTCGTTGTTGATGAATTTGTTGGTGATTTTCAACATTGAGGTTGTTGAATTTGTTGGTGTTTTTCAAAGTTGAGGTTGTTGTTGAATTTTTTGGTGTTTTTCATTGTTGAGGTTTTTGTTGAATTTGTTGGTGTTTTTGAATGTTGAGGTTGTTGCTGAATTTTTTGGTGTTTTTCTTTGTTGAGGTTGTTGTTGAAATTGTTGGAGTTTTTCAATGTTCAGGTTGTTGTTGAATTTTGTGATGTTTTTCGTTGTTGAGGTTGTTGTTGTTGAATTTATTGATGTTTTTCATTGTTCAGGTTGCTGTTAAATTTGTTGGTGATTTTCAGTATTGAAGTTGTTGTTGAATTTATTGGTGTTATCAATGTTTTTTTCAATCTTTTTTGTATTTTTCAAAGTTGAGGTTGCAGTTGAATTGTTTGGTGCTTTTCAATGTTAAGGTTGTTGAATTTGTTGGTGTTTTTCAAATTGAGGTTTTTGTTGAATTTTTTGGTGTTTTTCATTGTAGAGGTTTTTGTTGAACTTGTTGGTGTTTTTGAATGTTGTGGTTGATGTTGAGTTTTTTGATGTTTTTCATTGTTCAGGTTGTTGTTGAAATTGTTGGAGTTTTACAATGCTGACGTTGTTGTTGATTTTTTTGGTGTTTTTCATTGTTCCGGTTGTTGTTGAAATTGTTGGAGTTTATCAAAGCGGAGGTTGTTGTTGATCTTATTGGTGTTTTTCATTATTGAGGTTGTTGTTCAATTTGTTGGTGATTTTCAATGTTGAGTTTGTTTTTGAATTTGTTGGTGTTTTGCAATGTTGAGGTTGTTGTTGAATTTTTTGGTGTTTTTCATTGTTGAGGTTGTTGTTGAAATTGTTGGTGTTTTTCAATGTTGAGGTTGTTGTTGAATTTGTTGGAGTCTTTCAGTGTTGAGGTTGTTGTATTTGTTGATGTTTTGCAATATTAGGTTTGTTGTTGAATTTATTGGTGTTATCAATGGGTTTTTTTGAAATTTATTCTATTTTTCAAAGATGCGGTTGCAGTTGAATTTTTTGATGTTTTTCAAAGTTGAGGTTGTTGCTGAATTTTTTGGTGTTTTTCATTGTTGAGGTTGTTGTTGAATTTCTTGGTGATTTTCAACGTTGAGTTTGTTGTTGAATTTTTTGGTGTTTTCTGTGCTGCGTTTGTTGTTGTAATTTTTGGAGTTATTCAATGTTGAGGTTGTTGTTGTTGAATATTTTGTTGTTTTTCATTGTTGAGGTTGTTGTTGAATATGTTGGTGATTTTCAAAATTGAGGTTGTTGTTGAATTTATTAGTGTTGTCAGTGGTTTCTTTGAAATTATTTGTATTTCTCAAAGTTGAGGTTGCAGTTGAATTTGTTGACGTTTTTCAAAGTTGAGGTTGTAGTTGAATTTTTTGGTGTTTTTCATTGTTGCGGTTGTTTTTGAATTTGTTGAAGTTATTCAATGTTGCGCTTGTTGTTGTTGATTTTTTTGATGTTTTTCATTGTTGAGGTTGTTGTTGAATTTGTTGGTGATCTTCAATATTGAGGTTGTTGTTGAATTTATTGGTGTTAACAATGGTTTTTTTTTAACTTTTTTGTATTTTCAAAGTTGAGGTTGCAGTTGAATTTGTTGGTGTTTTTCAATGTTGAGGTTGTTGTTGAATTTTTTGATGTTTTTCATTGTTGAGGTTGTTGTTGAATTTGTTGGTGAATATCAATGTTGAGTTTGTTCTTGAATTTTTTGGTGTTTTTCTTTGTTGAGGTTGTTGTTGAGATTGTTGGAGGTTTTCAATGCTGAGGTTGTTGTTGATGTTTTTGGTGTTTTTCATTGTTGAGGTTGTTGTTGAATTTGTTGATGATTTTCAATGTTGAGTTTGTTTTTGAATTTGTTGGTGTTTTTCAATGTTGAGGTTGTTGAATTTATTGTTGTTTTTCAAAGTTGAGGTTGTTGTTGAATTTTTTGATGTTTTTCTTTGTTGAGTTTGTTGTTGAATTTGTTGGTGAATATCAATGTTGAGTTTGTTGTTGAATTTTTTGGTGTTTTTCTTTGTTGAGGTTGTTATTGAATTTGTTGATGATTTTCAATGTTGAGTTTGTTGTTGAATTTTTTGGTGTTTTTCATTGTTGCGGTTGTTGTTGAAATTGTTGGATTTTTTCAGCGTTAAAGTTGTCATTGATCTTTTTGGTGTTTTTCATTATTGAGATTGTTGTTGAATTTTTTGTTGTTTTTCATTTTTGAGGTTGTAATTGAATTTTTTGATGTTTTTCATTTTTGAGGTTGTTGTTGAATTTGTCAGTGATTTTCAATGTTGAGGTTGTTGTTGAATTTGTTGGTGATTTTCAATATTGATGTTGTTGTTGAATTTATTGGTGTTATCAATGGTGTTTTTTTAACTTTTTTGTATTATTCAAAGTTGAGTTTGCAGTTGAATTTGTTGGTGTTTTTCAATGTTGAGGTTATTGAATTTGTTGGTGTTTTTCAAAGTCGACGTTGTTGTTGAATTTTTTGGTGTTTTTCATTGTTGAGTTTTTGTTGAATTTATTGGTGTTTTTGAATGTTGAGGTTCATGTTGAGTTTTTTGATGTTTTTCATTGTTCAGGTTGTTGTTGAATTTGTTGGTGATTTTCAATGTTGAGTTTTTTTGTTGAATTTTTTGGAGTTTTTCATTGTTGCGGTTGTTGTTGAAATTTTTGGAGTTTTACAATGCTGACGTTGTTGTTGATCTTATTGGTGTTTTTCATTATTGAGATTGTTGTTCAATTTGTTGGTGATTTTCAATGTTGAGTTTGTTTTTGAATTTGTTGGTGTTTTGCAATGTTGAGGTTGTTGTTGAATTTTTTGGTGTTTTTCATTGTTGAGGTTGTTGTTGAAATTGTTGGTGTTTTTCAATGTTGAGGTTGTTGTTGAATTTGTTGGAGTTTTTCAGTGTTGAGGTTGTTGTTGTATTTGTTGATGTTTTGCAATATTAGGTATGTTGTTGAATTTATTGGTGTTATCAATGGGTTTTTTTGAAATTTATTCTATTTTTCAAAGATGCGGTTGCAGTTGAATTTTTTGATGTTCTTCAAAGTTGAGGTTGTTGCTGAATTTTTTGGTGTTTTTCATTGTTGAGGTTGTTGTTGAATTTCTTGGTGATCTTCAACGTAGAGTTTGTTGTTGAATTTTTTGGTGTTTTCTGTGCTGCGTTTGTTGTTGTAATTTGTGGAGTTATTCAATGTTGAGGTTGTTGTTGAATATTTTGTTGTTTTTCATTGTTGAGGTTGTTGTTGAGTATGTTGGTGATTTTCAAAATTGAGGTTGTTGTTGAATTTATTAGTGTTGTCAGTGGTTTCTTTGAAATTATTTGTATTTCTCAAAGTTGAGGTTGTAGTTGAATTTTTTGGTGTTTTTCATTGTTGCGGTTATTTTTGAATTTGTTGAAGTTATTCAATGTTGCGCTTGTTGTTGTTGATTTTTTTTATGTTTTTCATTGTTGAGGTTGTTGTTGAATTTGTTGGTGATCTTCAATATTGAGGTTGTTGTTGAATTTATTGGTGTTAACAATGGTTTTTTTTTAACTTTTTTGTATTTTCAAAGTTGAGGTTGCAGTTGAATTTGTTGGTGTTTTTCAATGTTGAGGTTGTTGAATTTGTTGTTGTTTTTCAAAGTTGAGGTTGTTGTTGAATTTTTTGATGTTTTTCATTGTTGAGTTTGTTGTTGAATTTGTTGGTGAATATCAATGTTGAGTTTGTTGTTGAATTTTTGGTGTTTTTCTTTGTTGAGGTTGTTTTTGAAATTGTTGGAGGTTTTCAATGCTGAGGTTGTTGTTGATGTTTTTGGTGTTTTTCATTGTTGAGGTTGTTGTTGAATTTGTTGATGATTTTCAATGTTGAGTTTGTTTTTGAATTTGTTGGTTATTTGCAATATTGAGGTTGTAGTTGAGTTTGTTGGTGATTTTCAATATTGAGGTTGTTGTTCAATTTATTGGCGTTAGTAATGGTTTTTTTTGAATTTTTTGTACTTTTCAAAGTTGAGGTTGCATTTGAATTTGTTGGTATTTTTCAAAGTTGAGGTTGTTGAATTTTTTGGTGTTTTTCATTCTTGAAGTTGTTGTTGAATTTGTTAGTCATTTTCAATGTTGAGTTTGTTGTTGAATTTTTTGGTGTTTTTCATTGTTGCGGTTGTTGTTGAAATTGTTGGATTTTTTCAACGTTAAAGTTGTCATTGATCTTTTTGGTGATTTTCATTATTGAGGTTGTTGTTGAATTTTTTGGTGTTTTTCATTTGTGAGGTTGTAATTGAATTTTTTGATGTTTTTCATTTTTGAGGTTGTTGTTGAATTTGTCAGTGATTTTCAATGTTGAGGTTGTTGTTGAATTTGTTGGTGATCTTCAATATTGAGGTTGTTGTTGAATTTATTGGTGTTAACAATGGTTTTTTTTTAACTTTTTTGTATTTTCAAAGTTGAGGTTGCAGTTGAATTTGTTGGTGTTTTTCAATGTTGAGGTTGTTGTTGAATTTTTTGATGTTTTTCATTGTTGAGGTTGTTGTTGAATTTGTTGGTGAATATCAATGTTGAGTTTGTTCTTGAATTTTTTGGTGTTTTTCTTTGTTGAGGTTGTTGTTGAAATTGTTGGAGGTTTTCAATGCTGAGGTTGTTGTTGATGTTTTTGGTGTTTTTCATTGTTGAGGTTGTTGTTGAATTTGTTGATGATTTTCAATGTTGAGTTTGTTTTTGAATTTGTTGGTGATTTTCAATATTGAGGTTGTTGTTGAGTTTGTTGGTGATTTTCAATATTGAGGTTGTTGTTCAATTTATTGGCGTTAGTAATGGTTTTTTTTTTTGAATATTTTGTATTTTTCAAAGTTGAGGTTGCAGTTGAATTTGTTGGTATTTTTCCAAGTTGAGGTTGTTGAATTTTTTGGTGTTTTTCATTCTTGAAGTTGTTGTTGAATTTGTTAGTGATTTTCAATGTTGAGTTTGTTGTTGAATTTGTTGGTGATCTTCAATATTGAGGTTGTTGTTGAATTTATTGGTGTTAAAAATGGTTTTTTTTTAACGTTTTTGTATTTTCAAAGTTGAGGTTGCAGTTGAATTTGTTGGTGTTTTTCAATGTTGAGGTTGTTGAATTTATTGTTGTTTTTCAAAGTTGAGGTTGTTGTTGAGTTTTTTGATGTTTTTCTTTGTTGAGTTTGTTGTTGAATTTGTTGGTGAATATCAATGTTGAGTTTGTTGTTGAATTTTTTGGTGTTTTTCTTTGTTGAGGTTGTTGTTGAATTTGTTGATGATTTTCAATGTTGAGTTTGTTTTTGAATTTGTTGTTTATTTGCAATATTTAGGTTGTTGTTGAGTTTGTTGGTGATTTTCAATATTGAGGTTGTTGTTCAATTTATTGGCGTTAGTAATGGTATTTTTTGAATTTTTTGTATTTTTCAAAGTTGAGGTTGCAGTTGAATTTGTTGGTATTTTTCAAAGTTGAGGTTGTTGAATGTTTTGGTGTTTTTCATTCTTGAAGTTGTTGTTGAATTTGTTAGTGATTTTCAATGTTGAGTTTGTTGTTGCATTTTTTGGTGTTTTTCATTGTTGCGGTTGTTGTTGAAATTGTTGGTTTTTTTCAACGTTAAAGTTGTCATTGATCTTTTTGGTGTTTTTCATTATTGAGATTGTTGTTGAATTTTTTGGTGTTTTTCATTTTTGAGGTTGTAATTGAATTTTTTGATGTTTTTCATTTTTGAGGTTGTTGTTGAATTTGTCAGTGATTTTCAATGTTGAGGTTATTGTTGAATTTGTTGGTGATTTTCAATATTGATGTTGTTGTTGAATTTATTGGTGTTATCAATGGTCTTTTTTTAACTTTTTTGTATTATTCAAAGTTGAGTTTGCAGTTGAATTTGTTGGTGTTTTTCAATGTTGAGGTTATTGAATTTGTTGGTGTTTTTCAAAGTCGACGTTGTTGAATTTTTTGGTGTTTTTCATTGTTGAGTTTTTGTTGAATTTATTGGTGTTTTTGAATGTTGAGGTTCATGTTGAGTTTTTTGATGTTTTTCATTGTTCAGGTTGTTGTTGAATTTGTTGGTGATTTTCAATGTTGAGTTTTTTTGTTGAATTTTTTGGAGTTTTTCATTGTTGCGGTTGTTGTTGAAATTGTTGGAGTTTTACAATGCTGACGTTGTTGTTGATGTTTTTGGTGTTTTTCATTGTTCCGGTTGTTGTTGAAATTGTTGGAGTTTTTCAAAGAGGAGGTTGTTGTTGATCTTATTGGTGTTTTTCATTATTGAGATTGTTGTTCAATTTGTTGGTGATTTTCAATGTTGAGTTTGTTTTTGAATTTGTTGGTGTTTTGCAATGTTGAGGTTGTTGTTGAATTTTTTGGTGTTTTTCATTGTTGAGGTTGTTGTTGAAATTGTTGGTGTTTTTCAATGTTGAGGTTGTTGTTGAATTTGTTGGAGTTTTTCAGTGTTGAGGTTGTTGTTGTATTTGTTGATGTTTTGCAATATTAGGTTTGTTGTTGAATTTATTGGTGTTATCAATGGGTTTTTTTGAAATTTATTCTATTTTTCAAAGATGCGGTTGCAGTTGAATTTTTTGATGTTTTTCATTGTTGAGGTTGTTGTTGAATTTCTTGGTGATCTTCAACGTAGAGTTTGTTGTTGAATTTTTTGGTGTTTTCTGTGCTGCGTTTGTTGTTGTAATTTGTGGAGTTATTCAATGTTGAGGTTGTTGTTGAATATTTTGTTGTTTTTCATTGTTGAGGTTGTTGTTGAATATGTTGGTGATTTTCAAAATTGAGGTTGTTGTTGAATTTATTAGTGTTGTCAGTGGTTTCTTTGAAATTATTTGTATTTCTCAAAGTTGAGGTTGTAGTTGAATTTTTTGGTGTTTTTCATTGTTGCGGTTATTTTTGAATTTGTTGAAGTTATTCAATGTTGCGCTTGTTGTTGTTGATTTTTTTTATGTTTTTCATTGTTGAGGTTGTTGTTGAATTTGTTGGTGATCTTCAATATTGAGGTTGTTGTTGAATTTATTGGTGTTAACAATGGTTTTTTTTTAACTTTTTTGTATTTTCAAAGTTGAGGTTGCAGTTGAATTTGTTGGTGTTTTTCAATGTTGAGGTTGTTGAATTTGTTGTTATTTTTCAAAGTTGAGGTTGTTGTTGAATTTTTTGATGTTTTTCATTGTTGAGTTTGTTGTTGAATTTGTTGGTGAATATCAATGTTGAGTTTGTTGTTGAATTTTTGGTGTTTTTCTTTGTTGAGGTTGTTGTTGAAATTGTTGGAGGTTTTCAATGCTGAGGTTGTTCTTGATGTTTTTGGTGTTTTTCATTGTTCCGGTTGTTGTTGAATTTGTTGATGATTTTCAATGTTGAGTTTGTTTTTGAATTTGTTGGTTATTTGCAATATTGAGGTTGTTGTTGAGTTTGTTGCTGATTTTCAATATTGAGGTTGTTGTTCAATTTATTGGCGTTAGTAATGGTTTTTTTTGAATTTTTTGTATTTTTTAAAGTTGAGGTTGCAGTTGAATTTGTTGGTATTTTTCAAAGTTGAGGTTGTTGAATTTTTTGGTGTTTTTCATTCTTGAAGTTGTTGTTGAATTTGTTAGTGATTTTCAATGTTGAGTTTGTTGTTGAATTTTTTGGTGTTTTTCATTGTTGCGGTTGTTGTTGAAATTGTTGGATTTTTTCAACGTTAAAGTTGTCATTAATCTTTTTGGTGTTTTTCATTATTGAGGTTATTGTTGAATTTTTTGGTGTTTTTCATTTGTGAGGTTGTAATTGAATTTTTTGATGTTTTTCATTTTTGAGGTTGTTGTTGCATTTGTCAGTGATTTTCAATGTTGAGGTTGTTGTTGAATTTGTTGGTGATTTTCAATATTGATGTTGTTGTTGAATTTATTGGTGTTATCAATGGTCTTTTTTTAACTTTTTTGTATTATTCAAAGTTGAGTTTGCAGTTGAATTTGTTGGTGTTTTTCAATGTTGAGGTTATTGAATTTGTTGGTGTTTTTCAAAGTCGACGTGGTTGTTGAGTTTTTTGATGTTTTTCATTGTTCAGGTTTTTGTTGAATTTATTGGTGTTTTTGAATGTTGAGGTTGTTGTTGAATTTGTTGTTGTTTTTCAATGTTGAGGTTGTTGAATTTGTTGGTGTTTTTCAAATTTAAGGTTGTCGTTGAATTTGTTGGTGTTTTTCAATGTTGAGGTTGTTGTTGAATTTGTTGGGGCTTTTCAATATTGAGGTTGTTGTTGAGTTTGTTGGTGTTTTTCAATGTTGGGGTTGTTGTTCAATTTTTTTGTGTTTTTCATTGTTGAAGTTGTTGTTGAATTTCTTGGAGATTTTCAATATTGAGGTTGTTGAATTTGTTGGTGTTTTTCAAAGTTGAGGATGTTGTTGAATTTTGTGATGTTTTTCATTGTTGAGGTCTTTGTTGAATTTGTTGGTGTTTTTGAATGTTGCTGTTGAATTTTTTGATGTTTTTCATTTTTGAGGTTGTTTTTGAATTTGTTGGTGATTTTCAATGTTGAGTTTGTTATTGAATTTTTTTGTGTTTTTCATTGTTGAGGTTTATGTTGAACTTGTTGCTGTTTATGAATGTTGAAGTTGTTGAATCTGTTGGTGTTTTTCATTGTTGAGGTTGTTGTTGAAGTTGTTGGTGATTTTCAATATTGAGGTTGTTGTTGAATTTATTGGTGTTATCAATGGTTTTTTTTTAACTTTTGTGTATTTTTCAAAGTTGAGGTTGCAGTTGGATTTGTTTGTGTTTGTCAAGTTGAGGTTGATGAATTTGTTGGTGTTTATCAAAGTTGAGGTTGTTGTTGAATTTTTTGGTGTTTTTCGCTGTTGAGGTTTTTGTTGAATTTGTTGGTGTTTTTCATTGTTGAGGTTGTTGAATTTGTTGGTGTTTTGCAATGTTGAGGTTGTTGTTGACTTTGTTGCTGATGTTCAATATTCAGGTTGTTGTGGAATTTGTTGGTGTTTTTGAATGTTGAGGTTGTTGTTGAATTTGTTGGTGCTTTTCAATATTGAGGTTGTTGTTGAATTTGGTGGTGTTTTTCAACGTTGGGGTTGTTGTTGAATTTTTTCGTGTTTTTCATTGTTGAAGTTGTTGTTGAATTTCTTGGAGTTTTTCAATGTTGAGGTTGTTGAATTTGTTGGTGTTTTTCAAAGGTGAGGATATCGTTGAATTTTTTGGTGCTTTTCATTGTTGAAATTGTTGTTGAATTTCTTGGAGTTTTTCAATGTTGATGTTGTTGAATTTGATAGTGTTTTTCAAAGTTGAGGAAGTTGTTGAATTTTTTGGTATTTTTGATTGTTGAAGTTTTTGTTCAATTTGTTGGTGTATTGGAATGTTAAGGTTCTTGAATCTGTTGGTGTTTTTCAAAGTTGAGGTTGTTGTTGAATTTTGTGATGTTTTTCATTGTTGAGGTTGTTTTTGAATTTGTTGGTCATTTTCAATGTTGAGTTTGTTGTTGAATTTTGTGTTGTTTTCATTTGATAAGGTTTTTGTTGAAATTGTTGGAGTTTTTCAATGTTGAGGTTGTGGTTGAATTTGTTGGTTTTATCAATTTTTATTTTGTTGAACTTTTTTGTATTTTTAAAATTTGAGGTTGTTGTTGAATTCCTTGGATGTTTTTCGATTTTGACATTGTTGAATCTGTTGGTGTTTTTCAAAGTTGAGGTTGTTGTTGAATTTGATGGTCATTTTCAATATGGAGGTTGTTGTTTAATTTGTTGGTGTTTTTCAATGTTGGCGTTGTTGTTGAATTTTTTTTCTTCATTGTTGAGATTTTTGTTGAACTTGTTGGTGTTTTTGAATGTTGAGGTTGTTGAATCTGTTCGTGTTTTTCATTGTTGAGGTTGTTGTTGGATTTAATGGTGATTTTCAATATTGAGGTTGTTGTTGAATTTATTGGTGTTATCAATGGTTTTTTTTTAACTTTTTTGTATTTTTCAAAGTTGAGGTTGCAGTTGAATTTCGTTTTGTTTGTCAATGTTGAGGTTGTTGAATTTGTTGGCGTTTTTAAAAGTTGATGTTGTTGTTGAATTTTTCGGTGTTTTTCATTGTTGAGGTTTTTGTTGAATTTGTTGGTGTTTTTGAATGTTGAGGTTGTTGTTGACTTTGTTGGTGATATTCGATATTCAGGTTATTGTTGAATTTGATGGTGTTATCATTTTTTATTTTGTTGAACTTTTTTGTATTTTTAAAAGTTGAGGTTTTTGTTGAATTTGTTGGTGTTTTTCAATGTTGAGGTTGATGAATTTGTTGGTGTTTTTCAAAATTAAGGTTGTTGTTGAATTTGTTGGTGTTTTTGAATGTTGAGGTTCTTGTTGAATTTGTTGGTGTTTTTGAATGTTGAGGTTGTTGTTGAATTTGTTGGTGCTTTTCAATATTGAGGTTGTTGTTGAATTTGGTGGTGTTTTTCAATGTTGGTGTTGTTGTTGAATTTTTTGGTGTTTTTCATTGTTGAAGTTGTTGTTGAATTTCTTGGAGTTTTTCAATGTTGAGGTTGTTGAATTTGTTGGTGTTTTTCAAAGTTGAGGATGTTGTTGAATTTTTTGGTGCTTTTCATTGTTGAAATTGTTTTTGAATTTCTTGGAGTTTTTCAATGTTGAGGTTGTTGAATTTGATAGTGTTTTTCAAAGTTGAGGATGTTGTTGAATTTTTTGGTACTTTTTATTGTTGAAGTGGTTGTTGAATTTCTTGGAGTTTTTCGATGTTGAGGTTGTTGAATTTGTTGGTGCTTTTCAAAGTTGAGGATGTTGTTGAATTTTTTGGTATTTTTCGTTGTTGAGGTTTTTGTTGAACTTGTTGGTGTTTTTGAATGTTGAGGTTGTTGAAACTGTTGGTGTTTTTCAAAGTTGAGGTTGTTGTTGAACTTGTTGGTGTTTTTGAATGTTGAGGTTGTTGTTGAATTTTATGGTGTTTTTCATTGTTGAGGTTGTTGTTGAATTTGTTGTTGATAATCAATATTGAGGTTGTTGTTGAAGTTTTTGGTGTTTTTCATTGTTGAGGTTTTTGTTGAACTTGCTGGTGTTTTTGAATGTTGATGTTGTTGTTGAATTTGTTGGTGTTTTTCAATGTTCAGGTTGTTGTTGAATTTGATGGTGATTTTCAATATGGAGGTTGTTGTTGAATTTGTTAGTGTTTTTGAATGTTGAGGTTGTTGTTGAATTTTTTGGTGTTTTTCATTGTTGATATTGTTGAATTTGTTGCTTTGTTGCTGTTTTGCAATGTTGAGGTTGTTGTTGACTTTGTTGCTGATATTCGATATTCAGGTTTTGTGGAATTTGTTGGTGTTTTGCAATGTTGAGGTTGTTGTTGACTTTGTTGGTGATATTCGATATTCAGGTTATTGTTGAATTTGTTGGTGTTATCAATTTTTATTTTGTTGAACTTTTTTGTTTATCTTTAAAAGTTGAGGTTTTTGTTGAATTTGTTGTTGTTTTTCAATGTTGAGGTTGATGAATTTGTTGTTGTTTTTCAAAGTTAAGGTTGTTGTTGAATTTGTTGGTGTTTTTGAATGTTGAGGTTGTTGTTGAATTTGTTGGTGCTTTTCATTGTTGAAATTGTTTTTGAATTTCTTGGAGTTTTTCAATGTTGAGGTTGTTGAATTTGATAGTGTTTTTCAAAGTTGAGGATGTTGTTGAATTTTTTGGTACTTTTTATTGTTGAAGTGGTTGTTGAATTTCTTGGAGTTTTTCGATGTTGAGGTTGTTGAATTTGTTGGTGCTTTTCAAAGTTGAGGATGTTGTTGAATTTTTTGGTATTTTTCGTTGTTGAGGTTTTTGTTGAACTTGTTGGTGTTTTTGAATGTTGAGGTTGTTGAAACTGTTGGTGTTTTTCAAAGTTGAGGTTGTTGTTGAACTTGTTGGTGTTTTTGAATGTTGAGGTTGTTGTTGAATTTTACGGTGTTTTTCATTGTTGAGGTTGTTGTTGAATTTGTTGTTGATAATCAATATTGAGGTTGTTGTTGAAGTTTTTGGTGTTTTTCATTGTTGAGGTTTTTGTTGAACTTGCTGGTGTTTTTGAATGTTGATGTTGTTGTTGAATTTGTTGGTGTTTTTCAATGTTCAGGTTGTTGTTGAATTTGATGGTGATTTTCAATATGGAGGTTGTTGTTGAATTTGTTGCTGTTTTTCAATGTTGGGGTTGTTGTTGAATTTTTTTGTGTTTTTCATTGTTGAGGTTTTTGCTGAACTTGTTGCTGTTTTTGAATGTTGAGGTTGTTGAATCTGTTGGTGTTTTTCATTGTTGAGGTTGTTGTTGAATTTGTTGGTGATTTTCAATATTGAGGTTGTTGTTGAATTTGTTAGTGTTTTTGAATGTTGAGGTTGTTGTTGAATTTTTTGGTGTTTTTCATTGTTGATATTGTTGAATTTGTTGCTTTGTTGCTGTTTTGCAATGTTGAGGTTGTTGTTGACTTTGTTGCTGATATTCGATATTCAGGTTTTGTGGAATTTGTTGGTGTTTTGCAATGTTGAGGTTGTTGTTGACTTTGTTGGTGATATTCGATATTCAGGTTATTGTTGAATTTGTTGGTGTTATCAATTTTTATTTTGTTGAACTTTTTTGTTTATCTTTAAAAGTTGAGGTTTTTGTTGAATTTGTTGGTGTTTTTCAATGTTGAGGTTGATGAATTTGTTGGTGTTTTTCAAAGTTAAGGTTGTTGTTGAATTTGTTGGTGTTTTTGAATGTTGAGGTTGTTGTTGAATTTGTTGGTGCTTTTCAATATTGAGGTTGTTGTTGAATTTGTTGTTGTTTTTCAATGTTTCGGGTTGTTGTTGAAATTTTTGGTGTTTATCATTGTTGAGGTTGTTGTTGAATTTCTTGGAGTTTTTCAATATTGAGGTTGTTTAATTTGTCGGTGTTTTTCAAAGTTGAGGATATTGTTGAATTTTGTGATGTTTTTCATTATTGAGGTCTTTGGTGAATTTGTTGGTGTTTTTGAATGTTGCTGTTGAATTGTTTGATGTTTTTCATTTTTGAGGTTGTTTTTGAATTTGTTGGTGATTTTCAATGTTGAGTTTGTTGTTGAATTTTTTGCTGTTTTTCATTGTTGAGGTTTTTGTTGAAATTGTTGGAGTGTTTCAATGTTGAGGTTATTGTTTAATTTTTTGGTGTTTTTCATTGTTGAGGTTGTTGTTGAAGATTTTTTTCATTTTATTCATTGCTGAGGTTGTTGTTGAATTTGTTGGTGATATTCAATATTGAGGTTGTTGTTGAATTTATTGGTGTTATCAATGTTTTTTTTTAACTTTTTTGTATTTTTCAAAGTTGAGGTTGCAGTTGAATATGTTGGTGTTTTTCAATGTTCAAGTTGTTCAATTTGGTGGTGTTTTTCGAAGTTGAGGTTGTTGTTAACTTTTTTGATTTTTTTGATTGTTGAGGTGTTTCAGTGTTGAGGTTGTTGAATTTGGTGGTGTTTTTCAAAGTTGAGATTGTTGTTGAATTATTGCTGTTTTTGAATGTTGAGGTTGTTGTTGAATTTCTTGGAGTTCTTCAATGTTGGGGTTGTTGAATTTGTTGGTGCTTTTCAAAGTTCAGGATGTTGTTGAATTTTTTGGTATTTTTCGTTGTTGAGGTTTTTGTTGAACTTGTTGGTGTTTTTGAATGTTGAGGTTGTTGAATCTGTTGGTGTTTTTCGAAGTTGAGGTTGTTGCTGAACTTGTTGGTGTTTTATAATGTTGAGGTTGTTGTTGAATTTTATGGTGTTTTTCATTGTTGAGGTTGTTGTTGAATTTGTTGGTGATAATCAATATTGAGGTTGTTGTTGAACTTTTTGGTCTTATTCATTGTTGAGGTTTTTGTTGAATTTGTTGGTGTTTTTGAATGTTGAGGTTGTTGTTGAATTTGTTGGTGTTTTTCAATGTTGAGGTTGTTGAATTTGTTTTGTTTTTCAATTTTAAGGTTGTAGTTGAATTTGTTGGTGTTTTTGAATGTTGAGGTTGTTGTTGAATTTGATGGTGATTTTCAATATGGAGGTTGTTGTTGAATTTGTTGTTGTTTTTCAATGTTCGGGTTGTTGTTGAAATTTTTGGTGTTTATCATTGTTGAAGTTGTTGTTGAATTTCTTGGAGTTTTTCAATATTGAGGTTGTTTAATTTGTCGGTGTTTTTCAAAGTTGAGGATATTGTTGAATTTTGTGATGTTTTTCATTGTTGAGGTCTTTGGTGAATTTGTTGGTGTTTTTGAATGTTGCTGTTGAATTGTTTGATGTTTTTCATTTTTGAGGTTGTTTTTGAATTTGTTGGTGATTTTCAATGTTGAGTTTGTTGTTGATTTTTTTGTTGTTTTTCATTGTTGAGGTTTTTGATGAAATTGTTGGAGTTTTTCAATGTTGAGGTTGTTGTTTAATTTTTTGCTGTTTTTCATTGTTGAGGTTGTTGTTGTAGAATTTTTTGATTTTATTCATTGCTGAGGTTGTTGTTGAATTTATTGGTGATATTCAATATTGAGGTTGTTGTTGAATTTATTGGTGTTATCGATGTTTTTTTTTAACTTTTTTGTATTTTTCAAAGTTGAGGTTGCAGTTGAATATGTTGGTGTTTTTCCATGTTGAAGTTGTTCCATTTGGTGGTGTTTTTCAAAGTTGAGGTTGTTGTTAATTTTTTTGATTTTTTTGATTGTTGAGGTTGTTGTCGAATTATTTGCTGTTTTTCAATGTTGAGGTTGTTGAATTTGGTGGTGTTTTTCAAAGTTGAGATTGTTGTTGAATTTGTGCTGTTTTTGAATGTTGAGGTTGTTGTTGAATTTCTTGGAGTTCTTCAATGTTGAGGTTGTTGTTGAATTTGATGGTGTTATCAATGGGTTTTTTTTTAACTTTTTTGTATTTTTAGATGTGGAGGTTGCAGTTGAATTTGTTGGTGTTTGTCAATGTTGAGGTTGTTGAATTTGCTGGTGTTTTTCAAAGTTGAGGTTGTTGTTGAATTTTTTGGTGTTTTTCATTGTTGAGGTTATTGTTGAATTTGTTGGTGTTTTTGAATGTTGAGGTTGTTGTTGAATTTTTTGGTGTTTTTCATTGTTGAGGTTGTTGGTGAATTTGTTGGTGATATTTGAATATTGAGGTTGTTGCTGAATTTGTTGGTGTTATCAATTTTTATTTTGTTGAACTTTTTTGTATTTTTATAAGTTGAGGTTGTTGTTGAATTTGTTTTTGTTTTTCAATGTTGAGGTTGTTGAATTTGTTGATGTTTTTCAAAGTTGTGGTTGTTGTTGAATTTGTTGGTGATATTTGAATATTGAGGTTGTTGCTGAATTTGATGGTGATTTTCAATATGTAGGTTGTTGTTGAATTTGTTGGTGTTTTTCAATGTTGGAGTTGTTGCTGAATTATTTGGTGTTTTTCATTGTTGAGGTTTTTGTTGAGCTTGTTCGTGTTTTTGAATGTTGAGGTTGTTGAATCTGTTGGTGTTTTTCATTGAGGAGGTTGTTGTTGAATTTGTTGATGATTTTCAATGTTGAGGTTTTTGATGAATTTTTTGGTATTTTTCATTTTTGAGGTGGTTGTTGAATTTGTTGGTGCTTTTCAATATTGAGTATGTTTTTGAATTTTTTGGTGTTTTTCATTGTTTAGGTTTTAGTTGAATTTGCTGGTGTTTTTCAAATGTTGAGGTTGTTGTTGAATTTGCTGGTGCTTTGCAATGTAGAAGTCGTTGTTGACTTTTTTGGTGATTTTCAATATTGACGTTGTTGTTGAATTTATTGGTGTTATCAATGGTTTTGTTTGAACTTTTATGTATTTATCAAAGTGCTGGTTGCAGTTGAATTTGTTGGTTTATTTCAAAGTTGAGTTTGTTGTTGAATTTTTTGATGTTTTTCATTGTTGAGGTTGTTTTCGAATTTGCGGCTCTTTTTCAATGTTGAGGTTGTTGAATATGTTGGTGTTTTTCATTGCTGTGGTTGTTGTTGAATTTGTTGGTGTTTTGCAATGTAGAAGTTGTTGTTGACAATGTTGGTGATTTTCAATATTGTGGTTGTTGTTGAATTTATTGGCGTTTTCAATATGTATTTTGTTGAACTTTTTAGTATTTTTAAAAGTTGAGGTTGTTGTTGAATTTGTTGTTGTTTTTCAATGATGAGGTTGTTCAAATTGTTGGTGTTTTTCAAAGTTGAGGTTGTTGTTGAATTTGTTGTTGTTATTGAATGTTCAGGTTGTTGTTGAATTTGATGGTGATTTTCAATATTGAGGTTGTTGATGAATTTGTTGGTATTTTTCAATGTTGGGGTTGTTGTTGAATTTATTGTTTTTTTTATTGTTGAGGTTGTTGTTGAATTTCTTTGAGTTTTTCAATGTTGCGGTTGTTGAATTTGTAGGTGTTTTTCAAAATTGAGGATGTTGTTGAATTTTTGGGTGTTTTTCATTGTTGTGGTTTATTGTTGAACTTTTTTGGTGTTTTTGAATGTTGATGTTGTTGACCCTGTTGGTGTTTTCAAAGTTGAGGTTGTTGTTGAATTTCTGGGTGTTTTTCATTGTTGAGGTTTTTGTTGAATTTGTTGTTGTTTTTGAATGTTGAGGTTGTCGTTCAATTTTTTGATGTTTTTCATTGTTGAGGTTGTTGTTGAATTTGTTGGTGTTATCAACGGTTTTTTTTGAACTTTTATGTACTTTTCAAAGTTGAGGTTGCAGTTGGATTTGTTGGTGTTTTTCAGTGTTGAGGTTGTTCAATTTGTTGGTGGTTTTCAAAGTTAAGGTTTTTGTTGAATTTTTTGGTGTTTTTCATTGTTGAGGTTTTTGTTGAATTTGTTGGTGTTTTTGAATGTTGAGGTTGTTGTTGAATTTGTTGGTGTTTTTGAATGTTGAGGTTGTTGGTGAATTTGATGGTGATTTTCAATATGTAGGATGTTGATGAATTTGTTGGTGTTTTCAATGTTGGGGTTGTTGTTGGATTTTTTGGTGTTTTTCATTGTTGAGGTTTATGTTGAACTTGTTCGTGTTTTTGAATGTTGAGGTTGTTGTTGAATTTTTTGGTGTTTTTCAGTGTTGAGGTTGTTGTTGAATTTGCTGGCGATATTCAATATTGAGGTTGTTGTTGAATTTGTTGGTGTTATCAATTTTTATTTTGTTGAACTTTTTTGTAATTTAAAAGTGGAGGTTGTTGTTGAATTTTTTGGTTTTTTTTCAAGGTTGAGGTTGTTGAATTTGTTTGTGTTTTTCAAAGTTGAGGATGTTGTTGAAGTTGTTGGCGTTTTTCAGTGTTGAGGTTGTTGAATTCGTTGGAGTTTTTCAAATTTGAGGTTGTTGTTGAATTTTTTGGTGTTTTTCAGTGTTGAGGTTTTTGTAGAATTTGTTGGTGTTTTTGAATGTTGAGGTTGTTGTTGAATTTGTTGGTGTTCTCAATGGTTTTTTTTTAACTTTTTTGTATTTTTCAAAGATGAGGTTGCAGTTGAATTTGTTGGCGTTTTTCAATGTTGAGTTTATTGAATTCGTTGGAGTTTATCAAATTTGAGGTTGTTGTTGAATTTTTTGGTGTTTTTCAGTGTTGAGGTTTTTGTAGAATTTGTTGGTGTTTTTGAATGTTGAGGTTGTTGTTGAATTTTTTGGTGTTTTTCATTGTTGAGGTTGTTGTTGAATTTGCTGGTGATATTCAATATTGAGGTTGTTGTTGAATTTGTTGGTGTTATCAATTTTTATTTTGTTGAACTTTTTTGTAATTTAAAAGTGGAGGTTGTTGTTGAATTTTTTGGGTTTTTTTCAAGGTTGAGGTTGTTGAATTTGTTTGTGTTTTTCAAAGTTGAGGATGTTGTTGAATTTGTTGATGTTTTTGAATGTTGAGGTTGTTGTTGAATTTGATGGTGATTTTCAATATTGAGGTTGTTGTTGAATTTGTTGGTGTTTTGCAGTGTTGAGGTTTTTGTAGAATTTGTTGGTGTTTTTCAATGTTGGGGTTGTTGTTGAATTTTTTTGTGTTTTTCATTGTTGAGGTTTTTGTTGAACTTGTTGGTGTTTTTGAATGTTGAGGTTGTTGTTGACACCGTTGGTGATTTTCAATATTGAGGTTGTTGTTGAATTTATTGGTGTTATCAATGGTTTTGTTTGAACTTTTTTGTATTTTTCAAAGTTGAGGTTGCAGTTGAATTTGTTGTTGTTTTTCAAAGTTGAGGTTGTTGTTGAATTTGCTGCTCTTTTTCAATGTTGAGGTTGTTGAATTTGTTGGTGTTTTTTCAAAGTTGAGGTTGTTGTTGAATTGGTTGGTGATATTCAATATTGAGGTTGTTGTTGAATTTGTTGGTGTTAACAATTTTTATTTTGTTGAACTTTTTTGTATTTTTAAAAGTTGAGGTTGTTGTTGAATTTGTTGTTGTTTTTCAATGTTGAGGTTGTTGAATTTGTTGTTGTTTTTCAAAGTTGAGGTTGTTGTTGAATTTGTTGGTGTTTTTGAATGTTGAGGTTGTTGTTGAATTTGATGTTGATTTTCAATATGGAGGTTGTTGTTGAATTTGTTGGTGTTTTTCATTGTTGACATTTTTGTTGAACTTGTTCGTGATTTTGAATGTTGAGGTTGTGGAATCTGTTGTTGTTTTTCATTGATGAGGTTGTTGTTGAATTTGTTGGTGATTTTCAATGTTGAGGTTGTTGTTGAATTTTTTGGTGTTTTTCATTGTTGAGGTTGTTGTTGAATTTGTTGGTGCTTTTCAATACTGAGGTTGTTTTTGAATTTATTGGTGATATCAATGGTTTTTTTTTAACTTTTTTGTATTTTTCAAAGTTGATGTTTCATTGGAATTTGTTTGTGTTGGTAAATCTTGAGGTTGTTGAATTTGTTCGTGTTTTTTAAAGTTGAGGTTTTTGTTGAATGTTTTGGTGTTTTTGATTGTTGATGTTTTTGTTGAATTTGTTGGTGTTTTTGAATGTTGAGGTTGTTGTTGAATTTTTTGGTGCTTTTCATTGTTGAGGTTGTTGTTGAATTTGTTGGTGCTATGCAATATACCGGTTGTTGTTGAATTTGTTGCTGTTATCAATTTTTATTTTGTTGAACTTTTTTGTATTTATCAAAGTTGAGGTTGTTTTTGATTTTGTTGGTGTTTTTCAATGTTGAGGTTGAAGAATTTGTTAGTGTTTTTCAAAGTTGAGGTTGTTGTTGAATTTGTTGGTGTTTTTAAATGTTGAGGTTATTGTTGAATTTGTTCGTGCTTTTCAATATTGAGGTTGTTATTGAATTTGTTGGTGTTTTTCAATGTTGGGGTTGTTGTTCAATCTTTTGGTCTTTTTAATTGTTGAAGTTATTGTTGAATTTCTTGGATTTTTACAATGTTGAGGTTGTTGAATTTGTTGGTGTTTTTCAAAGTTGAGGATGTTGTTGAATTTTTTGGTATTTTTCATTGTTGAAGTTTTTGTTGAATTTGTTGTGTTTTTGAATGTTGAGGTTGTTGAATCTGTTGGTGTTTTTCAAAGTTGAGGTTGTTGTTTAATTTTCTGATTTTTTCATTGTTGAGGTCTTTGTTGAATTTGTTGGTGTTTTTTAATGTTGATGTTACTGTTGAATTTTTTGCTGTTTTTCATTGTTGAGGTTGTTGTTGAATTTGTTGGTGATTTTCAATTTTGAGTTTGTTGTTGAATTTTTTGTTGTTTTTCATTGTTGAGATTTTTGTTGAAGTTGTTGGAGTTTTTCAATGTTAAGACTGTTGTTTAATTTTTTGGTGTTCTTCATTGTTGATTTTGTTGTTGTAGAATTTTTTGATGTTATTCATTGCTGAGGTTGTTGTTGAATTTGTTGGTGATATTCAATATTGAGGTTGTTGTTCAATGTTTTTCAATGTTGGGGTTGTTGTTGAATTTTTGGTGTTTTCCAATGTTGAGGTTGTTGAATTTGATGCTGTTTTTCAAAGTTGAGGATGTTGTTGAATTTGTTGATGTTTTTCATTGTTGATGTTTTTGTTCAATTTGTTGGTGTTTTTGAATGTTGAGGTTGCTAATCTGTTGGTTTTTTTCAATGTTGAGGAATTTGTTGAATTTTTTGGTGTTTTTCATTGTTGAGGCTATTGAGGTTGTTGTTGAATTTGTTGGTGAATTTCAATATTGAGGTTGTTGTTGAATTTGTTGGTGCTTTCCAAAGTTGGGGTTGTTGTTGAATTTTTTGGTGTTTTCCATTGTTGAGGTTGTTGTTGAGTTTCTTGGAGTTTTTCAATGTAGATGTTGTTCAATTTGTTGGTGTTTTTCAAAGTTGAGGATGTTGTTGAATTTTTTGGTGTTTTTCGTTGTTGAGGTTTTTGTTCAATTTGTTGGTGTTTTTCAAAGTTGAGGTTGTTGTTGAATTTTTTTGGTATTTTGCAATTTTGAGGATGTTGTTGAATTTGTTGGTGATTTTCAATATTGAGGTTGTTGTTGAAGTTATTGGTGTTTAAATGGTTTTTTTGAACTTTTTTTTATTTTTCAAAGTTGAGGTTGCAGTTGAATTTGTTGCTGTTTTTCAATGTTGAGGTTGTTGAATTTGTTGGTGTTTTTCAAAGTTGAGGTTGTAGTTGAATTTTTTTGGTGTTTATCATTGTTGAGGTTGTTGTTGAATTTGTTGGTGTTTTTCAATGTTGAGGTTGTAGTTGAATTTTTTTGGTGTTTTTCATTGTTGAGGTTGTTGTTGAATTTGTTGGTGATTTTCAATGCTGAGTTTGTTGTTTAATTTTTTGATGTTTTTCATTGTTGAGGTTTTTGTTGAATTTGTTGGTGTTTTTCAATGTTGAGGTTGTTCTTGAATTTTTTGGTGTTTTTCGTTGTTGAGGTTTTTGTTGAACTTGTTGGTGTTTTGCAATGTTGAGGTCGTTGTTGACTTTGTTGGTGATTTTCAATATTGAGGTTTTTGTTGAATTTTTTGATGTTTTTCAATGTTGAGGTTGTTGCATTTGTTGGTGATTTTCAAGGTTGAGGTTGTTGTTGAATTTGTTGGTGATATTGAATATTGAGGTTGTTGTTGACATGGTTGGTGTTTTTCAATGTTGAGGTTGTTGTTGAATTTCTTGGTCATCTTCAATATTGAGGTTGTTGTTGAATTAGTTGGTGTTATCAATTTTTATTTTGTTGAACTTATTTGTATTTTTCAAAGCTGAGGTTGTGGTTGAATTTTTGCTGTATTTTAATGTTGAGGTTGTTTCATATGTTTGTGTTTTTCAATGTTGAGGTTGTTGTTGAATTTGTTGGTGTTTTTGAATGTTGAGGTTGTCGTTGAATTTGTTCGTGATTTTCAATATTGAGGTTCTTGTTGAAGTTGTTGTTGTTTTTCAATGTTGGGGTTGTTGTTGAATTTTTTGGTGTTTTCCAATGTTGAGGTTGTTGAATTTGATGGTGTTTTTCAAAGTTGAGGATGTTGTTGTATTTGTTGATGTTTTTCATTGTTGAGGTTTTTGTTCAATTTGTTGGTGTTTTTGACTGTTGAGGTTGTTGAATCTGTTGGTTTTTTTCAATGTTGAGGATTTTGTTCAATTTTTTGGTGTTTTTCATTGTTGAGGCTATTGTTGAATTTGTTGGTGTTTTTGAATGTTGAGATTGTTGTTGAATTTTTTGATGTTTTTCATTGTTGAGGTTGTTGTTGAATTTGTTGGTGAATTTCAATATTGAGGTTGTTGTTGAATTTGTTGGTGCTTTCCAAAGTTGGGGTTGTTGTTGAATTTTTTGGTGTTTTCCATTGTTGAGGTTGTTGTTGAGTTTCTTGGAGTTTTTCAATGTAGATGTTGTTCAATTTGTTGGTGTTTTTCAAAGTTGAGGATGTTGTTGAATTTTTTGGTGTTTTTCGTTGTTGAGGTTTTTGTTCAATTTGTTGGTGTTTTTCAAAGTTGAGGTTGTTGTTGAATTTTTTTGGTATTTTGCAATTTTGAGGATGTTGTTGAATTTGTTGGTGATTTTCAATATTGAGGTTGTTGTTGAAGTTATTGGTGTTTAAATGGTTTTTTTTTAACTTTTTTTTATTTTTCAAAGTTGAGGTTGCAGTTGAATTTGTTGCTGTTTTTCAATGTTGAGGTTGTTGAATTTGTTGGTGTTTTTCAAAGTTGAGGTTGTAGTTGAATTTTTTTGGTGTTTATCATTGTTGAGGTTGTTGTTGAATTTGTTGGAGTTTTTCAAAGTTGAGGTTGTAGTTGAATTTTTTTGGTGTTTTTCATTGTTGAGGTTGTTGTTGAATTTGTTGGTGATTTTCAATGCTGAGTTTGTTGTTTAATTTTTTGATGTTTTTCATTGTTGAGGTTTTTGTTGAATTTGTTGGTGTTTTTCAATGTTGAGGTTGTTCTTGAATTTTTTGGTGTTTTTCGTTGTTGAGGTTTTTGTTGAACTTGTTGGTGTTTTGCAATGTTGAGGTCGTTGTTGACTTTGTTGGTGATTTTCAATATTGAGGTTTTTGTTGAATTTTTTGATGTTTTTCAATGTTGAGGTTGTTGCATTTGTTGGTGATTTTCAAGGTTGAGGTTGTTGTTGAATTTGTTGGTGATATTGAATATTGAGGTTGTTGTTGACATGGTTGGTGTTTTTCAATGTTGAGGTTGTTGTTGAATTTCTTGGTCATCTTCAATATTGAGGTTGTTGTTGAATTAGTTGGTGTTATCAATTTTTATTTTGTTGAACTTATTTGTATTTTTCAAAGCTGAGGTTGTGGTTGAATTTGTTGCTGTATTTTAATGTTGAGGTTGTTTCATATGTTTGTGTTTTTCAATGTTGAGGTTGTTGTTGAATTTGTTGGTGTTTTTGAATGTTGAGGTTGTCGTTGAATTTGTTCGTGATTTTCAATATTGAGGTTCTTGTTGAAGTTGTTGTTGTTTTTCAATGTTGGGGTTGTTGTTGAATTTTTTGGTGTTTTCCAATGTTGAGGTTGTTGAATTTGATGGTGTTTTTCAAAGTTGAGGATGTTGTTGTATTTGTTGATGTTTTTCATTGTTGAGGTTTTTGTTCAATTTGTTGGTGTTTTTGACTGTTGAGGTTGTTGAATCTGTTGGTTTTTTTCAATGTTGAGGATTTTGTTCAATTTTTTGGTGTTTTTCATTGTTGAGGCTATTGTTGAATTTGTTGGTGTTTTTGAATGTTGAGATTGTTGTTGAATTTTTTGATGTTTTTCATTGTTGAGGTTGTTGTTGAATTTGTTGGTGAATTTCAATATTGAGGTTGTTGTTGAATTTGTTGGTGCTTTCCAAAGTTGGGGTTGTTGTTGAATTTTTTGGTGTTTTCCATTGTTGAGGTTGTTGTTGAGTTTCTTGGAGTTTTTCAAAGTAGATGTTGTTCAATTTGTTGGTGTTTTTCAAAGTTGAGGATGTTGTTGAATTTTTTGGTGTTTTTCGTTGTTGAGGTTTTTGTTCAATTTGTTGGTGTTTTTCAAAGTTGAGGTTGTTGTTGAATTTTTTGGTATTTTGCAATTTTGAGGATGTTGTTGAATTTGTTGGTGATTTTCAATATTGAGGTTGTTGTTGAAGTTATTGGTGTTTAAATGGTTTTTTTTTAACTTTTTTTTATTTTTCAAACTTGAGGTTGCAGTTGAATTTGTTGCTGTTTTTCAATGTTGAGGTTGTTGAATTTGTTGGTGTTTTTCAAAGTTGAGGTTGTTGTTGAATTTTTTTGCTGTTTTTCATTGTTGAGATTGTTGTTGAATTTGTTGGTGATTTTCAATGCTGAGTTTGTTGTTGAATTTTTCGGTTTTTTTTCATTGTTGAGGTTGTGTTGAAATTGTTGGAGTTTTTCAATGTTGAGGTTGTTGGTGAATTTTTTGGTGTTTTTCATTGTTGAGGTTGTTGTTGAACTTGTTGGTGATTTTGGATATTGAGGTTGTTGTTGAATTTATTGGTGTTATCAATGGTTTTTTTAGAACTCTTATGTATTTTTCAAAGTTGAGGTTGCAGTTGAATTTGTTGCTGCTTTTCAATGTTGAGGTTGTTGAATTTGTTGGTTTTTTTCAAAGTTGAGGTTGTTGTTGACATTGTTGGTGATTTTCAATATTGAGGTGTTGAATTTATTGGTGTTATCATTGGGTTTTTTTGAACTTTTCTTTATTTTTCAAAGTTGAGGTTGAAGTTGAATATTTTGATGTTTTTCATTGGTGAGGTTGTTGTTGAATTTGCTGCTCTTTTTAAATGTTGAGGTTGCTGAATTTGTTGGTGTTTTTCAAAGTTGAGGTTGTTGTTGAATATGTTGGTGATATTAAGTATTGAGGTTGTTGTTGAATTTGCTTTGTGTTTTTCAAATTTGAGGTTGTTGAATTTGTTGGTGTTTTTCAAAGTTGAGGTTGTTGTTGAATTTTTTGGTGTTTTTGATTGTTGAGGTTTTTGTTGAATTAGCTGGTGTTTTTGAATGTTGAGGTTGTCGTTGAATTCTTTGATATTTTTCATTTTTGAGGTTTTTGTTGAATTTGTTGGTGATTTTCAATGTTGAGTTTGTTGTTGAATTTTTTGGTCTTTCTCATTGTTGAAGTTGTTGTTGAAATTGTTGGAGTTTTTCAATGTTGAGATTGTTATTGAATTTTTTGGCGTTTTTCATTGTTGAGGTTGTTGTTGAATTTTTTGATGTTATTCATTGTTCAGGTTGTTGTTGAATTTGCTGGTGATTTTCAATATTGAGGTTGTTGTTGAATTTATAGGTGTGATCCATGGGTTTTTTTGAACTTTTTTGTGTTTTTCAAATTTGAGGTTGCTGTTCAAGTTGTTGGTGTTTTTCAATGTTGAGGTTGTTGAATATGTTGGTGTTTTTGAATGTTGAGGTTGTTGTTGAATTTTTTTTAGTGATTTTCTTTGTTGATGTTGTTGTTCAATTTGTTGGTGTTTTGCAATGTTGAGGTTGTTGTTAACTTTGATTGTGATTTTCAATATTGAGGTTGTTGTTGAATTTATTGGTGTTATCAATGGGTTTTTTTTAACTTTTTTTTATTTTTCAAAGATGAGGTTGCAGTTGAATTTGTTGGTGTTTTTCGAAGTTGAGGTTGTTGTTGAATTTTTTGATGTTTTTCATTGTTGAGGTTGTTGTTGAATTTGCCGCTCTTTTTCAATGATGAGGTTGTTGAATTTGTTGGTATTTTTCGAAGTTGAGGTTGTGGTTGAATTTTTTGGTGTTTTTGAATGTTGAGATTGTTGAATTTGTGGTTGTTTTTCAAAGTTGAGTATTTTGTTGAATTTTTTGGTGTTTTTCATTGTTGAGGTTTTTGTTGAATCTGTTGGTGTTTTTGAATGTTGACGTTGTTGTTGAATTTATTGGTGTTATCAATGTTTTTTTAAAAACTATTTTGTATTTTTCAAAGTTGAGGTTGCAGGTGAATTTGTTGGTGTTTTTCAATGTAGAGGATGTTGAATTTGTTGGTGTTTTTCAAAGTTGAGGTTGTTGTTCTATTTTTTGGTGTTTTGCAATGTTGTGGTTGTTATTGAATTTGTGGGTGATTTTCAATATTGAGGTTGTTGTTGAATTTATTGGTGTTTTCAATGCTTTTTTTAGAACTTTTTTGTATTTTTCAAAGTTGAGGTTGCAGTTGAATTTGTTGCTCTTTTTCAATGTTGAGGTTTTTGAAATTGTTGGTGTATTTCAAAGTTGAGCATGTTGTTGAATATTTTTTGATGTTTTTGATTGTTGAGGTTTTTGTTGAATTAGCTGGTGTTTTTGAATGTTGAGGTTGTTGTTGAATTTTTTGATATTTTTCATTTTTGAGGTTTTTGTTGAATTTGTTGGTGATTTTCAATGTTGAGTTTGTTGTTGAATTTTTTGGTCTTTCTCATTGTTGAAGTTGTTGTTGAAATTGTTGGAGTTTTCCAATGTTGAGATTGTTATTGAATTTTTTGGCGTTTTTCATTGTTGAGGTTGTTGTTGAATTTTTTGATGTTATTCATTGTTCAGGTTGTTGTTGAATTTGCTGGTGATTTTCAATATTGAGGTTGTTGTTGAATTTATAGGTGTGATCCATGGGTTTTTTTGAACTTTTTTGTGTTTTTCAAATTTGAGGTTGCTGTTCAAGTTGTTGGTGTTTTCCAATGTTGAGGTTGTTGAACATGTTGGTGTTTTTGAATGTTGAGGTTGTTGTTGAATTTTTTTTAGTGATTTTCATTGTTGAGGTTGTTGTTCAATTTGTTGGTGTTTTGCAATGTTGAGGTTGTTGTTGACTTTGTTCGTGATTTTCAATATTGAGGTTGTTGTTGAATTTATAGGTGTTATCAATGGTTTTTTTTTAACTTTTTTTTATTTTTCAAAGATGAGGTTGCAGTTGACTTTGTTGGTAATTTTCGAAGTTGAGGTTGTTGTTGAATTTTTTGATGTTTTTCATTGTTGAAGTTGTTGTTGAATTTGCCGCTCTTTTTCAATGATGAGGTTGTTGAATTTGTTGGTATTTTTCGAAGTTGAGGTTGTGGTTGAATTTTTTGGTGTTTTTGAATGTTGAGATTGTTGAATTTGTGGTTGTTTTTCAAAGTTGAGTATTTTGTTGAATTTTATGGTGTTTTTCATTGTTGAGGTTTTTGTTGAATCTGTTGGTGTTTTTGAATGTTGACGTTGTTGTTGAATTTATTGGTGTTATCAATGTTTTTTTAAAAACTATTTTGTATTTTTCAAAGTTGAGGTTGCAGGTGAATTTGTTGGTGTTTTTCAATGTAGAGAATGTTGAATTTGTTGGTGTTTTTCAAAGTTGAGGTTGTTGTTCTATTTTTTGGTGTTTTGCAATGTTGTGGTTGTTATTGAATTTGTGGGTGATTTTCAATATTGAGGTTGTTGTTGAATTTATTGGTGTTTTCAATGCTTTTTTTAGAACTTTTTTGTATTTTTCAAAGTTGAGGTTGCAGTTGAATTTGTTGCTCTTTTTCAATGTTGAGGTTTTTGAAATTGTTGGTGTATTTCAAAGTTGAGCATGTTGTTGAATATTTTTGGGTGTTTTTCATTGTTGAGGTTGTTGTTGAATTTGTTGATGTTTTGCAATGTTGAGGTTGTTATTAAATTTTTTGGTGTTTTTGAATGTTGAGGTTGTTGAATTTGTTGGTGTTTTTCAAAGTTGAGGATGTTGTTGAATTTTTTGGTTTTTTTCATTGTTTGATGATTTTTTTGAATTTGTTGGTGTTTTTGAATGTTGAGGTTGTTGTTGAATTTTTTGGTGTTTTTGATTGTTGAGGTTTCTGTTGAATTTGCTGGTGTTTTTGAATGTTGAGGTTCTTGTTGAATTTTTTGATGTTTTTCATTGTTGAGGTTTTTGTTGAATTTGTTGGTGATTTTCAATGTTGAGTTTGTTGTTGATTTTTTTGGTGTTTTTCATTGCTGAGGTTGTTGTTGAAATTGTTGGAGTTTTTAGATGTTGAGGTTGTTATTGAGTTTTTTTGCGTTTTTCATTGCTGAGGTTGTTGTTGAATTTTTTGATGTTATTCATTCAATAACAACCTCAATATTGAAAATCACCAGCAAATTCAACAACATCCTCAACAGGTTGTTGTTGAATTTGCTGGTGATTTTCAATATTGAGGTTGTTATTGAATTTATTGGTGTGATCAATGGGTTTTTTTGAACTTTTTTGTGTTTTTCAAATTTGAGGTTGCTGTTGAATTTGTTGGTGTTTTTCAATGTTGAGGTTGTTGTTGAATTTTTTTAGTGATTTTCATTGTTGAGGTTGTTGTTGACTTTGTTGGTGTTTTGCAATGTTGAGGTTGTTGTTGACTTTGTTGGTGATTTTCAATATTGAGGTTGTTGTTGAATTTATTGGTGTTATCAATGGTTTTTTTTTATCTTTTTTTTATTTTTCAAAGATCAGGTTGCAGTTGAATTTGTTGGAGTTTTTGGAAGTTGAGGTTGTTGTTGAATTTTTTGATGTTTTTCATTGTTGAGGTTGTTGTTGAATTTGCCGCTCTTTTTCAATGATGAGGTTGTTGAATTTGTTGGTATTTTTCGAAGTTGAGGTTGTTGTTGAATTTTTTGGTGTTTTTGAATGTTGAGGTTGTTGAATTTGTGGTTGTTTTTCAAAGTTGAGGATTTTGTTGAATTTTTTGGTGTTTTTCATTGTTGAGGTTTTTGTTGAATCTGTTGGCGTTTTTGAATGTTAAGGTTGTTGTTGAATTTATTGGTGTTATCAATGTTTTTTTAAAAACTATTTTGTATTTTTCAAAGTTGAGGTTGCAGGTGAATTTGTTGGTGTTTTTCAATGTAGAGGATGTTGAATTTGTTGGTGTTTTTCAAAGTTGAGGTTGTTGTTCTATTTTTTGGTGTTTTGCAATGTTGTGGTTGTTATTGAATTTGTGGGTGATTTTCAATATTGAGGTTGTTGTTGAATTTATTGGTGTTTTCAATGCTTTTTTTAGAACTTTTTTGTGTTTTTCAAAGTTGAGGTTGCAGTTGAATTTGTTGCTCTTTTTCAATGTTGAGGTTTTTGAAATTGTTGGTGTATTTCAAAGTTGAGCATGTTGTTGAATATTTTTTGATGTTTTTGATTGTTGAGGTTTTTGTTGAATTAGCTGGTGTTTTTGAATGTTGAGGTTGTTGTTGAATTTTTTGATATTTTTCATTTTTGAGGTTTTTGTTGAATTTGTTGGTGATTTTCAATGTTGAGTTTGTTGTTGAATTTTTTGGTCTTTCTCATTGTTGAAGTTGTTGTTGAAATTGTTGGAGTTTTCCAATGTTGAGATTGTTATTGAATTTTTTGGCGTTTTTCATTGTTGAGGTTGTTGTTGAATTTTTTGATGTTATTCATTGTTCAGGTTGTTGTTGAATTTGCTGGTGATTTTCAATATTGAGGTTGTTGTTGAATTTATAGGTGTGATCCATGGGTTTTTTTGAACTTTTTTGTGTTTTTCAAATTTGAGGTTGCTGTTCAAGTTGTTGGTGTTTTCCAATGTTGAGGTTGTTGAACATGTTGGTGTTTTTGAATGTTGAGGTTGTTGTTGAATTTTTTTTAGTGATTTTCATTGTTGAGGTTGTTGTTCAATTTGTTGGTGTTTTGCAATGTTGAGGTTGTTGTTGACTTTGTTCGTGATTTTCAATATTGAGGTTGTTGTTGAATTTATAGGTGTTATCAATGGTTTTTTTTTAACTTTTTTTTATTTTTCAAAGATGAGGTTGCAGTTGACTTTGTTGGTAATTTTCGAAGTTGAGGTTGTTGTTGAATTTTTTGATGTTTTTCATTGTTGAAGTTGTTGTTGAATTTGCCGCTCTTTTTCAATGATGAGGTTGTTGAATTTGTTGGTATTTTTCGAAGTTGAGGTTGTGGTTGAATTTTTTGGTGTTTTTGAATGTTGAGATTGTTGAATTTGTGGTTGTTTTTCAAAGTTGAGTATTTTGTTGAATTTTATGGTGTTTTTCATTGTTGAGGTTTTTGTTGAATCTGTTGGTGTTTTTGAATGTTGACGTTGTTGTTGAATTTATTGGTGTTATCAATGTTTTTTTAAAAACTATTTTGTATTTTTCAAAGTTGAGGTTGCAGGTGAATTTGTTGGTGTTTTTCAATGTAGAGAATGTTGAATTTGTTGGTGTTTTTCAAAGTTGAGGTTGTTGTTCTATTTTTTGGTGTTTTGCAATGTTGTGGTTGTTATTGAATTTGTGGGTGATTTTCAATATTGAGGTTGTTGTTGAATTTATTGGTGTTATCAATGGTTTTTTTTTATCTTTTTTTTATTTTTCAAAGATCAGGTTGCAGTTGAATTTGTTGGAGTTTTTGGAAGTTGAGGTTGTTGTTGAATTTTTTGATGTTTTTCATTGTTGAGGTTGTTGTTGAATTTGCCGCTCTTTTTCAATGATGAGGTTGTTGAATTTGTTGGTATTTTTCGAAGTTGAGGTTGTTGTTGAATTTTTTGGTGTTTTTGAATGTTGAGGTTGTTGAATTTGTGGTTGTTTTTCAAAGTTGAGGATTTTGTTGAATTTTTTGGTGTTTTTCATTGTTGAGGTTTTTGTTGAATCTGTTGGCGTTTTTGAATGTTAAGGTTGTTGTTGAATTTATTGGTGTTATCAATGTTTTTTTAAAAACTATTTTGTATTTTTCAAAGTTGAGGTTGCAGGTGAATTTGTTGGTGTTTTTCAATGTAGAGGATGTTGAATTTGTTGGTGTTTTTCAAAGTTGAGGTTGTTGTTCTATTTTTTGGTGTTTTGCAATGTTGTGGTTGTTATTGAATTTGTGGGTGATTTTCAATATTGAGGTTGTTGTTGAATTTATTGGTGTTTTCAATGCTTTTTTTAGAACTTTTTTGTATTTTTCAAAGTTGAGGTTGCAGTTGAATTTGTTGCTCTTTTTCAATGTTGAGGTTTTTGAAATTGTTGGTGTATTTCAAAGTTGAGCATGTTGTTGAATATTTTTTGATGTTTTTGATTGTTGAGGTTTTTGTTGAATTAGCTGGTGTTTTTGAATGTTGAGGTTGTTGTTGAATTTTTTGATATTTTTCATTTTTGAGGTTTTTGTTGAATTTGTTGGTGATTTTCAATGTTGAGTTTGTTGTTGAATTTTTTGGTCTTTCTCATTGTTGAAGTTGTTGTTGAAATTGTTGGAGTTTTCCAATGTTGAGATTGTTATTGAATTTTTTGGCGTTTTTCATTGTTGAGGTTGTTGTTGAATTTTTTGATGTTATTCATTGTTCAGGTTGTTGTTGAATTTGCTGGTGATTTTCAATATTGAGGTTGTTGTTGAATTTATAGGTGTGATCCATGGGTTTTTTTGAACTTTTTTGTGTTTTTCAAATTTGAGGTTGCTGTTCAAGTTGTTGGTGTTTTCCAATGTTGAGGTTGTTGAACATGTTGGTGTTTTTGAATGTTGAGGTTGTTGTTGAATTTTTTTTAGTGATTTTCATTGTTGAGGTTGTTGTTCAATTTGTTGGTGTTTTGCAATGTTGAGGTTGTTGTTGACTTTGTTCGTGATTTTCAATATTGAGGTTGTTGTTGAATTTATAGGTGTTATCAATGGTTTTTTTTTAACTTTTTTTTATTTTTCAAAGATGAGGTTGCAGTTGACTTTGTTGGTAATTTTCGAAGTTGAGGTTGTTGTTGAATTTTTTGATGTTTTTCATTGTTGAAGTTGTTGTTGAATTTGCCGCTCTTTTTCAATGATGAGGTTGTTGAATTTGTTGGTATTTTTCGAAGTTGAGGTTGTGGTTGAATTTTTTGGTGTTTTTGAATGTTGAGATTGTTGAATTTGTGGTTGTTTTTCAAAGTTGAGTATTTTGTTGAATTTTATGGTGTTTTTCATTGTTGAGGTTTTTGTTGAATCTGTTGGTGTTTTTGAATGTTGACGTTGTTGTTGAATTTATTGGTGTTATCAATGTTTTTTTAAAAACTATTTTGTATTTTTCAAAGTTGAGGTTGCAGGTGAATTTGTTGGTGTTTTTCAATGTAGAGAATGTTGAATTTGTTGGTGTTTTTCAAAGTTGAGGTTGTTGTTCTATTTTTTGGTGTTTTGCAATGTTGTGGTTGTTATTGAATTTGTGGGTGATTTTCAATATTGAGGTTGTTGTTGAATTTATTGGTGTTTTCAATGCTTTTTTTAGAACTTTTTTGTATTTTTCAAAGTTGAGGTTGCAGTTGAATTTGTTGCTCTTTTTCAATGTTGAGGTTTTTGAAATTGTTGGTGTATTTCAAAGTTGAGCATGTTGTTGAATATTTTTTGGTGTTTTTCATTGTTGAGGTTGTTGTTGAATTTGTTGATGTTTTGCAATGTTGAGGTTGTTATTAAATTTTTTGGTGTTTTTGAATGTTGAGGTTGTTGAATTTGTTGGTGTTTTTCAAAGTTGAGGATGTTGTTGAATTTTTTGGTTTTTTTCATTGTTTGATGATTTTTTTGAATTTGTTGGTGTTTTTGAATGTTGAGGTTGTTGTTGAATTTTTTGGTGTTTTTGATTGTTGAGGTTTCTGTTGAATTTGCTGGTGTTTTTGAATGTTGAGGTTCTTGTTGAATTTTTTGATGTTTTTCATTGTTGAGGTTTTTGTTGAATTTGTTGGTGATTTTCAATGTTGAGTTTGTTGTTGATTTTTTTGGTGTTTTTCATTGCTGAGGTTGTTGTTGAAATTGTTGGAGTTTTTAGATGTTGAGGTTGTTATTGAGTTTTTTTGCGTTTTTCATTGCTGAGGTTGTTGTTGAATTTTTTGATGTTATTCATTCAATAACAACCTCAATATTGAAAATCACCAGCAAATTCAACAACATCCTCAACAGGTTGTTGTTGAATTTGCTGGTGATTTTCAATATTGAGGTTGTTATTGAATTTATTGGTGTGATCAATGGGTTTTTTTGAACTTTTTTGTGTTTTTCAAATTTGAGGTTGCTGTTGAATTTGTTGGTGTTTTTCAATGTTGAGGTTGTTGTTGAATTTTTTTAGTGATTTTCATTGTTGAGGTTGTTGTTGACTTTGTTGGTGTTTTGCAATGTTGAGGTTGTTGTTGACTTTGTTGGTGATTTTCAATATTGAGGTTGTTGTTGAATTTATTGGTGTTATCAATGGTTTTTTTTTATCTTTTTTTTATTTTTCAAAGATCAGGTTGCAGTTGAATTTGTTGGAGTTTTTGGAAGTTGAGGTTGTTGTTGAATTTTTTGATGTTTTTCATTGTTGAGGTTGTTGTTGAATTTGCCGCTCTTTTTCAATGATGAGGTTGTTGAATTTGTTGGTATTTTTCGAAGTTGAGGTTGTTGTTGAATTTTTTGGTGTTTTTGAATGTTGAGGTTGTTGAATTTGTGGTTGTTTTTCAAAGTTGAGGATTTTGTTGAATTTTTTGGTGTTTTTCATTGTTGAGGTTTTTGTTGAATCTGTTGGCGTTTTTGAATGTTAAGGTTGTTGTTGAATTTATTGGTGTTATCAATGTTTTTTTAAAAACTATTTTGTATTTTTCAAAGTTGAGGTTGCAGGTGAATTTGTTGGTGTTTTTCAATGTAGAGGATGTTGAATTTGTTGGTGTTTTTCAAAGTTGAGGTTGTTGTTCTATTTTTTGGTGTTTTGCAATGTTGTGGTTGTTATTGAATTTGTGGGTGATTTTCAATATTGAGGTTGTTGTTGAATTTATTGGTGTTTTCAATGCTTTTTTTAGAACTTTTTTGTGTTTTTCAAAGTTGAGGTTGCAGTTGAATTTGTTGCTCTTTTTCAATGTTGAGGTTTTTGAAATTGTTGGTGTATTTCAAAGTTGAGCATGTTGTTGAATATTTTTTGATGTTTTTGATTGTTGAGGTTTTTGTTGAATTAGCTGGTGTTTTTGAATGTTGAGGTTGTTGTTGAATTTTTTGATATTTTTCATTTTTGAGGTTTTTGTTGAATTTGTTGGTGATTTTCAATGTTGAGTTTGTTGTTGAATTTTTTGGTCTTTCTCATTGTTGAAGTTGTTGTTGAAATTGTTGGAGTTTTCCAATGTTGAGATTGTTATTGAATTTTTTGGCGTTTTTCATTGTTGAGGTTGTTGTTGAATTTTTTGATGTTATTCATTGTTCAGGTTGTTGTTGAATTTGCTGGTGATTTTCAATATTGAGGTTGTTGTTGAATTTATAGGTGTGATCCATGGGTTTTTTTGAACTTTTTTGTGTTTTTCAAATTTGAGGTTGCTGTTCAAGTTGTTGGTGTTTTCCAATGTTGAGGTTGTTGAACATGTTGGTGTTTTTGAATGTTGAGGTTGTTGTTGAATTTTTTTTAGTGATTTTCATTGTTGAGGTTGTTGTTCAATTTGTTGGTGTTTTGCAATGTTGAGGTTGTTGTTGACTTTGTTCGTGATTTTCAATATTGAGGTTGTTGTTGAATTTATAGGTGTTATCAATGGTTTTTTTTTAACTTTTTTTTATTTTTCAAAGATGAGGTTGCAGTTGACTTTGTTGGTAATTTTCGAAGTTGAGGTTGTTGTTGAATTTTTTGATGTTTTTCATTGTTGAAGTTGTTGTTGAATTTGCCGCTCTTTTTCAATGATGAGGTTGTTGAATTTGTTGGTATTTTTCGAAGTTGAGGTTGTGGTTGAATTTTTTGGTGTTTTTGAATGTTGAGATTGTTGAATTTGTGGTTGTTTTTCAAAGTTGAGTATTTTGTTGAATTTTATGGTGTTTTTCATTGTTGAGGTTTTTGTTGAATCTGTTGGTGTTTTTGAATGTTGACGTTGTTGTTGAATTTATTGGTGTTATCAATGTTTTTTTAAAAACTATTTTGTATTTTTCAAAGTTGAGGTTGCAGGTGAATTTGTTGGTGTTTTTCAATGTAGAGGATGTTGAATTTGTTGGTGTTTTTCAAAGTTGAGGTTGTTGTTCTATTTTTTGGTGTTTTGCAATGTTGTGGTTGTTATTGAATTTGTGGGTGATTTTCAATATTGAGGTTGTTGTTGAATTTATTGGTGTTATCAATGGTTTTTTTTTATCTTTTTTTTATTTTTCAAAGATCAGGTTGCAGTTGAATTTGTTGGAGTTTTTGGAAGTTGAGGTTGTTGTTGAATTTTTTGATGTTTTTCATTGTTGAGGTTGTTGTTGAATTTGCCGCTCTTTTTCAATGATGAGGTTGTTGAATTTGTTGGTATTTTTCGAAGTTGAGGTTGTTGTTGAATTTTTTGGTGTTTTTGAATGTTGAGGTTGTTGAATTTGTGGTTGTTTTTCAAAGTTGAGGATTTTGTTGAATTTTTTGGTGTTTTTCATTGTTGAGGTTTTTGTTGAATCTGTTGGCGTTTTTGAATGTTAAGGTTGTTGTTGAATTTATTGGTGTTATCAATGTTTTTTTAAAAACTATTTTGTATTTTTCAAAGTTGAGGTTGCAGGTGAATTTGTTGGTGTTTTTCAATGTAGAGGATGTTGAATTTGTTGGTGTTTTTCAAAGTTGAGGTTGTTGTTCTATTTTTTGGTGTTTTGCAATGTTGTGGTTGTTATTGAATTTGTGGGTGATTTTCAATATTGAGGTTGTTGTTGAATTTATTGGTGTTTTCAATGCTTTTTTTAGAACTTTTTTGTATTTTTCAAAGTTGAGGTTGCAGTTGAATTTGTTGCTCTTTTTCAATGTTGAGGTTTTTGAAATTGTTGGTGTATTTCAAAGTTGAGCATGTTGTTGAATATTTTTTGATGTTTTTGATTGTTGAGGTTTTTGTTGAATTAGCTGGTGTTTTTGAATGTTGAGGTTGTTGTTGAATTTTTTGATATTTTTCATTTTTGAGGTTTTTGTTGAATTTGTTGGTGATTTTCAATGTTGAGTTTGTTGTTGAATTTTTTGGTCTTTCTCATTGTTGAAGTTGTTGTTGAAATTGTTGGAGTTTTCCAATGTTGAGATTGTTATTGAATTTTTTGGCGTTTTTCATTGTTGAGGTTGTTGTTGAATTTTTTGATGTTATTCATTGTTCAGGTTGTTGTTGAATTTGCTGGTGATTTTCAATATTGAGGTTGTTGTTGAATTTATAGGTGTGATCCATGGGTTTTTTTGAACTTTTTTGTGTTTTTCAAATTTGAGGTTGCTGTTCAAGTTGTTGGTGTTTTCCAATGTTGAGGTTGTTGAACATGTTGGTGTTTTTGAATGTTGAGGTTGTTGTTGAATTTTTTTTAGTGATTTTCATTGTTGAGGTTGTTGTTCAATTTGTTGGTGTTTTGCAATGTTGAGGTTGTTGTTGACTTTGTTCGTGATTTTCAATATTGAGGTTGTTGTTGAATTTATAGGTGTTATCAATGGTTTTTTTTTAACTTTTTTTTATTTTTCAAAGATGAGGTTGCAGTTGACTTTGTTGGTAATTTTCGAAGTTGAGGTTGTTGTTGAATTTTTTGATGTTTTTCATTGTTGAAGTTGTTGTTGAATTTGCCGCTCTTTTTCAATGATGAGGTTGTTGAATTTGTTGGTATTTTTCGAAGTTGAGGTTGTGGTTGAATTTTTTGGTGTTTTTGAATGTTGAGATTGTTGAATTTGTGGTTGTTTTTCAAAGTTGAGTATTTTGTTGAATTTTATGGTGTTTTTCATTGTTGAGGTTTTTGTTGAATCTGTTGGTGTTTTTGAATGTTGACGTTGTTGTTGAATTTATTGGTGTTATCAATGTTTTTTTAAAAACTATTTTGTATTTTTCAAAGTTGAGGTTGCAGGTGAATTTGTTGGTGTTTTTCAATGTAGAGAATGTTGAATTTGTTGGTGTTTTTCAAAGTTGAGGTTGTTGTTCTATTTTTTGGTGTTTTGCAATGTTGTGGTTGTTATTGAATTTGTGGGTGATTTTCAATATTGAGGTTGTTGTTGAATTTATTGGTGTTTTCAATGCTTTTTTTAGAACTTTTTTGTATTTTTCAAAGTTGAGGTTGCAGTTGAATTTGTTGCTCTTTTTCAATGTTGAGGTTTTTGAAATTGTTGGTGTATTTCAAAGTTGAGCATGTTGTTGAATATTTTTTGGTGTTTTTCATTGTTGAGGTTGTTGTTGAATTTGTTGATGTTTTGCAATGTTGAGGTTGTTATTAAATTTTTTGGTGTTTTTGAATGTTGAGGTTGTTGAATTTGTTGGTGTTTTTCAAAGTTGAGGATGTTGTTGAATTTTTTGGTTTTTTTCATTGTTTGATGATTTTTTTGAATTTGTTGGTGTTTTTGAATGTTGAGGTTGTTGTTGAATTTTTTGGTGTTTTTGATTGTTGAGGTTTCTGTTGAATTTGCTGGTGTTTTTGAATGTTGAGGTTCTTGTTGAATTTTTTGATGTTTTTCATTGTTGAGGTTTTTGTTGAATTTGTTGGTGATTTTCAATGTTGAGTTTGTTGTTGATTTTTTTGGTGTTTTTCATTGCTGAGGTTGTTGTTGAAATTGTTGGAGTTTTTAGATGTTGAGGTTGTTATTGAGTTTTTTTGCGTTTTTCATTGCTGAGGTTGTTGTTGAATTTTTTGATGTTATTCATTCAATAACAACCTCAATATTGAAAATCACCAGCAAATTCAACAACATCCTCAACAGGTTGTTGTTGAATTTGCTGGTGATTTTCAATATTGAGGTTGTTATTGAATTTATTGGTGTGATCAATGGGTTTTTTTGAACTTTTTTGTGTTTTTCAAATTTGAGGTTGCTGTTGAATTTGTTGGTGTTTTTCAATGTTGAGGTTGTTGTTGAATTTTTTTAGTGATTTTCATTGTTGAGGTTGTTGTTGACTTTGTTGGTGTTTTGCAATGTTGAGGTTGTTGTTGACTTTGTTGGTGATTTTCAATATTGAGGTTGTTGTTGAATTTATTGGTGTTATCAATGGTTTTTTTTTATCTTTTTTTTATTTTTCAAAGATCAGGTTGCAGTTGAATTTGTTGGAGTTTTTGGAAGTTGAGGTTGTTGTTGAATTTTTTGATGTTTTTCATTGTTGAGGTTGTTGTTGAATTTGCCGCTCTTTTTCAATGATGAGGTTGTTGAATTTGTTGGTATTTTTCGAAGTTGAGGTTGTTGTTGAATTTTTTGGTGTTTTTGAATGTTGAGGTTGTTGAATTTGTGGTTGTTTTTCAAAGTTGAGGATTTTGTTGAATTTTTTGGTGTTTTTCATTGTTGAGGTTTTTGTTGAATCTGTTGGCGTTTTTGAATGTTAAGGTTGTTGTTGAATTTATTGGTGTTATCAATGTTTTTTTAAAAACTATTTTGTATTTTTCAAAGTTGAGGTTGCAGGTGAATTTGTTGGTGTTTTTCAATGTAGAGGATGTTGAATTTGTTGGTGTTTTTCAAAGTTGAGGTTGTTGTTCTATTTTTTGGTGTTTTGCAATGTTGTGGTTGTTATTGAATTTGTGGGTGATTTTCAATATTGAGGTTGTTGTTGAATTTATTGGTGTTTTCAATGCTTTTTTTAGAACTTTTTTGTGTTTTTCAAAGTTGAGGTTGCAGTTGAATTTGTTGCTCTTTTTCAATGTTGAGGTTTTTGAAATTGTTGGTGTATTTCAAAGTTGAGCATGTTGTTGAATATTTTTTGATGTTTTTGATTGTTGAGGTTTTTGTTGAATTAGCTGGTGTTTTTGAATGTTGAGGTTGTTGTTGAATTTTTTGATATTTTTCATTTTTGAGGTTTTTGTTGAATTTGTTGGTGATTTTCAATGTTGAGTTTGTTGTTGAATTTTTTGGTCTTTCTCATTGTTGAAGTTGTTGTTGAAATTGTTGGAGTTTTCCAATGTTGAGATTGTTATTGAATTTTTTGGCGTTTTTCATTGTTGAGGTTGTTGTTGAATTTTTTGATGTTATTCATTGTTCAGGTTGTTGTTGAATTTGCTGGTGATTTTCAATATTGAGGTTGTTGTTGAATTTATAGGTGTGATCCATGGGTTTTTTTGAACTTTTTTGTGTTTTTCAAATTTGAGGTTGCTGTTCAAGTTGTTGGTGTTTTCCAATGTTGAGGTTGTTGAACATGTTGGTGTTTTTGAATGTTGAGGTTGTTGTTGAATTTTTTTTAGTGATTTTCATTGTTGAGGTTGTTGTTCAATTTGTTGGTGTTTTGCAATGTTGAGGTTGTTGTTGACTTTGTTCGTGATTTTCAATATTGAGGTTGTTGTTGAATTTATAGGTGTTATCAATGGTTTTTTTTTAACTTTTTTTTATTTTTCAAAGATGAGGTTGCAGTTGACTTTGTTGGTAATTTTCGAAGTTGAGGTTGTTGTTGAATTTTTTGATGTTTTTCATTGTTGAAGTTGTTGTTGAATTTGCCGCTCTTTTTCAATGATGAGGTTGTTGAATTTGTTGGTATTTTTCGAAGTTGAGGTTGTGGTTGAATTTTTTGGTGTTTTTGAATGTTGAGATTGTTGAATTTGTGGTTGTTTTTCAAAGTTGAGTATTTTGTTGAATTTTATGGTGTTTTTCATTGTTGAGGTTTTTGTTGAATCTGTTGGTGTTTTTGAATGTTGACGTTGTTGTTGAATTTATTGGTGTTATCAATGTTTTTTTAAAAACTATTTTGTATTTTTCAAAGTTGAGGTTGCAGGTGAATTTGTTGGTGTTTTTCAATGTAGAGGATGTTGAATTTGTTGGTGTTTTTCAAAGTTGAGGTTGTTGTTCTATTTTTTGGTGTTTTGCAATGTTGTGGTTGTTATTGAATTTGTGGGTGATTTTCAATATTGAGGTTGTTGTTGAATTTATTGGTGTTTTCAATGCTTTTTTTAGAACTTTTTTGTATTTTTCAAAGTTGAGGTTGCAGTTGAATTTGTTGCTCTTTTTCAATGTTGAGGTTTTTGAAATTGTTGGTGTATTTCAAAGTTGAGCATGTTGTTGAATATTTTTTGGTGTTTTTCATTGTTGAGGTTGTTGTTGAATTTGTTGATGTTTTGCAATGTTGAGGTTGTTATTAAATTTTTTGGTGTTTTTGAATGTTGAGGTTGTTGAATTTGTTGGTGTTTTTCAAAGTTGAGGATGTTGTTGAATTTTTTGGTTTTTTTCATTGTTTGATGATTTTTTTGAATTTGTTGGTGTTTTTGAATGTTGAGGTTGTTGTTGAATTTTTTGGTGTTTTTGATTGTTGAGGTTTCTGTTGAATTTGCTGGTGTTTTTGAATGTTGAGGTTCTTGTTGAATTTTTTGATGTTTTTCATTGTTGAGGTTTTTGTTGAATTTGTTGGTGATTTTCAATGTTGAGTTTGTTGTTGATTTTTTTGGTGTTTTTCATTGCTGAGGTTGTTGTTGAAATTGTTGGAGTTTTTAGATGTTGAGGTTGTTATTGAGTTTTTTTGCGTTTTTCATTGCTGAGGTTGTTGTTGAATTTTTTGATGTTATTCATTCAATAACAACCTCAATATTGAAAATCACCAGCAAATTCAACAACATCCTCAACAGGTTGTTGTTGAATTTGCTGGTGATTTTCAATATTGAGGTTGTTATTGAATTTATTGGTGTGATCAATGGGTTTTTTTGAACTTTTTTGTGTTTTTCAAATTTGAGGTTGCTGTTGAATTTGTTGGTGTTTTTCAATGTTGAGGTTGTTGTTGAATTTTTTTAGTGATTTTCATTGTTGAGGTTGTTGTTGACTTTGTTGGTGTTTTGCAATGTTGAGGTTGTTGTTGACTTTGTTGGTGATTTTCAATATTGAGGTTGTTGTTGAATTTATTGGTGTTATCAATGGTTTTTTTTTATCTTTTTTTTATTTTTCAAAGATCAGGTTGCAGTTGAATTTGTTGGAGTTTTTGGAAGTTGAGGTTGTTGTTGAATTTTTTGATGTTTTTCATTGTTGAGGTTGTTGTTGAATTTGCCGCTCTTTTTCAATGATGAGGTTGTTGAATTTGTTGGTATTTTTCGAAGTTGAGGTTGTTGTTGAATTTTTTGGTGTTTTTGAATGTTGAGGTTGTTGAATTTGTGGTTGTTTTTCAAAGTTGAGGATTTTGTTGAATTTTTTGGTGTTTTTCATTGTTGAGGTTTTTGTTGAATCTGTTGGCGTTTTTGAATGTTAAGGTTGTTGTTGAATTTATTGGTGTTATCAATGTTTTTTTAAAAACTATTTTGTATTTTTCAAAGTTGAGGTTGCAGGTGAATTTGTTGGTGTTTTTCAATGTAGAGGATGTTGAATTTGTTGGTGTTTTTCAAAGTTGAGGTTGTTGTTCTATTTTTTGGTGTTTTGCAATGTTGTGGTTGTTATTGAATTTGTGGGTGATTTTCAATATTGAGGTTGTTGTTGAATTTATTGGTGTTTTCAATGCTTTTTTTAGAACTTTTTTGTATTTTTCAAAGTTGAGGTTGCAGTTGAATTTGTTGCTCTTTTTCAATGTTGAGGTTTTTGAAATTGTTGGTGTATTTCAAAGTTGAGCATGTTGTTGAATATTTTTTGATGTTTTTGATTGTTGAGGTTTTTGTTGAATTAGCTGGTGTTTTTGAATGTTGAGGTTGTTGTTGAATTTTTTGATATTTTTCATTTTTGAGGTTTTTGTTGAATTTGTTGGTGATTTTCAATGTTGAGTTTGTTGTTGAATTTTTTGGTCTTTCTCATTGTTGAAGTTGTTGTTGAAATTGTTGGAGTTTTCCAATGTTGAGATTGTTATTGAATTTTTTGGCGTTTTTCATTGTTGAGGTTGTTGTTGAATTTTTTGATGTTATTCATTGTTCAGGTTGTTGTTGAATTTGCTGGTGATTTTCAATATTGAGGTTGTTGTTGAATTTATAGGTGTGATCCATGGGTTTTTTTGAACTTTTTTGTGTTTTTCAAATTTGAGGTTGCTGTTCAAGTTGTTGGTGTTTTCCAATGTTGAGGTTGTTGAACATGTTGGTGTTTTTGAATGTTGAGGTTGTTGTTGAATTTTTTTTAGTGATTTTCATTGTTGAGGTTGTTGTTCAATTTGTTGGTGTTTTGCAATGTTGAGGTTGTTGTTGACTTTGTTCGTGATTTTCAATATTGAGGTTGTTGTTGAATTTATAGGTGTTATCAATGGTTTTTTTTTAACTTTTTTTTATTTTTCAAAGATGAGGTTGCAGTTGACTTTGTTGGTAATTTTCGAAGTTGAGGTTGTTGTTGAATTTTTTGATGTTTTTCATTGTTGAAGTTGTTGTTGAATTTGCCGCTCTTTTTCAATGATGAGGTTGTTGAATTTGTTGGTATTTTTCGAAGTTGAGGTTGTGGTTGAATTTTTTGGTGTTTTTGAATGTTGAGATTGTTGAATTTGTGGTTGTTTTTCAAAGTTGAGTATTTTGTTGAATTTTATGGTGTTTTTCATTGTTGAGGTTTTTGTTGAATCTGTTGGTGTTTTTGAATGTTGACGTTGTTGTTGAATTTATTGGTGTTATCAATGTTTTTTTAAAAACTATTTTGTATTTTTCAAAGTTGAGGTTGCAGGTGAATTTGTTGGTGTTTTTCAATGTAGAGGATGTTGAATTTGTTGGTGTTTTTCAAAGTTGAGGTTGTTGTTCTATTTTTTGGTGTTTTGCAATGTTGTGGTTGTTATTGAATTTGTGGGTGATTTTCAATATTGAGGTTGTTGTTGAATTTATTGGTGTTTTCAATGCTTTTTTTAGAACTTTTTTGTATTTTTCAAAGTTGAGGTTGCAGTTGAATTTGTTGCTCTTTTTCAATGTTGAGGTTTTTGAAATTGTTGGTGTATTTCAAAGTTGAGCATGTTGTTGAATATTTTTTGGTGTTTTTCATTGTTGAGGTTGTTGTTGAATTTGTTGATGTTTTGCAATGTTGAGGTTGTTATTAAATTTTTTGGTGTTTTTGAATGTTGAGGTTGTTGAATTTGTTGGTGTTTTTCAAAGTTGAGGATGTTGTTGAATTTTTTGGTTTTTTTCATTGTTTGATGATTTTTTTGAATTTGTTGGTGTTTTTGAATGTTGAGGTTGTTGTTGAATTTTTTGGTGTTTTTGATTGTTGAGGTTTCTGTTGAATTTGCTGGTGTTTTTGAATGTTGAGGTTCTTGTTGAATTTTTTGATGTTTTTCATTGTTGAGGTTTTTGTTGAATTTGTTGGTGATTTTCAATGTTGAGTTTGTTGTTGATTTTTTTGGTGTTTTTCATTGCTGAGGTTGTTGTTGAAATTGTTGGAGTTTTTAGATGTTGAGGTTGTTATTGAGTTTTTTTGCGTTTTTCATTGCTGAGGTTGTTGTTGAATTTTTTGATGTTATTCATTCAATAACAACCTCAATATTGAAAATCACCAGCAAATTCAACAACATCCTCAACAGGTTGTTGTTGAATTTGCTGGTGATTTTCAATATTGAGGTTGTTATTGAATTTATTGGTGTGATCAATGGGTTTTTTTGAACTTTTTTGTGTTTTTCAAATTTGAGGTTGCTGTTGAATTTGTTGGTGTTTTTCAATGTTGAGGTTGTTGTTGAATTTTTTTAGTGATTTTCATTGTTGAGGTTGTTGTTGACTTTGTTGGTGTTTTGCAATGTTGAGGTTGTTGTTGACTTTGTTGGTGATTTTCAATATTGAGGTTGTTGTTGAATTTATTGGTGTTATCAATGGTTTTTTTTTATCTTTTTTTTATTTTTCAAAGATCAGGTTGCAGTTGAATTTGTTGGAGTTTTTGGAAGTTGAGGTTGTTGTTGAATTTTTTGATGTTTTTCATTGTTGAGGTTGTTGTTGAATTTGCCGCTCTTTTTCAATGATGAGGTTGTTGAATTTGTTGGTATTTTTCGAAGTTGAGGTTGTTGTTGAATTTTTTGGTGTTTTTGAATGTTGAGGTTGTTGAATTTGTGGTTGTTTTTCAAAGTTGAGGATTTTGTTGAATTTTTTGGTGTTTTTCATTGTTGAGGTTTTTGTTGAATCTGTTGGCGTTTTTGAATGTTAAGGTTGAATTTATTGGTGCTTTCAAAGTTTTTTTAAAAACTGTTTTGTATTTTTCAAAGTTCAGGTTGCAGGTGAATTTGTTGATGTTTTTCAATGTAGAGGATGTTGAATTTGTTGGTGTTTTTCAAAGTTGAGGTTGTTGTGCTATTTTTTGGTGTTTTGCAATGTTGTGGTTGTTATTGAATTTGTGGGTGATTTTCAATATTGAGGTTGTTGTTGAATTTATTGGTGTTTTCAATGCTTTTTTTAGAACTTTTTTGTATTTTTCAAAGTTGAGGTTGCAGTTGAATTTGTTGCTCTTTTTCAATGTTGAGGTTTTTGAAATTGTTGGTGTATTTCAAAGTTGAGCATGTTGTTGAATATTTTTTGGTGTTTTTGATTGTTGAGGTTTTTGTTCAATTAGCTGGTGTTTTTGAATGTTGAGGTTGTTGTTGAATTTTTTGATATTTTTCATTTTTGAGGTTTTTGTTGAATTTGTTGGTGATTTTCAATGTTGAGTTTTTGGTCTTTTTCATTGTTGAGGTTTTTGTTGAATTTGTTGCTGTTTTTCAATATTGAGGTTGTTGTTGACTTTGTTGGTGATTTTCAATATTGAGGTCCTGTTGAATTTATTGGTGTTATCATTGTTTTTTTTTGAACTTTTTTTTATTATTCAAAGTTGAGGTTGAAGTTGAATTTGTTGGTGTTTTTCAAATTTGAGGTTGTTGTTGAATTTGCTGCTCTTTTTAAATGTTGAGGTTGTTGAATTTGTTTGTGTTTTTCAAAGTTGAGGGTGTTGTTGAATTTGTTGGTGATATTCAATACTGAGGTTGTTTTTGAATTTGCTTTGTGTTTTTCAATGTTGAGGTTGTTGAATTTCTTGGTGTTTTTCAAAGTTGAGGTTGTTGTTGCATTTGTTGGTGTTTTTGAATGTTGAGGTTGTTGTTGAATTTGTTGGTGATTTTCAATATTGAGGTTGTTGTTGAATTTGTTGGTGTTTTTCAATGTTGGGGTTGTTGTTGAATTTTTTGGTGTTTTTCATTGTTGAGGTTTTTTTTTGAATTTCTAGGTCTTTTTCAATGTTGAGGTTGTTGAATTTGTTGGTGTTTTTCAAAGTTGAGGTTGCAGTTGAATTTGTTGCTGTTTTTCAATGTTGAGATTTTTGAAATTGTTCGTGTATTTCAAAGTTGAGCATGTTGTTGAATATTTTTTTGGTGTTTTTCATTGTTGAGGTTGTTGTTGAATTTGTTGGCGTTTTTGAATGTTAAGGTTGTTGTTGAATTTATTGGTGCTTTCAATGTTATTTTAAAAACTGTTTTGTATTTTTCAATGTTCAGGTTGCAGGTGAATTTGTTGGTGTTATTCAATGTAGAGGATGTTGAATTTGTTGGTGTTTTTCAAAGTTGAGGTTGTTGTTCAATTTTTTGGTGTTTTGCAATGATGTGGTTGTTGTTTAATTTGCTGGTGCTTTTCAATATTGAGGTTGTTGTTGAATTTGTTGTTGTTTTTCAATGTTCGGGTTGTTGTTAAATTTTTGGTGTTTATCATTGTTGAAGTTGTTGTTGAATTTCTTGAAGTTTTTCAATATTGTGGTTGTTGAATTTGTTGGTGTTTTTCAAAGTTGAGGATATTGTTGAATTTTGTGATTTTTTTCATTGTTGAGGTCTTTGGTGAATTTGTTGGTGTTTTTGAATGTTGCTGTTGAATTGTTTGATGTTTTTCAATTTTGAGCTTGTTTTTGAATTTGTTGGTGATTTTCAATGTTGAGTTTGTTGTTGAATTTTTTGTTGTTTTTCATTCTTGAGGTTTTTGTTGAAATTGTTGGAGTTTTTCAATGTTGAGGTTGTTGTTTAATTTTTTGGTGTTTTTCATTGTTGAGGTTGTTATTGAATTTATTGGTGTGATCAATGGGTTTTTTTGAACTTTTTTGTGTTTTTCAAATTTGAGGTTGCTGTTGAATTTTTTTTAGTGATTTTCATTGTTGAGGTTGTTGTTGACTTTGTTGGTGTTTTGCAATGTTGAGGTTGTTGTTGACTTTGTTGGTGATTTTCAATATTGAGGTTGTTGTTGAATTTATTGGTGTTATCAATGGTTTTTTTTTATCTTTTTTTTATTTTTCAAAGATCAGGTTGCAGTTGAATTTGTTGGAGTTTTTGGAAGTTGAGGTTGTTGTTGAATTTTTTGATGTTTTTCATTGTTGAGGTTGTTGTTGAATTTGCCGCTCTTTTTCAATGATGAGGTTGTTGAATTTGTTGGTATTTTTCGAAGTTGAGGTTGTTGTTGAATTTTTTGGTGTTTTTGAATGTTGAGGTTGTTGAATTTGTGGTTGTTTTTCAAAGTTGAGGATTTTGTTGAATTTTTTGGTGTTTTTCATTGTTGAGGTTTTTGTTGAATCTGTTGGCGTTTTTGAATGTTAAGGTTGTTGTTGAATTTATTGGTGTTATCAATGTTTTTTTAAAAACTATTTTGTATTTTTCAAAGTTGAGGTTGCAGGTGAATTTGTTGGTGTTTTTCAATGTAGAGGATGTTGAATTTGTTGGTGTTTTTCAAAGTTGAGGTTGTTGTTCTATTTTTTGGTGTTTTGCAATGTTGTGGTTGTTATTGAATTTGTGGGTGATTTTCAATATTGAGGTTGTTGTTGAATTTATTGGTGTTTTCAATGCTTTTTTTAGAACTTTTTTGTATTTTTCAAAGTTGAGGTTGCAGTTGAATTTGTTGCTCTTTTTCAATGTTGAGGTTTTTGAAATTGTTGGTGTATTTCAAAGTTGAGCATGTTGTTGAATATTTTTTGGTGTTTTTGATTGTTGAGGTTTTTGTTCAATTAGCTGGTGTTTTTGAATGTTGAGGTTGTTGTTGAATTTTTTGATATTTTTCATTTTTGAGGTTTTTGTTGAATTTGTTGGTGATTTTCAATGTTGAGTTTTTGGTCTTTTTCATTGTTGAGGTTTTTGTTGAATTTGTTGCTGTTTTTCAATATTGAGGTTGTTGTTGACTTTGTTGGTGATTTTCAATATTGAGGTCCTGTTGAATTTATTGGTGTTATCATTGTTTTTTTTTGAACTTTTTTTTAATTATTCAAAGTTGAGGTTGAAGTTGAATTTGTTGGTGTTTTTCAAATTTGAGGTTGTTGTTGAATTTGCTGCTCTTTTTAAATGTTGAGGTTGTTGAATTTGTGGTTGTTTTTCAAAGTTGAGGATTTTGTTGAATTTTTTGGTGTTTTTCATTGTTGAGGTTTTTGTTGAATCTGTTGGCGTTTTTGAATGTTAAGGTTGAATTTATTGGTGCTTTCAAAGTTTTTTTAAAAACTGTTTTGTATTTTTCAAAGTTCAGGTTGCAGGTGAATTTGTTGATGTTTTTCAATGTAGAGGATGTTGAATTTGTTGGTGTTTTTCAAAGTTGAGGTTGTTGTGCTATTTTTTGGTGTTTTGCAATGTTGTGGTTGTTATTGAATTTGTGGGTGATTTTCAATATTGAGGTTGTTGTTGAATTTATTGGTGTTTTCAATGCTTTTTTTAGAACTTTTTTGTATTTTTCAAAGTTGAGGTTGCAGTTGAATTTGTTGCTCTTTTTCAATGTTGAGGTTTTTGAAATTGTTGGTGTATTTCAAAGTTGAGCATGTTGTTGAATATTTTTTGGTGTTTTTGATTGTTGAGGTTTTTGTTCAATTAGCTGGTGTTTTTGAATGTTGAGGTTGTTGTTGAATTTTTTGATATTTTTCATTTTTGAGGTTTTTGTTGAATTTGTTGGTGATTTTCAATGTTGAGTTTTTGGTCTTTTTCATTGTTGAGGTTTTTGTTGAATTTGTTGCTGTTTTTCAATATTGAGGTTGTTGTTGACTTTGTTGGTGATTTTCAATATTGAGGTCCTGTTGAATTTATTGGTGTTATCATTGTTTTTTTTTGAACTTTTTTTTATTATTCAAAGTTGAGGTTGAAGTTGAATTTGTTGGTGTTTTTCAAATTTGAGGTTGTTGTTGAATTTGCTGCTCTTTTTAAATGTTGAGGTTGTTGAATTTGTTTGTGTTTTTCAAAGTTGAGGGTGTTGTTGAATTTGTTGGTGATATTCAATAGTGAGGTTGTTTTTGAATTTGCTTTGTGTTTTTCAATGTTGAGGTTGTTGAATTTCTTGGTGTTTTTCAAAGTTGAGGTTGTTGTTGCCTTTGTTGGTGTTTTTGAATGTTGAGGTTGTTGTTGAATTTGTTGGTGATTTTCAATATTGAGGTTGTTGTTGAATTTGTTGGTGTTTTTCAATGTTGGGGTTGTTGTTGAATTTTTTGGTGTTTTTCATTGTTGAGGTTTTTTTTTGAATTTCTAGGTCTTTTTCAATGTTGAGGTTGTTGAATTTGTTGGTGTTTTTCAAAGTTGAGGTTGCAGTTGAATTTGTTGCTGTTTTTCAATGTTGAGATTTTTGAAATTGTTCGTGTATTTCAAAGTTGAGCATGTTGTTGAATATTTTTTTGGTGTTTTTCATTGTTGAGGTTGTTGTTGAATTTGTTGGCGTTTTTGAATGTTAAGGTTGTTGTTGAATTTATTGGTGCTTTCAATGTTATTTTAAAAACTGTTTTGTATTTTTCAATGTTCAGGTTGCAGGTGAATTTGTTGGTGTTATTCAATGTAGAGGATGTTGAATTTGTTGGTGTTTTTCAAAGTTGAGGTTGTTGTTCAATTTTTTGGTGTTTTGCAATGTTGTGGTTGTTGTTGAATTTGTGGGTGATTTTCAATATTGAGGTTGTTGTTGAATTTGTTGGCGTTTATCAAAGTTGAGATTGTTGTTGAATTTTTTTATGTTTTTCATTGTTGATGTTGTTGTTGAATTTGCTGCTCTTTTTAAATGTTGAGGTTGTTGAATTTGTTGGTGTTTCTCAAAGTTGAGGTTGTTGTTGCATTTGTTGGTGATATTCAAGATTGAGGTTGCTGTTGAATTTGCTTTGTGTTTTTCAATATTGACGTTGTTGAATTTCTTGGTGTTTTTCAAAGTTGAGGTTGTTGTTGCATTTGTTGGTGTTTTTGAATGCTGAGGTTGTGTTGAATTTGTTGGTGTTTGTCAATATTGAGGTTGTTGAATCTGTTGGTGTTTTTCAAAGTTGAGGTTGTTGTTGAATTTTTTTTAGTGATTTTCATTGTTGAGGTTGTTGTTCAATTTGTTGGTGTTTTGCAATGTTGAGGTTGTTGTTGACTTTGTTTGTGATTTTCAATATTGAGGTTGTTGTTGAATTTATTGGTGTTATCAATGGTTTTTATTTAACTTTTTTTTATTTTTCAAAGATGAGGTTGCAGTTGAATCTGTTGGTGTTTTTCGAAGTTGAGGTTGTTGTTGAATTTTTTGATGTTTTTCATTGTTGAAGTTGTTGTTGAATTTGCCGCTCGTTTTCAATGATGAGGTTGTTGAATTTGTTGGTATTTTTCGAAGTTGAGGTTGTGGTTGAATTTTTTGGTGTTTTTGAATGTTGAGGTTGTTGAATTTGTGGTTGTTTTTCAAAGTTGAGGATTTTGTTGAATTTTTTGGTGTTTTTCATTGTTGAGGTTTTTGTTGAATCTGTTGGCGTTTTTGAAGGTTAAGGTTGTTGTTGAATTTATTGGTGCTTTCAATGTTTTTTTAAAAACTGTTTTGTATTTTTCAAAGTTCAGGTTGCAGGTGAATTTGTTGGTGTTTTTCAATGTAGAGGATGTTGATTTTGTTGTTGTTTTTAAAAAGTTGAGGTTGTTGTGCTATTTTTTGGTGTTTTGCAATGTTGTGGTTGTTGTTGAATTTGTGGGTGATTTTCAATATTGAGGTTGTTGTTGAATTTATTGGTGTTTTCAATGCTTTTTTTAGAACTTTTTTGTATTTTTCAAAGTTGAGGTTGCAGTTGAATTTGTTGCTCTTTTTCAATGTTGAGGTTTTTGAATTAGTTGGTGTATTTCAAAGTTGAAAATGTCGTTGAATTTTTTTGGTGTTTTTCAAAGTTGAGGTTGTTGTTGAATTTGTTGGTGATATTCAATAGTGAGGTTGTTGTTGAATTTGCTTTGTGTTTTTCAATGTTGAGGTTGATGAATTTCTTGGTGTTTTTCAAAGTTGAGGTTGTTGTTGCATTTGTTGGTGTTTTTCAATGTTGGGGTTGTTGTTGAATTTTTTGGTGTTTTTAATTGTTGAGATTTTTTTTTGAAATTGTTGGTGTTTTTCAATGTTGAGGTTGTTGAACCTGTCGGTGTTTTTCAAAGTTGAGGTTGTCGTTGAATTTTTTGGTGTTTTTCAATGTTGAGGTTGTTGTTGAATTTTTTTATGTTATTCATTGTTGAGGTTGTGGTTGAATTTGCTGCTCTTTTTAAATGTTTAGGTTGTTGAAATTGTTGATGTTTTTCAAAGTTGAGGTTGTTGTTGAATTTGTTGGTGATATTCAATATTGAGGTTGTTGTTGAATTTGCTTTGTGTATTTTAATGTTGAGGTTGTTGAATTTGTTGGTGTTTTTCAAAGTTGAGGTTGTTTTTGCATTTGTTGGTGTTTTTGAATGTTGAGGTTGTTGTTGGATTTGTTGGTGATTTTGAATATTGAGGTTGTTGCTGAATTTGTTGGTGTCTTTCAATGTTGTGGTTGTTGTTGAATTTTTTGGTGTACTTCATTTTTGAGGTTTTTTTTGAATTTGTTGGTGTTTTTCAATGTTGAGGTTGTTGAATCTGTTGGTGTTTTACAAAGTTGAGGTTTTTGTTGAATTTTTTGGTGTTTTTCATTGTTGAGGTTGTTGTTGAATTTGCTGGTGATTTTCAATATTGAGGTTCTTGTTGAATATATTGGTTTGATCAATGGGTTTTTTTGAACTTTTTTGGTGTTTTTCATTGTTGAGGTTTTTGTTGAATGTGTTGCTGTTTTTCAATATTGAGGTTGTTGTTGAATTTGTTGGTGTTTTTCAATGTTGGGGTTGTTGTTGAATTGTTTTGTGTTTTTGAATGTCGAGGCTGTTGAATTTGTTGGTGTTCTTCAAAGTTGAGGAAGTTGTTGAATTATTTGGTGTTTTTCATTGTTGAGTTTTTTGTTGAATTTTCTGTTGTTTTTGAATGTTGAGGTTGTTGTTGAATTTGTTGGTGTTTTTCAATGTTGGGGTTGTTGTTGAATTTTTTGGTGTTTTTCATTGTTGAGGTTTTTTTTTGAATTTGTTGGTCTTTTTCAATGTTGAGGTTGTTGTTGAATTTTTTGGTGTTTTTCAATATTGAGGTTGTTGTTGAAATTTTTGTTGTTTTTCAATGTTGAGGTTGTTGTTGAATTTGTTGGTGATTTTCAATGCTGAGTTTGTTGTTGAATTTTTTGGTTTTTTTTCATTGTTGAGGTTGTGTTGAAATTGTTGGAGTTTTTCAATGTTGTGGTTGTTGTTGAATTTTTTGTTGTTTTTCATTGTTGAGGTTGTTGTTGAATTTTTTGATGTTATTCGTTGTTGAGGTTGTTGTTGAATTTATTGGTTTTATCAATGTGTTTTTTTGAACTTTTTTTTATTTTTCAAAGTTGAGGTTGAAGTTGAATTTGTTGGTGTTTTTCAAATTTGAGGTTGTTGTTGAAGTTGCTGCTCTTTTTAAATGTTGAGGTTGTTGAATTTGTTGGTGTTTTTCAAAGTTGAGGTTGTTGTTGAATTTGTTGGTGATATTCAATATTGAGGTTGTTGTTGAAATTGCTTTGTGTTTTTCAATGTTGAGGTTGATGAATTTCTTGGTGTTTTTCAAAGTTGAGGTTGTTGTTGCATTTGTTGGTGTTTTTCAATGTTGGGGTTGTTGTTGAATTTTTTGGTGTTTTTAATTGTTGAGGTTTTTTTTTGAAATTGTTGGTGTTTTTCAATGTTGAGGTTGTTGAACCTGTCGGTGTTTTTCAAAGTTGAGGTTGTCGTTGAATTTTTTGGTGTTTTTCAATGTTGAGGTTGTTGTTGAATTTTTTTATGTTATTCATTGTTGAGGTTGTGGTTGAATTTGCTGCTCTTTTTAAATGTTTATGTTGTTGAAATTGTTGATGTTTTTCAAAGTTGAGGTTGTTGTTGAATTTGTTGGTGATATTCAATATTGAGATTGTTGTTGAATTTGTTGGTGATTTTCAATATTGAGGTTCTTGTTGAATATATTGGTTTGATCAATGGGTTTTTTTGAACTTTTTTGGTGTTTTTCATTGTTGAGGTTTTTGTTGAATGTGTTGCAGTTTTTCAATATTGAGGTTGTTGTTGAATTTGTTGGTGTTTTTCAATGTTGGGGTTGTTGTTGAATTTTTTTGTGTTTTTGAATGTCGAGGCTGTTGAATTTGTTGGTGTTTTTCAAAGTTGAGGAAGTTGTTGAATTTTTTGGAGTTTTTCATTGTTGAGTTTTTTGTTGAATTAGCCCGTTGTTTTTGAATGTTGAGGTTGTTGTTGAATTTGTTGGTGTTTTTCAATGTTGGGGTTGTTGTTGAATTTTTTGGTGTTTTTCATTGTTGAGGGTTTTTTTTGAATTTGTTGGTGTTTTTCAATGTTGAGGTTGTTGAACCTGTTGGTATTTTTCAAAGTTGAGGTTGTCGTTGAATTTTTTGGTGTTTTTCATTGTTGAGGCTTTTGTTGACTTTGGTGGTGTTTTTGAATGTTGAGGTTGTTGTTGAATTTTTTGCTGTTTTTCATTGTTGAGGTTGTTGTTGAATTTGTTGGTGATTTTCAATGCTGAGTTTGTTGTTGAATTTTTTGGTTATTTTTCATTGTTGAGGTTGTGTTGAAATTGTTGGAGTTTTTCAATGTTGAGGTTGTTGTTGAATTTTTTGGTGTTTTTCAATATTGAGGTTGTTGTTGAAATTTTTGATGTTATTCATTGTTGAGGTTGTTGTTGAATTTGTTGGTGATTTTCAATATTGAGGTTGTTTTTGAAATTATTGGTTTTATCAATGTGTTTTTTTGAAATTTTTATTATTTTTCAAAGTGGAGGTTGAAGTTGAATTTGTTGGTGTTTTTCAAATTTGAGGTTGTTGTTGAAAATGCTGCTCTTTTTAAATGTTGAGGTTGTTGAATTTGTTGGTGTTTTTCAAAGATGAGGTTGTTGAATTTGTTGGTGATATTCAATAGTGAGGTTGTTGTTGAATTTGCTTTGTGTTTTTCAAAGTTGAGGTTGTTGTTGCATTTGTTGGTGTTTTTCAAAGTTGAGGAAGTTGTTGAATTTTTTGGAGTTTTTCATTGTTGAGGTTTTTTTTTGAACTTGTTGGTGTTTTTCAATGTTGAGGTTGTTGAAGCTGTTGGTGTTTTTCAAAGTTGAGGTTGTCGTTGAATTTTTTGGTGTTTTTCATTGTTGAGGTTTTTGTTGACTTTGTTGGTGTTTTTGAATGTTGAGGTTGTTGTTGAATTTTTTGCTGTTTTTCATTGTTGAGGTTGTTGTTGAATTTGTTGGTGATTTTCAATGCTGAGTTTGTTGTTGAATTTTTTGGTTATTTTTCATTGTTGAGGTTGTGTTGAAATTGTTGGAGTTTTTCAATGTTGAGGTTGTTGTTGAATTTTTTGGTGTTTTTCAATATTGAGGTTGTTGTTGAAATTTTTGGTTATTTTTCATTGTTGAGGTTGTGTTGAAATTGTTGGAGTTTTTCAATGTTGAGGTTGTTGTTGAATTTTTTGGTGTTTTTCAATATTGAGGTTGTTGTTGAAATTTTTGATGTTATTCATTGTTGAGGTTGTTGTTGAATTTGTTGGTGATTTTCAATATTGAGGTTGTTTTTGAAATTATTGGTTTTATCAATGTGTTTTTTTGAAATTTTTATTATTTTTCAAAGTGGAGGTTGAAGTTGAATTTGTTGGTGTTTTTCAAATTTGAGGTTGTTGTTGAAAATGCTGCTCTTTTTAAATGTTGAGGTTGTTGAATTTGTTGGTGTTTTTCAAAGATGAGGTTGTTGTTGAATTTGTTGGTGATATTCAATAGTGAGGTTGTTGTTGAATTTGCTTTGTGTTTTTCAAAGTTGAGGTTGTTGTTGCATTTGTTGGTGTTTTTCAACGTTGGGGTTGTTGTTGAATTTTTTGGTGATTTTCATTGTTGAGGTTTTTTTTTGAATTTGTTGGTGTTTTTCAATGTTGAGGTTGTTGAAGCTGTTGGTGTTTTTCAAAGTTGAGGTTGTCGTTGAATTTTTTGGTGTTTTTCATTGTTGAGGTTTTTGTTGACTTTGTTGGTGTTTTTGAATGTTGAGGTTGTTGTTGAATTTTTTGCTGTTTTTCATTGTTGAGGTTGTTGTTGAATTTGTTGGTGATTTTCAATGCTGAGTTTGTTGTTGAATTTTTTGGTTATTTTTCATTGTTGAGGTTGTGTTGAAATTGTTGGAGTTTTTCAATGTTGAGGTTGTTGTTGAATTTTTTGGTGTTTTTCAATATTGAGGTTGTTGTTGAAATTTTTGTTGTTTTTCATTGTTGAGGTTGTTGTTGAATTTGTTGGTGATTTTCAATGCTGAGTTTGTTGTTGAATTTTTTGGTTTTTTTTCATTGTTGAGGTTGTGTTGAAATTGTTGGAGTTTTTCAATGTTGTGGTTGTTGTTGAATTTTTTGTTGTTTTTCATTGCTGAGGTTGTTGTTGAATTTTTTGATGTTATTCATTGTTGAGGTTGTTCTTGAATTTATTGGTTTTATCAATGTGTTTTTTTGAACTTTTTTTTATTTTTCAAAGTTGAGGTTGAAGTTGAATTTGTTGGTGTTTTTCAAATTTGAGGTTGTTGTTGAAATTGCTGCTCTTTTTAAATGTTGAGGTTGTTGAATTTGTTGGTGATATTCAATAGTGAGGTTGTTGTTGAATTTGCTTTGTGTTTTTCAGTGTTGAGGTTGATGAATTTCTTGGTGTTTTTCAAAGTTGAGGTTGTTGTTGCATTTGTTGGTGTTTTTCAATGTTGGGGTTGTTGTTGAATTTTTTGGTGATTTTAATTGTTGAGGTTTTTTTTTGAATTTGTTGGTGTTTTTCAATGTTGAGGTTGTTGAACCTGTCGGTGTTTTTCAAAGTTGAGGTTGTCGTTGAATTTTTTGGTGTTTTTCAATGTTGAGGATGTTGTTGAATTTTTTTATGTTATTCATTGTTGAGGTTGTGGTTGAATTTGCTGCTCTTTTTAAATGTTTATGTTGTTGAAATTGTTGATGTTATTCAAAGTTGAGGTTGTTGTTGAATTTGTTGGTGATATTCAATATTGAGGTTGTTGTTGAATTTGTTGGTGATTTTCAATATTGAGGTTCTTGTTGAATATATTGGTTTGATCAATGGGTTTTTTTGAACTTTTTTGGTGTTTTTCATTGTTGAGGTTTTTGTTGAATGTGTTGCTGTTTTTCAATATTGAGGTTGTTGTTGAATTTGTTGGTGTTTTTCAATGTTCGGGTTGTTGTTGAATTTTTTTGTGTTTTTGAATGTCGAGGCTGTTGAAATTGTTGATGTTTTTCAAAGTTGAGGTTGTTGTTGAATTTGTTGGTGATATTCAATATTGAGGTTGTTGTTGAATTTGCTTTGTGTATTTTAATGTTGAGGTTGTTGAATTTGTTGGTGTTTTTCAAAGTTGAGGTTGTTGTTGCATTTGTTGGTGTTTTTCAATGTTGGGGTTGTTGTTGAATTTTTTGGTGTTTTTAATTGTTGAGGTTTTTTTTTGAAATTGTTGGTGTTTTTCAATGTTGAGGTTGTTGAACCTGTCGGTGTTTTTCAAAGTTGAGGTTGTCGTTGAATTTTTTGGTGTTTTTCAATGTTGAGGTTGTTGTTGAATTTTTTTATGTTATTCATTGTTGAGGTTGTGGTTGAATTTGCTGCTCTTTTTAAATGTTTATGTTGTTGAAATTGTTGATGTTTTTCAAAGTTGAGGTTGTTGTTGAATTTGTTGGTGATATTCAATATTGAGGTTGTTGTTGAATTTGCTTTGTGTATTTTAATGTTGAGGTTGTTGAATTTGTTGGTGTTTTTCAAAGTTGAGGTTGTTTTTGCATTTGTTGGTGTTTTTGAATGTTGAGGTTGTTGTTGGATTTGTTGGTGATTTTGAATATTGAGGTTGTTGCTGAATTTGTTGGTGTCTTTCAATGTTGTGGTTGTTGTTGAATTTTTTGGTGTACTTCATTTTTGAGGTTTTTTTTGAATTTGTTGGTGTTTTTCAATGTTGAGGTTGTTGAATCTGTTGGTGTTTTACAAAGTTGAGGTTTTTGTTGAATTTTTTGGTGTTTTTCATTGTTGAGGTTGTTGTTGAATTTGCTGGTGATTTTCAATATTGAGGTTCTTGTTGAATATATTGGTTTGATCAATGGGTTTTTTTGAACTTTTTTGGTGTTTTTCATTGTTGAGGTTTTTGTTGAATGTGTTGCTGTTTTTCAATATTGAGGTTGTTGTTGAATTTGTTGGTGTTTTTCAATGTTGGGGTTGTTGTTGAATTGTTTTGTGTTTTTGAATGTCGAGGCTGTTGAATTTGTTGGTGTTCTTCAAAGTTGAGGATGTTGTTGAATTATTTGGTGTTTTTCATTGTTGAGTATTTTGTTGAATTTTCTGTTGTTTTTGAATGTTGAGGTTGTTGTTGAATTTGTTGGTGTTTTTCAATGTTGGGGTTGTTGTTGAATTTTTTGGTGTTTTTCATTGTTGAGGTTTTTTTTTGAATTTGTTGGTCTTTTTCAATGTTGAGGTTGTTGTTGAATTTTTTGGTGTTTTTCAATATTGAGGTTGTTGTTGAAATTTTTGTTGTTTTTCAATGTTGAGGTTGTTGTTGAATTTGTTGGTGATTTTCAATGCTGAGTTTGTTGTTGAATTTTTTGGTTTTTTTTCATTGTTGAGGTAGTGTTGAAATTGTTGGAGTTTTTCAATGTTGTGGTTGTTGTTGAATTTTTTGTTGTTTTTCATTGTTGAGGTTGTTGTTGAATTTATTGATGTTATTCGTTGTTGAGGTTGTTGTTGAATTTATTGGTTTTATCAATGTGTTTTTTTGAACTTTTTTATATTTTTCAAAGTTGAGGTTGAAGTTGAATTTGTTGGTGTTTTTCAAATTTGAGGTTGTTGTTGAAGTTGCTGCTCTTTTTAAATGTTGAGGTTGTTGAATTTGTTGGTGTTTTTCAAAGTTGAGGTTGTTGTTGAATTTGTTGGTGATATTCAATAGTGAGGTTGTTGTTGAATTTGATTTGTGTTTTTCAATGTTGAGGTTGATGAATTTCTTGGTGTTTTTCAAAGTTGAGGTTGTTGTTGCATTTGTTGGTGTTTTTCAATGTTGGGGTTGTTGTTGAATTTTTTGGTGTTTTTAATTGTTGAGGTTTTTTTTTGAAATTGTTGGTGTTTTTCAATGTTGAGGTTGTTGTTGAATTTGTTGGTGATTTTCAATATTGAGGTTCTTGTTGAATATATTGGTTTGATCAATGGGTTTTTTTGAACTTTTTTGGTGTTTTTCATTGTTGAGGTTTTTGTTGAATGTGTTGCAGTTTTTCAATATTGAGGTTGTTGTTGAATTTGTTGGTGTTTTTCAATGTTGGGGTTGTTGTTGAATTTTTTGGTGTTTTTAATTGTTGAGGTTTTTTTTTGAAATTGTTGGTGTTTTTCAATGTTGAGGTTGTTGTTGAATTTTTTTATGTTATTCATTGTTGAGGTTGTGGTTGAATTTGCTGCTCTTTTTAAATGTTTATGTTGTTGAAATTGTTGATGTTTTTCAAAGTTGAGGTTGTTGTTGAATTTGTTGGTGATATTCAATATTGAGGTTGTTGTTGAATTTGTTGGTGATTTTCAATATTGAGGTTCTTGTTGAATATATTGGTTTGATCAATGGGTTTTTTTGAACTTTTTTGGTGTTTTTCATTGTTGAGGTTTTTGTTGAATGTGTTGCAGTTTTTCAATATTGAGGTTGTTGTTGAATTTGTTGGTGTTTTTCAATGTTGGGGTTGTTGTTGAATTTTTTTGTGTTTTTGAATGTCGAGGCTGTTGAATTTGTTGGTGTTTTTCAAAGTTGAGGAAGTTGTTGAATTTTTTGGAGTTTTTCATTGTTGAGTTTTTTGTTGAATTAGCCCGTTGTTTTTGAATGTTGAGGTTGTTGTTGAATTTGTTGGTGTTTTTCAATGTTGGGGTTGTTGTTGAATTTTTTGGTGTTTTTCATTGTTGAGGGTTTTTTTTGAATTTGTTGGTGTTTTTCAATGTTGAGGTTGTTGAACCTGTTGGTATTTTTCAAAGTTGAGGTTGTCGTTGAATTTTTTGGTGTTTTTCATTGTTGAGGCTTTTGTTGACTTTGGTGGTGTTTTTGAATGTTGAGGTTGTTGTTGAATTTTTTGCTGTTTTTCATTGTTGAGGTTGTTGTTGAATTTGTTGGTGATTTTCAATGCTGAGTTTGTTGTTGAATTTTTTGGTTATTTTTCATTGTTGAGGTTGTGTTGAAATTGTTGGAGTTTTTCAATGTTGAGGTTGTTGTTGAATTTTTTGGTGTTTTTCAATATTGAGGTTGTTGTTGAAATTTTTGATGTTATTCATTGTTGAGGTTGTTGTTGAATTTGTTGGTGATTTTCAATATTGAGGTTGTTTTTGAAATTATTGGTTTTATCAATGTGTTTTTTTGAAATTTTTATTATTTTTCAAAGTGGAGGTTGAAGTTGAATTTGTTGGTGTTTTTCAAATTTGAGGTTGTTGTTGAAAATGCTGCTCTTTTTAAATGTTGAGGTTGTTGAATTTGTTGGTGTTTTTCAAAGATGAGGTTGTTGTTGAATTTGTTGGTGATATTCAATAGTGAGGTTGTTGTTGAATTTGCTTTGTGTTTTTCAAAGTTGAGGTTGTTGTTGCATTTGTTGGTGTTTTTCAACGTTGGGGTTGTTGTTGAATTTTTTGGTGATTTTCATTGTTGAGGTTTTTTTTTGAATTTGTTGGTGTTTTTCAATGTTGAGGTTGTTGAAGCTGTTGGTGTTTTTCAAAGTTGAGGTTGTCGTTGAATTTTTTGGTGTTTTTCATTGTTGTGGTTTTTGTTGACTTTGTTGGTGTTTTTGAATGTTGAGGTTGTTGTTGAATTTTTTGCTGTTTTTCATTGTTGAGGTTGTTGTTGAATTTGTTGGTGATTTTCAATGCTGAGTTTGTTGTTGAATTTTTTGGTTTTTTTTCATTGTTGAGGTTGTGTTGAAATTGTTGGAGTTTTTCAATGTTGAGGTTGTTGTTGAATTTTTTGGTGTTTTTCAATATTGAGGTTGTTGTTGAAATTTTTGTTGTTTTTCATTGTTGAGGTTGTTGTTGAATTTGTTGGTGATTTTCAATGCTGAGTTTGTTGTTGAATTTTTTGGTTTTTTTTCATTGTTGAGGTTGTGTTGAAATTGTTGGAGTTTTTCAATGAGGTTGTTGTTGAATTTTTTGTTGTTTTTCATTGCTGAGGTTGTTGTTGAATTTTTTGATGTTATTCATTGTTGAGGTTGTTCTTGAATTTATTGGTTTTATCAATGTGTTTTTTTGAACTTTTTATTATTTTTCAAAGTTGAGGTTGAAGTTGAATTTGTTGGTGTTTTTCAAATTTGAGGTTGTTGTTGAAATTGCTGCTCTTTTTAAATGTTGAGGTTGTTGAATTTGTTGGTGATATTCAATAGTGAGGTTGTTGTTGAATTTGCTTTGTGTTTTTCAGTGTTGAGGTTGATGAATTTCTTGGTGTTTTTCAAAGTTGAGGTTGTTGTTGCATTTGTTGGTGTTTTTCAATGTTGGGGTTGTTGTTGAATTTTTTGGTGATTTTAATTGTTGAGGTTTTTTTTTGAATTTGTTGGTGTTTTTCAATGTTGAGGTTGTTGAACCTGTCGGTGTTTTTCAAAGTTGAGGTTGTCGTTGAATTTTTTGGTGTTTTTCAATGTTGAGGATGTTGTTGAATTTTTTTATGTTATTCATTGTTGAGGTTGTGGTTGAATTTGCTGCTCTTTTTAAATGTTTATGTTGTTGAAATTGTTGATGTTTTTCAAAGTTGAGGTTGTTGTTGAATTTGTTGGTGATAATCAATATTGAGGTTGTTGTTGAATTTGTTGGTGATTTTCAATATTGAGGTTCTTGTTGAATATATTGGTTTGATCAATGGGTTTTTTTGAACTTTTTTGGTGTTTTTCATTGTTGAGGTTTTTGTTGAATGTGTTGCTGTTTTTCAATATTGAGGTTGTTGTTGAATTTGTTGGTGTTTTTCAATGTTCGGGTTGTTGTTGAATTTTTTTGTGTTTTTGAATGTCGAGGCTGTTGAAATTGTTGATGTTTTTCAAAGTTGAGGTTGTTGTTGAATTTGTTGGTGATATTCAATATTGAGGTTGTTTTTGAATTTGCTTTGTGTATTTTAATGTTGAGGTTGTTGAATTTGTTGGTGTTTTTCAAAGTTGAGGTTGTTGTTGCATTTGTTGGTGTTTTTCAATGTTGGGGTTGTTGTTGAATTTTTTGGTGTTTTTAATTGTTGAGGTTTTTTTTTGAAATTGTTGGTGTTTTTCAATGTTGAGGTTGTTGAACCTGTCGGTGTTTTTCAAAGTTGAGGTTGTCGTTGAATTTTTTGGTGTTTTTCAATGTTGAGGTTGTTGTTGAATTTTTTTATGTTATTCATTGTTGAGGTTGTGGTTGAATTTGCTGCTCTTTTTAAATGTTTATGTTGTTGAAATTGTTGATGTTTTTCAAAGTTGAGGTTGTTGTTGAATTTGTTGGTGATATTCAATATTGAGGTTGTTGTTGAATTTGCTTTGTGTATTTTAATGTTGAGGTTGTTGAATTTGTTGGTGTTTTTCAAAGTTGAGGTTGTTTTTGCATTTGTTGGTGTTTTTGAATGTTGAGGTTGTTGTTGGATTTGTTGGTGATTTTGAATATTGAGGTTGTTGCTGAATTTGTTGGTGTCTTTCAATGTTGTGGTTGTTGTTGAATTTTTTGGTGTACTTCATTTTTGAGGTTTTTTTTGAATTTGTTGGTGTTTTTCAATGTTGAGGTTGTTGAATCTGTTGGTGTTTCACAAAGTTGAGGTTTTTGTTGAATTTTTTGGTGTTTTTCATTGTTGAGGTTGTTGTTGAATTTGCTGGTGATTTTCAATATTGAGGTTCTTGTTGAATATATTGGTTTGATCAATGGGTTTTTTTGAACTTTTTTGGTGTTTTTCATTGTTGAGGTTTTTGTTGAATGTGTTGCTGTTTTTCAATATTGAGGTTGTTGTTGAATTTGTTGGTGTTTTTCAATGTTGGGGTTGTTGTTGAATTTTTTTGTGTTTTTGAATGTCGAGGCTGTTGAATTTGTTGGTGTTCTTCAAAGTTGAGGATGTTGTTGAATTATTTGGTGTTTTTCATTGTTGAGTATTTTGTTGAATTTTCTGTTGTTTTTGAATGTTGAGGTTGTTGTTGAATTTGTTGGTGTTTTTCAATGTTGGGGTTGTTGTTGAATTTTTTGGTCTTTTTCATTGTTGAGGTTTTTTTTTGAATTTGTTGGTCTTTTTCAATGTTGAGGTTGTTGTTGAATTTTTTGGTGTTTTTCAATATTGAGGTTGCGGTTGAAATTTTTGTTGTTTTTCAATGTTGAGGTTGTTGTTGAATTTGTTGGTGATTTTCAATGCTGAGTTTGTTGTTGAATTTTTTGGTTTTTTTTCATTGTTGAGGTAGTGTTGAAATTGTTGGAGTTTTTCAATGTTGTGGTTGTTGTTGAATTTTTTGTTGTTTTTCATTGTTGAGGTTGTTGTTGAATTTTTTGATGTTATTCGTTGTTGAGGTTGTTGTTGAATTTATTGGTTTTATCAATGTGTTTTTTTGAACTTTTTTTTATTTTTCAAAGTTGAGGTTGAAGTTGAATTTGTTGGTGTTTTTCAAATTTGAGGTTGTTGTTGAAGTTGCTGCTCTTTTTAAATGTTGAGGTTGTTGAATTTGTTGGTGTTTTTCAAAGTTGAGGTTGTTGTTGAATTTGTTGGTGATATTCAATAGTGAGGTTGTTGTTGAATTTGCTTTGTGTTTTTCAATGTTGAGGTTGATGAATTTCTTGGTGTTTTTCAAAGTTGAGGTTGTTGTTGCATTTGTTGGTGTTTTTCAATGTTGGGGTTGTTGTTGAATTTTTTGGTGTTTTTAATTGTTGAGGTTTTTTTTTGAAATTGTTGGTGTTTTTCAATGTTGAGGTTGTTGTTGAATTTTTTTATGTTATTCATTGTTGAGGTTGTGGTTGAATTTGCTGCTCTTTTTAAATGTTTATGTTGTTGAAATTGTTGATGTTTTTCAAAGTTGAGGTTGTTGTTGAATTTGTTGGTGATATTCAATATTGAGGTTGTTGTTGAATTTGTTGGTGATTTTCAATATTGAGGTTCTTGTTGAATATATTGGTTTGATCAATGGGTTTTTTTGAACTTTTTTGGTGTTTTTCATTGTTGAGGTTTTTGTTGAATGTGTTGCAGTTTTTCAATATTGAGGTTGTTGTTGAATTTGTTGGTGTTTTTCAATGTTGGGGTTGTTGTTGAATTTTTTTGTGTTTTTGAATGTCGAGGCTGTTGAATTTGTTGGTGTTTTTCAAAGTTGAGGAAGTTGTTGAATTTTTTGGAGTTTTTCATTGTTGAGTTTTTTGTTGAATTAGCCCGTTGTTTTTGAATGTTGAGGTTGTTGTTGAATTTGTTGGTGTTTTTCAATGTTGGGGTTGTTGTTGAATTTTTTGGTGTTTTTCATTGTTGAGGGTTTTTTTTGAATTTGTTGGTGTTTTTCAATGTTGAGGTTGTTGAACCTGTTGGTATTTTTCAAAGTTGAGGTTGTCGTTGAATTTTTTGGTGTTTTTCATTGTTGAGGCTTTTGTTGACTTTGGTGGTGTTTTTGAATGTTGAGGTTGTTGTTGAATTTTTTGCTGTTTTTCATTGTTGAGGTTGTTGTTGAATTTGTTGGTGATTTTCAATGCTGAGTTTGTTGTTGAATTTTTTGGTTATTTTTCATTGTTGAGGTTGTGTTGAAATTGTTGGAGTTTTTCAATGTTGAGGTTGTTGTTGAATTTTTTGGTGTTTTTCAATATTGAGGTTGTTGTTGAAATTTTTGATGTTATTCATTGTTGAGGTTGTTGTTGAATTTGTTGGTGATTTTCAATATTGAGGTTGTTTTTGAAATTATTGGTTTTATCAATGTGTTTTTTTGAAATTTTTATTATTTTTCAAAGTGGAGGTTGAAGTTGAATTTGTTGGTGTTTTTCAAATTTGAGGTTGTTGTTGAAAATGCTGCTCTTTTTAAATGTTGAGGTTGTTGAATTTGTTGGTGTTTTTCAAAGATGAGGTTGTTGTTGAATTTGTTGGTGATATTCAATAGTGAGGTTGTTGTTGAATTTGCTTTGTGTTTTTCAAAGTTGATGTTGTTGTTGCATTTGTTGGTGTTTTTGAATGTTGGGGTTGTTGTTGAATTTTTTGGTGATTTTCATTGTTGAGGTTTTTTTTTGAATTTGTTGGTGTTTTTCAATGTTGAGGTTGTTGAAGCTGTTGGTGTTTTTCAAAGTTGAGGTTGTCGTTGAATTTTTTGTTGTTTTTCATTGTTGAGGTTTTTGTTGACTTTGTTGGTGTTTTTGAATGTTGAGGTTGTTGTTGAATTTTTTGCTGTTTTTCATTGTTGAGGTTGTTGTTGAATTTGTTGGTGATTTTCAATGCTGAGTTTGTTGTTGAATTTTTTGGTTATTTTTCATTGTTGAGGTTGTGTTGAAATTGTTGGAGTTTTTCAATGTTGAGGTTGTTGTTGAATTTTTTGGTGTTTTTCAATATTGAGGTTGTTGTTGAAATTTTTGTTGTTTTTCATTGTTGAGGTTGTTGTTGAATTTGTTGGTGATTTTCAATGCTGAGTTTGTTGTTGAATTTTTTGGTTTTTTTTCATTGTTGAGGTTGTGTTGAAATTGTTGGAGTTTTTCAATGTTGTGGTTGTTGTTGAATTTTTTGTTGTTTTTCATTGCTGAGGTTGTTGTTGAATTTATTGATGTTATTCATTGTTGAGGTTGTTCTTGAATTTATTGGTTTTAACAATGTGTTTTTTTGAACTTTTTATTATTTTTCAAAGTTGAGGTTGAAGTTGAATTTGTTGGTGTTTTTCAAATTTGAGGTTGTTGTTGAAATTGCTGCTCTTTTTAAATGTTGAGGTTGTTGAATTTGTTGGTGATATTCAATATTGAGGTTGTTGTTGAATTTGCTTTGTGTATTTTAATGTTGAGGTTGTTGAATTTGTTGGTGTTTTTCAAAGTTGAGGTTGTTGTTGCATTTGTTGGTGTTTTTCAATGTTGGGGTTGTTGTTGAATTTTTTGGTGTTTTTAATTGTTGAGGTTTTTTTTTGAAATTGTTGGTGTTTTTCAATGTTGAGGTTGTTGAACCTGTCGGTGTTTTTCAAAGTTGAGGTTGTCGTTGAATTTTTTGGTGTTTTTCAATGTTGAGGTTGTTGTTGAATTTTTTTATGTTATTCATTGTTGAGGTTGTGGTTGAATTTGCTGCTCTTTTTAAATGTTTATGTTGTTGAAATTGTTGATCTTTTTCAAAGTTGAGGTTGTTGTTGAATTTGTTGGTGATATTCAATATTGAGGTTGTTGTTGAATTTGTTGGTGATTTTCAATATTGAGGTTCTTGTTGAATATATTGGTTTGATCAATGGGTTTTTTTGAACTTATTTTGTGTTTTTCATTGTTGAGGTTTTTGTTGAATGTGTTGCAGTTTTTCAATATTGAGGTTGTTGTTGAATTTGTTGGTGTTTTTCAATGTTGGGGTTGTTGTTGAATTTTTTTGTGTTTTTGAATGTCGAGGCTGTTGAATTTGTTGGTGTTTTTCAAAGTTGAGGAAGTTGTTGAATTTTTTGGAGTTTTTCATTGTTGAGTTTTTTGTTGAATTAGCCCGTTGTTTTTGAATGTTGAGGTTGTTGTTGAATTTGTTGGTGTTTTTCAATGTTGGGGTTGTTGTTGAATTTTTTGGTGTTTTTCATTGTTGAGGGTTTTTTTTGAATTTGTTGGTGTTTTTCAATGTTGAGGTTGTCGTTGAATTTTTTGGTGTTTTTCATTGTTGAGGTTTTTGTTGACTTTGTTGGTGTTTTTGAATGTTGAGGTTGTTGTTGAATTTTTTGCTGTTTTTCATTGTTGAGGTTGTTGTTGAATTTGTTGGTGATTTTCAATGCTGAGTTTGTTGTTGAATTTTTTGGTTATTTTTCATTGTTGAGGTTGTGTTGAAATTGTTGGAGTTTTTCAATGTTGAGGTTGTTGTTGAATTTTTTGGTGTTTTTCAATATTGAGGTTGTTGTTGAAATTTTTGTTGTTTTTCATTGTTGAGGTTGTTGTTGAATTTGTTGGTGATTTTCAATGCTGAGTTTGTTGTTGAATTTTTTGGTTTTTTTTCATTGTTGAGGTTGTGTTGAAATTGTTGGAGTTTTTCAATGTTGTGGTTGTTGTTGAATTTTTTGTTGTTTTTCATTGCTGAGGTTGTTGTTGAATTTTTTGATGTTATTCATTGTTGAGGTTGTTCTTGAATTTATTGGTTTTAACAATGTGTTTTTTTGAACTTTTTATTATTTTTCAAAGTTGAGGTTGAAGTTGAATTTGTTGGTGTTTTTCAAATTTGAGGTTGTTGTTGAAATTGCTGCTCTTTTTAAATGTTGAGGTTGTTGAATTTGTTGGTGATATTCAATATTGAGGTTGTTGTTGAATTTGCTTTGTGTATTTTAATGTTGAGGTTGTTGAATTTGTTGGTGTTTTTCAAAGTTGAGGTTGTTGTTGCATTTGTTGGTGTTTTTCAATGTTGGGGTTGTTGTTGAATTTTTTGGTGTTTTTAATTGTTGAGGTTTTTTTTTGAAATTGTTGGTGTTTTTCAATGTTGAGGTTGTTGAACCTGTCGGTGTTTTTCAAAGTTGAGGTTGTCGTTGAATTTTTTGGTGTTTTTCAATGTTGAGGTTGTTGTTGAATTTTTTTATGTTATTCATTGTTGAGGTTGTGGTTGAATTTGCTGCTCTTTTTAAATGTTTATGTTGTTGAAATTGTTGATCTTTTTCAAAGTTGAGGTTGTTGTTGAATTTGTTGGTGATATTCAATATTGAGGTTGTTGTTGAATTTGTTGGTGATTTTCAATATTGAGGTTCTTGTTGAATATATTGGTTTGATCAATGGGTTTTTTTGAACTTATTTTGTGTTTTTCATTGTTGAGGTTTTTGTTGAATGTGTTGCAGTTTTTCAATATTGAGGTTGTTGTTGAATTTGTTGGTGTTTTTCAATGTTGGGGTTGTTGTTGAATTTTTTTGTGTTTTTGAATGTCGAGGCTGTTGAATTTGTTGGTGTTTTTCAAAGTTGAGGAAGTTGTTGAATTTTTTGGAGTTTTTCATTGTTGAGTTTTTTGTTGAATTAGCCCGTTGTTTTTGAATGTTGAGGTTGTTGTTGAATTTGTTGGTGTTTTTCAATGTTGGGGTTGTTGTTGAATTTTTTGGTGTTTTTCATTGTTGAGGGTTTTTTTTGAATTTGTTGGTGTTTTTCAATGTTGAGGTTGTTGAACCTGTTGGTATTTTTCAAAGTTGAGGTTGTCGTTGAATTTTTTGGTGTTTTTCATTGTTGAGGCTTTTGTTGACTTTGGTGGTGTTTTTGAATGTTGAGGTTGTTGTTGAATTTTTTGCTGTTTTTCATTGTTGAGGTTGTTGTTGAATTTGTTGGTGATTTTCAATGCTGAGTTTGTTGTTGAATTTTTTGGTTATTTTTCATTGTTGAGGTTGTGTTGAAATTGTTGGAGTTTTTCAATGTTGAGGTTGTTGTTGAATTTTTTGGTGTTTTTCAATATTGAGGTTGTTGTTGAAATTTTTGATGTTATTCATTGTTGAGGTTGTTGTTGAATTTGTTGGTGATTTTCAATATTGAGGTTGTTTTTGAATTTATTGGTTTTATCAATGTGTTTTTTTGAAATTTTTATTATTTTTCAAAGTGGAGGTTGAAGTTGAATTTGTTGGTGTTTTTCAAATTTGAGGTTGTTGTTGAAAATGCTGCTCTTTTTAAATGTTGAGGTTGTTGAATTTGTTGGTGATTTTCAAAGATGAGGTTGTTGTTGAATTTGTTGGTGATATTCAATAGTGAGGTTGTTGTTGAATTTGCTTTGTGTTTTTCAAAGTTGAGGTTGTTGTTGCATTTGTTGGTGTTTTTCAACGTTGGGGTTGTTGTTGAATTTTTTGGTGATTTTCATTGTTGAGGTTTTTTTTTGAATTTGTTGGTGTTTTTCAATGTTGAGGTTGTTGAAGCTGTTGGTGTTTTTCAAAGTTGAGGTTGTCGTTGAATTTTTTGGTGTTTTTCATTGTTGAGGTTTTTGTTGACTTTGTTGGTGTTTTTGAATGTTGAGGTTGTTGTTGAATTTTTTGCTGTTTTTCATTGTTGAGGTTGTTGTTGAATTTGTTGGTGATTTTCAATGCTGAGTTTGTTGTTGAATTTTTTGGTTATTTTTCATTGTTGAGGTTGTGTTGAAATTGTTGGAGTTTTTCAATGTTGAGGTTGTTGTTGAATTTTTTGGTGTTTTTCAATATTGAGGTTGTTGTTGAAATTTTTGTTGTTTTTCATTGTTGAGGTTGTTGTTGAATTTGTTGGTGATTTTCAATGCTGAGTTTGTTGTTGAATTTTTTGGTTTTTTTTCATTGTTGAGGTTGTGTTGAAATTGTTGGAGTTTTTCAATGTTGTGGTTGTTGTTGAATTTTTTGTTGTTTTTCATTGCTGAGGTTGTTGTTGAATTTTTTGATGTTATTCATTGTTGAGGTTGTTCTTGAATTTATTGGTTTTATCAATGTGTTTTTTTGAACTTTTTATTATTTTTCAAAGTTGAGGTTGAAGTTGAATTTGTTGGTGTTTTTCAAATTTGAGGTTGTTGTTGAAATTGCTGCTCTTTTTAAATGTTGAGGTTGTTGAATTTGTTGGTGATATTCAATAGTGAGGTTGTTGTTGAATTTGCTTTGTGTTTTTCAGTGTTGAGGTTGATGAATTTCTTGGTGTTTTTCAAAGTTGAGGTTGTTGTTGCATTTGTTGGTGTTTTTCAATGTTGGGGTTGTTGTTGAATTTTTTGGTGATTTTAATTGTTGAGGTTTTTTTTTGAATTTGTTGGTGTTTTTCAATGTTGAGGTTGTTGAACCTGTCGGTGTTTTTCAAAGTTGAGGTTGTCGTTGAATTTTTTGGTGTTTTTCAATGTTGAGGATGTTGTTGAATTTTTTTATGTTATTCATTGTTGAGGTTGTGGTTGAATTTGCTGCTCTTTTTAAATGTTTAGGTTGTTGAAATTGTTGATGTTTTTCAAAGTTGAGGTTGTTGTTGAATTTGTTGGTGATATTCAATATTGAGGTTGTTGTTGAATTTGTTGGTGATTTTCAATATTGAGGTTCTTGTTGAATATATTGGTTTGATCAATGGGTTTTTTTGAACTTTTTTGGTGTTTTTCATTGTTGAGGTTTTTGTTGAATGTGTTGCTGTTTTTCAATATTGAGGTTGTTGTTGAATTTGTTGGTGTTTTTCAATGTTCGGGTTGTTGTTGAATTTTTTTGTGTTTTTGAATGTCGAGGCTGTTGAAATTGTTGATGTTTTTCAAAGTTGAGGTTGTTGTTGAATTTGTTGGTGATATTCAATATTGAGGTTGTTGTTGAATTTGCTTTGTGTATTTTAATGTTGAGGTTGTTGAATTTGTTGGTGTTTTTCAAAGTTGAGGTTGTTTTTGCATTTGTTGGTGTTTTTGAATGTTGAGGTTGTTGTTGGATTTGTTGGTGATTTTGAATATTGAGGTTGTTGCTGAATTTGTTGGTGTCTTTCAATGTTTTGGTTGTTGTTGAATTTTTTGGTGTACTTCATTTTTGAGGTTTTTTTTGAATTTGTTGGTGTTTTTCAATGTTGAGGTTGTTGAATCTGTTGGTGTTTTACAAAGTTGAGGTTGTTGTTGAATTTTTTGGTGTTTTTCATTGTTGAGGTTGTTGTTGAATTTGTTGGTGATTTTCAATATTGAGGTTCTTGTTGAATATATTGGTTTGATCAATGGGTTTTTTTGAACTTTTTTGGTGTTTTTCATTGTTGAGGTTTTTGTTGAATGTGTTGCTGTTTTTCAATATTGAGGTTGTTGTTGAATTTGTTGGTGTTTTTCAATGTTGGGGTTGTTGTTGAATTGTTTTGTGTTTTTGAATGTCGAGGCTGTTGAATTTGTTGGTGTTCTTCAAAGTTGAGGATGTTGTTGAATTATTTGGTGTTTTTCATTGTTGAGTTTTTTGTTGAATTTTCTGTTGTTTTTGAATGTTGAGGTTGTTGTTGAATTTGTTGGTGTTTTTCAATGTTGGGGTTGTTGTTGAATTTTTTGGTGTTTTTCATTGTTGAGGTTTTTTTTTGAATTTGTTGGTCTTTTTCAATGTTGAGGTTGTTGTTGAATTTTTTGGTGTTTTTCAATATTGAGGTTGTTGTTGAAATTTCTGTTGTTTTTCAATGTTGAGGTTGTTGTTGCATTTGTTGGTGTTTTTCAATGTTGGGGTTGTTGTTGAATTTTTTGGTGATTTTAATTGTTGAGGTTTTTTTTTGAATTTGTTGGTGTTTTTCAATGTTGAGGTTGTTGAACCTGTCGGTGTTTTTCAAAGTTGAGGTTGTCGTTGAATTTTTTGGTGTTTTTCAATGTTGAGGATGTTGTTGAATTTTTTTATGTTATTCATTGTTGAGGTTGTGGTTGAATTTGCTGCTCTTTTTAAATGTTTAGGTTGTTGAAATTGTTGATGTTTTTCAAAGTTGAGGTTGTTGTTGAATTTGTTGGTGATATTCAATATTGAGGTTGTTGTTGAATTTGTTGGTGATTTTCAATATTGAGGTTCTTGTTGAATATATTGGTTTGATCAATGGGTTTTTTTGAACTTTTTTGGTGTTTTTCATTGTTGAGGTTTTTGTTGAATGTGTTGCTGTTTTTCAATATTGAGGTTGTTGTTGAATTTGTTGGTGTTTTTCAATGTTCGGGTTGTTTTTGAATTTTTTTGTGTTTTTGAATGTCGAGGCTGTTGAAATTGTTGATGTTTTTCAAAGTTGAGGTTGTTGTTGAATTTGTTGGTGATATTCAATATTGAGGTTGTTGTTGAATTTGCTTTGTGTATTTTAATGTTGAGGTTGTTGAATTTGTTGGTGTTTTTCAAAGTTGAGGTTGTTTTTGCATTTGTTGGTGTTTTTGAATGTTGAGGTTGTTGTTGGATTTGTTGGTGATTTTGAATATTGAGGTTGTTGCTGAATTTGTTGGTGTCTTTCAATGTTTTGGTTGTTGTTGAATTTTTTGGTGTACTTCATTTTTGAGGTTTTTTTTGAATTTGTTGGTGTTTTTCAATGTTGAGGTTGTTGAATCTGTTGGTGTTTTACAAAGTTGAGGTTGTTGTTGAATTTTTTGGTGTTTTTCATTGTTGAGGTTGTTGTTGAATTTGTTGGTGATTTTCAATATTGAGGTTCTTGTTGAATATATTGGTTTGATCAATGGGTTTTTTTGAACTTTTTTGGTGTTTTTCATTGTTGAGGTTTTTGTTGAATGTGTTGCTGTTTTTCAATATTGAGGTTGTTGTTGAATTTGTTGGTGTTTTTCAATGTTGGGGTTGTTGTTGAATTGTTTTGTGTTTTTGAATGTCGAGGCTGTTGAATTTGTTGGTGTTCTTCAAAGTTGAGGATGTTGTTGAATTATTTGGTGTTTTTCATTGTTGAGTTTTTTGTTGAATTTTCTGTTGTTTTTGAATGTTGAGGTTGTTGTTGAATTTGTTGGTGTTTTTCAATGTTGGGGTTGTTGTTGAATTTTTTGGTGTTTTTCATTGTTGAGGTTTTTTTTTGAATTTGTTGGTCTTTTTCAATGTTGAGGTTGTTGTTGAATTTTTTGGTGTTTTTCAATATTGAGGTTGTTGTTGAAATTTTTGTTGTTTTTCAATGTTGAGGTTGTTGTTGAATTTGTTGGTGATTTTCAATGCTGAGTTTGTTGTTGAATTTTTTGGTTTTTTTCATTGTTGAGGTTGTGTTGAAATTGTTGGAGTTTTTCAATGTTGTGGTTGTTGTTGAATTTTTTGTTGTTTTTCATTGTTGAGGTTGTTGTTGAATTTTTTGATGTTATTCGTTGTTGAGGTTGTTGTTGAATTTATTGGTTTTATCAATGTGTTTTTTTGAACTTTTTTTTATTTTTCAAAGTTGAGGTTGAAGTTGAATTTGTTGGTGTTTTTCAAATTTGAGGTTGTTGTTGAAGTTGCTGCTCTTTTTAAATGTTGAGGTTGTTGAATTTGTTGGTGTTTTTCAAAGTTGAAGCTGTTCTTGAATTTGTTGGTGATATTCAATACTGAGGTTGTTGTTGAATTTGCTTTGTGTTTTTCAATGTTGAGGTTGATGAATTTCTTGGTGTTTTTCAAAGTTGAGGTTGTTGTTGCATTTGTTGGTGTTTTTCAATGTTGGGGTTGTTGTTGAATTTTTTGGTGTTTTTAATTGTTGAGGGTTTTTTTTTAAATTGTTGGTGTTTTTCAATGTTGAGGTTGTTGAACCTGTCGGTGTTTTTCAAAGTTGAGGTTGTCGTTGAATTTTTTGGTGTTTTTCAATGTTGAGGTTGTTGTTGAATTTTTTTATGTTATTCATTGTTGAGGTTGTGGTTGAATTTGCTGCTCTTTTTAAATGTTTAGGTTGTTGAAATTGTTGATGTTTTTCAAAGTTGAGGTTGTTGTTGAATTTGTTGGTGATATTCAATATTGATGTTGTTGTTGAATATGTTGGTGATTTTCAATATTGAGGTTCTTGTTGAATATATTGGTTTGATCAATGGGTTTTTTTGAACTTTTTTGGTGTTTTACATTGTTGAGGTTTTTGTTGAATGTGTTGCAGTTTTTCAATATTGAGGTTGTTGTTGAATTTGTTGGTGTTTTTCAATGTTGGGGTTGTTGTTGAATTTATTTGTGTTTTTGAATGTCGAGGCTGTTGAATTTGTTGGTGTTTTTCAAAGTTGAGGATGTTGTTGAATTTTTTGGAGTTTTTCATTGTTGAGTTTTTTGTTGAATTAGCCCGTTGTTTTTGAATGTTGAGGTTGTTGTTGAATTTGTTGGTGTTTTTCAATGTTGGGGTTGTTGTTGAATTTTTTGGTGTTTTTCATTGTTGAGGTTTTTTTTTGAATTTGTTGGTGTTTTTCAATGTTGAGGTTGTTGAACCTGTTGGTATTTTTCAAAGTTGAGGTTGTCGTTGAATTTTTTGGTGTTTTTCATTGTTGAGGCTTTTGTTGACTTTGGTGGTGTTTTTGAATGTTGAGGTTGTTGTTGAATTTTTTGCTGTTTTTCATTGTTGAGGTTGTTGTTGAATTTGTTGGTGATTTTCAATGCTGAGTTTGTTGTTGAATTTTTTGGTTATTTTTCATTGTTGAGGTTGTGTTGAAATTGTTGGAGTTTTTCAATGTTGAGGTTGTTGTTGAATTTTTTGGTGTTTTTCAATATTGAGGTTGTTGTTGAAATTTTTGATGTTATTCATTGTTGACGTTGTTGTTGAATTTGTTGGTGATTTTCAATATTGAGGTTGTTGTTGAATTTATTGGTTTTATCAATGTGTTTTTTTGAACTTTTTATTATTTTTCAAAGTTGTGGTTGAACTTGAATTTGTTGGTGTTTTTCAAATTTGAGGTTGTTGTTGAATTTGCTGCTCTTTTTAAATGTTGAGGTTGTTGAATTTGTTAGTGTTTTTCAAAGATGAGGTTGTTGTTGAATTTGTTTGTGATATTCAATAGTGAGGTTGTTGTTGAATTTGCTTTGTGTTTTTCAAAGTTGAGGTTGTTGTTGCATTTGTTGGTGTTTTTGAATGTTGGGGTTGTTGTTGAATTTTTTGGTGATTTTCATTGTTGAGGTTTTTTTTTGAATTTGTTGGTGTTTTTCAATGTTGAGGTTGTTGAAGCTGTTGGTATTTTTCAAAGTTGAGGTTGTCGTTGAATTTTTTGGTGTTTTTCATTGTTGAGGTTTTTGTTGACTTTGTTGGTGTTTTTGAATGTTGAGGTTGTTGTTGAATTTTTTGCTGTTTTTCATTGTTGACGTTGTTGTTGAATTTGTTGGTGATTTTCAATGCTGAGTTTGTTGTTGAATTTTTTGGTTATTTTTCATTGTTGAGGTTGTGTTGAAATTGTTGGAGTTTTTCAATGTTGAGGTTGTTGTTGAATTTTTTGGTGTTTTTCAATATTGAGGTTGTTGTTGAAATTTTTGTTGTTTTTCATTGCTGAGGTTGTTGTTGAATTTGTTGGTGATTTTCAATGCTGAGTTTGTTGTTGAATTTTTTGGTTTTTTTTTCATTGTTGAGGTTGTGTTGAAATTGTTGGAGTTTTTCAATGTTGTGGTTGTTGTTGAATTTTTTGTTGTTTTTCATTTCTGAGGTTGTTGTTGAATTTTTTGGTGTTATTCATTGTTGAGGTTGTTCTTGAATTTATTGGTTTTATCAATGTGTTTTTTTGAACTTTTTTTTATTTTTCAAATTTGAGGTTGAAGTTGAATTTGTTGGTGTTTTTCAAATTTGAGGTTGTTGTTGAAATTGCTGCTCTTTTTAAATGTTGAGGTTGTTGAATTTGTTGGTGATATTCAATAGTGAGGTTGTTGTTGAATTTGCTTTGTGTTTTCAGTGTTGAGGTTGATGAATTTCTTGGTGTTTTTCAAAGTTGAGGTTGTTGTTGCATTTGTTGGTGTTTTTCAATGTTGGGGTTGTTGTTGAATTTTTTGGTCTTTTTAATTGTTGAGGTTTTTTTTTGAATTTGTTGGTGTTTTTCAATGTTGAGGTTGTTGAACCTGTCGGTGTTTTTCAAAGTTGAGGTTGTCGTTGAATTTTTTGATGTTTTTCAATGTTGAGGGTGTTGTTGAATTTTTTTATGTTATTCTTTGTTGAGGTTGTGGTTGAATTTGCGGCTCTTTTTAAATGTTTATGTTGTTGAAATTGTTGATGTTTTTCAAAGTTGAGGTTGTTGTTGAATTTGTTGGTGTTTTTGAATGTTGAGGTTGTTGTTGAATTTTTTGCTGTTTTTCATTGTTGAGGTTGTTGTTGAATTTGTTGGTGATTTTCAATGCTGAGTTTGTTGTTGAATTTTTTGTTTATTTTTCATTGTTGAGGTTGTGTTGAAATTGTTGGAGTTTTTCAATGTTGAGGTTGTTGTTGAATTATTTGATGTTTTTCAATATTGAGGTTGTTGTTGAAATTTTTGATGTTATTCATTGTTGAGGTTGTTGTTGAATTTGTTGGTGATTTTCAATATTGAGGTTGCTGTTGAATTTATTGGTTTTATCAATGTGTTTTTTTGAACTTTTTATTATTTTTCAAAGTTGTGGTTGAACTTGAATTTGTTGGTGTTTTTCAAATTTGAGGTTGTTGTTGAAATTGCTGCTCTTTTTAAATATTGAGGTTGTTGAATTTGTTGGTGTTTTTCAAAGATGAGGTTGTTGTTGAATTTGTTGGTGATATTCAATAGTGAGGTTGTTGTTGAATTTGCTTTGTGTTTTTCAAAGTTGATGTTGTTGTTGCATTTGTTGGTGATTTTCAATGTTGGGGTTGTTGTTGAATTTTTTGGTGTTTTTCATTTTTGAGGTTTTTTTTTGAATTTGTTGGTCTTTATCAATGTTGAGGTTGTTGAAGCCGTTGGTATTTTTCAAAGTTGAGGTTGTCGTTGAATTTTTTGTTGTTTTTCATTGTTGAGGTTTTTGTTGACTTTGTTGGTGTTTTTGAATGTTGAGGTTGTTGTTGAATTTGTTGGTGATATTCAATAGTGAGGTTGTTGTTGAATTTGCTTTGGGTTTTTCAATGTTGAGGTTGATGAATTTCTTGGTGTTTTTCAAAGTTGAGGTTGTTGTTGCATTTGTTGCTGTTTTTCAATGTTGGGGTTGTTGTTGAATTTTTTGGTGTTTTTAATTGTTGAGGTTTCTTTTGAATTTGTTGGTGTTTTTCAATGTTGAGGTTGTTGAACCTGTCGGTGTTTTTCAAAGTTGAGGTTGTCGTTGAATTTTTTGGTGTTTTTAAATGTTGAGGTTGTGGTTGAATTTGCTGCTCTTTTTAAATGTTTAGGTTGTTAAAATTGTTGATGTTTTTCAAAGTTGAGGTTGTTGTTGAATTTGATGGTGATATTCAATATTGAGGTTGTTGTTGAATTTGCTTTGTGTATTTTAATGTTGAGGTTGTTGAATTTGTTGGTGTTTTTCAAAGTTGAGGTTGTTGTTGCATTTGTTGGTGTTTTTGAATGTTGAGGTTGTTGTTGAATTTGTTGGTGATTTTGAATATTGAGGTTGTTGCTGAATTTGTTGGTGTCTTTCAATGTTGTGGTTGTTGTTGAATTTTTTGGTGTATTTCATTGTTGAGGTTTTTTATGAATTTGTTGGTGTTTTTCAATGTTGAGGTTGTTGAATCTGTTGGTGTTTTACAAAGTTGAGGTTGTTGTTGAATTTTTTGGTGTTTTTCATTGTTGAGGTTGTTGTTGAATTTGCTGGTGATTTTCAATATTGAGGTTCGTGTTGAATATATTGGTTTGATCAATGGGTTTTTTTGAACTTTTTTGGTGTTTTTCATTGTTGAGGTTTTTGTTGAATGTGTTGCTGTTTTTCAATATTGAGGTTGTTGTTGAATTTGTTGGTGTTTTTCAATGTTGGGGTTGTTGTTGAATTTTTTTGTGTTTTTGAATGTCGAGGCTGTTGAATTTGTTGGTGTTTTTCAAAGTTGAGGATGTTGTTGAATTTTTTGGTGTTTTTGAATGTTGTGGTCGTTGAATCTGTTGGTGTTTTTCAAAGTTGAGGAAGTTGTTGAATTTTTTGCTGTTTTTCATTGTTGAAGTTTTTTTTGAATTTGTTGGTGTTTTTGAATGTTGAGGTTGTTGTTGAATTTGTTGGTATTTTTCAATGTTGGGGTTGTTGTTGAATTTTTTGGTGTTTTTCATTGTTGAGGTTTTGGTTGACTTTGGTGGTGTTTTTGAATGTTGAGGTTGTTGTAGAATTTTTTGCTGTTTTTCATTGTTGAGGTTGTTGTTGAATTTGTTGGTGATTTTCAATGCTGAGTTTGTTGTTGAATTTTTTGGTTGTTTTTCATTGTTGAGGTTGTGTTGAAATTGTTGGAGTTTTTCAATGTTGAGGTTGTTGTTGAATTTTTTGGTGTTTTTCAATATTGAGGTTGTTGTTGAAATTTTTGATGTTATTCATTGTTGAGGTTGTTGTTGAATTTGTTGGTGATTTTCAATATTGAGGTTGTTGTTGAATTTATTGGTTTTATAATGTGTTTTTTTGAACTTTTTTTATTTTTCAAAGTTGAGGCTGAAGTTGAATTTGTTGGTGTTTTTCAAATTTGAGGTTGTTGTTGAAATTGCTGCTCTTTTTAAATGTTGTGGTTGTTGAATTTGTTGGAGTTTTTCAAAGATGAGGTTGTTGTTGAATTTGTTGGTGATATTCAACAGTGAGGTTGTTGTTGAAATTGCTTTGTGTTTTTCAAAGTTGAGGTTGTTGTTGCATTTGTTGGTGTTTTTCAATGTTGGGGTTGTTGTTGAATTTTTTGGTGTTTTTCATTGTTGAGGGTTTTTTTTGAATTTGTTGGTGTTTTTCAATGTTGAGGTTGTTGAAGCCGTTGGTATTTTTCAAAGTTGAGGTTGTCGTTGAATTTTTTGGTGTTTTTCATTGTTGAGGTTTTTGTTGACTTTGGTGGTGTTTTTGAATGTTGACGTTGTTGTTGAATTTTTTGCTGTTTTTCATTGTTGAGGTTGTTGTTCAATTTGTTGGTGATTTTCAATGCTGAGTTTGTTGATGAATTTTTTGGTTATTTTTCATTGTTGAGGTTGTGTTGAAATTGTTGGAGTTTTTCAATGTTGAGGTTGTTGTTGAATTTTTTGATGTTTTTCAATATTGAGGTTGTTGTTGAATTTTTTGTTGTTTTTCATTGTTGAGGTTGTTGTTGAATTTGTTGGTGATTTTCAATGCTGAGTTTGTTGTTGAATTTTTTGGTTTTTTTTCATTGTTGAGGTTGTGTTGAAATTGTTGGAGTTTTTCAATGTTGTGGTTGTTGTTGAATTTTTTGTTGTTTTTCATTGTTGAGGTTGTTGTTGAATTTTTTGATGTTATTCATTGTTGAGTTTGTTGTTGAATTTATTGGTTTTATCAATGTGTTTTTTTGAACTTTTTATTATTTTTCAAAGTTGAGGTTGAAGTTGAATTTGTTGGTGTTTTTCAAATTTGAGGTTGTTGTTGAAATTGCTGCTCTTTTTAAATGTTGAGGTTGTTGAATTTGTTGTTGTTTTTCAAAGTTGAGGTTGTTGTTGAATTTGTTGGTGATATTCAATAGTGAGGTTGTTGTTGAATTTGCTTTGTGTTTTTCAATGTTGAGGTTGATGAATTTCTTGGTGTTTTTCAAAGTTGAGGTTGTTGTTGCATTTGTTGGTGTTTTACAAAGTTGAGGTTGTTGTTGAATTTTTTGGTGTTTTTCATTGTTGAGGTTGTTGTTGAATTTGCTGGTGATTTTCAATATTGAGGTTCGTGTTGAATATATTGGTTTGATCAATGGGTTTTTTTGAACTTTTTTGGTGTTTTTCATTGTTGAGGTTTTTGTTGAATGTGTTGCTGTTTTTCAATATTGAGGTTGTTGTTGAATTTGTTGGTGTTTTTCAATGTTCGGGTTGTTGTTGAATTTTTTTGTGTTTTTGAATGTCGAGGCTGTTGAATTTGTTGGTGTTTTTCAAAGTTGAGGATGTTGTTGAATTTTTTGGTGTTTTTCATTGTTGAGTTTTTTGTTGAATTTGCTGTTGTTTTCGAATGTTGAGGTTGTTGTTGAATTTGTTGGTGTTTTTCAATGTTCGGGTTGTTGTTGAATTTTTTGGTTTTTTTGAATGTCGAGGCTGTTGAATTTGTTGGTGTTTTTCAAAGTTGAGGATGTTGTTGAATTTTTTGGTGTTTTTCATTGTTGAGGTTGTTGTTCAATTTGTTGGTGTTTTGCAATGTTGAGGTTGTTGTTGACTTTGTTGATGATTTTCAGTGTTCAGGTTGTTGTTCAATTTATTGGTGTTATCATTGGGTTTTTTTGAACTTTTTTTTATTTTTCAAAGTTGAGGTTGAAGTTGAATTTGTTGGTGTTTTTCAAAGTTGAGGTTGTTGTTGCATTTGTTGGTGTTTTTGAATGTTGACGTTGTTGTTGAATATGTTGGTAATTTTCAATATTGAGGTTGTTGGTGAATTTGTTATGTGTTTTTCAATGTTGGGGTTGTTGAATTTTTTGGTGTTTTTGAATGTTGTGGTCGTTGAATCTGTTGGTGTTTTTCAAAGTTGAGGAAGTTGTTGAATTTTTTGCTGTTTTTCATTGTTGAAGTTTTTTTTGAATTTGTTGGTGTTTTTGAATGTTGAGGTTGTTGAACCTGTTGGTATTTTTCAAAGTTGAGGTTGTCGTTGAATTTTTTGGTGTTTTTCATTGTTGAGGTTTTTGTTGACTTTGGTGGTGTTTTTGAATGTTGAGGTTGTCGTTGAATTTTTTGCTGTTTTTCATTGTTGAGGTTGTTGTTGAATTTGTTGGTGATTTTCAATGCTGAGTTTGTTGCTGAATTTTTTGGTTATTTTTCATTGTTGAGGTTGTGTTGAAATTGTTGGAGTTTTTCAATGTTGAAGTTGTTGTTGAATTTTTTGATGTTTTTCAATATTGAGGTTGTTGTTGAAATTTTTGATGTTATTCATTGTTGAGGTTGTTGTTGAATTTGTTGGTGATTTTCAATATTGAGGTTGTTGTTGAATTTATTGGTTTTATCAATGTGTTTTTTTGAACTTTTTTTTATTTTTCAAAGTTGAGGTTGAAGTTGAATTTGTTGGTGTTTTTCAAATTTGAGGTTGTTGTTGAAATTGCTGCTCTTTTTAAATGTTGTGGTTGTTGAATTTGTTGGAGTTTTTCAAAGATGAGGTTGTTGTTGAATTTGTTGGTGATATTCAATAGTGAGGTTGTTGTTGAATTTGCTTTGTGTTTTTAAATGTTGAGGTTGTTGAATTTCTTGGTGTTTTTCAAAGTTGAGGTTGTTGTTGCATTTGTTGGTGTTTTTCAATGTTGGGGTTGTTGTTGAATTTTTTGGTCTTTTTAATTGTTGAGGTTTTTTTTTGAAATTGTTGGTGTTTTTCAATGTTGAGGTTGTTGAACCTCTCGGTGTTTTTCAAAGTTGAGGTTGTCGTTGAATTTTTTGGTGTTTTTCAATGTTGAGGTTGTTGTTGAATTTTTTTATGTTATTCATTGTTGAGGTTGTGGTTGAATTTGCTGCTCTTTTTAAATGTTTAGGTTGTTGAAATTGTTGATGTTTTTCAAAGTTGAGGTTGTTGTTGAATTTGTTGGTGATATTCAATATTGAGGTTGTTGTTGAATTTGCTTTGTGTATTTTAATGTTGAGGTTGTTGAATTTGTTGGTGTTTTTCAAAGTTGAGGTTGTTTTTGCATTTGTTGGTGTTTTTGAATGTTGAGGTTATTGTTGGATTTGTTGGTGATTTTGAATATTGAGGTTGTTGCTGAATTTGTTGGTGTCTTTCAATGTTTTGGTTGTTGTTGAATTTTTTGGTGTACTTCATTTTTGAGGTTTTTTTTGAATTTGTTGGTGTTTTTCAATGTTGAGGTTGTTGAATCTGTTGGTGTTTTACAAAGTTGAGGTTGTTGTTGAATTTTTTGGTGTTTTTCATTGTTGAGGTTGTTGTTGAATTTGCTGGTGATTTTCAATATTGAGGTTCTTGTTGAATATATTGGTTTGATCAATGGGTTTTTTTGAACTTTTTTGGTGTTTTTCATTGTTGAGGTTTTTGTTGAATGTGTTGCTGTTTTTCAATATTGAGGTTGTTGTTGAATTTGTTGGTGTTTTTCAATGTTGGGGTTGTTGTTGAATTGTTTTGTGTTTTTGAATGTCGAGGCTGTTGAATTTGTTGGTGTTCTTCAAAGTTGAGGATGTTGTTGAATTATTTGGTGTTTTTCATTGTTGAGTTTTTTGTTGAATTTTCTGTTGTTTTTGAATGTTGAGGTTGTTGTTGAATTTGTTGGTGTTTTTCAATGTTGGGGTTGTTGTTGAATTTTTTGGTGTTTTTCATTGTTGAGGTTTTTTTTTGAATTTGTTGGTCTTTTTCAATGTTGAGGTTGTTGTTGAATTTTTTGGTGTTTTTCAATATTGAGGTTGTTGTTGAAATTTTTGTTGTTTTTCAATGTTGAGGTTGTTGTTGAATTTGTTGGTGATTTTCAATGCTGAGTTTGTTGTTGAATTTTTTGGTTTTTTTTCATTGTTGAGGTTGTGTTGAAATTGTTGGAGTTTTTCAATGTTGTGGTTGTTGTTGAATTTTTTGTTGTTTTTCATTGTTGAGGTTGTTGTTGAATTTTTTGATGTTATTCGTTGTTGAGGTTGTTGTTGAATTTATTGGTTTTATCAATGTGTTTTTTTGAACTTTTTTTTATTTTTCAAAGTTGAGGTTGAAGTTGAATTTGTTGGTGTTTTTCAAATTTGAGGTTGTTGTTCAAGTTGCTGCTCTTTTTAAATGTTGAGGTTGTTGAATTTGTTGGTGTTTTTCAAAGTTGAGGTTGTTGTTGAATTTGTTGGTGATATTCAATAGTGAGGTTGTTGTTGAATTGGCTTTGTGTTTTTCAATGTTGAGGTTGATGAATTTCTTGGTGTTTTTCAAAGTTGAGGTTGTTGTTGCATTTGTTGGTGTTTTTCAATGTTGGGGTTGCCGTTGAATTTTTTGGTGTTTTTAATTGTTGAGGTTTTTTTTTTGAAATTGTTGGTGTTTTTCAATGTTGAGGTTGTTGAACCTGTCGGTGTTTTTCAAAGTTGAGGTTGTCGTTGAATTTTTTTGGTGTTTTTCAATGTTGAGGTTGTTGTTGAATTTTTTTATGTTATTCATTGTTGAGGTTGTGGTTGAATTTGCTGCTCTTTTAAATGTTTAGGTTGTTGAAATTGTTGATGTTTTTCAAAGTTGAGGTTGTTGTTGAATTTGTTGGTGATATTCAATATTGAGGTTGTTGTTGAATTTGTTGGTGATTTTCAATATTGAGGTTCTTGTTGAATATATTGGTTTGATCAATCGGTTTTTTTGAACTTTTTTGGTGTTTTTCATTGTTGAGGTTTTTGTTGAATGTGTTGCAGTTTTTCAATATTGAGGTTGTTGTTGAATTTGTTGGTGTTTTTCAATGTTGGGGTTGTTGTTGAATTTTTTTGTGTTTTTGAATGTCGAGGCTGTTGAATTTGTTGGTGTTTTTCAAAGTTGAGGATGTTGTTGAATTTTTTAGAGTTTTTCATTGTTGAGTTTTTTGTTGAATTAGCCCGTTGTTTTTGAATGTTGAGGTTGTTGTTGAATTTGTTGGTGTTTTTCAATGTTGGGGTTGTTGTTGAATTTTTTGGTGTTTTTCATTGTTGAGGTTTTTTTTTGAATTTGTTGGTGTTTTTCAATGTTGAGGTTGTTGAACCTGTTGGTATTTTTCAAAGTTGAGGTTGTCGTTGAATTTTTTGGTGTTTTTCATTGTTGTGGCTTTTGTTGACTTTGGTGGTGTTTTTGAATGTTGAGGTTGTTGTTGAATTTTTTGCTGTTTTTCATTGTTGAGGTTGCTGTTGAATTTGTTGGTGTTTTTCAATGCTGAGTTTGTTGTTGAATTTTTTGGTTATTTTTCATTGTTGAGGTTGTGTTGAAATTGTTGGAGTTTTTCAATGTTGAGGTTGTTGTTGAATTTTTTGGTGTTTTTCAATATTGAGGTTGTTGTTGAAATTTTTGATGTTATTCATTGTTGAGGTTGTTGTTGAATTTGTTGGTGATTTTCAATATTGAGGTTGTTGTTGAATTTATTGGTTTTATCAATGTGTTTTTTTGAAATTTTTATTATTATTCAAAGTGGAGGTTGAAGTTGAATTTGTTGGTGTTTTTCAAATTTGAGGTTGTTGTTGAAATTGCTGCTCTTTTTAAATGTTGAGGTTGTTGAATTTGTTGGTGTTTTTCAAAGATGAGGTTGTTGTTGAATTTGTTGGTGATATTCAATAGTGAGGTTGTTGTTGAATTTGCTTTGTGTTTTTCGAATTTGAGGTTGTTGTTGCATTTGTTGGTGTTTTTCAACGTTGGGGTTGTTGTTGAATTTTTTGGTGATTTTCATTGTTGAGGTTTTTTTTTGAATTTGTTGGTGTTTTTCAATGTTGAGGTTGTTGAACCTGTTGGTATTTTTCAAAGTTGAGGTTGTCGTTGAATTTTTTGGTGTTTTTCATTGTTGAGGTTTTTGTTGACTTTGTTGGTGTTTTTGAATGTTGAGGTTGTTGTTGAATTTTTTGCTGTTTTTCATTGTTGAGGTTGTTGTTGAATTTGTTGGTGATTTTCAATGCTGAGTTTGTTGTTGAATTTTTTGGTTATTTTTCATTGTTGAGGTTGTGTTGAAATTGTTGGAGTTTTTCAATGTTGAGGTTGTTGTTGAATTTTTTGGTGTTTTTCAATATTGAGGTTGTTGTTGAAATTTTTGTTGTTTTTCATTGTTGAGGTTGTTGTTGAATTTGTTGGTGATTTTCAATGCTGAGTTTGTTGTTGAATTTTTTGGTTTTTTTTCATTGTTGAGGTTGTGTTGAAATTCTTGGAGTTTTTCAATGTTGTGGTTGTTGTTGAATTTTTTGTTGTTTTTCATTGCTGAGGTTGTTGTTGAATTTTTTGATGTTATTCATTGTTGAGGTTGTTGTTGAATTTATTGGTTTTATCAATGTGTTTTTTTGAACTTTATTTTATTTTTCAAAGTTGAGGTTGAAGTTGAATTTGTTGGTGTTTTTCAAATTTGAGGTTGTTGTTCAAATTGCTGCTATTTTTAAATGTTGAGGTTGTTGAATTTGTTGGTGATATTCAATAGTGAGGTTGTTGTTGAATTTGCTTTGTGTTTTTCAGTGTTGAGGTTGATGAATTTCTTGGTGTTTTTCAAAGTTGAGGTTGTTGTTGCATTTGTTGGTGTTTTTCAATGTTGAGGTTGTTGTTGACTTTGTTGATGATTTTCAGTGTTCAGGTTGTTGTTCAATTTATTGGTGTTATCATTGGGTTTTTTTGAACTTTTTTTTATTTTTCAAAGTTGAGGTTGAAGTTGAATTTGTTGGTGTTTTTCAAAGTTGAGTTTGTTATTGAATTTGTTGGTGATATTCAATATTGTCGTTGCTGTTGAATTGGATTTGTGTTTTTCAATGTTGAGGTTGTTGAATTTGTTGGTGTTTTTCAAAGTTGAGGTTGTTGTTGCATTTGTTGGTGTTTTTGAATGTTGACGTTGTTGTTGAATATGTTGGTAATTTTCAATATTGAGGTTGTTGGTGAATTTGTTATGTGTTTTTCAATGTTGGGGTTGTTGAATTTTTTGGTGTTTTTGAATGTTGTGGTCGTTGAATCTGTTGGTGTTTTTCAAAGTTGAGGAAGTTGTTGAATTTTTTGCTGTTTTTCATTGTTGAAGTTTTTTTTGAATTTGTTGGTGTTTTTGAATGTTGAGGTTGTTGAACCTGTTGGTATTTTTCAAAGTTGAGGTTGTCGTTGAATTTTTTGGTGTTTTTCATTGTTGAGGTTTTTGTTGACTTTGGTGGTGTTTTTGAATGTTGAGGTTGTCGTTGAATTTTTTGCTGTTTTTCATTGTTGAGGTTGTTGTTGAATTTGTTGGTGATTTTCAATGCTGAGTTTGTTGTTGAATTTTTTGGTTATTTTTCATTGTTGAGGTTGTGTTGAAATTGTTGGAGTTTTTCAATGTTGAGGTTGTTGTTGAATTTTTTGATGTTTTTCAATATTGAGGTTGTTGTTGAAATTTTTGATGTTATTCATTGTTGAGGTTGTTGTTGAATTTGTTGGTGATTTTCAATATTGAGGTTGTTGTTGAATTTATTGGTTTTATCAATGTGTTTTTTTGAAATTTTTATTATTATTCAAAGTGGAGGTTGAAGTTGAATTTGTTGGTGTTTTTCAAATTTGAGGTTGTTGTTGAAATTGCTGCTCTTTTTAAATGTTGAGGTTGTTGAATTTGTTGGTGTTTTTCAAAGATGAGGTTGTTGTTGAATTTGTTGGTGATATTCAATAGTGAGGTTGTTGTTGAATTTGCTTTGTGTTTTTCGAAGTTGAGGTTGTTGTTGCATTTGTTGGTGTTTTTCAACGTTGGGGTTGTTGTTGAATTTTTTGGTGATTTTCATTGTTGAGGTTTTTTTCTGAATTTGTTGGTGTTTTTCAATGTTGAGGTTGTTGAACCTGTTGGTATTTTTCAAAGTTGAGGTTGTCGTTGAATTTTTTGGTGTTTTTCATTGTTGAGGTTTTTGTTGACTTTGTTGGTGTTTTTGAATGTTGAGGTTGTTGTTGAATTTTTTGCTGTTTTTCATTGTTGAGGTTGTTGTTGAATTTGTTGGTGATTTTCAATGCTGAGTTTGTTGTTGAATTTTTTGGTTATTTTTCATTGTTGAGGTTGTGTTGAAATTGTTGGAGTTTTTCAATGTTGAGGTTGTTGTTGAATTTTTTGGTGTTTTTCAATATTGAGGTTGTTGTTGAAATTTTTGTTGTTTTTCATTGTTGAGGTTGTTGTTGAATTTGTTGGTGATTTTCAATGCTGAGTTTGTTGTTGAATTTTTTGGTTTTTTTTCATTGTTGAGGTTGTGTTGAAATTCTTGGAGTTTTTCAATGTTGTGGTTGTTGTTGAATTTTTTGTTGTTTTTCATTGCTGAGGTTGTTGTTGAATTTTTTGATGTTATTCATTGTTGAGGTTGTTGTTGAATTTATTGGTTTTATCAATGTGTTTTTTTGAACTTTATTTTATTTTTCAAAGTTGAGGTTGAAGTTGAATTTGTTGGTGTTTTTCAAATTTGAGGTTGTTGTTCAAATTGCTGCTATTTTTAAATGTTGAGGTTGTTGAATTTGTTGGTGATATTCAATAGTGAGGTTGTTGTTGAATTTGCTTTGTGTTTTTCAGTGTTGAGGTTGATGAATTTCTTGGTGTTTTTCAAAGTTGAGGTTGTTGTTGCATTTGTTGGTGTTTTTCAATGTTGAGGTTGTTGTTGACTTTGTTGATGATTTTCAGTGTTCAGGTTGTTGTTCAATTTATTGGTGTTATCATTGGGTTTTTTTGAACTTTTTTTTATTTTTCAAAGTTGAGGTTGAAGTTGAATTTGTTGGTGTTTTTCAAAGTTGAGTTTGTTATTGAATTTGTTGGTGATATTCAATATTGTCGTTGCTGTTGAATTGGATTTGTGTTTTTCAATGTTGAGGTTGTTGAATTTGTTGGTGTTTTTCAAAGTTGAGGTTGTTGTTGCATTTGTTGGTGTTTTTGAATGTTGACGTTGTTGTTGAATATGTTGGTAATTTTCAATATTGAGGTTGTTGGTGAATTTGTTATGTGTTTTTCAATGTTGGGGTTGTTGAATTTTTTGGTGTTTTTGAATGTTGTGGTCGTTGAATCTGTTGGTGTTTTTCAAAGTTGAGGAAGTTGTTGAATTTTTTGCTGTTTTTCATTGTTGAAGTTTTTTTTGAATTTGTTGGTGTTTTTGAATGTTGAGGTTGTTGAACCTGTTGGTATTTTTCAAAGTTGAGGTTGTCGTTGAATTTTTTGGTGTTTTTCATTGTTGAGGTTTTTGTTGACTTTGGTGGTGTTTTTGAATGTTGAGGTTGTCGTTGAATTTTTTGCTGTTTTTCATTGTTGAGGTTGTTGTTGAATTTGTTGGTGATTTTCAATGCTGAGTTTGTTGTTGAATTTTTTGGTTATTTTTCATTGTTGAGGTTGTGTTGAAATTGTTGGAGTTTTTCAATGTTGAGGTTGTTGTTGAATTTTTTGATGTTTTTCAATATTGAGGTTGTTGTTGAAATTTTTGATGTTATTCATTGTTGAGGTTGTTGTTGAATTTGTTGGTGATTTTCAATATTGAGGTTGTTGTTGAATTTATTGGTTTTATCAATGTGTTTTTTTGAACTTTTTTTTATTTTTCAAAGTTGAGGTTGAAGTTGAATTTGTTGGTGTTTTTCAAATTTGAGGTTGTTGTTGAAATTGCTGCTCTTTTTAAATGTTGTGGTTGTTGAATTTGTTGGTGTTTTTCAAAGATGAGGTTGTTGTTGAATTTGTTGGTGATATTCAATAGTGAGGTTGTTGTTGAATTTGCTTTGTGTTTTTCAATGTTGAGGTTGTTGAATTTCTTGGTGTTTTTCAAAGTTGAGGTTGTTGTTGCATTTGTTGGTGTTTTTCAATGTTGGGGTTGTTGTTGAATTTTTTGGTCTTTTTAATTGTTGAGGTTTTTTTTTGAAATTGTTGGTGTTTTTCAATGTTGAGGTTGTTGAACCTGTCGGTGTTTTTCAAAGTTGAGGTTGTCGTTGAATTTTTTGGTGTTTTTCAATGTTGAGGTTGTTGTTGAATTTTTTTATGTTATTCATTGTTGAGGTTGTGGTTGAATTTGCTGCTCTTTTTAAATGTTTAGGTTGTTGAAATTGTTGATGTTTTTCAAAGTTGAGGTTGTTGTTGAATTTGTTGGTGATATTCAATATTGAGGTTGTTGTTGAATTTGCTTTGTGTATTTTAATGTTGAGGTTGTTGAATTTGTTGGTGTTTTTCAAAGTTGAGGTTGTTTTTGCATTTGTTGGTGTTTTTGAATGTTGAGGTTATTGTTGGATTTGTTGGTGATTTTGAATATTGAGGTTGTTGCTGAATTTGTTGGTGTCTTTCAATGTTTTGGTTGTTGTTGAATTTTTTGGTGTACTTCATTTTTGAGGTTTTTTTTGAATTTGTTGGTGTTTTTCAATGTTGAGGTTGTTGAATCTGTTGGTGTTTTACAAAGTTGAGGTTGTTGTTGAATTTTTTGGTGTTTTTCATTGTTGAGGTTGTTGTTGAATTTGCTGGTGATTTTCAATATTGAGGTTCTTGTTGAATATATTGGTTTGATCAATGGGTTTTTTTGAACTTTTTTGGTGTTTTTCATTGTTGAGGTTTTTGTTGAATGTGTTGCTGTTTTTCAATATTGAGGTTGTTGTTGAATTTGTTGGTGTTTTTCAATGTTGGGGTTGTTGTTGAATTGTTTTGTGTTTTTGAATGTCGAGGCTGTTGAATTTGTTGGTGTTCTTCAAAGTTGAGGATGTTGTTGAATTATTTGGTGTTTTTCATTGTTGAGTTTTTTGTTGAATTTTCTGTTGTTTTTGAATGTTGAGGTTGTTGTTGAATTTGTTGGTGTTTTTCAATGTTGGGGTTGTTGTTGAATTTTTTGGTGTTTTTCATTGTTGAGGTTTTTTTTTGAATTTGTTGGTCTTTTTCAATGTTGAGGTTGTTGTTGAATTTTTTGGTGTTTTTCAATATTGAGGTTGTTGTTGAAATTTTTGTTGTTTTTCAATGTTGAGGTTGTTGTTGAATTTGTTGATGATTTTCAATGCTGAGTTTGTTGTTGAATTTTTTGGTTTTTTTTCATTGTTGAGGTTGTGTTGAAATTGTTGGAGTTTTTCAATGTTGTGGTTGTTGTTGAATTTTTTGTTGTTTTTCATTGTTGAGGTTGTTGTTGAATTTTTTGATGTTATTCGTTGTTGAGGTTGTTGTTGAATTTATTGGTTTTATCAATGTGTTTTTTTGAACTTTTTTTTATTTTTCAAAGTTGAGGTTGAAGTTGAATTTGTTGGTGTTTTTCAAATTTGAGGTTGTTGTTGAAGTTGCTGCTCTTTTTAAATGTTGAGGTTGTTGAATTTGTTGGTGTTTTTCAAAGTTGAGGTTGTTGTTGAATTTGTTGGTGATATTCAATAGTGAGGTTGTTGTTGAATTTGCTTTGTGTTTTTCAATGTTGAGGTTGTTGTTGCATCTGTTGGTGTTTTTCAAAGTTGAGGTTGTTGTTGCATTTGTTGGTGTTTTTCAATGTTGGGGTTGCTGTTGAATTTTTTGGTCTTTTTAATTGTTGAGGTTTTTTTTTGAAATTGTTGGTGTTTTTCAATGTTGAGGTTGTTGAACCTGTCGGTGTTTTTCAAAGTTGAGGTTGTCATTGAATTTTTTGGTGTTTTTCAATGTTGAGGTTGTTGTTGAATTTTTTTATGTTATTCATTGTTGAGGTTGTGGTTGAATTTGCTGCTCTTTTTAAATGTTTAGGTTGTTGAAATTGTTGATGTTTTTCAAAGTTGAGGTTGTTGTTGAATTTGTTGGTGATATTCAATATTGAGGTTGTTGTTGAATTTGTTGGTGATTATCAATATTGAGGTTCTTGTTAAATATATTGGTTTGATCAATGGGTTTTTTTGAACTTTTTTGGTGTTTTTCATTGTTGAGGTTTTTGTTGAATGTGTTGCAGTTTTTCAATATTGAGGTTGTTGTTGAATTTGTTGGTGTTTTTCAATGTTGGGGTTGTTGTTGAATTTTTTTGTGTTTTTGAATGTCGAGGCTGTTGAATTTGTTGGTGTTTTTCAAAGTTGAGGATGTTGTTGAATTTTTTGGAGTTTTTCATTGTTGAGTTTTTTGTTGAATTAGCCCGTTGTTTTTGAATGTTGAGGTTGTTGTTGAATTTGTTGGTGTTTTTCAATGTTGGGGTTGTTGTTGAATTTTTTGGTGTTTTTCATTGTTGAGGTTTTTTTTTGAATTTGTTGGTGTTTTTCAATGTTGAGGTTGTTGAACCTGTTGGTATTTTTCAAAGTTGAGGTTGTCGTTGAATTTTTTGGTGTTTTTCATTGTTGAGGCTTTTGTTGACTTTGGTGGTGTTTTTGAATGTTGAGGTTGTTGTTGAATTTTTTGCTGTTTTTCATTGTTGAGGTTGTTGTTGAATTTGTTGGTGTTTTTCAATGCTGAGTTTGTTGTTGAATTTTTTGGTTATTTTTCATTGTTGAGGTTGTGTTGAAATTGTTGGAGTTTTTCAATGTTGAGGTTGTTGTTGAATTTTTTGGTGTTTTTCAATATTGAGGTTGTTGTTGAAATTTTTGATGTTATTCATTGTTGAGGTTGTTGTTGAATTTGTTGGTGAATTTCAATATTGAGGTTGTTGTTGAATTTATTGGTTTTATCAATGTGTTTTTTTGAAATTTTTATTATTAGTCAAAGTGGAGGTTGAAGTTGAATTTGTTGGTGTTTTTCAAATTTGAGGTTGTTGTTGAAATTGCTGCTCTTTTTAAATGTTGAGGTTGTTGAATTTGTTGGTGTTTTTCAAAGATGAGGTTGTTGTTGAATTTGTTGGTGATATTCAATAGTGAGGTTGTTGTTGAATTTGCTTTGTGTTTTTCAAAGTTGAGGTTGTTGTTGCATCTGTTGGTGTTTTTCAACGTTGGGGTTGTTGTTGAATTTTTTGGTGATTTTCATTGTTGAGGTTTTTTTTTGAATTTGTTGGTGTTTTTCAATGTTGAGGTTGTTGAAGCTGTTGGTATTTTTCAAAGTTGAGGTTGTCGTTGAATTTTTTGGTGTTTTTCATTGTTGAGGTTTTTGTTGACTTTGTTGGTGTTTTTGAATGTTGAGGTTGTTGTTGAATTTTTTGCTGTTTTTCATTGTTGAGGTTGTTGTTGAATTTGTTGGTGATTTTCAATGCTGAGTTTGTTGTTGAATTTTTTGGTTTTTTTTCATTGTTGAGGTTGTGTTGAAATTGTTGGAGTTTTTCAATGTTGAGGTTGTTGTTGAATTTTTTGGTGTTTTTCAATATTGAGGTTGTTGTTGAAATTTTTGTTGTTTTTCATTGTTGAGGTTGTTGTTGAATTTGTTGGTGATTTTCAATGCTGAGTTTGTTGTTGAATTTTTTGGTTTTTTTTCATTGTTGAGGTTGTGTTGAAATTGTTGGAGTTTTTCAATGTTGTGGTTGTTGTTGAATTTTTTGTTGTTTTTCATTGTTGAGGTTGTTGTTGAATTTTTTGATGTTATTCATTGTTGAGGTTGTTCTTGAATTTATTGGTTTTATCAATGTGTTTTTTTGAACTTTATTTTATTTTTCAAAGTTGAGGTTGAAGTTGAATTTGTTGGTGTTTTTCAAATTTGAGGTTGTTGTTGAAATTGCTGCTCTTTTTAAATGTTGAGGTTGTTGAATTTGTTGGTGATATTCAATAGTGAGGTTGTTGTTGAATTTGCTTTGTGTTTTTCAGTGTTGAGGTTGATGAATTTCTTGGTGTTTTTCAAAGTTGAGGTTGTTGTTGCATTTGTTGGTGTTTTTCAATGTTGGGGTTGTTGTTGAATTTTTTGGTCTTTTTAATTGTTGAGGTTTTTTTTTGAATTTGTTGGTGTTTTTCAATGTTGAGGTTGTTGAACCTGTCGGTGTTTTTCAAAGTTGAGGTTATCGTTGAATTTTTTGGTGTTTTTCAATGTTGAGGATGTTGTTGAATTTTTTTATGTTATTCATTGTTGAGGTTGTGGTTGAATTTGCTGCTCTTTTTAAATGTTTATGTTGTTGAAATTGTTGATGTTTTTCAAAGTTGAGGTTGTTGTTGAATTTGTTGGTGATATTCAATATTGAGGTTGTTATTGAATTTGCTGGTGATTTTCAATATTGAGGTTCTTGTTGAATATATTGGTTTGATCAATGGGTTTTTTTGAACTTTTTTGGTGTTTTTCATTGTTGAGGTTTTTGTTGAATGTGTTGCTGTTTTTCAATATTGAGGTTGTTGTTGAATTTGTTGGTGTTTTTCAATGTTCGGGTTGTTGTTGAATTTTTTTGTGTTTTTGAATGTCGAGGCTGTTGAATTTGTTGGTGTTTTTCAAAGTTGAGGATGTTGTTGAATTTTTTGGTGTTTTTCATTGTTGAGGTTTTTATTTGAATTTGTTGGTGTTTTTCAATGTTGAGGTTGTTGAACCTGTTGGTATTTTTCAAAGTTGAGGTTGTCGTTGAATTTTTTGGTGTTTTTCATTGTTGAGGTTTTTGTTGACTTTGTTGGTGTTTTTGAATGTTGAGGTTGTTGTTGAATTTTTTGCTGTTTTTCATTGTTGAGGTTGTTGTTGAATTTGTTGGTGATTTTCAATGCTGAGTTTGTTGTTGAATTTTTTGTTTATTTTTCATTGTTGAGGTTGTGTTGAAATTGTTGGAGTTTTTCAATGTTGAGGTTGTTGTTGAATTTTTTGATGTTTTTCAATATTGAGGTTGTTGTTGAAATTTTTGATGTTATTCATTGTTGAGGTTGTTGTTGAATTTGTTGGTGATTTTCAATATTGAGGTTGTTGTTGAATTTATTGGTTTTATCAATGTGTTTTTTTGAACTTTTTATTATTTTTCAAAGTTGTGGTTGAACTTGAATTTGTTGGTGTTTTTCAAATTTGAGGTTGTTGTTGAAATTGCTGCTCTTTTTAAATGTTGAGGTTGTTGAATTTGTTGGTGTTTTTCAAAGATGAGGTTGTTGTTGAATTTGTTGGTGATATTCAATAGTGAGGTTGTTGTTGAATTTGCTTTGTGTTTTTCAAAGTTGAGGTTGTTGTTGCATTTGTTGGTGATTTTCAATGTTGGGGTTGTTGTTGAATTTTTTGGTGTTTTTCATTGTTGAGGTTTTTTTTTGAATTTGTTGGTCTTTATCAATGTTGAGGTTGTTGAAGCCGTTGGTATTTTTCAAAGTTGAGGTTGTCGTTGAATTTTTTGGTGTTTTTCATTGTTGAGGTTTTAGTTGAATTTGTTGGTGTTTTTGAATGTTGAGGTTGTTGTTGAATTTGTTGGTGATATTCAATAGTGAGGTTTTTGTTGAATTTGCTTTGGGTTTTTCAATGTTGAGGTTGATGAATTTCTTGGTGTTTTTCAAAGTTGAGGTTGTTGTTGCATTTGTTGCTGTTTTTCAATGTTGGGGTTGTTGTTGAATTTTTTGGTGTTTTTAATTGTTGAGGTTTTTTTTGAATTTGTTGGTGTTTTTCAATGTTGAGGTTGTTGAACCTGTCGGTGTTTTTCAAAGTTGAGGTTGTCGTTGAATTTTTTGGTGTTTTTAAATGTTGGGGTTGTGGTTGAATTTGCTGCTCTTTTTAAATGTTTAGGTTGTTGAAATTGTTGATGTTTTTCAAAGTTGAGGTTGTTGTTGAATTTGTTGGTGATATTCAATATTGAGGTTGTTGTTGAATTTGCTTTGTGTATTTTAATGTTGAGGTTGTTGAATTTGTTGGTGTTTTTCAAAGTTGAGGTTGTTGTTGCATTTGTTGGTGTTTTTGAATGTTGAGGTTGTTGTTGAATTTGTTGGTGATTTTGAATATTGAGGTTGTTGCTGAATTTGTTGGTGTCTTTCAATGTTGTGGTTGTTGTTGAATTTTTTGGTGTATTTCATTGTTGAGGTTTTTTTTTAATTTGTTGGTGTTTTTCAATGTTGAGGTTGTTGAATCTGTTGGTGTTTTACAAAGTTGAGGTTGTTGTTGAATTTTTTGGTGTATTTCATTGTTGAGGTTGTTGTTGAATTTGCTGGTGATTTTCAATATTGAGGTTCGTGTTGAATATATTGGTTTGATCAATGGGTTTTTTGAACTTTTTTGGTGTTTTTCATTGTTGAGGTTTTTGTTGAATGTGTTGCTGTTTTTCAATATTGAGGTTGTTGTTGAATTTGTTGGTGTTTTTCAATGTTGGGGTTGTTGTTGAATTTTTTTGTGCTTTTGTTGAGGATGTTGTTGAATTTTTTGGTGTTTTTCATTGTTGAGTTTTTTGTTGAATTTGCTGTTGTTTTTGAATGTTGAGGTTGTTGTTGAATTTGTTGGTGTTTTTCAATGTTGGGGTTGTTGTTGAATTTTTTGGTTTTTTTGAATGTCGAGGCTGTTGAATTTGTTGGTGTTTTTCAAAGTTGAGGATGTTGTTGAATTTGTTGGTGATTTTCAATGCTGAGTTTGTTGTTGAATTTTTTGGTTATTTTTCATTGTTGAAGTTGTGTTGAAATTGTTGGAGTTTTTCAATGTTGTGGTTGTTGTTGAATTTTTTGGTGTTTTTCAATATTGAGGTTGTTGTTTAAATTTTTGTTGTTTTTCATTGTTGAGGTTGTTGTTGAATTTGTTGGTGATTTTCAATGCTGAGTTTGTTGTTGAATTTTTTGGTTTTTTTTCATTGTTGAGGTTGTGTTGAAATTGTTGGAGTTTTTCAATGTTGTGGTTGTTGTTGAATTTTTTGTTGTTTTTCATTGCTGAGGTTGTTGTTGAATTTTTTGATGTTATTCATTGTTGAGGTTGTTGTTGAATTTATTGGTTTTATCAATGTGTTTTTTTGAACTTTATTTTATTTTTCAAAGTTGAGGTTGAAGTTGAATTTGTTGGTGTTTTTCAAATTTGAGGTTGTTGTTCAAATTGCTGCTACTTTTAAATGTTGAGGTTGTTGAATTTGTTGGTGATATTCAATAGTGAGGTTGTTGTTGAATTTGCTTTGTGTTTTTCAGTGTTGAGGTTGATGAATTTCTTGGTGTTTTTCAAAGTTGAGGTTGTTGTTGCATTTGTTGGTGTTTTTCAATGTTGAGGTTGTTGTTGACTTTGTTGATGATTTTCAGTGTTCAGGTTGTTGTTCAATTTATTGGTGTTATCATTGGGTTTTTTTGAACTTTTTTTTATTTTTCAAAGTTGAGGTTGAAGTTGAATTTGTTGGTGTTTTTCAAAGTTGAGTTTGTTATTGAATTTGTTGGTGATATTCAATATTGTCGTTGCTGTTGAATTGGATTTGTGTTTTTCAATGTTCAGGTTGTTGAATTTGTTGGTGTTTTTCAAAGTTGAGGTTGTTGTTGCATTTGTTGGTGTTTTTGAATGTTGACGTTGTTGTTGAATATGTTGGTAATTTTCAATATTGAGGTTGTTGGTGAATTTGTTATGTGTTTTTCAATGTTGGGGTTGTTGAATTTTTTGGTGTTTTTGAATGTTGTGGTCGTTGAATCTGTTGGTGTTTTTCAAAGTTGAGGAAGTTGTTGAATTTTTTGCTGTTTTTCATTGTTGAAGTTTTTTTTGAATTTGTTGGTGTTTTTGAATGTTGAGGTTGTTGAACCTGTTGGTATTTTTCAAAGTTGAGGTTGTCGTTGAATTTTTTGGTGTTTTTCATTGTTGAGGTTTTTGTTGACTTTGGTGGTGTTTTTGAATGTTGAGGTTGTCGTTGAATTTTTTGCTGTTTTTCATTGTTGAGGTTGTTGTTGAATTTGTTGGTGATTTTCAATGCTGAGTTTGTTGTTGAATTTTTTGTTTATTTTTCATTGTTGAGGTTGTGTTGAAATTGTTGGAGTTTTTCAATGTTGAGGTTGTTGTTGAATTTTTTGATGTTTTTCAATATTGGGGTTGTTGTTGAAATTTTTGATGTTATTCATTGTTGAGGTTGTTGTTGAATTTGTTGGTGATTTTCAATATTGAGGTTGTTGTTGAATTTATTGGTTTTATCAATGTGTTTTTTTGAACTTTTTTTTATTTTTCAAAGTTGAGGTTGAAGTTGAATTTGTTGGTGTTTTTCAAATTTGAGGTTGTTGTTGAAATTGCTGCTCTTTTTAAATGTTGTGGTTGTTGAATTTGTTGGTGTTTTTCAAAGATGAGGTTGTTGTTGAATTTGTTGGTGATATTCAATAGTGAGGTTGTTGTTGAATTTGCTTTGTGTTTTTAAATGTTGAGGTTGTTGAATTTCTTGGTGTTTTTCAAAGTTGAGGTTGTTGTTGCATTTGTTGGTGTTTTTCAATGTTGGGGTTGTTGTTGAATTTTTTGGTCTTTTTAATTGTTGAGGTTTTTTTTTGAAATTGTTGGTGTTTTTCAATGTTGAGGTTGTTGAACCTGTCGGTGTTTTTCAAAGTTGAGGTTGTCGTTGAATTTTTTGGTGTTTTTCAATGTTGAGGTTGTTGTTGAATTTTTTTATGTTATTCATTGTTGAGGTTGTGGTTGAATTTGCTGCTCTTTTTAAATGTTTAGGTTGTTGAAATTGTTGATGTTTTTCAAAGTTGAGGTTGTTGTTGAATTTGTTGCTGATATTCAATATTGAGGTTGTTGTTGAATTTGCTTTGTGTATTTTAATGTTGAGGTTGTTGAATTTGTTGTTGTTTTTCAAAGTTGAGGTTGTTTTTGCATTTGTTGGTGTTTTTGAATGTTGAGGTTATTGTTGGATTTGTTGGTGATTTTGAATATTGAGGTTGTTGCTGAATTTGTTGGTGTCTTTCAATGTTTTGGTTGTTGTTGAATTTTTTGGTGTACTTCATTTTTGAGGTTTTTTTTGAATTTGTTGGTGTTTTTCAATGTTGAGGTTGTTGAATCTGTTGGTGTTTTACAAAGTTGAGGTTGTTGTTGAATTTTTTGGTGTTTTTCATTGTTGAGGTTGTTGTTGAATTTGCTGGTGATTTTCAATATTGAGGTTCTTGTTGAATATATTGGTTTGATCAATGGGTTTTTTTGAACTTTTTTGGTGTTTTTCATTGTTGAGGTTTTTGTTGAATGTGTTGCTGTTTTTCAATATTGAGGTTGTTGTTGAATTTGTTGGTGTTTTTCAATGTTGGGGTTGTTGTTGAATTGTTTTGTGTTTTTGAATGTCGAGGCTGTTGAATTTGTTGGTGTTCTTCAAAGTTGAGGATGTTGTTGAATTATTTGGTGTTTTTCATTGTTGAGTTTTTTGTTGAATTTTCTGTTGTTTTTGAATGTTGAGGTTGTTGCTGAATTTGTTGGTGTCTTTCAATGTTTTGGTTGTTGTTGAATTTTTTGGTGTATTTCATTGTTGAGGTTTTTTTTGAATTTGTTGGTGTTTTTCAATGTTGAGGTTGTTGAATCTGTTGGTGTTTTACAAAGTTGAGGTTGTTGTTGAATTTTTTGGTGTTTTTCATTGTTGAGGTTGTTGTTGAATTTGCTGGTGATTTTCAATATTGAGGTTCTTGTTGAATATATTGGTTTGATCAATGGGTTTTTTTGAACTTTTTTGGTGTTTTTCATTGTTGAGGTTTTTGTTGAATGTGTTGCTGTTTTTCAATATTGAGGTTGTTGTTGAATTTGTTGGTGTTTTTCAATGTTGGGGTTGTTGTTGAATTGTTTTGTGTTTTTGAATGTCGAGGCTGTTGAATTTGTTGGTGTTCTTCAAAGTTGAGGATGTTGTTGAATTATTTGGTGTTTTTCATTGTTGAGTTTTTTGTTGAATTTTCTGTTGTTTTTGAATGTTGAGGTTGTTGTTGAATTTGTTGGTGTTTTTCAATGTTGGGGTTGTTGTTGAATTTTTTGGTGTTTTTCATTGTTGAGGTTTTTTTTTGAATTTGTTGGTCTTTTTCAATGTTGAGGTTGTTGTTGAATTTTTTGGTGTTTTTCAATATTGAGGTTGTTGTTGAAATTTTTGTTGTTTTTCAATGTTGAGGTTGTTGTTGAATTTGTTGGTGATTTTCAATGCTGAGTTTGTTGTTGAATTTTTTGGTGTTTTTTCATTGTTGAGGTTGTGTTGAAATTGTTGGAGTTTTTCAATGTTGTGGTTGTTGTTGAATTTTTTGTTGTTTTTCATTGTTGAGGTTGTTGTTGAATTTTTTGATGTTATTCGTTGTTGAGGTTGTTGTTGAATTTATTGGTTTTATCAATGTGTTTTTTTGAACTTTTTTTTATTTTTCAAAGTTGAGGTTGAAGTTGAATTTGTTGGTGTTTTTCAAATTTGAGGTTGTTGTTGAAGTTGCTGCTCTTTTTAAATGTTGAGGTTGTTGAATTTGTTGGTGTTTTTCAAAGTTGAGGTTGTTGTTGAATTTGTTGGTGATATTCAATAGTGAGGTTGTTGTTGAATTTGCTTTGTGTTTTTCAATGTTGAGGTTGATGAATTTCTTGGTGTTTTTCAAAGTTGAGGTTGTTGTTGCATTTGTTGGTGTTTTTCAATGTTGGGGTTGCTGTTGAATTTTTTGGTCTTTTAATTGTTGAGGTTTTTTTTTGAAATTGTTGGTGTTTTTCAATGTTGAGGTTGTTGAACCTGTCGGTGTTTTTCAAAGTTGAGGTTGTCATTGAATTTTTTGGTGTTTTTCAATGTTGAGGTTGTTGTTGAATTTTTTTATGTTATTCATTGTTGAGGTTGTGGTTGAATTTGCTGCTCTTTTTAAATGTTTAGGTTGTTGAAATTGTTGATGTTTTTCAAAGTTGAGGTTGTTGTTGAATTTGTTGGTGATATTCAATATTGAGGTTGTTGTTGAATTTGTTGGTGATTTTCAATATTGAGGTTCTTGTTAAATATATTGGTTTGATCAATGGGTTTTTTTGAACTTTTTTGGTGTTTTTCATTGTTGAGGTTTTTGTTGAATGTGTTGCAGTTTTTCAATATTGAGGTTGTTGTTGAATTTGTTGGTGTTTTTCAATGTTGGGGTTGTTGTTGAATTTTTTTGTGTTTTTGAATGTCGAGGCTGTTGAATTTGTTGGTGTTTTTCAAAGTTGAGGATGTTGTTGAATTTTTTGGAGTTTTTCATTGTTGAGTTTTTTGTTGAATTAGCCCGTTGTTTTTGAATGTTGAGGTTGTTGTTGAATTTGTTGGTGTTTTTCAATGTTGGGGTTGTTGTTGAATTTTTTGGTGATATTCAATATTGAGGTTGTTGTTGAATTTGTTGGTGATTTTCAATATTGAGGTTCTTGTTAAATATATTGGTTTGATCAATGGGTTTTTTTGAACTTTTTTGGTGTTTTTCATTGTTGAGGTTTTTTTTTGAATTTGTTGGTGTTTTTCAATGTTGAGGTTGTTGAACCTGTTGGTATTTTTCAAAGTTGAGGTTGTCGTTGAATTTTTTGGTGTTTTTCATTGTTGAGGCTTTTGTTGACTTTGGTGGTGTTTTTGAATGTTGAGGTTGTTGTTGAATTTTTTGCTGTTTTTCATTGTTGAGGTTGTTGTTGAATTTGTTGGTGTTTTTCAATGCTGAGTTTGTTGTTGAATTTTTTGGTTATTTTTCATTGTTGAGGTTGTGTTGAAATTGTTGGAGTTTTTCAATGTTGAGGTTGTTGTTGAATTTTTTGGTGTTTTTCAATATTGAGGTTGTTGTTGAAATTTTTGATGTTATTCATTGTTGACGTTGTTGTTGAATTTGTTGGTGATTTTCAATATTGAGGTTGTTGTTGAATTTATTGGTTTTATCAATGTGTTTTTTTGAAATTTTTATTATTATTCAAAGTGGAGGTTGAAGTTGAATTTGTTGGTGTTTTTCAAATTTGAGGTTGTTGTTGAAATTGCTGCTCTTTTTAAATGTTGAGGTTGTTGAATTTGTTGGTGTTTTTCAAAGATGAGGTTGTTGTTGAATTTGTTGGTGATATTCAATAGTGAGGTTGTTGTTGAATTTGCTTTGTGTTTTTCAAAGTTGAGGTTGTTGTTGCATCTGTTGGTGTTTTTCAACGTTGGGGCTCTTGTTGAATTTTTTGGTGATTTTCATTGTTGAGGTTTTTTTTTGAATTTGTTGGTGTTTTTCAATGTTGAGGTTGTTGAAGCTGTTGGTATTTTTCAAAGTTGAGGTTGTCGTTGAATTTTTTGGTGTTTTTCATTGTTGAGGTTTTTGTTGACTTTGTTGGTGTTTTTGAATGTTGAGGTTGTTGTTGAATTTTTTGCTGTTTTTCATTGTTGAGGTTGTTGTTGAATTTGTTGGTGATTTTCAATGCTGAGTTTGTTGTTGAATTTTTTGGTTATTTTTCATTGTTGAGGTTGTGTTGAAATTGTTGGAGTTTTTCAATGTTGAGGTTGTTGTTGAATTTGTTGGTGTTTTTCAATGTTGGGGTTGTTGTTGAATTTTTTGGTGTTTTTCATTGTTGAGGTTTTTTTTTGAATTTGTTGGTCTTTTTCAATGTTGAGGTTGTTGTTGAATTTTTTGGTGTTTTTCAATATTGAGGTTGTTGTTGAAATTTTTGTTGTTTTTCAATGTTGAGGTTGTTGTTGAATTTGTTGGTGATTTTCAATGCTGAGTTTGTTGTTGAATTTTTTGGTTTTTATTCATTGTTGAGCTTGTGTTGAAATTGTTGGAGTTTTTCAATGTTGTGGTTGTTGTTGAATTTTTTGTTGTTTTTCATTGTTGAGGTTGTTGTTGAATTTTTTGATGTTATTCGTTGTTGAGGTTGTTGTTGAATTTATTGGTTTTATCAATGTGTTTTTTTGAACTTTTTTTTATTTTTCAAAGTTGAGGTTGAAGTTGAATTTGTTGGTGTTTTTCAAATTTGAGGTTGTTGTTGAAGTTGCTGCTCTTTTTAAATGTTGAGGTTGTTGAATTTGTTGGTGTTTTTCAAAGTTGAGGTTGTTGTTGAATTTGTTGGTGATATTCAATAGTGAGGTTGTTGTTGAATTTGCTTTGTGTTTTTCAATGTTGAGGTTGATGAATTTCTTGGTGTTTTTCAATGTTGGGGTTGCTGTTGAATTTTTTGGTCTTTTAATTGTTGAGGTTTTTTTTTGAAATTGTTGGTGTTTTTCAATGTTGAGGTTGTTGAACCTGTCGGTGTTTTTCAAAGTTGAGGTTGTCATTGAATTTTTTGGTGTTTTTCAATGTTGAGGTTGTTGTTGAATTTTTTTATGTTATTCATTGTTGAGGTTGTGGTTGAATTTGCTGCTCTTTTTAAATGTTTAGGTTGTTGAAATTGTTGATGTTTTTCAAAGTTGAGGTTGTTGTTGAATTTGTTGGTGATATTCAATATTGAGGTTGTTGTTGAATTTGTTGGTGATTTTCAATATTGAGGTTCTTGTTGAATATATTGGTTTGATCAATGGGTTTTTTTGAACTTTTTTGGTGTTTTTCATTGTTGAGGTTTTTGTTGAATGTGTTGCAGTTTTTCAATATTGAGGTTGTTGTTGAATTTGTTGGTGTTTTTCAATGTTGGGGTTGTTGTTGAATTTTTTTGTGTTTTTGAATGTCGAGGCTGTTGAATTTGTTGGTGTTTTTCAAAGTTGAGGATGTTGTTGAATTTTTTGGAGTTTTTCATTGTTGAGTTTTTTGTTGAATTAGCCCGTTGTTTTTGAATGTTGAGGTTGTTGTTGAATTTGTTGGTGTTTTTCAATGTTGGGGTTGTTGTTGAATTTTTTGGTGTTTTTCATTGTTGAGGTTTTTTTTTGAATTTGTTGGTGTTTTTCAATGTTGAGGTTGTTGAACCTGTTGGTATTTTTCAAAGTTGAGGTTGTCGTTGAATTTTTTGGTGTTTTTCATTGTTGAGGCTTTTGTTGACTTTGGTGGTGTTTTTGAATGTTGAGGTTGTTGTTGAATTTTTTGCTGTTTTTCATTGTTGAGGTTGTTGTTGAATTTGTTGGTGTTTTTCAATGCTGAGTTTGTTGTTGAATTTTTTGGTTATTTTTCATTGTTGAGGTTGTGTTGAATTTGTTGGAGTTTTTCAATGTTGAGGTTGTTGTTTAATTTTTTGGTGTTTTTCAATATTGAGGTTGTTGTTGAAATTTTTGATGTTATTCATTGTTGAGGTTGTTGTTGAATTTGTTGGTGATTTTCAATATTGAGGTTGTTGTTGAATTTATTGGTTTTATCAATGTGTTTTTTTGAAATTTTTATTATTATTTAAAGTGGAGGTTGAAGTTGAATTTGTTGGTGTTTTTCAAATTTGAGGTTGTTGTTGAAATTGCTGCTCTTTTTAAATGTTGAGGTTGTTGAATTTGTTGGTGTTTTTCAAAGATGAGGTTGTTGTTGAATTTGTTGGTGATATTCAATAGTGAGGTTGTTGTTGAATTTGCTTTGTGTTTTTCAAAGTTGAGGTTGTTGTTGCATCTGTTGGTGTTTTTCAACGTTGGGGTTGTTGTTGAATTTTTTGGTGATTTTCATTGTTGAGGTTTTTTTTTGAATTTGTTGGTGTTTTTCAATGTTGAGGTTGTTGAAGCTGTTGGTATTTTTCAAAGTTGAGGTTGTCGTTGAATTTTTTGGTGTTTTTCATTGTTGAGGTTTTTGTTGACTTTGTTGGTGTTTTTGAATGTTGAGGTTGTTGTTGAATTTTTTGCTGTTTTTCATTGTTGACGTTGTTGTTGAATTTGTTGGTGATTTTCAATGCTGAGTTTGTTGTTGAATTTTTTGGTTATTTTTCATTGTTGAGGTTGTGTTGAAATTGTTGGAGTTTTTCAATGTTGAGGTTGTTGTTGAATTTTTTGGTGTTTTTCAATATTGAGGTTGTTGTTGAAATTTTTGTTGTTTTTCATTGTTGAGGTTGTTGTTGAATTTGTTGGTGATTTTCAATGCTGAGTTTGTTGTTGAATTTTTTGGGTTTTTTTCATTGTTGAGGTTGTGTTGAAATTGTTGGAGTTTTTCAATGTTGTGGTTGTTGTTGAATTTTTTGTTGTTTTTCATTGCTGAGGTTGTTGTTGAATTTTTTGATGTTATTCATTGTTGAGGTTGTTCTTGAATTTATTGGTTTTATCAATGTGTTTTTTTGAACTTTATTTTATTTTTCAAAGTTGAGGTTGAAGTTGAATTTGTTGGTGTTTTTCAAATTTGAGGTTGTTGTTGAAATTGCTGCTCTTTTTAAATGTTGAGGTTGTTGAATTTGTTGGTGATATTCAATAGTGAGGTTGTTGTTGAATTTGTTTTGTGTTTTTCAGTGTTGAGGTTGATGAATTTCTTGGTGTTTTTCAAAGTTGAGGTTGTTGTTGCATTTGTTGGTGTTTTTCAATGTTGGGGTTGTTGTTGAATTTTTTGGTCTTTATAATTGTTGAGGTTTTTTTTTGAATTTGTTGGTGTTTTTCAATGTTGAGGTTGTTGAACCTGTCGGTGTTTTTCAAAGTTGAGGTTGTCGTTGAATTTTTTGGTGTTTTTCAATGTTGAGGATGTTGTTGAATTTTTTTATGTTATTCATTGTTGAGGTTGTGGTTGAATTTGCTGCTCTTTTTAAATGTTTATGTTGTTGAAATTGTTGATGTTTTTCAAAGTTGAGGTTGTTGTTGAATTTGTTGGTGATATTCAATATTGAGGTTGTTATTGAATTTGCTGGTGATTTTCAATATTGAGGTTCTTGTTGAATATATTGGTTTGATCAATGGGTTTTTTTGAACTTTTTTGGTGTTTTTCATTGTTGAGGTTTTTGTTGAATGTGTTGCTGTTTTTCAATATTGAGGTTGTTGTTGAATTTGTTGGTGTTTTTCAATGTTCGGGTTGTTGTTGAATTTTTTTGTGTTTTTGAATGTCGAGGCTGTTGAATTTGTTGGTGTTTTTCAAAGTTGAGGATGTTGTTGAATTTTTTGCTGTTTTTCATTGTTGAGGTTGTTGTTGAATTTGTTGGTGATTTTCAATGCTGAGTTTGTTGTTGAATTTTTTGTTTATTTTTCATTGTTGAGGTTGTGTTGAAATTGTTGGAGTTTTTCAATGTTGAGGTTGTTGTTGAATTTTTTGATGTTTTTCAATATTGAGGTTGTTGTTGAAATTTTTGATGTTATTCATTGTTGAGGTTGTAGTTGAATTTGTTGGTGATTTTCAATATTGAGGTTGTTGTTGAATTTATTGGTTTTATCAATGTGTTTTTTTGAACTTTTTATTATTTTTCAAAGTTGTGGTTGAACTTGAATTTGTTGGTGTTTTTCAAATTTGAGGTTGTTGTTGAAATTGCTGCTCTTTTTAAATGTTGAGGTTGTTGAATTTGTTGGTGTTTTTCAAAGATGAGGTTGTTGTTGAATTTGTTGGTGATATTCAATAGTGAGGTTGTTGTTGAATTTGCTTTGTGTTTTTCAAAGTTGAGGTTGTTGTTGCATTTGTTGGTGATTTTCAATGTTGGGGTTGTTGTTGAATTTTTTGGTGTTTTTCATTGTTGAGGTTTTTTTTTGAATTTGTTGGTCTTTATCAATGTTGAGGTTGTTGAAGCCGTTGGTATTTTTCAAAGTTGAGGTTGTCGTTGAATTTTTTGGTGTTTTTCATTGTTGAGGTTTTTGTTGACTTTGTTGGTGTTTTTGAATGTTGAGGTTGTTGTTGAATTTGTTGGTGATATTCAATAGTGAGGTTGTTGTTGAATTTGCTTTGGGTTTTTCAATGTTGAAGTTGATGAATTTCTTGGTGCTTTTCAAAGTTGAGGTTGTTGTTGCATTTGTTGCTGTTTTTCAATGTTGGGGTTGTTGTTGAATTTTTTGGTGTTTTTAATTGTTGAGGTTTTTTTTGAATTTGTTGGTGTTTTTCAATGTTGAGGTTGTTGAACCTGTCGGTGTTTTTCAAAGTTGAGGTTGTCGTTGAATTTTTTGGTGTTTTTAAATGTTGAGGTTGTGGTTGAATTTGCTGCTCTTTTTAAATGTTTAGGTTGTTGAAATTGTTGATGTTTTTCAAAGTTGTGGTTGTTGTTGAATTTGTTGGTGATATTCAATATTGAGGTTGTTGTTGAATTTGCTTTGTGTATTTTAATGTTGAGGTTGTTGAATTTGTTGGTGTTTTTCAAAGTTGAGGTTGTTGTTGCATTTGTTGGTGTTTTTGAATGTTGAGGTTGTTGTTGAATTTGTTGGTGATTTTGAATATTGAGGTTGTTGCTGAATTTGTTGGTGTCTTTCAATGTTGTGGTTGTTGTTGAATTTTTTTGTGTATTTCATTGTTGAGGTTTTTTTTGAATTTGTTGGTGTTTTTCAATGTTGAGGTTGTTGAATCTGTTGGTGTTTTACAAAGTTGAGGTTGTTGTTGAATTTTTTGGTGTTTTTCATTGTTGAGGTTGTTGTTGAATTTGCTGGTGATTTTCAATATTGAGGTTCGTGTTGAATATATTGGTTTGATCAATGGGTTTTTATGAACTTTTTTGGTGTTTTTCATTGTTGAGGTTTTTGTTGAATGTGTTGCTGTTTTTCAATATTGAGGTTGTTGTTGAATTTGTTGGTGTTTTTCAATGTTGGGGTTGTTGTTGAATTTTTTTGTGTTTTTGAATGTCGAGGCTGTTGAATTTGTTGGTGTTTTTCAAAGTTGAGGATGTTGTTGAATTTTTTGGTGTTTTTCATTGTTGAGTTTTTTGTTGAATTTGCTGTTGTTTTTGAATGTTGAGGTTGTTGTTGAATTTGTTGGTGTTTTTCAATGTTGGGGTTGTTGTTGAAATTTTTGGTTTTTTTGAATGTCGAGGCTGTTGAATTTGTTGGTGTTTTTCAAAGTTGAGGATGTTGTTGAATTTTTTGGTGTTTTTCATTGTTGAGGTTGTTGTTCAATTTGTTGGTGTTTTGCAATGTTGAGTTTGTTGTTGACTTTGTTGATGATTTTCAGTGTTCAGGTTGTTGTTCAATTTATTGGTGTTATCATTGGTTTTTTTTGAATTTGTTTTTATTTTTCAAAGTTGAGGTTGAAGTTGAATTTGTTGGTGTTTTTCAAAGTTGAGTTTGTTATTGAATTTGTTGGTGATATTCAATAATGTGGTTGGTGTTGAATTGGATTTGTGTTTTTCAGTGTTGAGGTTGTTGAATTTGTTGGTGTTTTTCAAAGTTGAGGTTGTTGTTGCATTTGTTGGTGTTTTTGAATGTTGACGTTGTTGTTGAATATGTTGGTAATTTTCAATATTGAGGTTGTTGGTGAATTTGTTATGTGTTTTTCAATGCTGGGGTTGTTGAATTTTTTGGTGTTTTTGAATGTTGTGGTCGTTGAATCTGTTGGTGTTTTTCAAAGTTGAGGAAGTTGTTGAATTTTTTGCTGTTTTTCATTGTTGAAGTTTTTTTTGAATTTGTTGGTGTTTTTGAATGTTGAGGTTGTTGAACCTGTTGGTATTTTTCAAAGTTGAGGTTGTCGTTGAATTTTTTGGTGTTTTTCATTGTTGAGGTTTTGGTTGACTTTGGTGGTGTTTTTGAATGTTGAGGTTGTTGTTGAATATTTTGCTGTTTATCATAGTTGAGGTTGTTGTTGAATTTGTTGGTGATTTTCAATGCTGAGTTTGTTGTTGAATTTTTTGGTTATTTTTCATTGTTGAGGTTGTGTTGAAATTGTTGGAGTTTTTCAATGTTGAGGTTGTTGTTGAATTTTTTGGTCTTTTTCAATATTGAGGTTGTTGTTGAAATTTTTGATGTTATTCATTGTTGAGGTTGTTGTTGAATTTGTTGGTGATTTTCAATATTGAGGTTGTTGTTGAATTTATTGGTTTTATAATGTGTTTTTTTGAACTTTTTTTATTTTTCAAAGTTGAGGCTGAAGTTGAATTTGTTGGTGTTTTTCAAATTTGAGGTTGTTGTTGAAATTGCTGCTCTTTTTAAATGTTGTGGTTGTTGAATTTGTTGGAGTTTTTCAAAGATGAGGTTGTTGATGAATTTGTTGGTGATATTCAATAGTGAGGTTGTTGTTGAAATTGCTTTGTGTTTTTCAAAGTTGAGGTTGTTGTTGCATTTGTTGGTATTTTTCAATGTTGGGGTTGTTGTTGAATTTTTTGGTGTTTTTCATTGTTGAGGTTTTTTTTGGAATTTGTTGGTGTTTTTCAATGTTGAGGTTGTTGAACCGTTGGTATTTTTCAAAGTTGAGGTTGTCGTTGAATTTTTTGGTGTTTTTCATTGTTGAGGTTTTTGTTGACTTTGGTGGTGTTTTTGAATGTTGAGGTTGTTGTTGAATTTTTTGCTGTTTTTCATTGTTGAGGTTGTTGTTGAATTTGTTGGTGATTTTCAATGCTGAGTTTGTTGTTGAATTTTTTGGTTATTTTTCATTGTTGAGGTTGTGTTGAAATTGTTGGAATTTTTCAATGTTGAGGTTGTTGTTGAATTTTTTGGTGTTTTTCAATATTGAGGGTGTTGTTGAAATTTTTGTTGTTTTTCATTGTTGAGGTTGTTGTTGAATTTGTTGGTGATTTTCAATGCTGAGTTTGTTGTTGAATTTTTTGGTTTTTTTTCATTGTTGAGGTTTTGTTGAAATTGTTGGAGTTTTTCAATGTTGTGGTTGTTGTTGAATTTTTTGTTGTTTTTCATTGTTGAGGTTGTTGTTGAATTTTTTGATGTTATTCATTGTTGAGGTTGTTGTTGAATTTATTGGTTTTATCAATGTGTTTTTTTGAACTTTTTTTTATTTTTCAAAGTTGAGGTTAAAGTTGAATTTGTTGGTGTTTTTCAAATTTGAGGTTGTTGTTGAAATTGCTGCTCTTTTTAAATGTTGAGGTTGTTGAATTTGTTGGTGTTTTTCAAAGTTGAGGTTGTTGTTGAATTTGTTGGTGATATTCAATAGTGAGGTTGTTGTTGAATTTGCTTTGTGTTTTTCAATGTTGAGGTTGATGAATTTCTTGGTGTTTTTCAAAGTTGAGGTTGTTGTTGCATTTGTTGGTGTTTTACAAAGTTGAGGTTGTTGTTGAATTTTTTGGTGTTTTTCATTGTTGAGGTTGTTGTTGAATTTGCTGGTGATTTTCAATATTGAGGTTCGTGTTGAATATATTGGTTTGATCAATGGGTTTTTTTGAACTTTTTTGGTGTTTTTCATTGTTGAGGTTTTTGTTGAATGTGTTGCTGTTTTTCAATATTGAGGTTGTTGTTGAATTTGTTGGTGTATTTCAATGTTCGGGTTGTTGTTGAATTTTTTTGTGTTTTTGAATGTCGAGGCTGTTGAATTTGTTGGTGTTTTTCAAAGTTGAGGATGTTGTTGAATTTTTTGGTGTTTTTCATTGTTGAGTTTTTTGTTGAATTTGCTGTTGTTTTTGAATGTTGAGGTTGTTGTTGAATTTGTTGGTGTTTTTCAATGTTGGGGTTGTTGTTGAATTTTTTGGTTTTTTTGAATGTCGAAGCTGTTGAATTTGTTGGTGTTTTTCAAAGTTGAGGATGTTGTTGAATTTTTTGGTGTTTTTCATTGTTGAGGTTGTTGTTCAATTTGTTGGTGTTTTGCAATGTTGAGGTTGTTGTTGACTTTGTTGATGATTTACAGTGTTCAGGTTGTTGTTCAATTTATTGGTGTTATCATTGGGTTTTTTTGAACTTTTTTTTATTTTTCAAAGTTGAGGTTGAAGTTGAATTTGTTGGTGTTTTTCAAAGTTGAGTTTGTTATTGAATTTGTTGGTGATATTCAATATTGTGGTTGCTGTTGAATTGGATTTGTGTTTTTCAATGTTGAGGTTGTTGAATTTGTTGGTGTTTTTCAAAGTTGAGGTTGTTGTTGCATTTGTTGGTGTTTTTGAATGTTGACGTTGTTGTTGAATATGTTGGTAATTTTCAATATTGAGGTTGTTGGTGAATTTGTTATGTGTTTTTCAATGTTGGGGTTGTTGAATTTTTTGGTGTTTTTGAATGTTGTGGTCGTTGAATCTGTTGGTGTTTTTCAAAGTTGAGGAAGTTGTTGAATTTTTTGCTGTATTTCATTGTTGAAGTTTTTTTTGAATTTGTTGGTGTTTTTGAATGTTGAGGTTGTTGAACCTGTTGGTATTTTTCAAAGTTGAGGTTGTCGTTGAATTTTTTGGTGTTTTTCATTGTTGAGGTTTTGGTTGACTTTGGTGGTGTTTTTGAATGTTGAGGTTGTTGTTGAATTTTTTGCTGTTTATCATTGTTGAGGTTGTTGTTGAATTTGTTGGTGATTTTCAATGCTGAGTTTGTTGTTGAATTTTTTGGTTATTTTTCATTGTTGAGGTTGTGTTGAAATTGTTGGAGTTTTTCAATGTTGAGGTTGTTGTTGAATTTTTTGGTGTTTTTCAATATTGAGGTTGTTGTTGAAATTTTTGATGTTATTCATTGTTGAGGTTGTTGTTGAATTTGTTGGTGATTTTCAATATTGAGGTTGTTGTTGAATTTATTGGTTTTATAATGTGTTTTTTTGAACTTTTTTTATTTTTCAAAGTTGAGGCTGAAGTTGAATTTGTTGGTGTTTTTCAAATTTGAGGTTGTTGTTGAAATTGCTGCTCTTTTTAAATGTTGTGGTTGTTGAATTTGCTGGAGTTTTTCAAAGATGAGGTTGTTGTTGAATTTGTTGGTGATATTCAATAGTGAGGTTGTTGTTGAAATTGCTTTGTGTTTTTCAAAGTTGAGGTTGTTGTTGCATTTGTTGGTATTTTTCAATGTTGGGGTTGTTGTTGAATTTTTTGGTGTTTTTCATTGTTGAGGTTTTTTTTTGAATTTGTTGGTGTTTTTCAATGTTGAGGTTGTTGAACCGTTGGTATTTTTCAAAGTTGAGGTTGTCGTTGAATTTTTTGGTGTTTTTCATTGTTGAGGTTTTTGTTGACTTTGGTGGTGTTTTTGAATGTTGAGGTTGTTGTTGAATTTTTTGCTGTTTTTCATTGTTGAGGTTGTTGTTGAATTTGTTGGTGATTTTCAATGCTGAGTTTGTTGTTGAATTTTTTGGTTATTTTTCATTGTTGAGGTTGTGTTGAAATTGTTGGAGTTTTTCAATGTTGTGGTTGTTGTTGAATTTTTTGTTGTTTTTCATTGTTGAGGTTGTTGTTGAATTTTTTGATGTTATTCATTGTTGAGGTTGTTGTTGAATTAATTGGTTTTATCAATGTGTTTTTTTGAACTTTTTTTTATTTTTCAAAGTTGAGGTTAAAGTTGAATTTGTTGGTGTTTTTCAAATTTGAGGTTGTTGTTGAAATTGCTGCTCTTTTTAAATGTTGAGGTTGTTGAATTTGTTGGTGTTTTTCAAAGTTGAGGTTGTTGTTGAATTTGTTGGTGATATTCAATAGTGAGGTTGTTGTTGAATTTGCTTTGTGTTTTTCAATGTTGAGGTTGATGAATTTCTTGGTGTTTTTCAAAGTTGAGGTTGTTGTTGCATTTGTTGGTGTTTTACAAAGTTGAGGTTGTTGTTGAATTTTTTGGTGTTTTTCATTGTTGAGGTTGTTGTTGAATTTGCTGGTGATTTTCAATATTGAGGTTCGTGTTGAATATATTGGTTTGATCAATGGGTTTTTTTGAACTTTTTTGGTGTTTTTCATTGTTGAGGTTTTTGTTGAATGTGTTGCTGTTTTTCAATATTGAGGTTGTTGTTGAATTTGTTGGTGTTTTTCAATGTTCGGGTTGTTGTTGAATTTTTTTGTGTTTTTGAATGTCGAGGCTGTTGAATTTGTTGGTGTTTTTCAAAGTTGAGGATGTTGTTGAATTTTTTGGTGTTTTTCATTGTTGAGTTTTTTGTTGAATTTGCTGTTGTTTTTGAATGTTGAGGTTGTTGTTGAATTTGTTGGTGTTTTTCAATGTTGGGGTTGTTGTTGAATTTTTTGGTTTTTTTGAATGTCGAAGCTGTTGAATTTGTTGGTGTTTTTCAAAGTTGAGGATGTTGTTGAATTTTTTGGTGTTTTTCATTGTTGAGGTTGTTGTTCAATTTGTTGGTGTTTTGCAATGTTGAGGTTGTTGTTGACTTTGTTGATGATTTACAGTGTTCAGGTTGTTGTTCAATTTATTGGTGTTATCATTGGGTTTTTTTGAACTTTTTTTTATTTTTCAAAGTTGAGGTTGAAGTTGAATTTGTTGGTGTTTTTCAAAGTTGAGTTTGTTATTGAATTTGTTGGTGATATTCAATATTGTGGTTGCTGTTGAATTGGATTTGTGTTTTTCAATGTTGAGGTTGTTGAATTTGTTGGTATTTTTCAAAGTTGAGGTTGTTGTTGCATTTGTTGGTGTTTTTGAATGTTGACGTTGTTGTTGAATATGTTGGTAATTTTCAATATTGAGGTTGTTGGTGAATTTGTTATGTGTTTTTCAATGTTGGGGTTGTTGAATTTTTTGGTGTTTTTGAATGTTGTGGTCGTTGAATCTGTTGGTGTTTTTCAAAGTTGAGGAAGTTGTTGAATTTTTTGCTGTATTTCATTGTTGAAGTTTTTTTTGAATTTGTTGGTGTTTTTGAATGTTGAGGTTGTTGAACCTGTTGGTATTTTTCAAAGTTGAGGTTGTCGTTGAATTTTTTGGTGTTTTTCATTGTTGAGGTTTTTGTTGACTTTGGTGGTGTTTTTGAATGTTGAGGTTGTTGTTGAATTTTTTGCTGTTTTTCATTGTTGAGGTTGTTGTTGAATTTGTTGGTGATTTTCAATGCTGAGTTTGTTGCTGAATTTTTTGGTTATTTTTCATTGTTGAGGTTGTGTTGAAATTGTTGGAGTTTTTCAATGTTGAGGTTGTTGTTGAATTTTTTGATGTTTTTCAATATTGAGGTTGTTGTTGAAATTTTTGATGTTATTCATTGTTGAGGTTGTTGTTGAATTTGTTGGTGATTTTCAATATTGAGGTTGTTGTTGAATTTATTGGTTTTATCAATGTGTTTTTTTGAACTTTTTTTTATTTTTCAAAGTTGAGGTTGAAGTTGAATTTGTTGGTGTTTTTCAAATTTGAGGTTGTTGTTGATATTGCTGCTCTTATTAATTGTTGTGGTTGTTGAATTTGTTGGAGTTTTTCAAAGATGAGGTTGTTGTTGAATTTGTTGGTGATATTCAATAGTGAGGTTGTTGTTGAATTTGCTTTGTGTTTTTCAATGTTGAGGTTGTTGAATTTCTTGGTGTTTTTCAAAGTTGAGGTTGTTGTTGCATTTGTTGGTGTTTTTCAATGTTGGGGTTGTTGTTGAATTTTTTGGTGTTTTTAATTGTTGAGGTTTTTTTTTGAAATTGTTGGTGTTTTTCAATGTTGAGGTTGTTGAACCTGTCGGTGTTTTTCAAAGTTGAGGTTGTCGTTGAATTTTTTGGTGTTTTTCAATGTTGAGGTTGTTGTTGAATTTTTTTATGTTATTCATTGTTGAGGTTGTGGTTGAATTTGCTGCTCTTTTTAAATGTTTAGGTTGTTGAAATTGTTGATGTTTTTCAAAGTTGAGGTTGTTGTTGAATTTCTTGGTGATATTCAATATTGAGGTTGTTGTTGAATTTGCTTTGTGTATTTTAATGTTGAGGTTGTTGAATTTGTTGGTGTTTTTCAAAGTTGAGGTTGTTTTTGCAATTGTTGGTGTTTTTGAATGTTGAGGTTATTGTTGGATTTGTTGGTGATTTTGAATATTGAGGTTGTTGCTGAATTTGTTGGTGTCTTTCAATGTTTTGGTTGTTGTTGAATTTTTTGGTGTACTTCATTTTTGAGGTTTTTTTTGAATTTGTTGGTGTTTTTCAATGTTGAGGTTGTTGAATCTGTTGGTGTTTTACAAAGTTGAGGTTGTTGTTGAATTTTTTGGTGTTTTTCATTGTTGAGGTTGTTGTTGAATTTGCTGGTGATTTTCAATATTGAGGTTCTTGTTGAATATATTGGTTTGATCAATGGGTTTTTTTGAACTTTTTTGGTGTTTTTCATTGTTGAGGTTTTTGTTGAATGTGTTGCTGTTTTTCAATATTGAGGTTGTTGTTGAATTTGTTGGTGTTTTTCAATGTTGGGGTTGTTGTTGAATTGTTTTGTGTTTTTGAATGTCGAGGCTGTTGAATTTGTTGGTGTTCTTCAAAGTTGAGGATGTTGTTGAATTATTTGGTGTTTTTCATTGTTGAGTTTTTTGTTGAATTTTCTGTTGTTTTTGAATGTTGAGGTTGTTGTTGAATTTGTTGGTGTTTTTCAATGTTGGGGTTGTTGTTGAATTTTTTGGTGTTTTTCATTGTTGAGGTTTTTTTTTGAATTTGTTGGTCTTTTTCAATGTTGAGGTTGTTGTTGAATTTTTTGGTGTTTTTCAATATTGAGGTTGTTGTTGAAATTTTTGTTGTTTTTCAATGTTGAGGTTGTTGTTGAATTTGTTGGTGATTTTCAATGCTGAGTTTGTTGTTGAATTTTTTGGTTTTTTTTCATTGTTGAGGTTGTGTTGAAATTGTTGGAGTTTTTCAATGTTGTGGTTGTTGTTGAATTTTTTGTTGTTTTTCATTGTTGAGGTTGTTGTTGAATTTTTTGATGTTATTCATTGTTGAGGTTGTTGTTGAATTAATTGGTTTTATCAATGTGTTTTTTTGAACTTTTTTTTATTTTTCAAAGTTGAGGTTAAAGTTGAATTTGTTGGTGTTTTTCAAATTTGAGGTTGTTGTTGAAATTGCTGCTCTTTTTAAATGTTGAGGTTGTTGAATTTGTTGGTGTTTTTCAAAGTTGAGGTTGTTGTTGAATTTGTTGGTGATATTCAATAGTGAGGTTGTTGTTGAATTTGCTTTGTGTTTTTCAATGTTGAGGTTGATGAATTTCTTGGTGTTTTTCAAAGTTGAGGTTGTTGTTGCATTTGTTGGTGTTTTACAAAGTTGAGGTTGTTGTTGAATTTTTTGGTGTTTTTCATTGTTGAGGTTGTTGTTGAATTTGCTGGTGATTTTCAATATTGAGGTTCGTGTTGAATATATTGGTTTGATCAATGGGTTTTTTTGAACTTTTTTGGTGTTTTTCATTGTTGAGGTTTTTGTTGAATGTGTTGCTGTTTTTCAATATTGAGGTTGTTGTTGAATTTGTTGGTGTTTTTCAATGTTGGGGTTGTTGTTGAATTTTTTTGTGTTTTTGAATGTCGAGGCTGTTGAATTTGTTTGTGTTTTTCAAAGTTGAGGATGTTGTTGAATTTTTTGGTGTTTTTCATTGTTGAGTTTTTTGTTGAATTTGCTGTTGTTTTTGAATGTTGAGGTTGTTGTTGAATTTGTTGGTGTTTTTCAATGTTGGGGTTGTTGTTGAATTTTTTGGTTTTTTTGAATGTCGAAGCTGTTGAATTTGTTGGTGTTTTTCAAAGTTGAGGATGTTGTTGAATTTTTTGGTGTTTTTCATTGTTGAGGTTGTTGTTCAATTTGTTGGTGTTTTGCAATGTTGAGGTTGTTGTTGACTTTGTTGATGATTTACAGTGTTCAGGTTGTTGTTCAATTTATTGGTGTTATCATTGGGTTTTTTTGAACTTTTTTTTATTTTTCAAAGTTGAGGTTGAAGTTGAATTTGTTGGTGTTTTTCAAAGTTGAGTTTGTTATTGAATTTGTTGGTGATATTCAATATTGTGGTTGCTGTTGAATTGGATTTGTGTTTTTCAATGTTGAGGTTGTTGAATTTGTTGGTATTTTTCAAAGTTGAGGTTGTTGTTGCATTTGTTGGTGTTTTTGAATGTTGACGTTGTTGTTGAATATGTTGGTAATTTTCAATATTGAGGTTGTTGGTGAATTTGTTATGTGTTTTTCAATGTTGGGGTTGTTGAATTTTTTGGTGTTTTTGAATGTTGTGGTCGTTGAATCTGTTGGTGTTTTTCAAAGTTGAGGAAGTTGTTGAATTTTTTGCTGTATTTCATTGTTGAAGTTTTTTTTGAATTTGTTGGTGTTTTTGAATGTTGAGGTTGTTGAACCTGTTGGTATTTTTCAAAGTTGAGGTTGTCGTTGAATTTTTTGGTGTTTTTCATTGTTGAGGTTTTTGTTGACTTTGGTGGTGTTTTTGAATGTTGAGGTTGTTGTTGAATTTTTTGCTGTTTTTCATTGTTGAGGTTGTTGTTGAATTTGTTGGTGATTTTCAATGCTGAGTTTGTTGCTGAATTTTTTGGTTATTTTTCATTGTTGAGGTTGTGTTGAAATTGTTGGAGTTTTTCAATGTTGAGGTTGTTGTTGAATTTTTTGATGTTTTTCAATATTGAGGTTGTTGTTGAAATTTTTGATGTTATTCATTGTTGAGGTTGTTGTTGAATTTGTTGGTGATTTTCAATATTGAGGTTGTTGTTGAATTTATTGGTTTTATCAATGTGTTTTTTTGAACTTTTTTTTATTTTTCAAAGTTGAGGTTGAAGTTGAATTTGTTGGTGTTTTTCAAATTTGAGGTTGTTGTTGATATTGCTGCTCTTATTAATTGTTGTGGTTGTTGAATTTGTTGGAGTTTTTCAAAGATGAGGTTGTTGTTGAATTTGTTGGTGATATTCAATAGTGAGGTTGTTGTTGAATTTGCTTTGTGTTTTTCAATGTTGAGGTTGTTGAATTTCTTGGTGTTTTTCAAAGTTGAGGTTGTTGTTGCATTTGTTGGTGTTTTTCAATGTTGGGGTTGTTGTTGAATTTTTTGGTGTTTTTAATTGTTGAGGGTTTTTTTTGAAATTGTTGGTGTTTTTCAATGTTGAGGTTGTTGAACCTGTCGGTGTTTTTCAAAGTTGAGGTTGTCGTTGAATTTTTTGGTGTTTTTCAATGTTGAGGTTGTTGTTGAATTTTTTTATGTTATTCATTGTTGAGGTTGTGGTTGAATTTGCTGCTCTTTTTAAATGTTTAGGTTGTTGAAATTGTTGATGTTTTTCAAAGTTGAGGTTGTTGTTGAATTTCTTGGTGATATTCAATATTGAGGTTGTTGTTGAATTTGCTTTGTGTATTTTAATGTTGAGGTTGTTGAATTTGTTGGTGTTTTTCAAAGTTGAGGTTGTTTTTGCAATTGTTGGTGTTTTTGAATGTTGAGGTTATTGTTGGATTTGTTGGTGATTTTGAATATTGAGGTTGTTGCTGAATTTGTTGGTGTCTTTCAATGTTTTGGTTGTTGTTGAATTTTTTGGTGTACTTCATTTTTGAGGTTTTTTTTGAATTTGTTGGTGTTTTTCAATGTTGAGGTTGTTGAATCTGTTGGTGTTTTACAAAGTTGAGGTTGTTGTTGAATTTTTTGGTGTTTTTCATTGTTGAGGTTGTTGTTGAATTTGCTGGTGATTTTCAATATTGAGGTTCTTGTTGAATATATTGGTTTGATCAATGGGTTTTTTTGAACTTTTTTGGTGTTTTTCATTGTTGAGGTTTTTGTTGAATGTGTTGCTGTTTTTCAATATTGAGGTTGTTGTTGAATTTGTTGGTGTTTTTCAATGTTGGGGTTGTTGTTGAATTGTTTTGTGTTTTTGAATGTCGAGGCTGTTGAATTTGTTGGTGTTCTTCAAAGTTGAGGATGTTGTTGAATTATTTGGTGTTTTTCATTGTTGAGTTTTTTGTTGAATTTTCTGTTGTTTTTGAATGTTGAGGTTGTTGTTGAATTTGTTGGTGTTTTTCAATGTTGGGGTTGTTGTTGAATTTTTTGGTGTTTTTCATTGTTGAGGTTTTTTTTTGAATTTGTTGGTCTTTTTCAATGTTGAGGTTGTTGTTGAATTTTTTGGTGTTTTTCAATATTGAGGTTGTTGTTGAAATTTTTGTTGTTTATCAATGTTGAGGTTGTTGTTGAATTTGTTGGTGATTTTCAATTCTGAGTTTGTTGTTGAATTTTTTGGTTTTTTTTCATTGTTGAGGTTGTGTTGAAATTGTTGGAGTTTTTCAATGTTGTGGTTGTTGTTGAATTTTTTGTTGTTTTTCATTGTTGAGGTTGTTGTTGAATTTTTTGATGTTATTCGTTGTTGAGGTTGTTGTTGAATTTATTGGTTTTATCAATGTGTTTTTTTGAACTTTTTTTTATTTTTCAAAGTTGAGGTTGAAGTTGAATTTGTTGGTGTTTTTCAAATTTGAGGTTGTTGTTGAAATTGCTGCTCTTTTTAAATGTTGTGGTTGTTGAATTTGCTGGAGTTTTTCAAAGATGAGGTTGTTGTTGAATTTGTTGGTGATATTCAATAGTGAGGTTGTTGTTGAAATTGCTTTGTGTTTTTCAAAGTTGAGGTTGTTGTTGCATTTGTTGGTATTTTTCAATGTTGGGGTTGTTGTTGAATTTTTTGGTGTTTTTCATTGTTGAGGTTTTTTTTTGAATTTGTTGGTGTTTTTCAATGTTGAGGTTGTTGAACCGTTGGAATCTTTCAAAGTTGAGGTTGTCGTTGAATTTTTTGGTGTTTTTCATTGTTGAGGTTTTTGTTGACTTTGGTGGTGTTTTTGAATGTTGAGGTTGTTGTTGAATTTTTTGCTGTTTTTCATTGTTGAGGTTGTTGTTGAATTTGTTGGTGATTTTCAATGCTGAGTTTGTTGTTGAATTTTTTGGTTATTTTTCATTGTTGAGGTTGTGTTGAAATTGTTGGAGTTTTTCAATGTAGAGGTTGTTGTTGAATTTTTTGGTGTTTTTCAATATTGAGGTTGTTGTTGAAATTTTTGTTGTTTTTCATTGTTGAGGTTGTTGTTGAATTTGTTGGTGATTTTCAATGCTGAGTTTGTTGTTGAATTTTTTGGTTTTTTTTCATTGTTGAGGTTGTGTTGAAATTGTTGGAGTTTTTCAATGTTGTGGTTGTTGTTGAATTTTTTGTTGTTTTTCATTGTTGAGGTTGTTGTTGAATTTTTTGATGTTATTCATTGTTGAGGTTGTTGTTGAATTAATTGGTTTTATCAATGTGTTTTTTTGAACTTTTTTTTATTTTTCAAAGTTGAGGTTAAAGTTGAATTTGTTGGTGTTTTTCAAATTTGAGGTTGTTGTTGAAATTGCTGCTCTTTTTAAATGTTGAGGTTGTTGAATTTGTTGGTGTTTTTCAAAGTTGAGGTTGTTGTTGAATTTGTTGGTGATATTCAATAGTGAGGTTGTTGTTGAATTTGCTTTGTGTTTTTCAATGTTGAGGTTGATGAATTTCTTGGTGTTTTTCAAAGTTGAGGTTGTTGTTGCATTTGTTGGTGTTTTACAAAGTTGAGGTTGTTGTTGAATTTTTTGGTGTTTTTCATTGTTGAGGTTGTTGTTGAATTTGCTGGTGATTTTCAATATTGAGGTTCGTGTTGAATATATTGGTTTGATCAATGGGTTTTTTTGAACTTTTTTGGTGTTTTTCATTGTTGAGGTTTTTGTTGAATGTGTTGCTGTTTTTCAATATTGAGGTTGTTGTTGAATTTGTTGGTGTTTTTCAATGTTGGGGTTGTTGTTGAATTTTTTTGTGTTTTTGAATGTCGAGGCTGTTGAATTTGTTGGTGTTTTTCAAAGTTGAGGATGTTGTTGAATTTTTTGGTGTTTTTCATTGTTGAGTTTTTTGTTGAATTTGCTGTTGTTTTTGAATGTTGAGGTTGTTGTTGAATTTGTTGGTGTTTTTCAATGTTGGGGTTGTTGTTGAATTTTTTGGTTTTTTTGAATGTCGAAGCTGTTGAATTTGTTGGTGTTTTTCAAAGTTGAGGATGTTGTTGAATTTTTTGGTGTTTTTCATTGTTGAGGTTGTTGTTCAATTTGTTGGTGTTTTGCAATGTTGAGGTTGTTGTTGACTTTGTTGATGATTTTCAGTGTTCAGGTTGTTGTTCAATTTATTGGTGTTATCATTGGGTTTTTTTGAACTTTTTTTTATTTTTCAAAGTTGAGGTTGAAGTTGAATTTGTTGGTGTTTTTCAAAGTTGAGTTTGTTATTGAATTTGTTGGTGATATTCAATATTGTGGTTGCTGTTGAATTGGATTTGTGTTTTTCAATGTTGAGGTTGTTGAATTTGTTGGTATTTTTCAAAGTTGAGGTTGTTGTTGCATTTGTTGGTGTTTTTGAATGTTGACGTTGTTGTTGAATATGTTGGTAATTTTCAATATTGAGGTTGTTGGTGAATTTGTTATGTGTTTTTCAATGTTGGGGTTGTTGAATTTTTTGGTGTTTTTGAATGTTGTGGTCGTTGAATCTGTTGGTGTTTTTCAAAGTTGAGGAAGTTGTTGAATTTTTTGCTGTATTTCATTGTTGAAGCTTTTTTTTGAATTTGTTGGTGTTTTTGAATGTTGAGGTTGTTGAACCTGTTGGTATTTTTCAAAGTTGAGGTTGTCGTTGAATTTTTTGGTGTTTTTCATTGTTGAGGTTTTTGTTGACTTTGGTGGTGTTTTTGAATGTTGAGGTTGTTGTTGAATTTTTTGCTGTTTTTCATTGTTGAGGTTGTTGTTGAATTTGTTGGTGATTTTCAATGCTGAGTTTGTTGCTGAATTTTTTGGTTATTTTTCATTGTTGAGGTTGTGTTGAAATTGTTGGAGTTTTTCAATGTTGAGGTTGTTGTTGAATTTTTTGATGTTTTTCAATATTGAGGTTGTTGTTGAAATTTTTGATGTTATTCATTGTTGAGGTTGTTGTTGAATTTGTTGGTGATTTTCAATATTGAGGTTGTTGTTGAATTTATTGGTTTTATCAATGTGTTTTTTTGAACTTTTTTTTATTTTTCAAAGTTGAGGTTGAAGTTGAATTTGTTGGTGTTTTTCAAATTTGAGGTTGTTGTTGAAATTGCTGCTCTTATTAATTGTTGTGGTTGTTGAATTTGTTGGAGTTTTTCAAAGATGAGGTTGTTGTTGAATTTGTTGGTGATATTCAATAGTGAGGTTGTTGTTGAATTTGCTTTGTGTTTTTCAATGTTGAGGTTGTTGAATTTCTTGGTGTTTTTCAAAGTTGAGGTTGTTGTTGCATTTGTTGGTGTTTTTCAATGTTGGGGTTGTTGTTGAATTTTTTGGTGTTTTTAATTGTTGAGGTTTTTTTTTGAAATTGTTGGTGTTTTTCAATGTTGAGGTTGTTGAACCTGTCGGTGTTTTTCAAAGTTGAGGTTGTCGTTGAATTTTTTGGTGTTTTTCAATGTTGAGGTTGTTGTTGAATTTTTTTATGTTATTCATTGTTGAGGTTGTGGTTGAATTTGCTGCTCTTTTTAAATGTTTAGGTTGTTGAAATTGTTGATGTTTTTCAAAGTTGAGGTTGTTGTTGAATTTCTTGGTGATATTCAATATTGAGGTTGTTGTTGAATTTGCTTTGTGTATTTTAATGTTGAGGTTGTTGAATTTGTTGGTGTTTTTCAAAGTTGAGGTTGTTTTTGCAATTGTTGGTGTTTTTGAATGTTGAGGTTATTGTTGGATTTGTTGGTGATTTTGAATATTGAGGTTGTTGCTGAATTTGTTGGTGTCTTTCAATGTTTTGGTTGTTGTTGAATTTTTTGGTGTACTTCATTTTTGAGGTTTTTTTTGAATTTGTTGGTGTTTTTCAATGTTGAGGTTGTTGAATCTGTTGGTGTTTTACAAAGTTGAGGTTGTTGTTGAATTTTTTGGTGTTTTTCATTGTTGAGGTTGTTGTTGAATTTGCTGGTGATTTTCAATATTGAGGTTCTTGTTGAATATATTGGTTTGATCAATGGGTTTTTTTGAACTTTTTTGGTGTTTTTCATTGTTGAGGTTTTTGTTGAATGTGTTGCTGTTTTTCAATATTGAGGTTGTTGTTGAATTTGTTGGTGTTTTTCAATGTTGGGGTTGTTGTTGAATTGTTTTGTGTTTTTGAATGTCGAGGCTGTTGAATTTGTTGGTGTTCTTCAAAGTTGAGGATGTTGTTGAATTATTTGGTGTTTTTCATTGTTGAGTTTTTTGTTGAATTTTCTGTTGTTTTTGAATGTTGAGGTTGTTGTTGAATTTGTTGGTGTTTTTCAATGTTGGGGTTGTTGTTGAATTTTTTGGTGTTTTTCATTGTTGAGGTTTTTTTTTGAATTTGTTGGTCTTTTTCAATGTTGAGGTTGTTGTTGAATTTTTTGGTGTTTTTCAATATTGAGGTTGTTGTTGAAATTATTGTTGTTTTTCAATGTTGAGGTTGTTGTTGAATTTGTTGGTGATTTTCAATTCTGAGTTTGTTGTTGAATTTTTTGGTTTTTTTTCATTGTTGAGGTTGTGTTGAAATTGTTGGAGTTTTTCAATGTTGTGGTTGTTGTTGAATTTTTTGTTGTTTTTCATTGTTGAGGTTGTTGTTGAATTTTTTGATGTTATTCGTTGTTGAGGTTGTTGTTGAATTTATTGGTTTTATCAATGTGTTTTTTTGAACTTTTTTTTATTTTTCAAAGTTGAGGTTGAAGTTGAATTTGTTGGTGTTTTTCAAATTTGAGGTTGTTGTTGAAATTGCTGCTCTTTTTAAATGTTGAGGTTGTTGAATTTGTTGGTGTTTTTCAAAGTTGAGGTTGTTGTTGAATTTGTTGGTGATATTCAATAGTGAGGTTGTTGTTGAATTTGCTTTGTGTTTTTCAATGTTGAGGTTGATGAATTTCTTGGTGTTTTTCAAAGTTGAGGTTGTTGTTGCATTTGTTGGTGTTTTTCAATGTTGGGGTTGCTGTTGAATTTTTTGGTGTTTTTAATTGTTGAGGTTTTTTTTTGAAATTGTTGGTGTTTTTCAATGTTGAGGTTGTTGAACCTGTCGGTGTTTTTCAAAGTTGAGGTTGTCGTTGAATTTTTTGGTGTTTTTCAATGTTGAGGTTGTTGTTGAATTTTTTTATGTTATTCATTGTTGAGGTTGTGGTTGAATTTGCTGCTCTTTTTAAATGTTTAGGTTGTTGAAATTGTTGATGTTTTTCAAAGTTGAGGTTGTTGTTGAATTTGTTGGTGATATTCAATATTGAGGTTGTTGTTGAATTTGTTGGTGATTTTCAATATTGAGGTTCTTGTTGAATATATTGGTTTGATCAATGGGTTTTTTTGAACTTTTTTGGTGTTTTTCATTGTTGAGGTTTTTGTTGAATGTGTTGCAGTTTTTCAATATTGAGGTTGTTGTTGAATTTGTTGGTGTTTTTCAATGTTGGGGTTGTTGTTGAATTTTTTTGTGTTTTTGAATGTCGAGGCTGTTGAATTTGTTGGTGTTTTTCAAAGTTGAGGATGTTGTTGAATTTTTTGGAGTTTTTCATTGTTGAGTTTTTTGTTGAATTAGCCCGTTGTTTTTGAATGTTGAGGTTGTTGTTGAATTTGTTGGTGTTTTTCAATGTTGGGGTTGTTGTTGAATTTTTTGGTGTTTTTCATTGTTGAGGTTTTTTTTTGAATTTGTTGGTGTTTTTCAATGTTGAGGTTGTTGAACCTGTTGGTATTTTTCAAAGTTGAGGTTGTCGTTGAATTTTTTGGTGTTTTTCATTGTTGAGGCTTTTGTTGACTTTGGTGGTGTTTTTGAATGTTGAGGTTGTTGTTGAATTTTTTGCTGTTTTTCATTGTTGAGGTTGTTGTTGAATTTGTTGGTGATTTTCAATGCTGAGTTTGTTGTTGAATTTTTTGGTTATTTTTCATTGTTGAGGTTGTGTTGAAATTGTTGGAGTTTTTCAATGTTGTGGTTGTTGTTGAATTTTTTGATGTTTTTCAATATTGAGGTTGTTGTTGAAATTTTTGATGTTATTCATTGTTGAGGTTGTTGTTGAATTTGTTGGTGATTTTCAATATTGAGGTTGTTGTTGAATTTATTGGTTTTATCAATGTGTTTTTTTGAACTTTTTATTATTTTTCAAAGTTGAGGTTGAACTTGAATTTGTTGGTGTTTTTCAAATTTGAGGTTGTTGTTGAAATTGCTGCTCTTTTTAAATGTTAAGGTTGTTGAATTTGTTGGTGTTTTTCAAAGATGAGGTTGTTGTTGAATTTGTTGGTGATATTCAATAGTGAGGTTGTTGTTGAATTTGCTTTGTGTTTTTCAAAGTTGAGGTTGTTGTTGCATTTGTTGGTGATTTTCAATGTTGGGGTTGTTGTTGAATTTTTTGGTGTTTTTCATTTTTGAGGTTTTTTTTTGAATTTGTTGGTCTTTATCAATGTTGAGGTTGTTGAAGCCGTTGGTATTTTTCAAAGTTGAGGTTGTCGTTGAATTTTTTGGTGTTATTCATTGTTGAGGTTTTTGTTGACTTTGTTGGTGTTTTTGAATGTTGAGGTTGTTGTTGAATTTGTTGGTGATATTCAATAGTGAGGTTGTTGTTGAATTTGTTGGTGATATTCAATAGTGAGGTTGTTGTTGAATTTGCTTTGGGTTTTTCAATGTTGAGGTTGATGAATTTCTTGTTGTTTTTCAAAGTTGAGGTTGTTGTTGCATTTGTTGGTGTTTTTCAATGTTGGGGTTGTTGTTGAATTTTTTGTTGTTTTTAATTGATGAGGTTTTTTTTGAATTTGTTGGTGTTTTTCAATGTTGAGGTTGTTGAACCTGTCGGTGTTTTTCAAAGTTGAGGTTGTCGTTGAATTTTTTGGTGTTTTTAAATGTTGAGGTTGTGGTTGAATTTGCTGCTCTTTTAAATGTTTAGGTTGTTGAAATTGTTGATGTTTTTCAAAGTTGAGGTTGTTGTTGAATTTGTTGGTGATATTCAATATTGAGGTTGTTGTTGAATTTGCTTTGTGTATTTTAATGTTGAGGTTGTTGAATTTGTTGGTGTTTTTCAAAGTTGAGGTTGTTGTTGCATTTGTTGGTGTTTTTGAATGTTGAGGTTGTTGTTGAATTTGTTGGTGATTTTGAATATTGAGGTTGTTGCTGAATTTGTTGGTGTCTTTCAATGTTGTGGTTGTTGTTGAATTTTTTGGTGTATTTCATTGTTGAGGTTTTTTTTGAATTTGTTGGTGTTTTTCAATGTTGAGGTTGTTGAATCTGTTGGTGTTTTACAAAGTTGAGGTTGTTGTTGAATTTTTTGGTGTTTTTCATTGTTGAGGTTGTTGTTGAATTTGCTGGTGATTTTCAATATTGAGGTTCGTGTTGAATATATTGGTTTGATCAATGGGTTTTTTGAACTTTTTTGGTGTTTTTCATTGTTGAGGTTTTTGTTGAATGTGTTGCTGTTTTTCAATATTGAGGTTGTTGTTGAATTTGTTGGTGTTTTTCAATGTTGGGGTTGTTGTTGAATTTTTTTGTGTTTTTGAATGTCGAGGCTGTTGAATTTGTTGGTGTTTTTCAAAGTTGAGGATGTTGTTGAATTTTTTGGTGTTTTTCATTGTTGAGTTTTTTGTTGAATTTGCTGTTGTTTTTGAATGTTGAGGTTGTTGTTGAATTTGTTGGTGTTTTTCATTGTTGAGTTTTTTGTTGAATTTGCTGTTGTTTTTGAATGTTGAGGTTGTTGTTGAATTTGTTGGTGTTTTTCAATGTTGGGGTTGTTGTTGAATTTTTTGGTTTTTTTGAATGTCGAGGCTGTTGAATTTGTTGGTGTTTTTCAAAGTTGAGGATGTTGTTGAATTGTTTGGTGTTTTTCATTGTTGAGGTTGTTGTTCAATTTGTTGGTGTTTTGCAATGTTGAGGTTGTTGTTGACTTTGTTGATGATTTTCAGTGTTCAGGTTGTTGTTCAATTTATTGGTGTTATCATTGGTTTTTTTTGAACTTTTTTTTATTTTTCAAAGTTGAGGTTGAAGTTGAATTTGTTGGTGTTTTTCAAAGTTGAGTTTGTTATTGAATTTGTTGGTGATATTCAATATTGTGGTTGCTGTTGAATTGGATTTGTGTTTTTCAGTGTTGAGGTTGTTGAATTTGTTGGTGTTTTTCAAAGTTGAGGTTGTTGTTGCATTTGTTGGTGTTTTTGAATGTTGACGTTGTTGTTGGATTTGTTGGTGATTTTGAATATTGAGGTTGTTGCTGAATTTGTTGGTGTCTTTCAATGTTGTGGTTGTTGTTGAATTTTTTGGTGTACTTCATTTTTGAGGTTTTTTTTGAATTTGTTGGTAATTTTCAATATTGAGGTTGTTGGTGAATTTGTTATGTGTTTTTCAATGTTGGGGTTGTTGAATTTTTTGGTGTTTTTGAATGTTGTGGTCGTTGAATCTGTTGGTGTTTTTCAAAGTTGAGGAAGTTGTTGAATTTTTTGCTGTTTTTCATTGTTGAAGTTTTTTTTGAATTTGTTGGTGTTTTTGAATGTTGAGGTTGTTGAACCTGTTGGTATTTTTCAAAGTTGAGGTTGTCGTTGAATTTTTTGGTGTTTTTCATTGTTGAGGTTTTGGTTGACTCTGGTGGTGTTTTTGAATGTTGAGGTTGTTGTTGAATTTTTTGCTGTTTTTCATTGTTGAGGTTGTTGTTGAATTTGTTGGAGATTTTCAATGCTGAGTTTGTTGTTGAATTTTTTGGTTATTTTTCATTGTTGAGGTTATGTTGAAATTGTTGGAGTTTTTCAATGTTGAGGTTGTTGTTGAATTTTTTGGTGTTTTTCAATATTGAGGTTGTTGTTGAAATTTTTGATGTTATTCATTGTTGAGGTTGTTGTTGAATTTGTTGGTGATTTTCAATATTGAGGTTGTTGTTGAATTTATTGGTTTTATAATGTGTTTTTTTGAACTTTTTTTATTTTTCAAAGTTGAGGCTGAAGTTGAATTTGTTGTTGTTTTTCAAATTTGAGGTTGTTGTTGAAATTGCTGCTCTTTTTAAATGTTTTGGTTGTTGAATTTGTTGGAGTTTTTCAAAGATGAGGTTGTTGTTGAATTTGTTGGTGATATTCAATAGTGAGGTTGTTGTTGAAATTGCTTTGTGTTTTTCAAAGTTGAGGTTGTTGTTGCATTTGTTGGTGTTTTTCAATGTTGGGGTTGTTGTTGAATTTTTTGGTGTTTTTCATTGTTGAGGTTTTTTTTTGAATTTGTTGGTGTTTTTCAATGTTGAGGTTGTTGAAGCCGTTGGTATCTTTCAAAGTTGAGGTTGTCGTTGAATTTTTTGGTGTTTTTCATTGTTGAGGTTTTTGTTGACTTTGGTGGTGTTTTTGAATGTTGAGGTTGTTGTTGAATTTTTTGCTGTTTTTCATTGTTGAGGTTGTTGTTGAATTTGTTGGTGATTTTCAATGATGAGTTTGTTGTTGAATTTTTTGGTTATTTTTCATTGTTGAGGTTGTGTTGAAATTGTTGGAGTTTTTCAATGTTGAGGTTGTTGTTGAATTTTTTGGTGTTTTTCAATATTGAGGTTGTTGTTGAAATTTTTGTTGTTTTTCATTGTTGAGGTTGTTGTTGAATTTGTTGGTGATTTTCAATGCTGAGTTTGTTGTTGAATTTTTTGGTTTTTTTTCATTGTTGAGGTTGTGTTGAAATTGTTGGAGTTTTTCAATGTTGTGGTTGTTGTTGAATTTTTTGTTGTTTTTCATTGTTGAGGTTGTTGTTGAATTTTTTGATGTTATTCATTGTTGAGGTTGTTGTTGAATTTATTGGTTTTATCAATGTGTTTTTTTGAACTTTTTTTTATTTTTCAAAGTTGAGGTTGAAGTTGAATTTGTTGGTGTTTTTCAAATTTGAGGTTGTTGTTGAAATTGCTGCTCTTTTTAAATGTTGAGGTTGTTGAATTTGTTGGTGTTTTTCAAAGTTGAGGTTGTTGTTGAATTTGTTGGTGATATTCAATAGTGAGGTTGTTGTTGAATTTGCTTTGTGTTTTTCAATGTTGAGGTTGATGAATTTCTTGGTGTTTTTCAAAGTTGAGGTTGTTGTTGCATTTGTTGGTGTTTTACAAAGTTGAGGTTGTTGTTGAATTTTTTGGTGTTTTTCAATATTGAGGTTGTTGTTGAAATTTTTGATGTTATTCATTGTTGAGGTTGTTGTTGAATTTGTTGGTGATTTTCAATATTGAGGTTGTTGTTGAATTTATTGGTTTTATAATGTGTTTTTTTGAACTTTTTTTATTTTTCAAAGTTGAGGCTGAAGTTGAATTTGTTGTTGTTTTTCAAATTTGAGGTTGTTGTTGAAATTGCTGCTCTTTTTAAATGTTTTGGTTGTTGAATTTGTTGGAGTTTTTCAAAGATGAGGTTGTTGTTGAATTTGTTGGTGATATTCAATAGTGAGGTTGTTGTTGAAATTGCTTTGTGTTTTTCAAAGTTGAGGTTGTTGTTGCATTTGTTGGTGTTTTTCAATGTTGGGGTTGTTGTTGAATTTTTTGGTGTTTTTCATTGTTGAGGTTTTTTTTTGAATTTGTTGGTGTTTTTCAATGTTGAGGTTGTTGAAGCCGTTGGTATCTTTCAAAGTTGAGGTTGTCGTTGAATTTTTTGGTGTTTTTCATTGTTGAGGTTTTTGTTGACTTTGGTGGTGTTTTTGAATGTTGAGGTTGTTGTTGAATTTTTTGCTGTTTTTCATTGTTGAGGTTGTTGTTGAATTTGTTGGTGATTTTCAATGATGAGTTTGTTGTTGAATTTTTTGGTTATTTTTCATTGTTGAGGTTGTGTTGAAATTGTTGGAGTTTTTCAATGTTGAGGTTGTTGTTGAATTTTTTGGTGTTTTTCAATATTGAGGTTGTTGTTGAAATTTTTGTTGTTTTTCATTGTTGAGGTTGTTGTTGAATTTGTTGGTGATTTTCAATGCTGAGTTTGTTGTTGAATTTTTTGGTTTTTTTTCATTGTTGAGGTTGTGTTGAAATTGTTGGAGTTTTTCAATGTTGTGGTTGTTGTTGAATTTTTTGTTGTTTTTCATTGTTGAGGTTGTTGTTGAATTTTTTGATGTTATTCATTGTTGAGGTTGTTGTTGAATTTATTGGTTTTATCAATGTGTTTTTTTGAACTTTTTTTTATTTTTCAAAGTTGAGGTTGAAGTTGAATTTGTTGGTGTTTTTCAAATTTGAGGTTGTTGTTGAAATTGCTGCTCTTTTTAAATGTTGAGGTTGTTGAATTTGTTGGTGTTTTTCAAAGTTGAGGTTGTTGTTGAATTTGTTGGTGATATTCAATAGTGAGGTTGTTGTTGAATTTGCTTTGTGTTTTTCAATGTTGAAGTTGATGAATTTCTTGGTGTTTTTCAAAGTTGAGGTTGTTGTTTCATTTGTTGGTGTTTTACAAAGTTGAGGTTGTTGTTGAATTTTTTGGTGTTTTTCAATATTGAGGTTGTTGTTGAAATTTTTGATGTTATTCATTGTTGAGGTTCGTGTTGAATATATTGGTTTGATCAATGGGTTTTTTTGAACTTTTTTGGTGTTTTTCATTGTTGAGGTTTTTGTTGAATGTGTTGCTGTTTTTCAATATTGAGGTTGTTGTTGAATTTGTTGGTGTTTTTCAATGTTGGGGTTGTTGTTGAATTTTTTTGTGTTTTTGAATGTCGAGGCTGTTGAATTTGTTTGTGTTTTTCAAAGTTGAGGATGTTGTTGAATTTTTTGGTGTTTTTCATTGTTGAGTTTTTGGTTAAATTGGTGTTGTTTTCGAATGTTGAGGTTGTTGTTGAATTTGTTGGTGTTTTTCAATGTTGGGGTTGTTGTTGAATTTTTTGGTTTTTTTGAATGTCGAGGCTGTTGAATTTGTTGGTGTTTTTCAAAGTTGAGGATGTTGTTGAATTTTTTGGTGTTTTTCATTGTTGAGGTTGTTGTTCAATTTGTTGGTGTTTTGCAATGTTGAGTTTGTTGTTGACTTTGTTGATGATTTTCAGTGTTCTGGCTGTTGTTCAATTTATTGGTGTTATCATTGGTTTTTTTTGAACTTTTTTTTATTTTTCAAAGTTGAGGTTGAAGTTGAATTTGTTGGTGTTTTTCAAATTTGAGGTTGTTGTTGAAATTGCTGCTCTTATTAATTGTTGTGGTTGTTGAATTTGTTGGAGTTTTTCAAAGATGAGGTTGTTGTTGAATTTGTTGGTGATATTCAATAGTGAGGTTGTTGTTGAATTTGCTTTGTGTTTTTCAATGTTGAGGTTGTTGAATTTCTTGGTGTTTTTCAAAGTTGAGGTTGTTGTTGCATTTGTTGGTGTTTTTCAATGTTGGGGTTGTTGTTGAATTTTTTGGTGTTTTTAATTGTTGAGGTTTTTTTTGAAATTGTTGGTGTTTTTCAATGTTGAGGTTGTTGAACCTGTCGGTGTTTTTCAAAGTTGAGGTTGTCGTTGAATTTTTTGGTGTTTTTCAATGTTGAGGTTGTTGTTGAATTTTTTTATGTTATTCATTGTTGAGGTTGTGGTTGAATTTGCTGCTCTTTTTAAATGTTTAGGTTGTTGAAATTGTTGATGTTTTTCAAAGTTGAGGTTGTTGTTGAATTTCTTGGTGATATTCAATATTGAGGTTGTTGTTGAATTTGCTTTGTGTATTTTAATGTTGAGGTTGTTGAATTTGTTGGTGTTTTTCAAAGTTGAGGTTGTTTTTGAAATTGTTGGTGTTTTTGAATGTTGAGGTTATTGTTGGATTTGTTGGTGATTTTGAATATTGAGGTTGTTGCTGAATTTGTTGGTGTCTTTCAATGTTTTGGTTGTTGTTGAATTTTTTGGTGTACTTCATTTTTGAGGTTTTTTTTGAATTTGTTGGTGTTTTTCAATGTTGAGGTTGTTGAATCTGTTGGTGTTTTACAAAGTTGAGGTTGTTGTTGAATTTTTTGGTGTTTTTCATTGTTGAGGTTGTTGTTGAATTTGCTGGTGATTTTCAATATTGAGGTTCTTGTTGAATATATTGGTTTGATCAATGGGTTTTTTTGAACTTTTTTGGTGTTTTTCATTGTTGAGGTTTTTGTTGAATGTGTTGCTGTTTTTCAATATTGAGGTTGTTGTTGAATTTGTTGGTGTTTTTCAATGTTGGGGTTGTTGTTGAATTGTTTTGTGTTTTTGAATGTCGAGGCTGTTGAATTTGTTGGTGTTCTTCAAAGTTGAGGATGTTGTTGAATTATTTGGTGTTTTTCATTGTTGAGTTTTTTGTTGAATTTTCTGTTGTTTTTGAATGTTGAGGTTGTTGTTGAATTTGTTGGTGTTTTTCAATGTTGGGGTTGTTGTTGAATTTTTTGGTGTTTTTCATTGTTGAGGTTTTTTTTTGAATTTGTTGGTCTTTTTCAATGTTGAGGTTGTTGTTGAATTTTTTGGTGTTTTTCAATATTGAGGTTGTTGTTGAAATTTTTGTTGTTTTTCAATGTTGAGGTTGTTGTTGAATTTGTTGGTGATTTTCAATGCTGAGTTTGTTGTTGAATTTTTTGGTTTTTTTTCATTGTTGAGGTTGTGTTGAAATTGTTGGAGTTTTTCAATGTTGTGGTTGTTGTTGAATTTTTTGTTGTTTTTCATTGTTGAGGTTGTTGTTGAATTTTTTGATGTTATTCATTGTTGAGGTTGTTGTTGAATTAATTGGTTTTATCAATGTGTTTTTTTGAACTTTTTTTTATTTTTCAAAGTTGAGGTTAAAGTTGAATTTGTTGGTGTTTTTCAAATTTGAGGTTGTTGTTGAAATTGCTGCTCTTTTTAAATGTTGAGGTTGTTGAATTTGTTGGTGTTTTTCAAAGTTGAGGTTGTTGTTGAATTTGTTGGTGATATTCAATAGTGAGGTTGTTGTTGAATTTGCTTTGTGTTTTTCAATGTTGAGGTTGATGAATTTCTTGGTGTTTTTCAAAGTTGAGGTTGTTGTTGCATTTGTTGGTGTTTTACAAAGTTGAGGTTGTTGTTGAATTTTTTGGTGTTTTTCATTGTTGAGGTTGTTGTTGAATTTGCTGGTGATTTTCAATATTGAGGTTCGTGTTGAATATATTGGTTTGATCAATGGGTTTTTTTGAACTTTTTTGGTGTTTTTCATTGTTGAGGTTTTTGTTGAATGTGTTGCTGTTTTTCAATATTGAGGTTGTTGTTGAATTTGTTGGTGTTTTTCAATGTTGGGGTTGTTGTTGAATTTTTTTGTGTTTTTGAATGTCGAGGCTGTTGAATTTGTTGGTGTTTTTCAAAGTTGAGGATGTTGTTGAATTTTTTGGTGTTTTTCATTGTTGAGTTTTTTGTTGAATTTGCTGTTGTTTTTGAATGTTGAGGTTGTTGTTGAATTTGTTGGTGTTTTTCAATGTTGGGGTTGTTGTTGAATTTTTTGGTTTTTTTGAATGTCGAAGCTGTTGAATTTGTTGGTGTTTTTCAAAGTTGAGGATGTTGTTGAATTTTTTGGTGTTTTTCATTGTTGAGGTTGTTGTTCAATTTGTTGGTGTTTTGCAATGTTGAGGTTGTTGTTGACTTTGTTGATGATTTACAGTGTTCAGGTTGTTGTTCAATTTATTGGTGTTATCATTGGGTTTTTTTGAACTTTTTTTTATTTTTCAAAGTTGAGGTTGAAGTTGAATTTGTTGGTGTTTTTCAAAGTTGAGTTTGTTATTGAATTTGTTGGTGATATTCAATATTGTGGTTGCTGTTGAATTGGATTTGTGTTTTTCAATGTTGAGGTTGTTGAATTTGTTGGTATTTTTCAAAGTTGAGGTTGTTGTTGCATTTGTTGGTGTTTTTGAATGTTGACGTTGTTGTTGAATATGTTGGTAATTTTCAATATTGAGGTTGTTGGTGAATTTGTTATGTGTTTTTCAATGTTGGGGTTGTTGAATTTTTTGGTGTTTTTGAATGTTGTGGTCGTTGAATCTGTTGGTGTTTTTCAAAGTTGAGGAAGTTGTTGAATTTTTTGCTGTATTTCATTGTTGAAGTTTTTTTTGAATTTGTTGGTGTTTTTGAATGTTGAGGTTGTTGAACCTGTTGGTATTTTTCAAAGTTGAGGTTGTCGTTGAATTTTTTGGTGTTTTTCATTGTTGAGGTTTTTGTTGACTTTGGTGGTGTTTTTGAATGTTGAGGTTGTTGTTGAATTTTTTGCTGTTTTTCATTGTTGAGGTTGTTGTTGAATTTGTTGGTGATTTTCAATGCTGAGTTTGTTGCTGAATTTTTTGGTTATTTTTCATTGTTGAGGTTGTGTTGAAATTGTTGGAGTTTTTCAATGTTGAGGTTGTTGTTGAATTTTTTGATGTTTTTCAATATTGAGGTTGTTGTTGAAATTTTTGATGTTATTCATTGTTGAGGTTGTTGTTGAATTTGTTGGTGATTTTCAATATTGAGGTTGTTGTTGAATTTATTGGTTTTATCAATGTGTTTTTTTGAACTTTTTTTTATTTTTCAAAGTTGAGGTTGAAGTTGAATTTGTTGGTGTTTTTCAAATTTGAGGTTGTTGTTGAAATTGCTGCTCTTATTAATTGTTGTGGTTGTTGAATTTGTTGGAGTTTTTCAAAGATGAGGTTGTTGTTGAATTTGTTGGTGATATTCAATAGTGAGGTTGTTGTTGAATTTGCTTTGTGTTTTTCAATGTTGAGGTTGTTGAATTTCTTGGTGTTTTTCAAAGTTGAGGTTGTTGTTGCATTTGTTGGTGTTTTTCAATGTTGGGGTTGTTGTTGAATTTTTTGGTGTTTTTAATTGTTGAGGTTTTTTTTTGAAATTGTTGGTGTTTTTCAATGTTGAGGTTGTTGAACCTGTCGGTGTTTTTCAAAGTTGAGGTTGTCGTTGAATTTTTTGGTGTTTTTCAATGTTGAGGTTGTTGTTGAATTTTTTTATGTTATTCATTGTTGAGGTTGTGGTTGAATTTGCTGCTCTTTTTAAATGTTTAGGTTGTTGAAATTGTTGATGTTTTTCAAAGTTGAGGTTGTTGTTGAATTTCTTGGTGATATTCAATATTGAGGTTGTTGTTGAATTTGCTTTGTGTATTTTAATGTTGAGGTTGTTGAATTTGTTGGTGTTTTTCAAAGTTGAGGTTGTTTTTGCAATTGTTGGTGTTTTTGAATGTTGAGGTTATTGTTGGATTTGTTGGTGATTTTGAATATTGAGGTTGTTGCTGAATTTGTTGGTGTCTTTCAATGTTTTGGTTGTTGTTGAATTTTTTGGTGTACTTCATTTTTGAGGTTTTTTTTGAATTTGTTGGTGTTTTTCAATGTTGAGGTTGTTGAATCTGTTGGTGTTTTACAAAGTTGAGGTTGTTGTTGAATTTTTTGGTGTTTTTCATTGTTGAGGTTGTTGTTGAATTTGCTGGTGATTTTCAATATTGAGGTTCTTGTTGAATATATTGGTTTGATCAATGGGTTTTTTTGAACTTTTTTGGTGTTTTTCATTGTTGAGGTTTTTGTTGAATGTGTTGCTGTTTTTCAATATTGAGGTTGTTGTTGAATTTGTTGGTGTTTTTCAATGTTGGGGTTGTTGTTGAATTGTTTTGTGTTTTTGAATGTCGAGGCTGTTGAATTTGTTGGTGTTCTTCAAAGTTGAGGATGTTGTTGAATTATTTGGTGTTTTTCATTGTTGAGTTTTTTGTTGAATTTTCTGTTGTTTTTGAATGTTGAGGTTGTTGTTGAATTTGTTGGTGTTTTTCAATGTTGGGGTTGTTGTTGAATTTTTTGGTGTTTTTCATTGTTGAGGTTTTTTTTTGAATTTGTTGGTCTTTTTCAATGTTGAGGTTGTTGTTGAATTTTTTGGTGTTTTTCAATATTGAGGTTGTTGTTGAAATTTTTGTTGTTTTTCAATGTTGAGGTTGTTGTTGAATTTGTTGGTGATTTTCAATGCTGAGTTTGTTGTTGAATTTTTTGGTTTTTTTTCATTGTTGAGGTTGTGTTGAAATTGTTGGAGTTTTTCAATGTTGTGGTTGTTGTTGAATTTTTTGTTGTTTTTCATTGTTGAGGTTGTTGTTGAATTTTTTGATGTTATTCGTTGTTGAGGTTGTTGTTGAATTTATTGGTTTTATCAATGTGTTTTTTTGAACTTTTTTTTATTTTTCAAAGTTGAGGTTGAAGTTGAATTTGTTGGTGTTTTTCAAATTTGAGGTTGTTGTTGAAATTGCTGCTCTTTTTAAATGTTGTGGTTGTTGAATTTGCTGGAGTTTTTCAAAGATGAGGTTGTTGTTGAATTTGTTGGTGATATTCAATAGTGAGGTTGTTGTTGAAATTGCTTTGTGTTTTTCAAAGTTGAGGTTGTTGTTGCATTTGTTGGTATTTTTCAATGTTGGGGTTGTTGTTGAATTTTTTGGTGTTTTTCATTGTTGAGGTTTTTTTTTGAATTTGTTGGTGTTTTTCAATGTTGAGGTTGTTGAACCGTTGGTATCTTTCAAAGTTGAGGTTGTCGTTGAATTTTTTGGTGTTTTTCATTGTTGAGGTTTTTGTTGACTTTGGTGGTGTTTTTGAATGTTGAGGTTGTTGTTGAATTTTTTGCTGTTTTTCATTGTTGAGGTTGTTGTTGAATTTGTTGGTGATTTTCAATGCTGAGTTTGTTGTTGAATTTTTTGGTTATTTTTCATTGTTGAGGTTGTGTTGAAATTGTTGGAGTTTTTCAATGTAGAGGTTGTTGTTGAATTTTTTGGTGTTTTTCAATATTGAGGTTGTTGTTGAAATTTTTGTTGTTTTTCATTGTTGAGGTTGTTGTTGAATTTGTTGGTGATTTTCAATGCTGAGTTTGTTGTTGAATTTTTTGGATTTTTTTCATTGTTGAGGTTGTGTTGAAATTGTTGGAGTTTTTCAATGTTGTGGTTGTTGTTGAATTTTTTGTTGTTTTTCATTGTTGAGGTTGTTGTTGAATTTTTTGATGTTATTCATTGTTGAGGTTGTTGTTGAATTAATTGGTTTTATCAATGTGTTTTTTTGAACTTTTTTTTATTTTTCAAAGTTGAGGTTAAAGTTGAATTTGTTGGTGTTTTTCAAATTTGAGGTTGTTGTTGAAATTGCTGCTCTTTTTAAATGTTGAGGTTGTTGAATTTGTTGGTGTTTTTCAAAGTTGAGGTTGTTGTTGAATTTGTTGGTGATATTCAATAGTGAGGTTGTTGTTGAATTTGCTTTGTGTTTTTCAATGTTGAGGTTGATGAATTTCTTGGTGTTTTTCAAAGTTGAGGTTGTTGTTGCATTTGTTGGTGTTTTACAAAGTTGAGGTTGTTGTTGAATTTTTTGGTGTTTTTCATTGTTGAGGTTGTTGTTGAATTTGCTGGTGATTTTCAATATTGAGGTTCGTGTTGAATATATTGGTTTGATCAATGGGTTTTTTTGAACTTTTTTGGTGTTTTTCATTGTTGAGGTTTTTCTTGAATGTGTTGCTGTTTTTCAATATTGAGGTTGTTGTTGAATTTGTTGGTGTTTTTCAATGTTGGGGTTGTTGTTGAATTTTTTTGTGTTTTTGAATGTCGAGGCTGTTGAATTTGTTGGTGTTTTTCAAAGTTGAGGATGTTGTTGAATTTTTTGGTGTTTTTCATTGTTGAGTTTTTTGTTGAATTTGCTGTTGTTTTTGAATGTTGAGGTTGTTGTTGAATTTGTTGGTGTTTTTCAATGTTGGGGTTGTTGTTGAATTTTTTGGTTTTTTTGAATGTCGAAGCTGTTGAATTTGTTGGTGTTTTTCAAAGTTGAGGATGTTGTTGAATTTTTTGGTGTTTTTCATTGTTGAGGTTGTTGTTCAATTTGTTGGTGTTTTTCAATGTTGAGGTTGTTGTTGACTTTGTTGATGATTTTCAGTGTTCAGGTTGTTGTTCAATTTATTGGTGTTATCATTGGGTTTTTTTGAACTTTTTTTTATTTTTCAAAGTTGAGGTTGAAGTTGAATTTGTTGGTGTTTTTCAAAGTTGAGTTTGTTATTGAATTTGTTGGTGATATTCAATATTGTGGTTGCTGTTGAATTGGATTTGTGTTTTTCAATGTTGAGGTTGTTGAATTTGTTGGTATTTTTCAAAGTTGAGGTTGTTGTTGCATTTGTTGGTGTTTTTGAATGTTGACGTTGTTGTTGAATATGTTGGTAATTTTCAATATTGAGGTTGTTGGTGAATTTGTTATGTGTTTTTCAATGTTGGGGTTGTTGAATTTTTTGGTGTTTTTGAATGTTGTGGTCGTTGAATCTGTTGGTGTTTTTCAAAGTTGAGGAAGTTGTTGAATTTTTTGCTGTATTTCATTGTTGAAGCTTTTTTTTGAATTTGTTGGTGTTTTTGAATGTTGAGGTTGTTGAACCTGTTGGTATTTTTCAAAGTTGAGGTTGTCGTTGAATTTTTTGGTGTTTTTCATTGTTGAGGTTTTTGTTGACTTTGGTGGTGTTTTTGAATGTTGAGGTTGTTGTTGAATTTTTTGCTGTTTTTCATTGTTGAGGTTGTTGTTGAATTTGTTGGTGATTTTCAATGCTGAGTTTGTTGCTGAATTTTTTGGTTATTTTTCATTGTTGAGGTTGTGTTGAAATTGTTGGAGTTTTTCAATGTTGAGGTTGTTGTTGAATTTTTTGATGTTTTTCAATATTGAGGTTGTTGTTGAAATTTTTGATGTTATTCATTGTTGAGGTTGTTGTTGAATTTGTTGGTGATTTTCAATATTGAGGTTGTTGTTGAATTTATTGGTTTTATCAATGTGTTTTTTTGAACTTTTTTTTATTTTTCAAAGTTGAGGTTGAAGTTGAATTTGTTGGTGTTTTTCAAATTTGAGGTTGTTGTTGAAATTGCTGCTCTTATTAATTGTTGTGGTTGTTGAATTTGTTGGAGTTTTTCAAAGATGAGGTTGTTGTTGAATTTGTTGGTGATATTCAATAGTGAGGTTGTTGTTGAATTTGCTTTGTGTTTTTCAATGTTGAGGTTGTTGAATTTCTTGGTGTTTTTCAAAGTTGAGGTTGTTGTTGCATTTGTTGGTGTTTTTCAATGTTGGGGTTGTTGTTGAATTTTTTGGTGTTTTTAATTGTTGAGGTTTTTTTTTGAAATTGTTGGTGTTTTTCAATGTTGAGGTTGTTGAACCTGTCGGTGTTTTTCAAAGTTGAGGTTGTCGTTGAATTTTTTGGTGTTTTTCAATGTTGAGGTTGTTGTTGAATTTTTTTATGTTATTCATTGTTGAGGTTGTGGTTGAATTTGCTGCTCTTTTTAAATGTTTAGGTTGTTGAAATTGTTGATGTTTTTCAAAGTTGAGGTTGTTGTTGAATTTCTTGGTGATATTCAATATTGAGGTTGTTGTTGAATTTGCTTTGTGTATTTTAATGTTGAGGTTGTTGAATTTGTTGGTGTTTTTCAAAGTTGAGGTTGTTTTTGCAATTGTTGGTGTTTTTGAATGTTGAGGTTATTGTTGGATTTGTTGGTGATTTTGAATATTGAGGTTGTTGCTGAATTTGTTGGTGTCTTTCAATGTTTTGGTTGTTGTTGAATTTTTTGGTGTACTTCATTTTTGAGGTTTTTTTTGAATTTGTTGGTGTTTTTCAATGTTGAGGTTGTTGAATCTGTTGGTGTTTTACAAAGTTGAGGTTGTTGTTGAATTTTTTGGTGTTTTTCATTGTTGAGGTTGTTGTTGAATTTGCTGGTGATTTTCAATATTGAGGTTCTTGTTGAATATATTGGTTTGATCAATGGGTTTTTTTGAACTTTTTTGGTGTTTTTCATTGTTGAGGTTTTTGTTGAATGTGTTGCTGTTTTTCAATATTGAGGTTGTTGTTGAATTTGTTGGTGTTTTTCAATGTTGGGGTTGTTGTTGAATTGTTTTGTGTTTTTGAATGTCGAGGCTGTTGAATTTGTTGGTGTTCTTCAAAGTTGAGGATGTTGTTGAATTATTTGGTGTTTTTCATTGTTGAGTTTTTTGTTGAATTTTCTGTTGTTTTTGAATGTTGAGGTTGTTGTTGAATTTGTTGGTGTTTTTCAATGTTGGGGTTGTTGTTGAATTTTTTGGTGTTTTTCATTGTTGAGGTTTTTTTTTGAATTTGTTGGTCTTTTTCAATGTTGAGGTTGTTGTTGAATTTTTTGGTGTTTTTCAATATTGAGGTTGTTGTTGAAATTTTTGTTGTTTTTCAATGTTGAGGTTGTTGTTGAATTTGTTGGTGATTTTCAATGCTGAGTTTGTTGTTGAATTTTTTGGTTTTTTTTCATTGTTGAGGTTGTGTTGAAATTGTTGGAGTTTTTCAATGTTGTGGTTGTTGTTGAATTTTTTGTTGTTTTTCATTGTTGAGGTTGTTGAACCTGTCGGTGTTTTTCAAAGTTGAGGTTGTCGTTGAATTTTTTGGTGTTTTTCAATGTTGAGGTTGTTGTTGAATTTTTTTATGTTATTCATTGTTGAGGTTGTGGTTGAATTTGCTGCTCTTTTTAAATGTTTAGGTTGTTGAAATTGTTGATGTTTTTCAAAGTTGAGGTTGTTGTTGAATTTGTTGGTGATATTCAATATTGAGGTTGTTGTTGAATTTGTTGGTGATTTTCAATATTGAGGTTCTTGTTGAATATATTGGTTTGATCAATGGGTTTTTTTGAACTTTTTTGGTGTTTTTCATTGTTGAGGTTTTTGTTGAATGTGTTGCAGTTTTTCAATATTGAGGTTGTTGTTGAATTTGTTGGTGTTTTTCAATGTTGGGGTTGTTGTTGAATTTTTTTGTGTTTTTGAATGTCGAGGCTGTTGAATTTGTTGGTGTTTTTCAAAGTTGAGGATGTTGTTGAATTTTTTGGAGTTTTTCATTGTTGAGTTTTTTGTTGAATTAGCCCGTTGTTTTTGAATGTTGAGGTTGTTGTTGAATTTGTTGGTGTTTTTCAATGTTGGGGTTGTTGCTGAATTTTTTGGTGTTTTTCATTGTTGAGGTTTTTTTTTGAATTTGTTGGTGTTTTTCAATGTTGAGGTTGTTGAACCTGTTGGTATTTTTCAAAGTTGAGGTTGTCGTTGAATTTTTTGGTGTTTTTCATTGTTGAGGCTTTTGTTGACTTTGGTGGTGTTTTTGAATGTTGAGGTTGTTGTTGAATTTTTTGCTGTTTTTCATTGTTGAGGTTGTTGTTGAATTTGTTGGTGATTTTCAATGCTGAGTTTGTTGTTGAATTTTTTGGTTATTTTTCATTGTTGAGGTTGTGTTGAAATTGTTGGAGTTTTTCAATGTTGTGGTTGTTGTTGAATTTTTTGATGTTTTTCAATATTGAGGTTGTTGTTGAAATTTTTGATGTTATTCATTGTTGAGGTTGTTGTTGAATTTGTTGGTGATTTTCAATATTGAGGTTGTTGTTGAATTTATTGGTTTTATCAATGTGTTTTTTTGAACTTTTTATTATTTTTCAAAGTTGAGGTTGAACTTGAATTTGTTGGTGTTTTTCAAATTTGAGGTTGTTGTTGAAATTGCTGCTCTTTTTAAATGTTAAGGTTGTTGAATTTGTTGGTGTTTTTCAAAGATGAGGTTGTTGTTGAATTTGTTGGTGATATTCAATAGTGAGGTTGTTGTTGAATTTGCTTTGTGTTTTTCAAAGTTGAGGTTGTTGTTGCATTTGTTGGTGATTTTCAATGTTGGGGTTGTTGTTGAATTTTTTGGTGTTTTTCATTTTTGAGGTTTTTTTTTGAATTTGTTGGTCTTCATCAATGTTGAGGTGGTTGAAGCCGTTGGTATTTTTCAAAGTTGAGGTTGTCGTTGATTTTTTTGGTGTTTTTCATTGTTGAGGTTTTTGTTGACTTTGTTGGTGTTTTTGAATGTTGAGGTTGTTGTTGAATTTGTTGGTGATATTCAATAGTGAGGTTGTTGTTGAATTTGTTGGTGATATTCAATAGTGAGGTTGTTGTTGAATTTGCTTTGGGTTTTTCAATGTTGAGGTTGATGAATTTCTTGTTGTTTTTCAAAGTTGAGATTGTTGTTGCATTTGTTGGTGTTTTTCAATGTTGGGGTTGTTGTTGAATTTTTTGTTGTTTTTAATTGATGAGGTTTTTTTTGAATTTGTTGGTGTTTTTCAATGTTGAGGTTGTTGAACCTGTCGGTGTTTTTCAAAGTTGAGGTTGTCGTTGAATTTTTTGGTTTTTTTAAATGTTGAGGTTGTGGTTGAATTTGCTGCTCTTTTAAATGTTTAGGTTGTTGAAATTGTTGATGTTTTTCAAAGTTGAGGTTGTTGTTGAATTTGTTGGTGATATTCAATATTGAGGTTGTTGTTGAATTTGCTTTGTGTATTTTAATGTTGAGGTTGTTGAATTTGTTGGTGTTTTTCAAAGTTGAGGTTGTTGTTGCATTTGTTGGTGTTTTTGAATGTTGAGGTTGTTGTTGAATTTGTTGGTGATTTTGAATATTGAGGTTGTTGCTGAATTTGTTGGTGTCTTTCAATGTTGTGGTTGTTGTTGAATTTTTTGGTGTATTTCATTGTTGAGGTTTTTTTTGAATTTGTTGGTGTTTTTCAATGTTGAGGTTGTTGAATCTGTTGGTGTTTTACAAAGTTGAGGTTGTTGTTGAATTTGTTGGTGTTTTTGATTGTTGAGGTTGTTGTTGAATTTGCTGGTGATTTTCAATATTGAGGTTCGTGTTGAATATATTGGTTTGATCAATGGGTTTTTTGAACTTTTTTGGTGTTTTTCATTGTTGAGGTTTTTGTTGAATGTGTTGCTGTTTTTCAATATTGAGGTTGTTGTTGAATTTGTTGGTGTTTTTCAATGTTGGGGTTGTTGTTGAATTTTTTTGTGTTTTTGAATGTCGAGGCTGTTGAATTTGTTGGTGTTTTTCAAAGTTGAGGATGTTGTTGAATTTTTTGGTGTTTTTCATTGTTGAGTTTTTTGTTGAATTTGCTGTTGTTTTTGAATGTTGAGGTTGTTGTTGAATTTGTTGGTGTTTTTCATTGTTGAGTTTTTTGTTGAATTTGCTGTTGTTTTTGAATGTTGAGGTTGTTGTTGAATTTGTTGGTGATTTTCAATGTTGGGGTTGTTGTTGAATTTTTTGGTTTTTTTGAATGTCGAGGCTGTTGATTTTGTTGGTGTTTTTCAAAGTTGAGGATGTTGTTGAATTGTTTGGTGTTTTTCATTGTTGAGGTTGTTGTTCAATTTGTTGGTGTTTTGCAATGTTGAGGTTGTTGTTGACTTTGTTGATGATTTTCAGTGTTCAGGTTGTTGTTCAATTTATTGGTGTTATCATTGGTTTTTTTTGAACTTTTTTTTATTTTTCAAAGTTGAGGTTGAAGTTGAATTGGTTGGTGTTTTTCAAAGTTGAGTTTGTTATTGAATTTGTTGGTGATATTCAATATTGTGGTTGCTGTTGAATTGGATTTGTGTTTTTCAGTGTTGAGGTTGTTGAATTTGTTGGTGTTTTTCAAAGTTGAGGTTGTTGTTGCATTTGTTGGTGTTTTTGAATGTTGACGTTGTTGTTGAATATGTTGGTAATTTTCAATATTGAGGTTGTTGGTGAATTTGTTATGTGTTTTTCTATGTTGGGGTTGTTGAATTTTTTGGTGTTTTTGAATGTTGTGGTCGTTGAATCTGTTGGTGTTTTTCAAAGTTGAGGAAGTTGTTGAATTTTTTGCTGTTTTTCATTGTTGAAGTTTTTTTTGAATTTGTTGGTGTTTTTGAATGTTGAGGTTGTTGAACCTGTTGGTATTTTTCAAAGTTGAGGTTGTCGTTGAATTTTTTGGTGTTTTTCATTGTTGAGGTTTTGGTTGACTTTGGTGGTGTTTTTGAATGTTGAGGATGTTGTTGAATTTTTTGCTGTTTTTCATTGTTGAGGTTGTTGTTGAATTTGTTGGTGATTTTCAATGCTGAGCTTGTTGTTGAATTATTTGGTTATTTTTCATTGTTGAGGTTATGTTGAAATTGTTGGAGTTTTTCAATGTTGAGGTTGTTGTTGAATTTTTTGGTGTTTTTCAATATTGAGGTTGTTGTTGAAATTTTTGATGTTATTCATTGTTGAGGTTGTTGTTGAATTTGTTGGTGATTTTCAATATTGAGGTTGTTGTTGAATTTATTGGTTTTATAATGTGTTTTTTTGAACTTTTTTTATTTTTCAAAGTTGAGGCTGAAGTTGAATTTGTTGGTGTTTTTCAAATTTGAGGTTGTTGTTGAAATTGCTGCTCTTTTTAAATGTTTTGGTTGTTGAATTTGTTGGAGTTTTTCAAAGATGAGGTTGTTGTTGAATTTGTTGGTGATATTCAATAGTGAGGTTGTTGGTGAATTTGTTATGTGTTTTTCAATGTTGGGGTTGTTGAATTTTTTGGTGTTTTTGAATGTTGTGGTCGTTGAATCTGTTGGTGTTTTTCAAAGTTGAGGAAGTTGTTGAATTTTTTGCTGTTTTTCATTGTTGAAGTTTTTTTTGAATTTGTTGGTGTTTTTGAATGTTGAGGTTGTTGAACCTGTTGGTATTTTTCAAAGTTGAGGTTGTCGTTGAATTTTTTGGTGTTTTTCATTGTTGAGGTTTTGGTTGACTTTGGTGGTGTTTTTGAATGTTGAGGATGTTGTTGAATTTTTTGCTGTTTTTCATTGTTGAGGTTGTTGTTGAATTTGTTGGTGATTTTCAATGCTGAGCTTGTTGTTGAATTATTTGGTTATTTTTCATTGTTGAGGTTATGTTGAAATTGTTGGAGTTTTTCAATGTTGAGGTTGTTGTTGAATTTTTTGGTGTTTTTCAATATTGAGGTTGTTGTTGAAATTTTTGATGTTATTCATTGTTGAGGTTGTTGTTGAATTTGTTGGTGATTTTCAATATTGAGGTTGTTGTTGAATTTATTGGTTTTATAATGTGTTTTTTTGAACTTTTTTTATTTTTCAAAGTTGAGGCTGAAGTTGAATTTGTTGGTGTTTTTCAAATTTGAGGTTGTTGTTGAAATTGCTGCTCTTTTTAAATGTTTTGGTTGTTGAATTTGTTGGAGTTTTTCAAAGATGAGGTTGTTGTTGAATTTGTTGGTGATATTCAATAGTGAGGTTGTTGTTGAAATTGCTTTGTGTTTTTCAAAGTTGAGGTTGTTGTTGCATTTGTTGGTGTTTTTCAATGTTGGGGTTGTTGTTGAATTTTTTGGTGTTTTTCATTGTTGAGGTTTTTTTTTGAATTTGTTGGTGTTTTTCAATGTTGAGGTTGTTGAAGCCGTTGGTATCTTTCAAAGTTGAGGTTGTCGTTGAATTTTTTGGTGTTTTTCATTGTTGAGGTTTTTGTTGACTTTGGTGGTGTTTTTGAATGTTGAGGTTGTTGTTGAATTTTTTGCTGTTTTTCATTGTTGAGGTTGTTGTTGAATTTGTTGGTGATTTTCAATGCTGAGTTTGTTGTTGAATTTTTTGGTTATTTTTCATTGTTGAGGTTGTGTTGAAATTGTTGGAGTTTTTCAATGTTGAGGTTGTTGTTGAATTTTTTGGTGTTTTTCAATATTGAGGTTGTTGTTGAAATTTTTGTTGTTTTTCATTGTTGAGGTTGTTGTTGAATTTGTTGGTGATTTTCAATGCTGAGTTTGTTGTTGAATTTTTTGGTTTTTTTTCATTGTTGAGGTTGTGTTGAAATTGTTGGAGTTTTTCAATGTTGTGGTTGTTGTTGAATTTTTTGTTGTTTTTCATTGTTGAGGTTGTTGTTGAATTTTTTGATGTTATTCATTGTTGAGGTTGTTGTTGAATTTATTGGTTTTATCAATGTGTTTTTTTGAACTTTTTTTTATTTTTCAAAGTTGAGGTTGAAGTTGAATTTGTTGGTGTTTTTCAAATTTGAGGTTGTTGTTGAAATTGCTGCTCTTTTTAAATGTTGAGGTTGTTGAATTTGTTGGTGTTTTTCAAAGTTGAGGTTGTTGTTGAATTTGTTGGTGATATTCAATAGTGAGGTTGTTGTTGAATTTGCTTTGTGTTTTTCAATGTTGAGGTTGATGAATTTCTTGGTGTTTTTCAAAGTTGAGGTTGTTGTTGCATTTGTTGGTGTTTTACAAAGTTGAGGTTGTTGTTGAATTTTTTGGTGTTTTTCATTGTTGAGGTTGTTGTTGAATTTGCTGGTGATTTTCAATATTGAGGTTCGTGTTGAATATATTGGTTTGATCAATGGGTTTTTTTGAACTTTTTTGGTGTTTTTCATTGTTGAGGTTTTTGTTGAATGTGTTGCTGTTTTTCAATATTGAGGTTGTTGTTGAATTTGTTGGTGTTTTTCAATGTTGGGGTTGTTGTTGAATTTTTTTGTGTTTTTGAATGTCGAGGCTGTTGAATTTGTTGGTGTTTTTCAAAGTTGAGGATGTTGTTGAATTTTTTGGTGTTTTTCATTGTTGAGTTTTTGGTTAAATTGGTGTTGTTTTCGAATGTTGAGGTTGTTGTTGAATTTGTTGGTGTTTTTCAATGTTGGGGTTGTTGTTGAATTTTTTGGTTTTTTTGAATGTCGAGGCTGTTGAATTTGTTGGTGTTTTTCAAAGTTGAGGATGTTGTTGAATTTTTTGGTGTTTTTCATTGTTGAGGTTGTTGTTCAATTTGTTGGTGTTTTGCAATGTTGAGGTTGTTGTTGACTTTGTTGATGATTTTCAGTGTTCAGGTTGTTGTTCAATTTATTGGTGTTATCATTGGGTTTTTTTGAACTTTTTTTTATTTTTCAAAGTTGAGGTTGAAGTTGAATTTGTTGGTGTTTTTCAAAGTTGAGTTTGTTATTGAGTTTGTTGGTGATATTCAATATTGTCGTTGCTGTTGAATTGGATTTGTGTTTTTCAATGTTGAGGTTGTTGAATTTGTTGGTGTTTTTCAAAGTTGAGGTTGTTGTTGCATTTGTTGGTGTTTTTGAATGTTGACGTTGTTGTTGAATATGTTGGTAATTTTCAATATTGAGGTTGTTGGTGAATTTGTTATGTGTTTTTCAATGTTGGGGTTGTTGAATTTTTTGGTGTTTTTGAATGTTGTGGCCGTTGAATCTGTTGGTGTTTTTCAAAGTTGAGGAAGTTGTTGAATTTTTTGCTGTTTTTCATTGTTGAAGTTTTTTTTGAATTTGTTGGTGTTTTTGAATGTTGAGGTTGTTGAACCTGTTGGTATTTTTCAAAGTTGAGGTTGTCGTTGAATTTTTTGGTGTTTTTCATTGTTGAGGTTTTTGTTGACTTTGGTGGTGTTTTTGAATGTTGAGGTTGTTGAATTTGTTGGTGATTTTCAATGCTGAGTTTGTTGCTGAATTTTTTGGTTATTTTTCATTGTTGAGGTTGTGTTGAAATTGTTGAAGTTTTTCAATGTTGAGGTTGTTGTTGAATTTTTTGATGTTTTTCAATATTGAGGTTGTTGTTGAAATTTTTGATGTTATTCATTGTTGAGGTTGTTGTTGAATTTGTTGGTGATTTTCAATATTGAGGTTGTTGTTGAATTTATTGGTTTTATCAATGTGTTTTTTTGAACTTTTTTTTATTTTTCAAAGTTGAGGTTGAAGTTGAATTTGTTGGTGTTTTTCAAATTTGAGGTTGTTGTTGAAATTGCTGCTCTTTTTAAATGTTGTGGTTGTTGAATTTGTTGGAGTTTTTCAAAGATGAGGTTGTTGTTGAATTTGTTGGTGATATTCAATAGTGAGGTTGTTGTTGAATTTGCTTTGTCTTTTTCAATGTTGAGGTTGTTGAATTTCTTGGTGTTTTTCAAAGTTGAGGTTGTTGTTGAATTTGTTGGTGTTTTTCAATGTTGGGGTTGTTGTTGAATTTTTTGGTGTTTTTCATTGTTGAGGTTTTTTTTTGAATTTGTTGGTGTTTTTCAATGTTGAGGTTGTTGAACCTGTTGGTATTTTTCAAAGTTGAGGTTGTCGTTGAATTTTTTGGTGTTTTTCATTGTTGAGGTTTTTGTTGACTTTGTTGGTGTTTTTGAATGTTGAGGTTGTTGTTGAATTTTTTGCTGTTTTTCATTGTTGAGGTTGTTGTTGAATTTGTTGGTGATTTTCAATATTGAGGTTGTTGTTGAATTTATTGGTTTTATCAATGTGTTTTTTTGAACTTTTTATTATTTTTCAAAGTTGAGGTTGAACTTGAATTTGTTGGTGTTTTTCAAATTTGAGGTTGTTGTTGAAATTGCTGCTCTTTTTAAATGTTGAGGTTGTTGAATTTGTTGGTGTTTTTCAAAGATGAGGTTGTTGTTGAATTTGTTGGTGATATTCAATAGTGAGGTTGTTGTTGAATTTGCTTTGTGTTTTTCAAAGTTGAGGTTGTTGTTGCATTTGTTGGTGATTTTCAATGTTGGGGTTGTTGTTGAATTTTTTGGTGTTTTTCATTTTTGAGGTTTTTTTTTGAATTTGTTGGTCTTTATCAATGTTGAGGTTGTTGAAGCCGTTGGTATTTTTCAAAGTTGAGGTTGTCGTTGAATTTTTTGGTGTTTTTCATTGTTGAGGTTTTTGTTGACTTTGTTGGTGTTTTTGAATGTTGAGGTTGTTGTTGAATTTGTTGGTGATTTTCAATAGTGAGGTTGTTGTTGAATTTGTTGGTGATATTCAATAGTGAGGTTGTTGTTGAATTTGCTTTGGGTTTTTCAATGTTGAGGTTGATGAATTTCTTGTTGTTTTTCAAAGTTGAGGTTGTTGTTGCATTTGTTGGTGTTTTTCAATGTTGGGGTTGTTGTTGAATTTTTTGGTGTTTTTAATTGTTGAGGTTTTTTTTGAATTTGTTGGTGTTTTTCAATGTTGAGGTTGTTGAACCTGTTGGTATTTTTCAAAGTTGAGGTTGTCGTTGAATTTTTTGGTGTTTTTCATTGTTGAGGTTTTTGTTGACTTTGGTGGTGTTTTTGAATGTTGAGGTTGTTGAATTTGTTGGTGATTTTCAATGCTGAGTTTGTTGCTGAATTTTTTGGTTATTTTTCATTGTTGAGGTTGTGTTGAAATTGTTGGAGTTTTTCAATGTTGAGGTTGTTGTTGAATTTTTTGATGTTTTTCAATATTGAGGTTGTTGTTGAAATTTTTGATGTTATTCATTGTTGAGGTTGTTGTTGAATTTGTTGGTGATTTTCAATATTGAGGTTGTTGTTGAATTTATTGGTTTTATCAATGTGTTTTTTTGAACTTTTTTTTATTTTTCAAAGTTGAGGTTGAAGTTGAATTTGTTGGTGTTTTTCAAATTTGAGGTTGTTGTTGAAATTGCTGCTCTTTTTAAATGTTGTGGTTGTTGAATTTGTTGGAGTTTTTCAAAGATGAGGTTGTTGTTGAATTTGTTGGTGATATTCAATAGTGAGGTTGTTGTTGAATTTGCTTTGTCTTTTTCAATGTTGAGGTTGTTGAATTTCTTGGTGTTTTTCAAAGTTGAGGTTGTTGTTGAATTTGTTGGTGTTTTTCAATGTTGGGGTTGTTGTTGAATTTTTTGGTGTTTTTCATTGTTGAGGTTTTTTTTTGATTTTGTTGGTGTTTTTCAATGTTGAGGTTGTTGAACCTGTTGGTATTTTTCAAAGTTGAGGTTGTCGTTGAATTTTTTGGTGTTTTTCATTGTTGAGGTTTTTGTTGACTTTGTTGGTGTTTTTGAATGTTGAGGTTGTTGTTGAATTTTTTGCTGTTTTTCATTGTTGAGGTTGTTGTTGAATTTGTTGGTGATTTTCAATGCTGAGTTTGTTGTTGAATTTTTTGGTTATTTTTCATTGTTGAGGTTGTGTTGAAATTGTTGGAGTTTTTCAATGTTGTGGTTGTTGTTGAATTTTTTGATGTTTTTCAATATTGAGGTTGTTGTTGAAATTTTTGATGTTATTCATTGTTGAGGTTGTTGTTGAATTTGTTGGTGATTTTCAATATTGAGGTTGTTGTTGAATTTATTGGTTTTATCAATGTGTTTTTTTGAACTTTTTATTATTTTTCAAAGTTGAGGTTGAACTTGAATTTGTTGGTGTTTTTCAAATTTGAGGTTGTTGTTGAAATTGCTGCTCTTTTTAAATGTTAAGGTTGTTGAATTTGTTGGTGTTTTTCAAAGATGAGGTTGTTGTTGAATTTGTTGGTGATATTCAATAGTGAGGTTGTTGTTGAATTTGCTTTGTGTTTTTCAAAGTTGAGGTTGTTGTTGCATTTGTTGGTGATTTTCAATGTTGGGGTTGTTGTTGAATTTTTTGGTGTTTTTCATTTTTGAGGTTTTTTTTTGAATTTGTTGGTCTTTATCAATGTTGAGGTTGTTGAAGCCGTTGGTATTTTTCAAAGTTGAGGTTGTCGTTGAATTTTTTGGTGTTTTTCATTGTTGAGGTTTTTGTTGACTTTGTTGGTGTTTTTGAATGTTGAGGTTGTTGTTGAATTTGTTGGTGATATTCAATAGTGAGGTTGTTGTTGAATTTGTTGGTGATATTCAATAGTGAGGTTGTTGTTGAATTTGCTTTGGGTTTTTCAATGTTGAGATTGATGAATTTCTTGTTGTTTTTCAAAGTTGAGGTTGTTGTTGCATTTGTTGGTGTTTTTCAATGTTGGGGTTGTTGTTGAATTTTTTGGTGTTTTTAATTGTTGAGGTTTTTTTTGAATTTGTTGGTGTTTTTCAATGTTGAGGTTGTTGAACCTGTCGCTGTTTTTCAAAGTTGAGGTTGTCGTTGAATTTTTTGGTGTTTTTAAATGTTGAGGTTGTGGTTGAATTTGCTGCTCTTTTTAAATGTTTAGGTTGTTGAAATTGTTGATGTTTTTCAAAGTTGAGGTTGTTGTTGAATTTCTTGGTGATATTCAATATTGAGGTTGTTGTTGAATTTGCTTTGTGTATTTTAATGTTGAGGTTGTTGAATTTGTTGGTGTTTTTCAAAGTTGAGGTTGTTTTTGCATTTGTTGGTGTTTTTGAATGTTGAGGTTGTTGTTGAATTTGTTGGTGATTTTGAATATTGAGGTTGTTGCTGAATTTGTTGGTGTCTTTCAATGTTGTGGTTGTTGTTGAATTTTTTGGTGTATTTCATTGTTGAGGTTTTTTTTGAATTTGTTGGTGTTTTTCAATGTTGAGGTTGTTGAATCTGTTGGTGTTTTACAAAGTTGAGGTTGTTGTTGAATTTTTTGGTGTATTTCATTGTTGAGGTTGTTGTTGAATTTGCTGGTGATTTTCAATATTGAGGTTCGTGTTGAATATATTGGTTTGATCAATGGGTTTTTTGAACTTTTTTGGTGTTTTTCATTGTTTAGGTTTTTGTTGAATGTGTTGCTGTTTTTCAATATTGAGGTTGTTGTTGAATTTGTTGGTGTTTTTCAATGTTGGGGTTGTTGTTGAATTTTTTTGTGTTTTTGAATGTCGAGGCTGTTGAATTTGTTGGTGTTTTTCAAAGTTGAGGATGTTGTTGAATTTTTTGGTGTTTTTCATTGTTGAGTTTTTTGTTGAATTTGCTGTTGTTTTTGAATGTTGAGGTTGTTGTTGAATTTTTTGGTTTTTTTGAATGTCGAGGCTGTTGAATTTGTTGGTGTTTTTCAAAGTTGAGGATGTTGTTGAATTTTTTGGTGTTTTTCATTGTTGAGGTTGTTGTTCAATTTGTTGGTGTTTTGCAATGTTGAGGTTGTTGTTGACTTTGTTGATGATTTTCAGTGTTCAGGTTGTTGTTCAATTTATTGGTGTTATCATTGGACTTTTTTGAACTTTTTTTTATTTTTCAAAGTTGAGGTTGAAGTTGAATTTGTTGGTGTTTTTCAAAGTTGAGGTTTGTTGTTGAATTTTTTGCTGTTTTTCATTGTTGAGGTTGTTGTTGAATTTGTTGGTGATTTTCAATGCTGAGTTTGTTGTTGAATTTTTTTGGTTATTTTTCATTGTTGAGGTTGTGTTGAAATTGTTGGAGTTTTTCAATGTTGAGGTTGTTGTTGAATTTTTTGGTGTTTTTCAATATTGAGGTTGTTGTTGAAATTTTTGATGTTTTTCATTGTTGAGGTTGTTGTTGAATTTGCTGGTGATTTTCTATATCGAGGTTGTTGTTGAATTTATTGGAGTGATCAATGGGTTTTTTTGATCTTTTTTGTATTTTTCAAAGTTGAGGTTTGCTGTTGAATTTGTTGGTGTTTTTCAAAGTTGAGGTTGTGGTTGAATTTTTTGGTGTTTTTCATTATTGAGCTTGTAGTTGAATTTGTTGTTGATTTTCAATATTGAGGTTATAGTTGTATTTGTTGGTGATTTTCAATATTGAGGTTGTTGTTGAATTTTTTGGTGTTTTTCAATGTTGGGATTGTTGTTGAATTTTTTGGTGTTTTTCATTGTTGAGGTTGTTGTTGA